>NC_073691.1:199344823-200050823 GCF_029784155.1 Uranotaenia lowii
TTCCCTTTTTTCCTTTTTTTTCTCTTTTCTGTCTTCTATTTTGTTGGTTGAGATCCATTTGGGATGGAGCGTAATTTGTCAAAAGGCGTATCTGATGTCATAAAGATGTTTAAAATCTTTTTTTTGAGTTTTTTCTTCGACTCAACGCAAACCACCGTCAAAATTTAACAGAGCGTCTTAAAGTAAAATATTAAAACGTCTAGGGAAAGCTTGAAATTTCATTAGTACACCTCTTACATAAGTAAGTGTAAGCGAGAAAGCAGAACCGGAAGCGTTTACTAGTGCTCATTTGCCAACACGTCTGCCACGTGAAATTCCGGTGATCCCGATGTGTGGCAGGAAAAGTTCCCGACAAAATGGCAAACATCAGTCATCATAATGGATGAGCCATTCTCCGAAGTATGGTAGTAGGTTGTTGGTACCTGAAGTGGCCACGGAGATCCCACTTGGGGAATTCCGGCCGCGGCAGCCAAAATCAGCTGCTGAAAGTTGTTTCGGGGGAAAAAAAACCTTAGAGCCAAGTTTATCTATACTGTTGAACTTTTTTTTATTCTCTTTTATCATGTTCTGTGTTTTTTTTGGTCTATTTTTCTGCCATGTTTCGGTCCCTCGCAAGATCCCCAGACCAGTCTGGCTGCTACATGAAAAGTGCCATAATTTACGTGACTATAATTAAACAGCTTAAACTAATTTCCGGCTGCTCATCTGCCGCTGCTGTACGGATAATCGCCAGGATTAATGTCCGTTGGTTGGTTTCTTTTTTTTTTTGACGTTTGTCGAGGGAAAATGTGGAACGTTTAGTGTAGTCAAATGGGAGGAAAAAAAGTGTCCGACCAAGTTCACCTAAACTGAAGCATACCTACCTACTTTATGTGTTAAGGATACACGAGTCGTTTGCTTGGAGTGAAAGTCAAACAGAGGTTGAACATCCGAAGCCGTTTTTCAACGTTCCCAAGAATGAGGAAAATGGCATACATTCTCGGTTGAAAAGTAAGAAGGCAAACAGCACAGAAAAAAAGAGGGAAAATACGGTGCCACTCAAATCCTTCGAGCTTGACAGAGTGTAAGTGTTCGGTAGCTGAACGAATACCAGAAATAATAATAAAAGGAAACAGAATGCTTGAAGCCATTTCTCAAACTACTTCGAGGCAGTGTGGTTGTGATGCAGCATCCGGCTGTTTAAACGTCCCCCAAGAGCCTGACGGATGCCATTGAAGTTTTTCGTCTTTGTGCCCAAGCCCCTCATGGGTGGATTTCGATGATGCTTCCTCGGAGTTTCGACTTGTGAGGGAAAATGAAAAGCAGAGAAGCTCCTGACGTGTCAGCAGTCAATAGGTTAAATGTTTCCATTTGTATGTTTCTTTTTTCAAGCATCAGCCTCAGAAGATGCTTTTCAATTTGAAAAACAGTTTACACAGTCAATAAATCTTTACAGATGACACGAAGCTCTTGAACCTTTGAATTCTGGTTGTCTACTTACTGAAAAGTGGAAAGTAAATAATAAAGAAAAACTAAAATCAGTTTGTGTGTGCGGTAAATAGAGCAATCCTATAATAGGTATAATGGTCACCTTTATAAACCTTATAAACATACTGCTCTCTACTTGTTTAGTCGATTTGCGTTTTCCCTGTCCTGAAGAGATAATAAAAAAACAAGCCAACCTAGATGGTTGACCGTTAGAAAATGTATCACAGGGTGTCCATTTCACCCCACCCAGTGGTGCTCATTTCACCTCAAATGAATAAGTAAAAGTGAGAAAGGGTACTTTTCGTAAAGAATATACGATCTATAATTTAAAACGGTTTTAAGCAATTCTAGTTGATCCAACTATCACTGTAACTCAATGAACATTACTTAAGAAAATATCTCTTGGCTTGATTCAAAAAGGAAGATAAAAAAAGTCACTGCTTACCATCGAGCCTCGGTCTCCCTTGACTCCTTTCAGGCCCTGGACATGATCAACAGATGATGGTCCCAGGATTGTGTTCGGATTATGTTGAATTCCAGGGGCAGCAGTAGAAAAATCCAGTGATGAGCGACGGAATTTCGTGCATGACATGCGTGATTCGTTTGTTGGATGTAGCAGAACATGCAATATTTAAGGTTTTTTTTGTTGGAAATACGCAGCGTAATGATTCGAGGTGATGTAAACATGAAAGAGAAGATGAAAAAAGAGACAGAAAGGAAGAAAAAGGAATAGTTTAATGATATTGATTTATCGATGATCCCCTTGTTGTTTTTTTTTTTTTCAAAGAAAAGTGATGGATGCAAGTGAGAGTTTAGATTTCATTAAAAAGAACTTCTTTAAAGTCTACCTAAAATCCATGATTGGCAAATTTTGATTGGAACATCAAAGTTCAAAGTTAAATTTAAACACATACCAGGCTCCACCACCTGCTGGGCAAAAAAAAATTCAGGAAAAAACATGCATCCCACAAGGGACTGGCTGGTGAGCATACAGATTTAATACCCCGGCAAATGACACCGTTATAGAAAAATTACACCCCGATGCGCATTGTGGAGTTCACAGAAAGAAGAAAAAAAACAGACCTCAAAATGGACGGCCCGCAGTGATTCAATTGAGAGGATTCAGTTGGTATTTTTAGCTGTTTTGTTTTGCGCTGCAGGCTACTACTGGATTGCCAATGATAGCCACAAATTATTCTTTTTTTAAAATGAAATTTTCAGGGTTTTTTTTTGCTGGACGACCAGAATTGGTGCAGATAAAAGCAAAAGCGACAAAATTGATTTCATGAACGTCCATTCGTAACGACCTAGATGGCCGAACTGCAAAAGAATCCGAAAAAAAAAATTAAATTCCGAAATTTTTAACGATTTTTTTGTCATAACTGTCAAAATTGTCAAAATTGTCAAAATTGTCAAAATTGTCAAAATTGTCAAAATTGTCAAAATTGTCAAAATTGTCAAAATTGTCAAAATTGTCAAAATTGTCAAAATTGTCAAAATTGTCAAAATTGTCAAAATTGTCAAAATTGTAAAAATTGTCAAAATTGTCAAAATTGTCAAAATTGTCAAAATTGTCAAAATTGTCAAAATTGTCAAAATTGTCAAAATTGTCAAAATTGTCAAAATTGTCAAAATTGTCAAAATTGTCAAAATTGTCAAAATTGTCAAAATTGTCAAAATTGTCAAAATTGTCAAAATTGTCAAAATTGTCAAAATTGTCAAAATTCAAAATTGTCAAAATTGTCAAAATTGTCAAAATTGTCAAAATTGTCAAAATTGTCAAAATTGTCAAAATTGTCAAAATTGTCAAAATTGTCAAAATTGTCAAAATTGTCAAAATTGTCAAAATTGTCAAAATTGTCAAAATTGTCAAAATTGTCAAAATTGTCAAAATTGTCAAAATTGTCAAAATTGTCAAAATTGTCAAAATTGTCAAAATTGTCAAAATTGTCAAAATTGTCAAAATTGTCAAAATTGTCAAAATTGTCAAAATTGTCAAAATTGTCAAAATTGTCAAAATTGTGAAAATTGTGAAAATTGTCAAAATTGTCAAAATTGTCAAAATTGTCAAAATTGTCAAAATTGTCAAAATTGTCAAAATTGTCAAAATTGTCAAAATTGTCAAAATTGTCAAAATTGTCAAAATTGTCAAAATTGTCAAAATTGTCAAAATTGTCAAAATTGTCAAAATTGTCAAAATTGTCAAAATTGTCAAAATTGTCAAAATTGTCAAAATTGTCAAAATTGTCAAAATTGTCAAAATTGTCAAAATTGTCAAAATTGTCAAAAATGGAAAGAATGACAAAAATGACAAAAATGACAAAAATGACAAATATGAGAAAAATGAGAAAAATGACAAAAATGACAAAAATGACAAAAATGACAAAAATGACAAAAATGACAAAAATGACAAAAATGACAAAAATGACAAAAATGACAAAAATGACAAAAATGACAAAAATGACAAAAATGACAAAAATGACAAAAATGACAAAAATGACAAAAATGACAAAAATGACAAAAATGACAAAAATGACAAAAATGACAAAAATGACAAAAATGACAAAAATGACAAAAATGACAAAAATGACAAAAATGACAAAAATGACAAAAATGACAAAAATGACAAAAATGACAAAAATGACAAAAATGACAAAAATGACAAAAATGACAAAAATGACAAAAATGACAAAAATGACAAAAATGACAAAAATGACAAAAATGACAAAAATGACAAAAATGACAAAAATGACAAAAATGACAAAAATGACAAAAATGACAAAAATGACAAAAATGACAAAAATGACAAAAATGACAAAAATGACAAAAATGACAAAAATGACAAAAATGACAAAAATGACAAAAATGACAAAAATGACAAAAATGACAAAAATGACAAAAATGACAAAAATGACAAAAATGACAAAAATGACAAAAATGACAAAAATGACAAAAATGACAAAAATGACAAAAATGACAAAAATGACAAAAATGACAAAAATGACAAAAATGACAAAAATGACAAAAATGACAAAAATGACAAAAATGACAAAAATGACAAAAATGACAAAAATGACAAAAATGACAAAAATGACAAAAATGACAAAAATGACAAAAATGACAAAAATGACAAAAATGACAAAAATGACAAAAATGACAAAAATGACAAAAATGACAAAAATGACAAAAATGACAAAAATGACAAAAATGACAAAAATGACAAAAATGACAAAAATGACAAAAATGACAATAATGACAAAAATGACAAAAATGACAAAAATGACAAAAATGACAAAAATGACAAAAATGACAAAAATGACAAAATGACAAAATGACTGATATTAAGAAAAATTACAATTTTAACAAAAATGGCAAATATGACATAATATGATGTTTCAAAAATAGCTTTTTACTCTTTTGACTATCCTTCTAACCTTTGTCTGTTTTTGGAAATTTTGTAGATTTTTTTTGTTTATTCATGTTCCTTTTTTCTCACTGCTTCTTTTGCTCGGGTACCGAACTCGAACAACTTTCGGCGCGTCAACGAATGTCACAATAAATGGTGTATAAATATCAATTTCGTGGAACACATTAGTTATCCGAATCCTTCTGGCCTTTAGATATTTTTTTCGATTTTTTGTTCACGTGTTTTCAGTTTGGGGGGAGGAAACCCAGCGAGGGGTCCCCAAATATGCCCTGTGCATGTAAATGTTAAAACAGAGGGAACACAAGAAACGAAATTATAGCAACAACCTGTCGCGGAAATGTACTGGAGTGTTTTTTTGCAATTTTTCTACCTTGGACCGGCTTAAATTCGAATTTACAAGCGTCGAACAATTTTGGGTTTATTTAAAATAAGCTGAATCTCACAATATTTGTTTTCGACAACTGGAATCTTTAAAAAAACTCAGAACCGATCGATGCTCCAAAATTCGAAATTGCAACCGGTCTAATAATGGTGAACCGATAATTTTTCTTTCGCTCTTTCAATCATTCGCACCAGGGAGTTGCACCACGGAGGATGTTGATTTTAATTTATTTTAAATATGTTTCTGCGATGGTACGGTATCATTTGGGGATGCTGAGCTGGGACCAGAGCTTGGTGTCGCTACCCTTCGGTTGTGACCCAAAAAAAAAGCCTCCTCTGAGTTGTGCGGACAAATTCCGTCCCCAGTAATTGATACCATTCTGCCGGGACCTCCCAGAGTTTGATTGAGAAATTTTAAATTGTTTTACTGAGATTACTCGGCAAGGCAACTGACATGTATCTGCATTTTTTAACAGATTTTATTCGGTGATTACATTTTATTCTTTTTTTTTGTAGGTATAACTGCACTTTTTAAGACAGAAAAGCAGACAAAAAATGTTCCGTGACGATGATCCCTATCGCATCAAGTAGGCGTGTTTGGAAAAATAATTTCTCATTTTCTCCTGTTCAGATATTTAAACAGTAATTATTTATGACCTACTAGGATGGCCATTAACCATTTAGCTGCCTTTTGCTTTCCGAGAAGAAAAAATAACTCAATGCTGAGACCGACTTACCGGAAGGCCATTTTTGCCAGGTGGACCAGTTGGACCCTGGAAGGAAAAAGAGAGAGAAAAATTTAAAGGTCTTTTTTATTCATGAAAAAAATATCATAACTACAAATGGGAGAAGTTAAATTTTATGTCATCCACTTGAGCCCTGGAGCGCACTCTGCCGGTGGGAATAGGAAATAAAAGTCCCTTCAAGCGGTGTTCCAAGTTGGGTGGACAAACTTAAGAGCGCAGTTAAATCGAGTGAAATGAGCAATAATCGTAGAAACAAACATCGACCGTAGAGGAACGAATAGACAGACAGGCACACACGCTAGAACATTCGGGGAACCATTAACTTTAAACGATTATCGTTAAATGGAATGATTTGACCTTCTGTTGGGAAACAAAAAGTTAGTATTTAAAAAACAGAGAAAAAAACACACCCTAAAATCCTGACTAGAAAACATATACCGAATCCCAGAATGAAAAAAGAAAACTAAGAAAACGGCTCCGAAAAGATTCTGGACAAAGAAGCAAACGGGTGGCAATAAAGCGATAAATTATGGTTATATTGGAGACTGACTGACTTTATAAGACACCCATTAGTAGCAGCAGGGGCAACACGGAATGGGTGAATGTGTAGTCTAGATGGAGAAGGGAGGTGTTTTTATCATACCCATAAATTTGCCACACGTGGGCTTTTATCGGTTTTCTCCGGTGCCCGTGAAGAGTTTGTGTGTGTATGATGAAAAAAACTAGACGAATTCTTCAAAAACAAACGAGATTTTTTTTCTCTAGAACTTAAATGATGATTTAAACTTATTTATAGCAGCAATAACATGAAAATCTTATAGATGAAGGTGTTTTCTTTGAAGCATCAGCACCTAAAAAGGGGTGTTCATATGTGGAACATATGTGTGATAATCGTTTTCTTTTTTGAAACTAGATTACACAACTAATTAAGATTCCGAGGAGTATAAAATCCACGTCGCGGCACAAAACTCGATTGTTCTACGCGAGGGTAGAAGGAACTCTCTTTCTAAATATGGTCTATTGTTTCTCCAAGTGTAATGGTTCTCTCTCGATCTCATCGGTATCACTATCTCTTACACTCGATCATCCTGCAACGGTTCTGGACTCCAGACTCGATACTGCTTTATGTTGGAGGCCGCCGTGGTCGTCTTTCAAGGGTCTTCACCGCTAACCTTCTTGACATCGTATCGATCGTCCTCCTTCACCTTCGTCACTTTATACGGCCCTTGGAACCAGTGTTCCGAATATCACTCAATTCTCATGAGGGCACTGAAACGTTTTCAACAACGAAAGCAAAACCTAAATTGTCGGTTGGTTTATCTCCCAGTGGGGCAAAGATTGTGTTCGACAGCGCTGCTCCGAGAATCAAAGAAATAAAATTTGAAAGAGAGACGTTTCTTCTCCAGTTGGAATTCTCAACTGAGTGAGGAGCTACCTGATTTTCAGTTTCTTTTTTCAGTCAATAACTTTTCTTGCTCAATCACTCACTCACTCACTCGTTTACTGATCGATGATCGAATGCTGTCTGCCTGATACATCTTGCTTTGTTGTTGCTGTTGTTGGGGAGGATTAAAATAGTCATTCAAACACGCAGGCAGTACGTATGAACATATGTTTCTGCCGCTTTGCCAGAAAGTACGCAGGCAGTATGAACCGATGCAAGGCCGCATTGATTGAGTTTGAGTGAGTGAGTGAGTGGACTTTCGAATTGGATCTTGTATCGGTCAGTGTCTCAATCACTTCTGATACACCAGGTAGTGAGCTTGAGAGATCGACTTAGATGCGAGTCCGCTCTCGCATTTGAAACTTGTTTACATTGACTTCGCATTGTCGCTCTGCCGATTCTCTAGGGAACAACAGGCAGCAGCAATCGGCTTTGAATGTTTCCAACTAGAAACCTATCATGAGCGTTTCTTCCGAGTGATTTTCGGAAGACTGCTTGGAACTCGGTCTTGGTCGGACACTGATGTCGCGTCGCTGATCATCAAACTGTGCCAGCTTGACTCAGTCGGATATCACCTTCAAGCCGCATTTGAACTCCAAACATCGCTTCGAATGTGGAAAAGCTGGTACTCTGGCGGAAACCACCGTTGATCCATCGTTGTATGTTTGCTATGTGCTCATACCACTTCGACTGATCTTCAATACTCGGCTTCGGCCGATTTTCGGCTAAAATCACTTGATTGACTTGACCTTTTCCATTTGGTACTCCAGTCGTAACTTCGACTTGATCGATGTTCTGCGATGCACAATACTCCTTGAAGTCACTCGAGGTGAACGCTGCTCCTTGGTCACTGATGATTCGTGGAGGATTTCCGAACAGTTCACTCGGCTGACCCCCTTTTGCATCACTTCTTGCGCCTAGCCTCCGTCGCTTTCGTCAGAAACTTCCACACCAACTTCGTGAAGGCATCAACCACCACGAACAGGAACTGTCACGTCACGTCGCCTTTCGAAATCAGACAAAGCAATCCTTGGGTTTTGCTTCTTTCTCTCTCCGCAAGAAAGTATTCACACAACACTCAATCTGCCATTTAATCTTTGAACTTTGTTTAAGAATGTGGTAGTGACGCTTGATAACCTCCTCGAGCTTTCGCACACCAAAATGCCCGTTCTCGTGCGCTCGTCGGATAACTTCGGATTGTAGTTCAGCCAGTCTAGACGGCGATCAGATCTATGGATTTCATCGTAGGTGTACGGGTTTGGAACACTTCTTCGGATCTACGGATCGATGCTCGAAATCTACGGATTTTCAGCATTCCCTATGGATTTCTACGGATTATCGAAAATTGTCAGGGAATAAAACGAAATGAAACGAAAGTTGTACCTGACCACTCAAAGTCGACAAAAAGTTCATCAAGTTCACAATCAGTGATTTTTCGATTCTTGTTAAACCTACGCATTGAGAGGTTTGCCATCTGGCAACGCTGAGTCTAGGACATCTACTACTTTCATCAGAACATCTCCACCTACGAAGTAATTGTCGAACTTTTGAGATTTCAGCAGCTCGAAGACGGCTTTCAAGCCTTCGTCTTCGACCACCTTTGAATTTCATTTAGCCACAGCCCGTAGCGTAGAGGATAGCTTTCAAGTCTTCTAAGCCAGCGGGCATAAGATCGGATCCCGGTCACGGCATTAGGATTGGTCGATCTCGGATTGATCTTAGTTAGATCGATCTTTTTGGTTCCAATTTTGGATTTTTTGGATCGATTCTTTTACCTAGAAAGAATAATTAATAATAATTAATAAGAATCGATTTAATAATTTTTACTCGTTATGCTGCAGCTTATTTTTAACACAATTTTAAGGTACTGTCATTAATCGTGAACCGACGAGTGGTTGCGTGTAGATGTGACATAATCTTGCCTCTCTTTTCTTTAGTTAATCTTCTCTCTCTTCTCTCGACATCGCAACTTTCTGTCATAACAGAAGAGCAGTTGTTGCGTTTTGAGCCCGTCGTTCGCGGCAAAGTTTGTTTTTATTTTTGTGATTTTTCGTTTGCTCATTTTGCTGTTGTGAAAGTTCTTCCAAACAAAACGATGGCCCCGCGATATGAAATTTGTTTTTTTTCTTAAAAAGGCCAAATCAGGCATCTGCAAAACTTGCCAGTGTGAGGTGATGACGAGCGGAAACTCTAGAAACCTGTGGAATTATCTGAAAAGGCATCATCCGCAGCTGGCCCCTGCTGGAAAAAAAATCCGCTGACGATTCGGATTCAGATCAAGCCGAATCAACTCCAAAGGTAGCGGCTGGTCCTAGCCATGTAAAACGGTATGGACATCAAACAATAGGCGAGTCATTCTCTCGAATGATAAAGTACAATGGTAAATTTAATTTTGTATGCAGTTGTTAATTCTTTTAAAATTATCAAGGATCATAATGGTATTTTTCAGAGCATGGAGGAAAAGCCGCTGAGATAACCGAAGCATTGATTTATATGATTGCCAAGGACAACCTTCCTTTGCGAACCGTAGAAAGGGATGGATTTTTGCATTTTTGCAAAGTTGCTATTCCGCAGTACAAACTGCCGACAAGAAAAAAAATCACCGAAATGATAGATTCAAAATTTTATATTTTAAGCACAATTGTAAAGAGAGCTCTTTCCAACATCGAATTTTGTTCCTTGACGACAGATGTCTGGACAAATACCGGGAACAATCAAAGTTACCTGGGAGTAACGGCACACTATTCGGAGGGAACGGAAATGAAAACGGTTACACTCACGGCCCAACCGCTTGATCAGGCACATTCAAAATTATATCTTTCAATAATTCTAAGAGAAACTTGTGAACACAAACACATACAGGATCTCAATGAAACATGATGTTTCCTCGAAGAGATTCCTTTTTTTTTTACTTAACTCTAAGCGTACATTTTTCGAGGATATGATGGCTAGCATCTTCCAAATGCTAAAACTATCAACCCACCGAAAGTGTACTATGTATGCCGTGACCGGGATTCGATCTCATACCCCCTGGCTTAGAAGACTTGAAGGCTATCTTCTACGCCACGGGCGGCGGCGAATGGCGTATTGATCTTGACAAGGTGAAGAAATTTATCTATTATTATCAAAAAAGTCTCAAAATGAATAAACGGGGGGGTTTGCTCCAGACCCGAATGTAAAACAAAGGGTCTTTAATTAAACGAAAAAAAAAATAAACGGGGTTGACATTTTTTTCAGGTGTCTGTTATTGTTACAGATGGAGGAGCCAACATTGTGGCTGCTGCGCGTGATGTCTTTGGAGAGAGGAAACATGTAATATGTGTCGATCACAGCTTGAGCAGAATCACCACAGTTGCAATTGAACAATCGAACAATCACCTCTGTTCGAAAGACTATTAACAAAAATAAGGTCTATTGTAACCTTTTTTAAGAAATCTGTCAATGCTAGGGATGAGCTTCGTGCGTTACAACTAAAGGAGGCAGGCTCCGATACCAATTCTGAGGTCTTAAAACTGATTAAGGATGAGCCCACCAGGTGGGGAGTAACTACGCGATGCTTGAACGGTTTATAAAATTTGCTGACAAGGTCAGCGTGGTACTTTTAAGGTACACTTTCGGCCAAATGTTAACCGGGTCCGAACTGGCGACGGCTGCTGAAGGTCGCAACTTATTACAACCTGTGGCTCATACCATATACAGCGTTGGAAGGTGAATCTTGTTCCCTCTCAGGAAAGGTGATTCCCATGTTAAAGAACATGAAAAGGGTAAGATGAGTTTTTCTCGTGAAAATACGATTATTTATTTTAAAAATATACATTTAGGCAATTGATGCAATGAGCATAACTACCGAGCCAGTCAGTCAATTGAAACTTATGTTTCAAGCACAATATGACCGGAAATTTAGCAACATAGAGTTCATAGAAACATTTTCTATTGCAACGCTTCTAGATATGCGTTTTAAAACTCTATACCTAAGTTCTTTGGCTCATGCACAGGCTTTAAAAACCGTATCGAACATGATCAAAACTCAAAGAAAAAAAATCGACTGAAAATCCTAAGGTATCTTCAAGTTCATCAACGAATACAGGGTCAAATAATTTATGGGAGTTTCATCACCAAATGGTATTGAATAGAAATTTCTCTAACATTAGATACAGATATTAAAAACTATTTATTTACAGGTGCGTGAGTCTACAAGCCTTGGAACTGATTCAGAAGACGAGGTATCAGGAGAGTTATACAACTTTCTCCACCAGAATGTCGTAGACCTTGATGCCAATCCTTTGATAATTTGGGAATCAATTAAAAATGAATATCCCTCAGTATATCCAAAGGCGCGAGAATACCTCAGCAGGATGGTTACATCCGTACCGTCAGAGAGGATGTTTTCGAAAACCGGTGCGACCACTAAAAATAGATATAGACTGAACGCCAAACGCATGGCACGATTGGCCTTCATGGGGTCTTTATCTGCGGAGTTTTGGGCATCTTGTTAATTATTTTTAATTTTTTAAATACTTATAATTCTAACACTTGTTTGACGCATTTATAATACTTTAAATACATACATGTTCAGTTGTTTTAATATTTTGTGTAATTTGCTTCACAACTTTCAAAAATACTATTCCGTTTCTTGAATAAACTAACGTGCTCTTCCCATTCCCATAGATTGGAGGGAAAAGTGTATAAGCTTTCAGCCTCTATTTTGTTTTTTTTATCAAACAGATCGAAGATCGATCTTTTAGAGATCGATCTTTTGAACCCGATTTTTTCGATGAATCGATCATAGAATCCATCAACTGAATCGATCTTGTAGATCGATCTTTTCTTGGAGATCGAACAACACGGCATACATAGTGCACTTTCTGTGGGTTGGTGGTTTTAGTATTTCAACGGATTTCTCCGTAGATCTTAGATTTTTAAGCTTTTCTACGGAGCTACGGATCGATGCTCGAAATATACGGATTTTCAGCATTTCCTACGGATTTTCTTCGGATTATCACCAAAAAAAGATCATCGAGTTTCATTTTGCCAAAATTACATTTTTCGATTTTCGGAAACTTACGGACTTGAGCTGTTCGAAATCTGGCAATGCTGGTTATAGCGAGCGCAACTTTACATGGGACACACAGATTTCGACAATCGACACTTCTTCATCCGTGATCGCGTTCACAGGCCCGGATTGTTCACGTTTCTTACAGTCTCTCGCTCTATACCCGAATTCGCTACACACAAAACATTTCGGATTACTAGACATTTTCCCGCAATCGTTCGCCTAATGTCCACTACCAGAGATGTCAACCTTCCAGATTTTGTGTGGGTCTTCCAGACTTTTTGGACTTCAGCTAAACAATATTGGGCATGGAAGAGTATTTGGGTACAAACATTTTTTGCATGAGACCTCTTAATCCCTTTTGTTGGGAGAGAGGAATCAGAAGGAGGCTCCCATACTACAGGGCCTTATTTTGCAACGATTTTTTTTGTATGTTATAAGGGTATATACGGTCGATGGTACTGATGGCTGGTTGACCTCAGCAATAACCTTGAAACTTGATTTTGATTTGGCTTCATCAGAGTTGCCAGGTAGTTATGGCAAAAATTAATATTTGTTCGCTTTTTATATCTCGAATATTTTAACTCAATTTTCAACTATCAGAGTTTCCTACACATTTGATTGCAACTTTGCAGATTTTTAAAAGTCATGTAAGCGCCTTGCGTATGCAAAAACCATGTTACAGTAGGTAAAAAAAAAGTTAAATTTCTAAGCATGGCATTGTTTGGAAGGGAATGAGTGGTTCTTTGTAGCAGTGCTGATGTGTGCAGCTCAAAGCTGAAAAATTGTATTATTATATTTTTTTGTTTTTTATAATCATTAGATACACTTACGTTTTGTATCCGCCTCAACCAATCAAACAATCTACTTTCCACTTCCTGCTAAATGCTACTTATCTGAAAGCTTGCAAAATTCAGCTCTATGTTGTTAAGCTGAAACACAAAAGCGACACAGATGGCTGATCTTCCTGATCTTCAAACGAATTATTTTTGTGGGTTATCACTAAAAATAAACACGTTTTACTCATCGCCAAGACTTTTCTAATTTCCTCCTTTTTTTACTGTTCACTTCCTATCTCGTCAAAAACATCTGTCAACTTCTTTTCTTCTACCTACACTCTAATTCTCCTTGACTCAGATTTGAAGGAAAACAATTCAAAATTCGCCAAAACTAGGAAAACTCAAATTTTGATTAGAGCGGCATAACTCAAAACTGAGTTGTAGGGGTTTTCGCGAATTCTGAGTTGTTTTTGTTCAGGGTGGTTTAGGCTTGTTCATGGATCGACTGAATGAAAAAAAAATCAAAAATTTATGAAATTTTGAAGCGGTTTTAAATGGAATTTCTGATTACAAAAAGAAAAAGACGATTGTGTGGTGTATTTAGAAGATGGATTCGTACATTTTTATCCGGTCGGCTTTATTTTTACCACAAAAAAATTAGTGCCACCGGGCCATTTGACCGCATCCAGCCGGTGGATCTACGTGCTGTTTCACTTGATACGCTAACCCGCCAGCACACTCTGCCTAATTTGACCTGATCTGAAAAGACAAGGAAAAAGAAAACACCATTGGTGAAAATCATTTACATTTCAAAATTATGAAAAAATTATACTTACAGTTAAGTGAATGATGGCTTCCGTAGAGATTTCTGGAAGAAAAGATAAATTTGTTAAATTTTGTATTTGTCCTTTCGACACCACTTAATTTCTAACTCAAAAGTAAATGTAATTAAAAGTTGCACTCACCTTGATTATTGTTATTATTTCGTCAACTGGTCTCCGACCATCGCATCCAAACAATCAACACTGGTTTTGGAACTCTCTGAGTTGTTTTCATCTATTTTGTTCGAAAACATATGCGTCTTCGCTAAGTTCCAGACTTTGAAAGTCAATAGATGAAAACAACTCAGAATTTTGATGGATTCCAAATCAGTTGTTTTCATCTTCATACATAATGCGACAGCTGAACCGAAATTATTCAGTCTCTGAATAATCTAAATTTACCGTGTACCTCTCCTTTCTGCGTTTGCGGCCAAGGTGTGTATATAAAGGAGGTGTAACGATATGTGAAATTTCCGATTCAGCCATTTTGATTTTGCTACTGCGGAGTTCGTGGAGTTTGTTTACCAACAAAGCCCTCAGCTCAAGCAAATTTACCAATGTTTACAAACAAACTCATTGAATCTCAACGCGCTCTCCTACAAAGTCAGAGAAATTTGTGATCTAATAACCTTGTTTGCGGCCGGCAGGGCTCAGTGATGCCAGAACAGGTATCGTTAGAAATTTTGGATGTTTAGGAAGTAGTGAGTGATAGAGAAGCTGAAAATGTTTATTAGTACGTTTCAATCATCACAAATTACAAGAAGTAGGTGCAAATTTCAAGTTAAATACTGCAGGCTGTTTTCAAACAAGAAACAATTATAAACCTCAACCAATTGAATACGGACTTGAGGAGTAAAGTCAATACTTAACATGAATACATTTTACGTAAAAGTTATTTCTTTGACTGAGATATGAAGAGGACTATTCAAAACATTGTTCTATTTGCTTTAACTTATGATTTTTATAATGATGTTCAGATGATTTAAAAAAAATCAGTGATAATATTGAAAAATTATTTTATCTGGCTTCACTGGGTAGCTTTCAAAACCAGCGTGCCTACAGTTACGGGTGGTTGCATATTTAGGAAAAGTAGGCAAGGGGTACCAAAAGTTTCTCATTGGTGGGGGGTGGAGACGGAGCGCTTTTTGACAGCGAATTGTTCGCCTACGATGCCTACGATTACGATTGCCTGTCACAAGATGGACGATTCCGTGTATTGGTATAAGAACACACCCGAAGCTATACACGCCCTGTTCAAAACCAAAACATTGAAAACTCAATCGGTTTCTCGAAGGGGCGAAAATGGCAATTTACGTCTTAGGAAAAAAGCGTTTTGGGTACGTCCTTTTGATAAAATTAATTTGCCGGTCCTTCTAGTGTTAACTGTAAACGAAGGCTATACAAAACATAACAGTGGAAAAAATTAGGATTTGCTCCTAAATTGTATTCTTAATGTTCATTTTAAATCATGTTTAGACTTTGTTGTGTCAGACCAATTCGGATGGACAAAAAGACGTGTTCTTGCGTTAACGACTTGAAATAAAGAGGATCATTTATAGTGCGTTCGCTTAAAATTACAGTTTTTCCTGCTTAAAATTAGAATACAAAAAACTCTTAAAACTATGAACTGACAACACTCAGCAGACCACAACATAGAAAACAATACAAAGGGGCTAACGTGGCGTTCATCTCACAGTGACCATTTCTGTTGAGATTCAACAGACTTAATGGGACACCCTATAGCAATTTAGACTTTTATTTAAGGACAAAAAAGTGTTGAGACATCGCACAATTGTGAAAATAGTGTATAAACCGCGAGGACCTTCAATATCTTCCCTCCTACATGAAACAAATCCATGAAAAAGTAGTTTCCTATACTATATGAAAATGTCCAGAGAATCGATTGGAAGTAGTTTCAGACGCAGCACAAGCTTACGAACGGAGTTATAGTGCCTTTTTTTGACCCCTAATTCCCCTATGTTTTGTAAACAATTCAGAAAAAAAACTTATTTAGACTTAATTTTTTTTTTAACAAAACTAAACATATCTTGTGCTTTTTTTGCTGAAGAATCCAATGGAGACTGTTGGTACTACCGCATGCTTCGGAAAATGCAGTTATGGCTGTTTTACCCTTGATTCCCCTACATTTTTTAATAATTTTAGAAAAAAGCATGTTCGGACTTCCAAATTTTGAACCAAATGAGACGTATCTTGTATGATTTTTTCCGAGACATTCAATGAAGGCTGTTTGAGCCACCGCACGGATTGGAAACTGGAGTTATTGCTGTTTTACCCTCAATTTCCCAACGTTTTTCAGAAAGCTTAGAAGTTTGAGAATAAAACAGCCATAACTCCAGTTTCCAATCCGTGAGGTGGCTCAAATAAGCTTCGTTGGAGTCCTCGAAAAAAATCACACAAGATACGTCCGTGGTTCAAAATTTTCAAGTCCGAACATGCTTTTTCTGAAAGAAAAATGTTGAGGAATTGAGGGTAAAAACAGTCATAACTCCTTTTTCCAAAGCGTGCGGTGGCTCAAATAGCCTTAATTGAATTCCACGAAAAAAATCACATAAAATAATTGAGGGTAAAAAAAACCATAACTCCATTTTTCGAAACGTGGGGTGGCTCAAACAACCTTTATTGGATTCCTCGGAGAAAATCGTATAAGATATGTCTTATTTGGTTTGAAACTTCCAAGTCCGAACATGCTTTTTCTAAAATATTTGAAAAATGTTGGGAGATTGAGGGTAAAACCGCCACAACTCTAGTTCCCAATCCGTGTGGTAGCTCAAAAAGCCTTCATTAGATTCCTCGGAAAATATCACCTTTGATATGTCTTATTTCTTTTAAAATTATCAAGTCCGAACATGCTTTTTTCTGAAATTATTGAAAAATATAAGGGAATTGAGGGTAAAACAGTCAATACTCCATTTCCGAAGCGTGCGGTTGCTGAAACAGTCTCCATTGGATTCAGAAAACATAAAAGTAATTTAGACCTTTTTACTTGGGAATTTTTTCAAATGAGTGAATGCTTAAAAAAGTTTCATCTGTTAAATTAACAAGCTGAGCTCGCAAAATGTATGTCGTTTAAATTTACAGCCAAACAAATGTGCTATCTGCTAGATTTCAAAGATTATTTTAATTTGATCCAAAAATGAAATTCAGTTTATGTGCACCTTTTTGCTGATTAAAAAATTTCTGAGCATTAAGCGATAGAAATTGTCTACAATTTTGTTTAAATTCCCTCGATGAATTTATAACGGTCGCCATGAAAAAATAGCAGTATTAAAAATATGGAATATGTTTATAGAGTTTGTTTTTATTCAAGCCACTCTCATCAAAACACTTTACGGTTATAAAACATCCATTTTTGATCCGGTTACATTATCCTAATGGTTCCTGGAAGCTTTCGACTTTCAGTGACGTCAAAAGGCAACTAAGTCTTATACAAGAGCCTCTTGCGTAACAACAACAAATGCGCACGGTCCAAAGCTTTCTCTACTAGGTATTCTGTAACAAATGGGAACAATGATCTCCATCTCGGTTGAAGAGATGGTTCGCTCAGTGTTATGGAACAGGGCACACGTCCATAGAGTGATGCAATAAATGCATGAGTTCATCTTCATCATCCTCCCCAGCAGAGCCATAGATGGATGCATCGTTGCGCATTTGGATAGCAAAACGCAAAACTGAACGCAATGTCCCTCCCTGGACCGAGATAAGTGACACCGGAATGGAGCAAATAATTGAATCTAGGGTGCCACAACCTCCTCCGTACGACGGCGTTCCATGATGATGATGGTGCAGCATTTTTAAACAACCGCTGATCCCAGACAACGAGACGTCTAGCTAATTTCGTCTGGAAGCTAGGAATTAGCTCTGTTGGGTCACTAGAAATGCATAACTTGCTTTGAGCATCTTAAAAACTTGACCAATACGGTTCAAAATTTAAAAATGAAATTTTAAAATCATGATTATGAATTTAACTATTTTTTCAACACAAGATTTAGTATAAAAGTTATCACTATTTTTTTAAATCGCTTGAAAAAATTAATATCCCGTTAAAAACAGTCATGAAAATCACCGGAATATTCAGTTGCGTGAATAAATGGCAATCGATCTGCAGAGGTGGATTCAGGTCGATTTTCAGAGAGGTGGTTGTACTTTTCTAGATTTCAAATTTAACTTAGTTTCATCAAACTTTGAAGCAGAAAGGACTTCGATAGGTGTTGATATGAACCTCCATTTACATCTGAACGCATATGTGACCTACCATAAAAGTCCATCAAAAATCAGAGTATGCTCCATTCCTTGAAAGTCTTAAAAGTCTAGGTCACTCAAGTGACACACTACTACTACTGGGAAACCTTGAATACGATTCTGTTCGTCTGGCTAGTATTTTACTCCCCGTAATAAGTCCCCTAATTTTGGTTCAAATCCTTCGGCTAGATTTTCTGACCCAATCTCATGATGGGCGGTAATACACTTGGTCCCAAAGCGAAGAGATAACTGGGGATGGGAATCAATTGTTGAAATTTAATCCCGTGAGAGGGGGGGGGGGAGGCAGACGACGCAGATGGGACATCCGGAAGGCGACTTCCGGGCGGCCAACGATGCGATGGTCACTGTGTTTGCCTCGAAACGATCCGAGAAGAAGGAAACAAATTCCCATTAATACCTCTGGATAGAATGGATGGGTCCAGTCCTTATCGGCTTTGTCTAGTTGGCAACAGTTCAATAATGGCGGCCGAAGAAGGGTGTTTGCTTTTTGGCTCAGACGACCCTCGGACCATCATCCATCGGCCAAGATAGCTATGCTGCACTGGTTTTGGCATCATGTGACATGACGGATATTGTTCCAGGCGTTCGTCGGCTGCCGGGGAATGCAGCTCAGTTTCCCTCTGAGCGTTCAATTGAAAAAGATTATAGGTACTATTCACGTACATATGTACATATGTAGGGTTCATTGTGAAGGTATATTGTTGGAACTGGGGCGTTTATCTTTACACTGATATGGATCAGCTCGTTCAGCGGAAAGAGGGATCCTATTTTAAAACTTCAGCTGACCAAAAAATTGACAAAAATTTGCACCAAAAGACATTGACATGGATTACAAGAGGCCAAAATTAGCATCCTATTAATTTTAATGGTGGTACAGAGCTCATTTTGTATCAATATTAATGACATATCTACAATTGGGTTCATTCATATTTATGCACCAACAAATCAGACTCTATTAAATGAATGAGCTTCCTTGGAGGTGGAATTATCGGTATAAGATTTTTTCAAAACAGCGCGATTTTTTCATGGCGTCCGTCATAAATTCTTAGAGAAAATATCAACCAAGGTGTAGGTCAGTTTTGCATGCTCAGCTATGCACAGAAACCTTTAAACAGGAAAAAAAAATCACATAAACTGCAAAAGATTTTTAAATAAACTTAAAATAAACTTCAACTTAAAATAATCATGGAAATCTAGCTGATAACTACATACCAAAAATTACTAAAGTTTATGTGGCCAGAAGAAACGCTAAAATACTTTTTTTTTGTTGTGATCTAATCAAAAACAGATTTAATTTTACATCGTATCGTATATAAAATTCACACACAAATGGAAAGTATCCTAATCTTCAGATAAAATCCGAAATTCATGTTATTAAGAATTTTCAATTTTCTGTTCATTCCTGTTGAGATTTATTTATCTAACAAATACGAACACCTAAAGGATCTCAATGAAACTGGATATTTTCTCGAAGAGATTCCCTTTACTTAACTCTAAGCGAACATCTTTCAAAGATATGATGGCTAGCATCTCACAAATGCTAAAACCACCAACCCACAGAATACAATACTATGTATTGGACTGATTCAATTTGGGGCCATTTTTCTAATTTCTCAAACCCTGGAGTCTAAAAAGCTTCAATTTGGTTCAAAAATCATCCATGATTTATTGCAAATTTTTTAAGTAACGTTCACATGATTCAAATTTGTTTATTTTGTGGAACCGAGCCAATTTTGTGGTTTTTGAGCCAATTTATTAATTAATTAATTGAGAATTTAGATTAATTTTAGAATTGAAAAACATTAAATTTAATTGACACCACTGGTGGGTGCCTAGCAAGGTATTATACTCACACTACCATGAATACGCTTAATTAAGTTCAAAAAATGGGGTTTAATTTTTTGCAATTAAATTGAGTTTTGAGTTCCATTCCTTGGCCGTTCAGCTCTACGGAAAAATTGTACCGTAACCCATTCCACGTTCTCCAATTTTGGAAACAGAACCTGCAAACCTTTTTGTCATTTTGGTAATATTTTTAATTTTTTTGTAATTTTTGTGTCATTTTGGTGTAATGTTTATCATTTCCGTGTAATTTTTTGTCATTTTTGTGTAATTTGTGTTAATTTTGGAAACAGGAACTGCAAACATTTTTGTCAATTTGGTAATATTTAAAATTTATGTGTAATTTTTGAATAATTTTGGTGTAATTTTTGTGTAATTATTGTTTAACTTTTGTATCATTTTCGTATGAATTTTGTGTCATTTTTATGTCACTTTAAAGGCATTTTGGTGTCAGTTTTATGTAATTTTTAAGTAATTATTTTCGTTATTTTTTTGTTATTTTTGAGTAATTGTTGTAACATTTTCGTGTAAGTTTTTGTCATTTCTGTGTATTTTTTGAATTATTTTCGTGTAAGTTTTGTGTCCATTTCATGTAATTTCATGGCATTTTAATATCATTTTTGAGTAATTGTTTTTGTAATTTATGAGTAATTATTGTGTCATTTTTGTGTAATTTTTGTGTGATTTCTGTGTGATTTTTGTGTAATTTTTGTGCAAGTTTTGTGTTATTTTTATGTAATTTTTTGTGGCATTTTTGTGTCATTTTTGCGTTTTTTGTGTCATTTTTCTGCCTTTTTCGTGTCAATTTTGTCTCATCATGTGTTTCTGTTTTTGTGTTATTTTTTGTGTTATTTTTGTGCCATTTTTGTGCCATTTTTTTGCTTTTTTTTGGTGTCATTTTTGTGCAATTTTTGTGCCTTTTTAATGTCTATTTTGATTTATTTTTTGTGTCATTTTTTGGGCCCTTTTATTTGTCTTTTTTTTTTGTCATTTGTTGTATTATTTTTCTGTAATTTTTTTTGTCTATTTTTATGTCACTTTTTGTGTCATTTTTGTGTTTTTTTTGTGTAATTTTCTGTGTAATTTTTGTGTTATTTTCTTATTATTCTTTTGTGCCATTTTTTGTGTCAATTTTTGTGTCATTTTTGTGTCATGGTTTGTGTCATTTTTCTGTCATTTTTTGTTGCAATTTTTGTATCATTTTTTAAGTCATTTTTCGTGTCATTTCTTGTGCAAATTTTGTGTCATTTTTGATTCATTTTTGTTTCATTTCTTGTGTCGTTTTTGTTTCATTTTTGAGTCATTATTGTGCAGTTTTGTATCATTTGTTTAGTCATATTTTGTGTCATTTTGGTATTATTTTTTGTGTCATTTTTGCGTTATTTTTTGTGTCATTTTTGTGTCATTTTTCTGCCTTTTTGTGTCATTGTGTGTTTCTGTTTTTGTGTCATTTTTGTGCCATTTTTTTGCATTTTTTCATTTTTTGTGTCATTTTTGTGCAATTTTTTGCCATTTTTGTGCCATTTTTGTGCCATTTTTATGCCCTGTTTAATGTCTATTTTTTTTCATTTTTTGTGTTTTTTTTTGTCATTTTTTGTGTCATTTTTTGGGCCCTTTTATTTGTCATTTTTTTGTCATACTTTTGTCATTTTAGTTTTATTTTTCTGTCATTTTTTGTGTGTATTTTTATGTCATTTTTTGTGTCATTTTTGAGCCATTTTTGTGTAATTTTTGGTGTCATTTCTGTGTTATTTTCGAATTTTTCTTTTGTGTCATTTTTGGGGTCAATTTTTGTGTCACTTTTGTGTCATTTTTGTGTCATTTTTGTGTCATTTTTGTGTCATATTTTTTTCATTTTTTGTGTCATTTTTGTGCCATTTTTTTGCTTTTTTTTTCATTTTTTTGTGTCATTTTTTGTGCAATTTTTTGCCATTTTTGTGTCATTTTTTTTGCTTTTTTTCATTTTTTGTGTCATTTTAGTGCAATTTTTTGCCATTTTTGTGTCATTTTTGTGCCTTTTTTAAGTCTATTTTGTTTCATTTTTCGTGTCATTTTGTCTATTTTTGTGCCATTTTTTTGTGTTATTTTTTGGGCCCTTTGATTTGTCATTTTTTGTGCCATTTTATTGTCATTTGAGTTTTATTTTTCTGTCATTTTAAGTCTATTTTTATGTAATTTTTTGTGTCAGTTATTGTGTCAATTTTCATGTAATTTTATGTGTCATTATTTGGTAAATTTTGTCATTTTTGTCATTTTTGTCATTTTTATCATTTTTATCATTTTTGTCATTTTTGTCATTTTTGTCATTTTTGTCATTTTTGTCATTTTTGTCATTTTTGTCATTTTTGTCATTTTTGTCATTTTTGTCATTTTTGTCATTTTTGTCATATTTGTCATTTTTTGTCATTTTTGTCATTTTTGTCATTTTTGTCATTTTTGTCATTTTTGTCATTTTTGTCATTTTTGTCATTTTTGTCATTTTTGTCATTTTTGTCAATTTTGTCATTTTTGTCATTTTTGTCATTTTTGTCTTTTTTGTCATTTTTGTCATTTTTGTTATTTTTGTCATTTTTGTCATTTTTGTCATTTTTGTCATTTTTGTCATTTTTGTCATTTTTGTCATTTTTGTCATTTTTGTCATTTTTGTCGTTTTTGTCATTTTTGTCATTTTTGTCATTTTTGTCATTTTTGTCATTTTTGTCATTTTTGTCATTTTTGTCATTTTTGTCATTTTTGTCATTTTTGTCATTTTTGTCATTTTTGTCATTTTTGTCATTTTTGTCATTTTTGTCATTTTTGTCATTTTTGTCATTTTTGTCATTTTTGTCATTTTTGTCATTTTTGTCATTTTTGTCATTTTTGTCATTTTTGTCATTTTTGTCATTTTTGTCATTTTTGTCATTTTTGTCATTTTTGTCATTTTTGTCATTTTTGTCATTTTTGTCATTTTTGTCATTTTTGTCATTTTTGTCATTTTTGTCATTTTTGTCATTTTTGTCATTTTTGTCATTTTTGTCATTTTTGTCATTTTTGTCATTTTTGTCATTTTTGTCATTTTTGTCATTTTTGTCATTTTTGTCATTTTTGTCATTTTTGTCATTTTTGTCATTTTTGTCATTTTTGTCATTTTTGTCATTTTTGTCATTTTTGTCATTTTTGTCATTTTTGTCATTTTTGTCATTTTTGTCATTTTTGTCATTTTTGTCATTTTTGTCATTTTTGTCATTTTTGTCATTTTTGTCATTTTTGTCATTTTTGTCATTTTTGTCATTTTTGTCATTTTTGTCATTTTTGTCATTTTTGTCATTTTTGTCATTTTTGTCATTTTTGTCATTTTTGTCATTTTTGTCATTTTTGTCTTTTTTGTCATCTTTGTCATTTTTGTCAGTTTTGTAATTTTTTTTTTGTTAATTTGTGTGAGTTGAGAATAAACTTTTGGTCATTTTTGTTTTTTTTTTTTTGTTTTATTTCGAATGATTTTTTGTGTTCTAAAAAGATTTTTGTTTTTTATCTTCCAGATTCACTAGAAAATTTCTTCACGTTTCATTGATTGAAGACTGTGTGAGCTAGGAAGGTGAACTCAATATTCAGCAATCGCTCGAACTGCACATTTGCTGTCAACGTCAGCCTTCCAGCTATTTTGCTCTGGCAGCAAAATCCTAAACAAACTTTCCTCTAATTTCATCAACAGCTAAACAAGTTGAAAGTTGTATCTTCCAGCAGCAGCAGGTCACCTCAAAGTTTGCGCTTGTCCCGGTTTTTATTTGCTCTTGCTTGTTTTCTTCCTTTGCTGTATTGCATCCTTGGTCATTTTATTTGTTTTGCGTCAGAGTTAGTTTCTGTTGGCTTTTTCAGTCTGGACCGTGAAAGACACTATGGGAAGGAAAATTCCCGGAGGAATGAAACTCATCAAAATTTTCCCCGATTTTGTGCAACAGCATGCCCTTTTCCGGTTCCGGTATTTATTTGCCTGGACTGGTGTGGGTGGGGAACGAGGAAAGGGGGGATGAATGGTTGAAAGAGTGAACGATTAGATTATTTTCTGGAAGGATGAATATGTCTGTGTTTCTTAGGAATTTTCGACGTTGGCTTTTTGGGACCCAACTATGAGCAAAGAACTCTCGGAGTTGGAATTTGGTATAACTTTTCTATTTGCTAAACAACAACCAAGTCTTACCTCGGCCCCTGGTTCACCTGGATCTCCTTTTTTGCCACGTTTGCCTCTTTTGCCGACGGGCCCTGGTGGACCTGGAGGACCTGTAATTGGAAAACAAAACACCAGAATTAGAAGCGTTTTCCTCGTAAATTGTTACACTTGTTGAGCTATTTTTTTCTCTAAAATAAGAAAAAAAAAATAAATAAATAAATTAACGCTTCCTCCTCGCGAGCGATCCCCCACAAAAATTGATTAAATTATCACCACCTCTAAATTCCTCATCCATTAGAAGCTTCTCGCAGTCAGTCTCATTTGTCGCCATTACAATCTTGCTTCAATCCATAAATTTCACGTGCTGCTTCCCCACCGTGGAAAAATGTCGACTTTAGGAAAGGCGGATTCCCCTTCTCACTTTTTCGGTTAACATCGAGCGAACGAGCAAAATAAAATATCGCTCGCTTCATAGTTTTCAAGTGTTGTCATTTGGTAGGGCCAAACAGTGGAATGCAAAATGATGGAAACGTTCATTTTGTAAAAAAAAATTATGAAAAAACCTTCCAAAGAAAAATTTGAAATTTTGTGAAATTTTCCGATGGATCAATTTTGTTTATCAAAATTTGAAAAAAAAATTCATAACAACAAGCAACTAAACATCACATATAGATTAAGAAAATTTTAACTCAGCCACACGCCATTTCACTGCATTTTCTGCGCTTCGATCTGATTTGATTCTGGTTCAGGCAGGAAGTGTGGTTTATTAAGAGTGATAGCAACATCATCCCCCCTAACTGAATTCGACGGGTTCGTACGTTAGAAATTTACAGCATTTTTACCAGTTCCAATAGACCTATTTCGAGAAGAGATCACATCACGGTCATGACGGATACGAGAAATGAACTATTTTCCTGTAACACATTCGAATTACAAGCTAAACGAAATTCAGTGGAAGTAAATCAGAAAAATTTGGGCATAAATCGATTCTGATTCTGATTCTGATTCTGAATTCTGAATCTGAATTTTGAATCTGAATTCTGAATCTGAATTCTGAATCTGAATTCTGAATCTGAATTCTGAATCTGAATTCTGAATCTGAATTCTGAATCTGAATTCTGAATCTGAATTCTGAATCTGAATTCTGAATCTGAATTCTGAATCTGAATTCTGAATCTGAATTCTGAATCTGAATTCTGAATCTGAATTCTGAATCTGAATTCTGAATCTGAATTCTGAATCTGAATTCTGAATCTGAATTCTGAATCTGAATTCTGAATCTGAATTCTGAATCTGAATTCTGAATCTGAATTCTGAATCTGAATTCTGAATCTGAATTCTGAATCTGAATTCTGAATCTGAATTCTGAATCTGAATTCTGAATTTGAATTCTGAATTTGAATTCTGAATTTGAATTCTGAATCTGAATTCTGAATCTGAATTCTGAATCTGAATTCTGAATCTGAATTCTGAATCTGAATTCTGAATCTGAATTCTGAATCTGAATTCTGAATCTGAATTCTGATTCTGAATTCTGAATCTGAATTTTGAATCTGAATTCTGAATCTGAATTCTGAATCTGAATTCTGAATCTGAATTCTGAATCTGAATTCTGAATCTGAATTCTGAATCTGAATTCTGAATCTGAATTCTGAATCTGAATTCTGAATCTGAATTCTGAATTTGAATTCTGAATTTGAATTCTGAATTTGAATTCTGAATCTGAATTCTGAATCTGAATTCTGAATCTGAATTCTGAATCTGAATTCTGAATCTGAATTCTGAATCTGAATTCTGAATCTGAATTCTGAATCTGAATTCTGAATCTGAATTCTGATTCTGAATTCTGAATCTGAATTTTGAATCTGAATTCTGAATCTGAATTCTGAATCTGAATTCTGAATCTGAATTCTGAATCTGAATTCTGAATCTGAATTCTGAATCTGAATTCTGAATCTGAATTCTGAATCTGAATTCTGAATCTGAATTCTGAATCTGAATTCTGAATCTGAATTCTGAATCTGAATTCTGAATCTGAATTCTGAATCTGAATTCTGAATCTGAATTCTGAATCTGAATTCTGAATCTGAATTCTGAATCTGAATTCTGAATCTGAATTCTGAATCTGAATTCTGAATCTGAATTCTGAATCTGAATTCTGAATCTGAATTCTGAATCTGAATTCTGAATCTGAATTCTGAATCTGAATTCTGAATCTGAATTCTGAATCTGAATTCTGAATTTGAATTCTGAATTTGAATTCTGAATTTGAATTCTGAATCTGAATTCTGAATCTGAATTCTGAATCTGAATTCTGAATCTGAATTCTGAATCTGAATTCTGAATCTGAATTCTGAATCTGAATTCTGAATCTGAATTCTGAATCTGAATTCTGAATCTGAATTCTGAATCTGAATTCTGATTCTGAATTCTGAATCTGAATTTTGAATCTGAATTCTGAATCTGAATTCTGAATCTGAATTCTGAATCTGAATTCTGAATCTGAATTCTGAATCTGAATTCTGAATCTGAATTCTGAATCTGAATTCTGAATCTGAATTCTGAATCTGAATTCTGAATCTGAATTCTGAATCTGAATTCTGAATCTGAATTCTGAATCTGAATTCTGAATCTGAATTCTGAATCTGAATTCTGAATCTGAATTCTGAATCTGAATTCTGAATCTGAATTCTGAATCTGAATTCTGAATCTGAATTCTGAATCTGAATTCTGAATCTGAATTCTGAATCTGAATTCTGAATCTGAATTCTGAATCTGAATTCTGAATCTGAATTCTGAATCTGAATTCTGAATCTGAATTCTGAATCTGAATTCTGAATCTGAATTCTGAATCTGAATTCTGAATCTGAATTCTGAATCTGAATTCTGAATCTGAATTCTGAATCTGAATTCTGAATCTGAATTCTGAATCTGAATTCTGAATCTGAATTCTGAATCTGAATTCTGAATCTGAATTCTGAATCTGAATTCTGAATCTGAATTCTGAATCTGAATTTTGAATCTGAATTCTGAATCTGAATTCTGAATCTGAATTCTGAATCTGAATTCTGAATCTGAATTCTGATTCTGAATTCTGAATCTGAATTTTGAATCTGAATTCTGAATCTGAATTCTGAATCTGAATTCTGAATCTGAATTCTGAATCTGAATTCTGAATCTGAATTCTGAATCTGAATTCTGAATCTGAATTCTGAATCTGAATTCTGAATCTGAATTCTGAATCTGAATTCTGAATCTGAATTCTGAATCTGAATTCTGAATCTGAATTCTGAATCTGAATTCTGAATCTGAATTCTGAATCTGAATTCTGAATCTGAATTCTGAATCTGAATTCTGAATCTGAATTCTGAATCTGAATTCTGAATCTGAATTCTGAATCTGAATTCTGAATCTGAATTCTGAATCTGAATTCTGAATCTGAATTCTGAATCTGAATTCTGAATCTGAATTCTGAATCTGAATTCTGAATTTGAATTCTGAATTTGAATTCTGAATTTGAATTCTGAATCTGAATTCTGAATCTGAATTCTGAATCTGAATTCTGAATCTGAATTCTGAATCTGAATTCTGAATCTGAATTCTGAATCTGAATTCTGAATCTGAATTCTGAATCTGAATTCTGAATCTGAATTCTGATTCTGAATTCTGAATCTGAATTTTGAATCTGAATTCTGAATCTGAATTCTGAATCTGAATTCTGAATCTGAATTCTGAATCTGAATTCTGAATCTGAATTCTGAATCTGAATTCTGAATCTGAATTCTGAATCTGAATTCTGAATCTGAATTCTGAATCTGAATTCTGAATCTGAATTCTGAATCTGAATTCTGAATCTGAATTCTGAATCTGAATTCTGAATCTGAATTCTGAATCTGAATTCTGAATCTGAATTCTGAATCTGAATTCTGAATCTGAATTCTGAATCTGAATTCTGAATCTGAATTCTGAATCTGAATTCTGAATCTGAATTCTGAATCTGAATTCTGAATCTGAATTCTGAATCTGAATTCTGAATCTGAATTCTGAATTTGAATTCTGAATTTGAATTCTGAATTTGAATTCTGAATCTGAATTCTGAATCTGAATTCTGAATCTGAATTCTGAATCTGAATTCTGAATCTGAATTCTGAATCTGAATTCTGAATCTGAATTCTGAATCTGAATTCTGAATCTGAATTCTGAATCTGAATTCTGAATCTGAATTCTGATTCTGAATTCTGAATCTGAATTTTGAATCTGAATTCTGAATCTGAATTCTGAATCTGAATTCTGAATCTGAATTCTGAATCTGAATTCTGAATCTGAATTCTGAATCTGAATTCTGAATCTGAATTCTGAATCTGAATTCTGAATCTGAATTCTGAATCTGAATTCTGAATCTGAATTCTGAATCTGAATTCTGAATCTGAATTCTGAATCTGAATTCTGAATCTGAATTCTGAATCTGAATTCTGAATCTGAATTCTGAATCTGAATTCTGAATCTGAATTCTGAATCTGAATTCTGAATCTGAATTCTGAATCTGAATTCTGAATCTGAATTCTGAATCTGAATTCTGAATCTGAATTCTGAATCTGAATTCTGAATCTGAATTCTGAATCTGAATTCTGAATCTGAATTCTGAATCTGAATTCTGAATCTGAATTCTGAATCTGAATTCTGAATCTGAATTCTGAATCTGAATTCTGAATCTGAATTCTGAATCTGAATTCTGAATCTGAATTCTGAATCTGAATTCTGAATCTGAATTCTGAATCTGAATTCTGAATCTGAATTCTGAATCTGAATTCTGAATCTGAATTCTGAATCTGAATTCTGAATCTGAATTCTGAATCTGAATTCTGAATCTGAATTCTGAATCTGAATTCTGAATCTGAATTCTGAATCTGAATTCTGAATCTGAATTCTGAATCTGAATTCTGAATCTGAATTCTGAATCTGAATTCTGAATCTGAATTCTGAATCTGAATTCTGAATCTGAATTCTGAATCTGAATTCTGAATCTGAATTCTGAATCTGAATTCTGAATCTGAATTCTGAATCTGAATTCTGAATCTGAATTCTGAATCTGAATTCTGAATCTGAATTCTGAATCTAAATTTTGAATCTGAATTCTGAGTCTGAACTCCGAATCAGAACTCTGAAACTGATTTCGGAATCTGAACCTTTTGACGGTCGCCAAGTTCCACTCCTTTGTAGTGAAATTTTTAGCAGTTTTCTTAGGTTTGAATTCTTAGCCATGGAAGCGTTATTTTTTTACAAAAATAGTTATTTTCGTTTCCCAGTTTTTCTCTCCTCTTTTTTGGATCAGTCTGACAGGTATACGAGCTAATTAATTATTCTCGGATCCAATTAGGCTCCCTGACTGACACGATTGATGATGTCCGCTTATCAGCACCTCCAATTAATCGGGTTGGTAATTCGAGAACAAGCGGGACCGAATCTTAGCGCAACTGCCAAAATCATCAACATCGGAGCATCGGAAAAAGTATCAAATGACCAACTCCAGGAATCAGAACCTGATCCCACCGATCACCGCACAAGTTCGAAATAAAAGTCAATCATTTTTTCTCCGCTTCTTATGTTCCACAAAAATTCCCACTCATTCATCGAGGGCCGTCATCAGCATCATCATCATGGACAAACGTCAGATCTCTCGACGTCGATGGCGTCCTAAAATAAAAAAAAAAATTATAATATGCCTATAGAGTAGATTTTTATGCAACCGGTCCGGCCAATCGCTTAATTAACAAAGTGTCAAGATAAAAATGATTGGAATTAGCCGGCTAGTTTCGAAGTTTTTTAACGGCTCAATCTCGGTTCGGTTGGGTGTTCGGATCAAACTCGAATGAGGAGAGAGCAGGGACGTCCAGGGGGGAAGCTAGCCGGGGGATTGATTTTCGAGTAATAAAAAACAAAATATGCTGCATGCAATAATCAACCTTTTGCCGAAGCTCATTTGATTGGTCGTAAAATGGACGCTTCACGGTACAGCGCGGCGCCGAAGTTTGGGAACCTCCATTCTCTAAGGAAACTAAAGTAGAAAAAATAAAATCATCGGAATATTGCCTTGTAGTTCGATTCATTTTTTGGGGATGAAAATCGTTCAGTAAACAGAAAAAAGCTTTTTTGCCCATGGCGACCGTTAAAAATCTGCTAAAAAAGTTTTAAAATTGAGACACATTAGGTTACGAATGGCCACACTCAATTATGTCTCAGAAATAAAAGAAGCATGGCTAAAAGAACTATCCTAACTGACAACAAACAGTCAGTCAAAGATAACTGTTTTGGTTTTTTTTTGTATCAGCTTTGACACCATCTTCGAAGCATTTTATTCTAAATTTTTTTATTATAATTTTTTTTAATCCGGTATCTTTTGTGATAATAAACGTGTATCTGTGAAAATTTCCGACAGTCAAGTGAAAACTGTCATTTTTTTGTTTCGTATGAATTTTTTTTACAATTTTTTTTTTTGAAACGGCTCATACAGTCGTTTTCTTAGCCTAGCACTTTTTTTAAGAAGAAAAAAGAAGATTGAAAAGGAACTATGAAACAAAATAGAATTATAGACGAAGATCGATAGCTAAGTAGATTTCGAACATGCCGAAGAAGGCGAAGGCTTGTTGGTATCGCGCATTTTTTTTTCGATCCGTCACGGTGAAAATTTAATTTTTTAAGTTTAAGTAGTTTGTCATTGTGTAATTGTTAGTTTTTCTTGGGATTGGTAGATAAAGCATAGTGATCAATAGTGACCCGATTCTACGTTGATTTCATCCACCTTCAGCAGATGACGTCGTTGAATGATCCGTTGCAAAAGGAAACGCACTTCCTAAATACTTCAAAAATTCATGAGTTTGTCCATGAGACAGTTAAAAATCGACCAGCAGCTGATTAGGAGGAAAATTGTGCTGCTTTCTATTTTTGTAAGTGGATGTTTAAAAAAAAAAAAGTATTGTAATTTTTCAATTGAGTAATTTCGAAAACTTTTTATTATAATAAATATCTTTTAGACGTCTGATGATGGGTGAAGCAAAGTAACCCGAAACGTCACGTGAAAATTAATTTGCTGTTTTACTCACCGAGAAATATCAATAAGTGTAAAAATTATAACAACAACCGGTGATTAAATTATTTTCATCATGATCCTTCTTATTAATTTTTTTTTGAACTGATGTTCTGGGAGTTTCTACCAGTGAATTCTCTAAATTGGAAAATTCTTAAATACTGTTAATTGATTTATAAAGAGACGTTTTCATCTAAAGAAGTATAATTTCGGAAACATTTTCGGGTTTAATTTAAATTGATGTGTTGAAATTACTATTATGTTTTTAAAACAAGTGACTATTTATTTTCAAGAGCGAGTATAGGCGCTATATCCAAGGTCAATGACCAGAGATTATGATGCACAAAAATCCGAAACATTGATTAGGGATAATCCAGATATGATACAATTACAACTTATCAATTGATTCAATATACTCCGCAATGTTTTGGATTTCTGTGCAGAAAAACCTCATTTTCATCCGCAGAAGGACAAGCTCTCAAGAGCCACCATCAACCAGCACAGAAAATTTAAGCAAATGTTCCTACAACGTGAATATTTAAAACAGTTTATAATAATGGAATGGAAAGGCATAATGGTTGCACTACGTGATTGGTTCGAGATAATCAACATTGCACAATGAACCAAATGAAAGATTGCTGGAAAAAGCAATACAATCTCAGTGCATGTACAATTTTGAGGATCTCCTACTTTCAAATGAACCAATAACGACGCCGGCTAAGTTTTGCATGGAATCATTTGCTATATTTAATATTCCTTGAAAGTTCCATTCTTTGGTTCCCTCATTTCATGTCTTAACCTTAAAAATTCCTGTTTTCTACTGAACTTCCTAGTAATGCTGGATTTTTTTGAAATGATACAGGAAAATGCTGACAATTTTTTTTTCTTAAATCCGTGAACTCAAATCCCTACTCTGACTAAAGGTCTCATGTAGATTTTTCATTAAATATTTCAATTTTGATTTGATTTTGATTGTTTGTTTGAAAACCATCATGGGATTTCATCAATCGATACTACAAATCTGGGAAGATAATTGTACAGATAAATCGATGCGATGCTAAACTACACTTCATGTTAATAAATTTTTCCAATTCAAGTATATAACTTTGTTATACCTACATGTTTTTAAACACAAATAACTGACCAAAACTGAATAGAAAATGTCATAATAAAATACACTTGACTGTGGTTGTATAACATTGTACAAAAACATTTAATAGATCTTATAACATGCATGAAACATTTATACTTCATTTGAGACATGCTGTAATTAACACGACTGACAGCTTTTAATTTTCATGGAAAAGTATCAACTTAAAAACTTAAAAGAATTTGTATTAAGCAAATATATTTATAATCACCTGAAATAATGATTGGAAAAAGAATGTTAAGATCATTACTTTACATTTTGGCTGTCAGCACTTGTTTTTTAATCGATCAAAGCAACCGAAGCCTGTAACGATGGTATCAGCGGGGGCTGGACAGTCGGCCGAAGGCCGATAGGCCGAAGGTCGCTAGGCCGAATGGGTTAAAAGGCCGACGGATGTTCGGCCGAATAGGACAATAGGTCGAATGGGACATTGGGCCGAAGGTTATTTGGCCGAATATTATTTGGCCGAACGGTCATTAGGCCGAATGGTCATCAGGCCGAATGGTCATCAGGCCGAATGGTCATCAGGCCGAATGGTCATCAGGCCGAATGGTCATTTGGCTGAATCATCATTTGGCCGAATGCTCATTTGGGCGAATGGTGATTAGGCCGAAAGGTCGTAAGGCCGAAAGGCCGTAAGGCCGAATGGTCGTAAGGCTGAAAGGTCGTAAGGCCGAAAGGTCGTAAGGCCGAAAGGTCGTAAGGCCGAAAGGTCGTAAGACCGAAAGGTCGTAAGGCCGAAAGGCCGTAAGGCCGAATGGTCGTAAGGCTGAAAGGTCGTAAGGCCGAAAGGTCGTAAGGCCGAAAGGTCGTAAGGCCGAAAGGTCGTAAGGCCGAAAGGTCGTAAGACCGAAAGGTCGTAAGGCCGAAAGGTCGTAAGGCCGAAAGGTCGTAAGGCCGAAAGGTCGTAAGGCCGAAAGGTCGTAAGGCCGAAAGGTCGTAAGGCCGAAAGGTCGTAAGGCCGAAAGGTCGTAAGGCCGAAAGGTCGTAAGGCCGAAAGGTCGTAGGGCCGAATGTTCGTAAGGCCGAATGGATGCTAGGCCGAAAGATCGTTAGGCCAAATGGTCGTAAGGGCGGATGGATGATTGGCCGAAACGTCGTTAGGCCGAATGGTCACTAGGCCGAATGGTCATTAGGCAGAATGGTCATAATGCTGAATGGTCGCAAGGCCGAATGAATGCTAGAAGGTCGTTAGGCCGAATGGTTGTTCGACTGAATGGTCGTTGGGCTTATTATCGCTTTTTTGCATGTTAGGCCGATCAGTAGTTAGGCCGAATGGTCGTTAGGCCGAATGGTCGTTAGGCCGAATGGATGCACGGCTGGATTCGACCATCTGGCCTAGTGGCCATTCAACCTTATGAACATTCGGCCTATCGTCCATTCGGCCTAACAGCCATTCGGCTTAACAGCCATTCAGCCTATCGACCATTCGGCTTAGCATACAGACATGTGTAAAAGGTTTCATATTGAGCAACCATTCATGGAGATCATTTAGCCTTATGATCATTCGGCCGAACGACCATTTGGCCTAACGACCTTCAGGCCTAGCATCCATTAACCCTTACGACCATTTGGCCTGATGACCATTTGGCCTGATGACCATTTGGCCTGACGACCATTTGGCCTGACGACCATTCGGCCTAATGACCTTTCGGCCTAACGACATTTCGGCCTAACATCCATTCGGTCTTACGAACATTCAGCCTTAAGACCTTTCGGCCTTGCAACCTTCTAGCATCCATTCAGCATTATGACCATTCGGCCTTGCCACCACTCGGCCTTACGACCATTCGGCCAAATGACCATTCGGCCTAATGACCATTCGGCCAAATGACCATTCGACCAAATGACCATTCGGCCGAAAATCCTTTCAGCCTTGCGTCCTTTCGGCCTAACAGCCTTTGGCTGGATAACCGTCGGCCGAATAACCCATTCGGCCTAGTGGCCTTTTCGGCCAGATAGCCCATTCGACCTGCTGGATTCGACCATCCGGCCTAGTGGCCGTTCAACCTTATGAACATTCGGCCTATCGTCCATTCGGCCTATCGTCCATTCGGCCTATCGACCATTCGGCTTAGCATACAGACAAGTGTAAAAGGTTTCATATTGAGCAACCATTCGACCTAACGTCCATCGGCCGAATGACCTTCGGCCGAATGGCCCAGCCTCGGTATCAACTACTGGAAAAAAAAACATGAAAAAATCCTTTTCGGAAATTTTAGGCTGTGCATTCCTCTCTTGACTACCAAACTTCTGTTAATCACTATTAACGGTATCGCTGCTTAAAACAACATACGATTCAATAAAATCTGTCTCTTTCTATATAATTTGGATTTTGATTGATATTCTGTTTCGAATGGTATTTGTGTATGGGAAAAAATGGGGAAAACCCACGTTTACGATAGCTATAGCCAATTCTATAGCCAATATATCCAATTCCCGATTCAGCCATTTTGGCTATTTAGGCTATGCATCTGCGGAACTCATGGCGTTTGTTTACACACATACCACAAAAAAGCTGAGCAAATAATCTTATGTTTGTGATCAAACTCATCGAGAGCCTCGCTCACTCCTCGCCTACTTACTGTCAAAGTCGGAGTCGGAGTCGTGTTTCAAAAAACCTTGGTTCCCCCAAAGCTCATTTTGACATGCACTGAGATTATTTCTCGGCAGTTTTATTTGAAACTATATCGCGTTATTTGTGTTATTTGCGAGAAATATGTATACCATCAAGGACGAATAATCTTTCCTCTGATGGTTCAACATACTTTTCTACGAATACGAGGCAGAATTCAATATCAACTATGACAAAGGTTTCCCAGCATATACTTGTCGATTGTCCAGTATATGAACTATCATTAAAAAGAACAATGAAAGCCAAGTTTAAAGCCAAATAGATAAAAAAATATTTCCAATTCTTTTTGAATCAAAAACTCCTAAGTATTCTCTCCACTTAACTTAATTGAAAAGTTTTGGAAATTTTTCTGCCGACTACCTCTGTCTGCAATATGACGTCTGTTTTTGCTCGCATTCTCTTCCTTTCCAGTCAATCGAGTTCATTTTATTCCAACTTTAAAAGCCAGTTTATCTTGACAGGATTGAACTATACTTCAATTCCTTGTAAATTTCACCTTGAATAATTTCTCAAATCACTTGTATTTCAAGGATTAATAAAACCCCCAAGAATTCAGTGCAACCGAAACGAGAAAACAGATAAAATCGCGTCCCTCACTGATACGCAATCATTAAGCTTAGCTTAGCTTAGCTTGTTTGACTACTCACATCCACCTTAAATCATTGAGTACGAAATTTTCCATACAGTTTCTTAGCTATGAAAGATGAAATCTTTGAATTTTTACTCAATTAAATATTAATAAAGGCTACTACATTTCGAGCTCAATCAGAGGCCATCAATTTTTGCAATGGTCAAAAGAATGGTGCTTGGGAGAAGCAGCTCATTCTCATTGCACAAAACTGATGCTCTCTCTTTGAACATCAATAACGGCGCCGGCTACGTCCTAGTAGTCAAAAGATAGTTTGGGAAAGAGAGAAAGGGATGAAATAATAATATTGCGCTTTAAGACCGAAGTCAGCTTTGCATCCTAGCAAAAAAACTTGTTTTTGGGAGTATGGGTGAAAGGATATGATCAGGAGGCACTTTTGACTAGTGCAATCACCTAGAATAGCTTTACTCTTAACTTTCTGTATATCTGATTCCTATAAAAACTCTTAAATTTGCAGTTCAGTCTAGATTCCCTACTTTTAATTTTTAATTTTTTTCTTAATCTTAAACCAGGCATCTTTTACTTCAGTTTCAACTTATACATTAAATCTCATTAAAAAAAATCATTTAAGTTAAGTTAATAAAAAAGAGACCATTTAATATAAGCCAACAAAAAGTAAAGATAAAGCAATTATTTTAGAATGAATTCTTCTATAGTGAATATATATTTGACAGATTCTGTACCAATCGATAATAATTTTATTTAGATTTTTTTGACAGTGAAATACTCAATACTCTTATTATCTGATTTAACTGTTTTCTCTTCTGCACCTCTGCAGTTTCGTACCTAGTCAATCTTTTACATTAGCTCAGTAGAAGGAAAATGCTTTCACGGTGATTTTTTTTAAATCTATTTTTCGGATGAGATTTTTCAAGTGAGCACATTGTAGGACCTATCAAACCACTAAAACTGTTTTAAACTGAATATGCAGAAATTTATAGTCTAATTTTTTTTCTTAGACCAAATTCTTAAAATGCTTCGAACGACGCTTCAAGTCATGTTCATCATCGGTAGCTCCTCAAATGCTTTCACAATCCTTTAAACTTTCATAAACGTTCTTGAGGACTAACAATTCTGTAAAAATATGATCATTTTTTACAAACAAATTTGGCAGAGAAACCTATATAAAAAGAAAAAAAAAGATTTAAATTAAATCTAAGAAAAAGTTCATAGTTTTGGGTTTTATGTAGCGGTAAATTATTTTTCATTATAAGATGCTATCAATTTCATCCAAATACCTAACTTCTATCAACGCAAGCCTAGACTAGAACTTTATGCGATGTTTTGAAACACCATCTTTTAACATTTCATCAGCATAAGCATAAAAACTTTTTGCGGTGTTTGGTAAACATGCAGATGTCAACCAAAGTGTCATTCGAAAACCAAACTTTTTAACTTCTATCACGCAAGCTTTTACGGAATTTGATGAGCTGATTTTTTTCCTGGTTATGAACTCTATAGCAGACATTTATGAATAGTGATAAAATTTAACGAAATATAAAATATATATCAAAAGGCAAAGTAAATTGTTCACTTTGAGCAAGTTCACTGGTTTTGGGAAAAAATGGTAGAAATTTTCGATACTTGTAGCTAATTTTGAAAATTTTACCATGCAAAAATATTTTCAAGATCTTTGGGCATTATATTTTTCACAGCACTGTTTCTATTTCAGCCGTATGTGATAGAAATCGAGCTATTTTTGCATCATAGCATGCGAAAATAGAACACGTGTTGTAAAAAAATTGAAAAACGAACTGTATTGACAATCATGAAAATGTTTTTGCATGGTAAAGTTTTCAATATGTGCCACAGGTGTCAAAACGTCTACTACTTTTTTCCCAACACCAGTAAACTTGCTCTTAGCTTTGAGTCCTATAGAAATCGCCATCCTATAGTCTCCGGCTCGGCTACCATCACTATTATCTGGACAGCTCAGAAGTTTTTTCCGGAGGGCATAGCATCATCTCCTTTTACTCAGTATAAAAGCCAAATTACACTTTTAGCGATATTGCACAAGAAATTACTTTCCCAAGGTATGGACCTTAAAAACACTGCACTAAGAGTCTATCACCACACTTAAAAAAAAACTTTAGAACTCCATCAAAACTTCAATGTTTAAATAATTTGATCCAAATTATGAAATTTTCTAGAAGAGAAAAACTTTCAGCGTCTTGTCATGTCTGTAGATTGCTTCGATCTCCTCTCACTGATATGCAATCATTTAGTTCAAAAACTGACATAAACATAATTTTGATAAAAAATTTTTTTTGGATAAGGATTCAATTAGAAATTCACCAAAATCACATAATTTAATGTTTGTGTTGGTTTTCTGGTTGCAACTTCTGAAATATTTAACTCTAGCAATAAAAAGAAAATTATAGAAAACTTAGCTGCGTGCTTCCATTTTTCCACGAAGATTCATCTGGGAAATCGACCGTATTGAAGATAACAGGTTCCTGGCATTGGACATCCAACAACAAGACTGCTCTTCCTGACAATAGAACATTGAATTTCATATCGAAAATGAAATCAACAATTTATAATTTTGATACAAGATGAAAATTTTTGCACGTCGTTCCAATCCAACGCCTGCTTCCTTGCTTCAAAAGGATGGAAAATCTCTGTTTTCGCATTAAAAACTAAGAACTCAACAAATTTATGCATATCGTACTTAAAAAAAGGGACGTAGAGATAAGTATTTTCTGGTTAAGTTTGTAGTACTTGGAGCAAGCTTCAAAATGTAGTATTTTTTATGGATCCACTCGCTCCATTAAACTCTAGAAGTTCGCAATATTTAGGAAAAATGAAACTTGAAATTGCAATAACTTCGGAAGGAAAGGTAGTAAAGACTTAAGATCTAGTGCAAAATGTGCGTATTAAGTGTCACAACAAATTTTGTTTATATCATATTTATGTTAATTCTAAACAAACAATAGTTAAATAAAAAATAAAAAAATAGATAATATAAAAATAATAAAATTAAAAACATAAAGCAAAGTTTCATATTTTGAAAATATGCAAAACTTGGTTGAACAAATTTTATCGCTGTCTTCTCAAACATTAAAATGGGTTTAAAACAGAGAAAGGGGTAATCCAAATTACCTATTCAATATTTTTGCAATAATTGCTTAACAATGCATTCGAAAATGGATCTGAAAAATTCTTAGAATATAAAAGTTATATAAACAGTTAATCACATATTCCAAATTTAATAAGAAACGGAGTTCGTACGGGATCAATTTTTATCGATACATAACTGCCGGTTCTTATGATTTTTTTGGCGGTGTTCTGATAGAAAATAAAACAATCAGTTTTTTTTTGTTTTTTATCAAATTTAAATATCTCACGGTGTCTTTTTTTTTAACCATTTAAATGAAAAAAACCGGCATCTATGCCACATTATAGAGGAGACTCTCCCTATCCAACGCACTATTCAGGAAAAAAAAATCGAGGGCCTGGAACCTATGTGGATTATCATAAACCACATTGGTCTGGAAAACTTTTTTGGAGATTTGCGAACAAAATACAGAAGCAAAATTTCCAATCTATCTTGAATTATCCAAATTCTTTCACCCGTCACTGCCCCCATTGATGGACCCCGGAGCGTGTTGGCTTTAATGGTGTTGTTTTTTTTACTTGTCTCTCTCATATTCCTCGACTTTCACGGTTGGCTCCAAGTCTTCGGTGTGTCATGTCTTTTTGCGGGTTATCTTTCGATCGGATATCGAGTGGCCGGGTTGGGTTAGAAATTTTTCCTCTATTCAACTCCTTTCCCGACCACAGAGCTGTTTGTCTCTGCCTCTATTTGTGTCTTTAAGGCACTCATATTGGTTTAGCAATTAATTTGTCCTTCTTTTTTTTCTCTTTCTTCTTCCCAAAGTCAATCACGCCAATTTGACGGTGTTTTGTTTTGTTTTCTAGATTTTTTTTCTCGTCTCTTATGTTTACACCAGACAGCGCAAGTTGACCCTCTCAATTTGGACACATGTTTTGCAGCTCCCGTTCGATTGAACCTGTCAAATTCTTTGCTCCAATCAATCTTCGAAAGCAAACAAGAGCAGCAACAACAACAAACGTTGAAAGTTTGAAGTCCCTGTTGTCAAAGTTTTGGATTGGGAGGGAGGGGGTGTTACTGTTTCAGCATCAAAGATATTCTGCAATTGGCACTTACAATTGCCGCAGGGGAGCCCATGGATTGAATCATTGATCGTATCACAGCTACAGTTTTCGAGTTTGGAGCGACGACGATGATGAAATCGGAGAAACGCGAGAAGGTCGCTCGAAGGCACTTTCAAAACTGTATCACCGACTTCTCTATTTACTATTTACGCAAAACAGATATGTAGGAACACTAGTCGAAATGGTAATCGATCCCTGGGCTAGCTTCGTATGTATGTATTTGATAGCCGATTTTGTACGTGTGAATTTCGTGTCTGAATCTGTGGAAAATTTCGAAAATCCTGTCGTCTGCCTGTGGGCCCGAAGTCATTGGCCAATCGCCGAGCAGACGAGCCTGTTTTTTGAAGAAAGATATCATCATTTTGTGGGAGCTTTCGACACTTCAACACTATCATTATTGGGGCGGGTTCAAAACTAAGGAAAGGACTAAGGAAGCAAAGATAACATCTCTGGGAGCTAGGCAACGAGAGGCGGAAGTGTGAAACCGCAGACGTTTGCTCTTTTTCAGCACGTTCGAAAAGTTGGGCTCCCCAAACTTTGCAGTCGGCTCGGATGAAACACGACATACGATGTGCTGAGGTTGAGTTTTATGGAGCCATATGAATGAAGATTGTCAGTTCTTCACATTCTCTGACGATTTCGTTTGGAGTTCGAAGTTTTGATATCTTATTTCCGGAAAAGTTCGACCTTCAAATATTCAATCGAGAGGGAATTAAAATCAAAAAATGACAAGAAAATAACTCGAAAGTGACACAAAAATGTTGCAAAAAAAAAAATTAAAAACAACTTTAAAATAACAAAAAACTGTTACAGAAACGACCAAATTGCCCTCATGTTGGTCCATGACCATTTCGGATGGGTAAAAGATAGATGTTTTCTTGTTGACGGAAAAAACGAAAGAGAGCTTGACTTTTATTTTTCTTCAGCATTACAATTTTTGGCGCTTAAATTATTCAAACTATTGATTACATAACAATAAAACAAGCTGGCAACATTTAACATTTGAATATATAGCAAACGGTACAGGGGGTTTTATAAAGATCACTGGATATTTGAAATCAGGGTGATCAATATGAACGAGATCGATCACAGTGATTTGGTGTCACTTTGGTTTCAATCATCAAAACTTTAGAAAAAATTTACAAATTATAGTGACCCGGAAATGACAAAAAAAAACACATAAATGGCATGAAAATACCTCAAATGCCACAAAATGACATAAAAATAATTTTAAAAAATGGCCATGTCACAAAAATGTCACAAAAATGATACAGAAACGACACCAAATCAGTCTTATAATGGCAACAGGGATTTGATGTCGCTTTTTCAGGAAGCCACAAAAATACACAAATGTTTCACTAAAATGACACAAAAAATGACAGAAAAATAGCACTAAAGCGACACCAAAATGGCAACAAAATGTCTAAAGATGGCTGAAATTATCCAGAAAGCCGAAACGTGAAGAATTTGTTATTATTTGATTTGACAACCACTGAAATATATCAACTTAAAAAGATAACAACAGCTGGCGGTGATCAAAACTCGTGATCAAAATGTCTCGAAAATGACACAAAATTGGAACAAAAGTGGCATAAAAATGGCGACAAACTGCAACAAAAATGACATAAAATTGACACAAAAAATCACAAAAATGGTACAAAAATGACATGAAAATGAATGGTAAACGGCTAAAAAATCTCACAAAAATGACAAGGTAATGCCAATAAAATGGCACAAATATGACACAGAAGTGACACTTTGACATTCTAATTGAAATTTAGATCGAGATTTGGTAATGTTTTTGAAAAATATGTAATTTAGACAAACAAGTTCTTGATAAAAGCGGCATAAAAATTTCTGAAAGTTTCGAAAAAAATTACATAGATTTGACAGCAAATAGGACATATCAAGCACAAAATGTGCGATATGTTTTGAAATTTTTTGTGGCATTTTGGTAATTTACTCCAAGGTGGCACCAAATCACTGTTGTCATTTGGAGGCTAATTTCTTGTCATTTTCGTGTCATTTTTCGTTGAATTTTGATGTGTTTTTTTGCCATTTTGGTGTCGTTTTCGTGTAATTTTTGTGTTGTTTTTTTGGTCATTTTTTGTAACATTTTGATGTCGTTTTTGAGCTTTTTCGGTGACATTTTTCTGCCATTTTTATGACTTTTTTTTGGAATTTTGTGTGATTTTTGGTAACAATTTTGTGTCATTTATGTCACTTTTCTTTTTCTGTTGTTGTGTCATTTTCATTTCGATATGCAGTATTTTAGGGTTTTTTATGTTATTCTATTGAGTACATATCGAAATGAAAATGACACAACACCTGAAAAAGAAAAGTGACATAAAGACACAAAATCGGCACAAAAATCACACAAAATTTCGAAAAAAAATTCATAAAAATGACCCAAAAATGTCACCGAAATGGCCCAAAAACAACATCAAAATGTAACAAAAGTGACAAAAATTCAACACGAAAATTACACGAAAACGACACTAAAATGGCAATAAAATTTTTTTAACAAAAATGACACGGAAATGACCCCAAATTGGCCTCTAAATGCCTAAATGCCAAAAGTGATTTGGTGTCACCTTGGTGTAAATCACCAAAATGCCACAAAAAACTTACAAATGCTTCAAAAAAAAAAATAACACAAAAATGACAGGAAAAATATAAAAGTGACAAAAAATGAAGCAAAATGACACAAAAATTACCCAAAAAAGTGAGACAAAAAGAACACAAAACGACACCAAATTTTCCACGAAAATTATACAAATGCTTCATTAGAATGACTCGAAAATGACAGATAGAAAACACAAAAGTGACACAAAAAAACAACAAAATGTCTCCAAAATAACACAAAAGAGATACAAAAGTGGCAAAAAATGGCGACAGAATGCAACTAATATCACATAAAATTGATACAAAATCTTACAAAAATGGTAAAAAAATGACATGAACATGACTCGAAAATGACACCAAAATCACACAAAAATGACGATGGAATGCCAATAAAATGGCACAAATGTGACACAGAAACGACACTTTTAAAATCTTATTGAAATGTAGATCGCAGTTTAGTAAAATTAATGAAAAACATTGAGTTTAGACAGACAATTTCTCGATAAAAACGATATAAAAATTTCGAAAAATAATGAAAAAAGACACAGATTTGACAGCAAAAAGGACTTAGAACAACATGAAAAACCCTTAAATTATACATATCGAAAATGACTTAAATGACACAAATTTGGCACAAAAAGGACATTAAATTCCAAAAAAATGTCACAAAAATGGCCCAAAAATGTAACCGAAATGGCTAAAGAACGACATAAAAATGTAACAAAAAAGAAAAGAAAAAACAACACGAGAATTACACGAAAACAACACTAAAATGGCAAAAAAACTACATCAAAATTCAACCAAAATGACACAAAAACGACACCAAATTATCCTCCAAATGACAATAGTGATTTGGTGTCATTAAAATGAAACGAAAAATTTGCAAATACAACATAAAATAATACAAAAATTTTCATCATAAAAATAAAACAAAAATGCAACAAAATGTCAAAATTACACAAAATTGGCATAAAAATGGCACAATATGCAACAAAAATGACATACAATTGACACAAAAAATCACAAAAATTGTGCAAAAATGACATGAAAATGACAAATGGCACAAAAATGGCATCGGAATGCCACGAAAATGGCACACATATTACAAAAAACTAACACTTTTACATTTAAAATTCACTGAATTTTTTTAAAAAATTGAATTAAGAGAGGAAAGTTCTATGCAAAATTTGAGAAATTTTCACAAAAATGACACAGATATGACACCAAATAAAACTAAGACAAGATAGGCCTCAAAATTATACAACACGACATGAAAATGACACAACAGTAACAGAAAAAGTGACTGAATTGTCACAAAGATGGCAAAAAAGTGGCTCAAAAACGGCATCAAAATGTAACAAAAAGAAACCGCAAGAAATCGCATAACAAATTAAACGAATAATCATACGAAAATGACATTGTCTAATTTTCGTGTTGTTTTGTTGTCCTTTATGTTATATTTTTATGCCTTTTTTGAGCCAATTTCTGTGACATTTTTGTGCCATTTTAGGGGCCTTTTTTGGGTCCGTTTTTTTGTTATTTTGTGTGACTTTTGTGTCAGTTCACTTACTTTTCTGTAACTGTTTTGTCATTTTCATTAAATAGAAACGACAAAAAAAACTTTGAAATGACACAAAATAACACAAAAGTGACACAAAAATGATAAGAAAAAATAACACAAATACAACAAAATGTAACAAAATGCTGAAAATGATTCAAAAATGACAACAGTGACAATTAAATGACGCAAAAATGAGAAGAAAAAAAAATGACACAAATATGATACAAAAACAACACAGGACAACAACAATGTTGACAAAATGCAACAAAAATGGCATGACACAACAAAATGAAACAAAAATGACATGAAAATTACTCGAAATGGCACAAAAGTTTAAAAAAAATACGACACAAAAGTGACACTTTTAACATTCTTATTGAAATGTTGATCAAAATTTGGTAAAATTGTTGAAAATAATTGAATTTATAAAGAAGAGTTCTTGACAAAAAAGACATATGTACCAATTTCGGAAAGTTTCACAGAAATGACACAGATATGACAGCAAATATGGTCAAAAACAACAAGAAAGACCCTTAAATTATACAAATCGACATGAAAATGACACAACAGTAACAAAAAAGTGATTTGAATAACACAAAAATCACACAACATAACACAAAAAGGCCCCAAAAAAAACCTTAACATGACAAAAAGAAATGTCACAAAAATTGAACAAAAATGGCTCAAAAACGACATTGAAATGTAAGAAAAATGACAATAAAATAACACGAAAATTACACAAAACGACATCAAAATAGCAAAAAAAAACGCGAAAAATCAACAAAAATGAAACAAAAACGACACCAAATTTGTCCCAAAATGACAACGATGATTTGGTTTTTGGTGTCAATCACCAACAGACTACAAAAATTTACAAATGCTACAATAAAAGAACACAAAAATGACAGGAAAAAATAGAAAGTGAAACAAAAATGCAATAAAATGACACAAAAATTACACAAAGAATTACACAAATTACACAAACAATATTCAAAAACCACGCAAAAATAACACAGAACGACAACAAATTTTCCACAAAAATTATTCAAATGCTTCATTAGAATGACTCAAAAATGACAGAAAAATCAAACAACACTGACACAAAAATTCAACAACATTTCTACAAAAAGACACAAAAGTGGCATAAAAATGGCGACAAAATGCAACAAAAAAAAACATAAATTGACTCAACAAATCGTACAAAAATTTCATGAAAAAATAGATCCAAAATGGCACAAAAGTCATACAAAAATGACATAAATGTGACATAAAAGTGATACTTTTTATTTATATTCTAATCGAAATTTAGAACAAAATTTGGTAAAATAACGAAAAACATTAGATTTAAAGAGACGAGTTCTTGACAAAAATGACATAAATATTCCGAAAAGTTTCACAGAAATGACACAGACATGGCAGCAAATTGATGACAATGACAGAAAAAATAAAAAGTGAAGCAAAAATGCAATAAAATTACACAAAAATTACACAAATAATGACACAAAAATAATAAAAAAATCACACAAAAATAACACAGAAAGTCACCAAATTTTCCACAAAAATTTTCCAAGAAAGACTCGAAAATGACAGAAAAATTAAACAAAAGTGACACAAAAATGCAGCAAAAATCCACAAAAAAAAATGACATAAAATGGACACAGAAAATGATACTAAAATGACATCAAAACCACTCGAAAATGGCACAAAAGTCATAAAAAAATGACTAAAATGTGACACAAAACTGACACTTTTAACATTCTAATTGAAATTTCAATCAGAATTCGGTAAAAAAGTTGTAAAACATTCAATTCAGAACTTAGAACAGTAAGGGAGACCTTAAAGTTATAGAATTCGACATGAAAATTACATGAAAATGACTCAATAGTAACAGAAAAGTGACTTAAATGCCAAGAATTCGCCTCTTTAAACTCAATTTTTTTCGATTATTTTACCAAATTTTGTTCAAAATTTTGATTAAAACATAATTAAAAAGTGTCACTTTTGTGTCAGTGATTTGTGGAGTGATTTTCAAATCATTTTTGTACGATTTTTTGTGTTCATTAAGTAATTATTGTTGAATTTTGTCGCCCTTTTTGTGTTTTCTCGTAGATATTTTGTTGAGTTTTTGTGTCAGTGTTGTGTGATTTTTCCGTCATTTTCGAGTCATTCTAATGTAGGATTTTTTAAAAATTTAGCAAAAAAATCACACAAAATTACAAGAATGACACGTGTTCAGTCCGCAGAACGGACTGAAGAAAACGCGCGAGCCGAAGGAGAAGAACCCGAAGAAGGTAAGCGGTCCGAAGCGGGAGAACGGGGAGAAATACCATCAACCAATCAGCGAGCAGTGCGCGATGAGCCGAAGTTATAAAAAGCGCGGCCCCGTTCTTCGAGCGAGTTTAGTCTACATTCAATCGCGGAACCGAAAACATCCCGAAGAAGCGAAGCGAGAGAGAAGCCGAAGCAGCACCAAGAGAGCGAATCAACAGCCAGAGAGAGAAGCAGCTAGGGCCGAAAGCTGCTCACCATCATCGTGCTCGGACGAAGCCGATAGAGTTGCGCAAGGAAATCGTGCTGCTAAAAATAGGAAAAGAAATACTCAGAGAAACAGTGATGAAGTAAACAACATGGAAAGCTAAGTGAAGTGTGTTTTTCTTAGTGCTTGCTGCTCCAACAATTTTGCTCCCGGTTCTAAATTGCCACCCCCCAAACGGCTCTTTTAAAAGCCATCGAAAGAGTTTAGTCAGTCTTGGTGGCAATCATCGATGAGTCTTGGCATTCCAGGCAGCGTTCCCCGATGACCTGCCTCCACTGGTTGGGCAACCACAGGGGGTTGCCCTCTCCGGCCCAATCCCGCAAGGGGAGCGGGCATCCAGTGGTCGTTTCCAATGCCCCTCTATATACAGTCCACGAGTCGAGTTCCAACATGGAAATGGTCCTTCGAACCGGATGAAAAAGTCGGTACCTTCAGACGGAATACCTCCGTCTTTGAGAGAGTGTGAATCGGGAAGCGGATTGTTGGAGTGGAGCACAGAGAAAAAATATCGAATAGAAAAGCAAAAGTTTGAAAGAAGTGAAAACGAACAACTAATCGAGAAAAGTGGTGACAAAAATAACTGCAAATAAAAGTGAAAAGGACTATCAGTGAATTTAAAAAGTATTGAGCAATAAAAGTGAACTTTGAAGAAAAAAAAGTAGTGAAGTGATAAAAGTGAAACATTATGCCTCCAAAAAGAACACCAGTGAAAAACAGCCCCGATTCAGTGAGGAATCACGATACGCTGGAGGTGCTGATTCACAGCCGTGGAATGGCGCAGCGAAATATATCCAGGATAAAGTCCATCCTGCAGCAGGCGGAAGAGGAAGGAACTGAGCTAACTCCTGCTCAGTTAAAGGTATACCAGCGGAGTGTGGAAGGTTCGAAAACCGAGTTCACCAAGCAGTACAATGAAATTCTCGCCCAGTCATCACCAGCCGAGCGTGAAGAAAATGACGACGAATATTTCAGCTTTGTTGACCTGTATGAGGAAGTATCGATGATGCTAGAAAGTTGGCTCGACAAGCATTCGCCAACTCTACTACCACAGCTGCAGCCGCAGCTCACCAATAACCAGCCGCCTTTGGTCATCCAACCTTCTCTTCCCAGAGCAATACCAACGTTCGATGGTCGCTTCGAACAATGGGAGAAGTTCAAGGTTATGTTCCGGGATGTGGTCGACAGAACTAACGAGCCAGACCGCATCAAGCTATACCACCTTGAGAAAGCCCTTGTTGGAGACGCAGCCGGGTTGATAGATTCCAAAACTATCACCGACGGCAACTACGCTCGAGCTTGGCAACTATTGGATGAACGATACTCCGACCAGCGACGGATGATTGATCGGCATCTAGCTGGCCTGCTAGGTGTGAAAAAGTTACACAGCGAATCATTCACCGAATTGAGGTCTCTGGTAGAGACTTTTGATAGTCATGTCGACAACCTCAAGTTTCTGGGCCAAGGTTTCGCTGAGGTAGCCGAATACATAGTGGTGTTCCTGATGTCTCGAGCCTTGGATGACGAGACAAAGAAGTTGTGGGAGTCTACTATCAGGAAGGGTGAGCTGCCAACATATGAAGACACCATTCATTTTCTCAAAGAGAGAGTGTCCGTCCTGGAGCGCTGCCAATCCTCATACGAGATAGGTCATTCCAAGCATCGCCAATTTTCGAGGATCAATCTACCAAGACATCCGAGAATCAACACGGCCACTTCCCCAGCACAACAAGAGCAATACTGTGACTTTTGTGCCAAAGGTCACCGGATCTACGAGTGCCCCCAGTTCAACGAAATGTCGGTCAGCCAAAGGATCAGCAACGTAAGAGAAAAGAATCTTTGCTTCAATTGCCTCAGCCGAAGACATCGAGCAATTGATTGTCCTTCAAAGATGTCCTGCTCCAAATGCCAACGGAAACATCACTCGTTGTTACACCTTAAGGATATGAAACTGCCAACTCGACATGTGTTACCAGCGCCAACACCAGCGACATGGTCCCAGGTTCTAGTTCCAGAATGCAAGCCATCGACTAGTATTGCGTCCTCAAATGCTGCTCATTCCCACGTGCCAACGAAATCGACGAGTCAAGTGTTCCTGCTCACCGCCCTGGTCAATGTGATGGACAAGGATCAACAGCCGCATCCCTGCAGGGCGCTTCTAGACTGTGGCTCACAGGTTAGTTTCATAACGCAATCGATGGCTGACGCATTGAGAATCCCAACAAATGAGGTGAGTGTCCCTATTAACGGTATTGGTAGTGCTAAATCCGTAATGAAGAGAATGGGTACCGTCCAACTCTACTCCAGATGCAATAACTTTACGTTGTCGCTGTCCTGCCTTGTGTCGCCAAAAATCACTGGCCTTCTTCCGTCATACACAACTGATATTGAGTCTTGGGAAATACCTTCAGGCATCACACTCGCAGATCCCTCCTTTTTTAGAATGAACACTATAGACATGCTTATTGGTATGGACCATTTTTACGAGATAATGAAACCAGGTTATTTGAAGTTGTCCGACAATCTTCCTACGTTGCAAGATTCTCAATTTGGTTGGCTGGTAGGAGGAAATTGTTATGAGGGCGTTTATACTGGAGCAGTCTTGGGTTCATTTGTCGTGAATACAGATCCTGTAGACAAGCTAGATCAAATGTTTAGGGAAGTTGAGAGCACTACCCGTGAGGAAATTCCGTCCAATAGAATTGATGAATTTGAGCAACATTTCCTAGCCACCAATCGTCGTGATGTGGTCCAACTTCCTTTAAAGGACAATCTGGCGCAACTAGCAGACTCCCGTTCTTTGGCACTAAGGAGATTCTTTCTTCTTGAATCAAAGTTAGCTCGGAAACTCGATTTAAAAGCTCAATATTCTGCATTCATCGAAAAATCGCTTAATTATTCCAAAGAAATCCAAGAATACAACGATCCTCATGATCCTGAAGCCCTCATGATAGGACGTACCCTTTGTGCAGTACCTGACCCTGGAGTAGACGGTTTGCTAGCACCATTACCAATACTGGACAACCTCAATCCACATATCACGGGGAGCGCACTTTTCGGCGGGGATGATGTTCAGTCCGCAGAACGGACTGAAGAAAACGCGCGAGCCGAAGGAGAAGAACCCGAAGAAGGTAAGCGGTCCGAAGCGGGAGAACGGGGAGAAATACCATCAACCAATCAGCGAGCAGTGCGCGATGAGCCGAAGTTATAAAAAGCGCGGCCCCGTTCTTCGAGCGAGTTTAGTCTACATTCAATCGCGGAACCGAAAACATCCCGAAGAAGCGAAGCGAGAGAGAAGCCGAAGCAGCACCAAGAGAGCGAATCAACAGCCAGAGAGAGAAGCAGCTAGGGCCGAAAGCTGCTCACCATCATCGTGCTCGGACGAAGCCGATAGAGTTGCGCAAGGAAATCGTGCTGCTAAAAAGAGGAAAAGAAATACTCAGAGAAACAGTGATGAAGTAAACAACATGGAAAGCTAAGTGAAGTGTGTTTTTCTTAGTGCTTGCTGCTCCAACAATTTTGCTCCCGGTTCTAAATTGCCACCCCCCAAACGGCTCTTTTAAGAGCCATCGAAAGAGTTTAGTCAGTCTTGGTGGCAATCATCGATGAGTCTTGGCATTCCAGGCAGCGTTCCCCGATGACCTGCCTCCACTGGTTGGGCAACCACAGGGGGTTGCCCTCTCCGGCCCAATCCCGCAAGGGGAGCGGGCATCCAGTGGTCGTTTCCAATGCCCCTCTATATACAGTCCACGAGTCGAGTTCCAACAACACGAAAGTAACATGAAAAAACTGACAAGAATATAACTCTAAAATTACACAAAAACGACACAAACTAAATCACTTAAAAATGCAATAAAAATGACACAAAAATGAGACAAAAACGAAAAAAAAAAAATTGAAATAACACCAATATGGCACAAAAATAACACTAAAGTAGACGCAAATTTACTCATAAACGACACATGAAACAAAAATGACGTTTCTTCATTTAAAATGATATTTAAAACAGTATTTGGTAGAATTAAAATAAAATCATTGCCTAAAGAGGGAAAATTTCTAGACAAAAATGACACAAAAATTAAAGAAGTTTGCTACTGAAATAACAGAAGTATGTCAAGAATATTACAAAATGACGCAAAAATTCACGAAAGTGTCACAAAAATGTGAATATTTCCCATCATGACCAGGCGCGGTCCTAAAGCTCGGCTTTTCAGAGGAGGGGGAAGGGGGGTTGGTAATTTAAAAAATTTTCAAAAATTCTTCTCCTCCAATTTGATCCTATTGAAATAAATCAGAGGCATGTACTAGAAATTATTTAAATATTTTTTAATTTTTTTTTCTTCTCAAACCAATTTTGATATCCTTTGATGAAACTTCAATCTGCGAATCTATAATGTTCCATGCGTGAAAATTTTGATAACATGGTTTTCATTTTTTGTAAACCAGGAAGTTTAAAAAAAATATCGAACAATGAGCTCATTAAAGAAACTCTCGTTTCAAATGTTATAATATTTAATGAAAATAAGTTGAATAGAAGAAAATTTTAAGAAATCTTTCAATTATCTTGTTTTTCTGAGCTTCTTTGCATTAGAGTAAGGTTGCCAAACGAAATTTTAATGATCCTCATTTGGAAATATTACGTTCGAAAAAGCAAATATTTGAGAATTTTTTTTTTTATAATAATTGCTTTGAATTAAACAGTGATTTTGAAACTCTGTAAATGTTTTTTTTTATTATTTACAGTTTTAAAATAAAGAATCTTAAAGAATCTGACACATTGTGTTGTTATTATACTTTCTGAAACTAATTTCTCATTGTGCGTTATGGCCGAAGAATTTTATTTCTAAAAATAAATTTATTTCTGAAATAAAATGATAAAATATGATTCTGAAGTCTGGAGCTTTTTGAAATCTACTTTGGTTCAGTTTCTTTTGAATTTCCAGCTTTCATTTTTGATTTTTAAACTTTATTTAACTCTCTAAAACCGAACGGTTTCACTCCATTTCTCCGAAAAAGTTTGATGCCTAGAATGAAAAATTATCACAATTTCAATCACCAGAAAACACTTTCCCACATTTTTTACCCCAGAAATTTTTTTTCCAAAACGAACTATTTCCAGAAAAATTTTCACCAACATGAACCATTTCCCAGAATAACTAGAGGAGAAAACAAACTAGAGAATTTTTTTACGTTTCGTGGCATTCAAGGAGATGTTCCATTCCGAAGGAAAAAAAATTCTGGGAAATGGTTCATTTAAGTTTTTACTCAAGGACAAGAGTAAGTTTTGAAAATTAAAGGGATTACCGACTAGGAAAAGTTCTAAATTTTATAAAAGTTCGAGCGTTTTCGTATGTTTTGCTACGGATTTTTTTTTCTTTTTAATGGGGGGAGGGGGGTGTAGCCCGATCACCCCTTCCCGCTTTGGACCGTGCATAATCTTGAAAAAGCTACCAAAACTTACAAAAAGACAACAAAAATTGAAATGAGGCCCTCGGAGCCAATATGATATAAGTGCATAACAGCTTATTTCGAGAAAACACATTTTTAAGTGGACCATTTTCCATCTATTTCTCGTAAAAAATTTGATTTTCTTTCAAAAGTTAAAGTTTGTAAACAAAATTCCAAAAAACTGAAAAGAAACCACCAAATATTGTTTGAAATATGAAGAATCGTTTGACGATATTAACTCATATCAGATCATTTTTGCACTTTTACCCCTTTGGCTCTGAAGGCCTCAAATGACAAAAATAAAAACTCTCGATTTTCAATTTGCTCAATAATATCCTGTTAAGCTGAAATTTTGCAGCCTTTTAATCAAAATGTAGAAAAAGCACATACGTAATAGTCATTTTTCTGATTTAGAAAAAAAGGGAAGGGATAATTTCTCGTTTAAGGAATCGAACAAAAAAAAAAAGTTATAGGAATTGGACGAAATGAGAATACCTTCTTTCTCCAAAGGTTACAATTCATAAATCTAAAATCGTAAAAAGGGTGGATCTCACCAAATAGTTTTTTTACAGGGCACATTCTTCGCTGATTTGGAACCGTACATCAAAAGTTGGGAGGAGTCATAGGCTAATGATGCTTTGATATCGAAACCTACTGCAACCGGAATTTCTGATTTGTTTCTTCCCACATCCTGTAGCTTTTTTTGCAACAACACACTTCCTAATTTTGTACACAATTGAGGTTTTTTTCAACACGATTCGATACTAGATCTTTTTTATTTAAACTTTTTTCTTCCTCAGTTAGAACGACTTTTTCACGGAGCGAAAATTTTTGACATCCACCCGAGTCAACGCCTACTCGAACTCCCCTTCCAAAGTAATGTACCTTTTTTGCTTCAAACTCTAAGCTGTATTGAAAATCGAAACGATCGCCAAAAAAAATCCATTATTTCGTAAATCAAGATTATTCACGCGATTTCAGCATTCAATCAGCGGCAACCCATTGCCAATCGACAACTCGTTAAGCTCTTTCATCGAATCCACACAGACCAATAATCAATAATAAAGACTTTTCACACTTCGCTTTCCGTCAAAACTTGGGCCCGTTTATTCGACAAACACAATCAACTGCTTTCCTTTCCACGGGGAAGGAAAACAAAGCCGAGAGAAAAAGTTTTTCCCTTCATGTTGTTGAAGAAGTAGAAGGAAAAAAAAAACAACGACGACGGAGACGAAGGAAAATCGAAAGAATTATTAGCCTAATGCTCGCACCGGAAAACGGCTACGTGAGTGGCATTCGGAAGGTGAAAAAGTTCAACCCCTCCCGCCCAAAAGGTTGAATGAAGAATACACTGCTGGCTGACTGCTTCCAAGGTGACTTCCTTTCATAGACGGATCGTTCGCCAACTTTCGCCATAACTAAGTTTATGTGTATTTCTGTAGCAGCTCCTGGAACCACTTCCAGATGACGTGACGTTGCTTCGTCTCTCCTTGATGCTGTCTCCTTATCGACAGTTGAGTCAACTTTTTTTTTCTGGGCAAGGTATCTGCCACTGATCCATCTGCCTGAACGGAAACCCGAAACGGTTGGGCTAATGCTAGCTGCTGATTCCTCGTTGTTTTTGTTGTTGTTCTCCTTGTGTCTCTGCTCTACTTATTTCAGCAGGATTTCGGGCCGGGTTTAACGGCCAAATCCTCTCCATCTTTATTTCCAGGGCGATGGCGATGACTGCTAAACAATGTCAATGCTCTCGCCCTGATTCGCTGATTGCTATTTGAGGAGAAATCTGTCCGACGTGACTTCCTGCGTGAATGTGGGTGGCCATGCAGCCCTCTTCCGGAAGCTTTAAGGATAAATCGGGTGCCGCATTGGAAATCCTGGACCATCGCTGTCAGCGAAATGGAGAGAAATTTGATTTAATGGGTCCGAAGATTGAGCAAAATAGCTCAAATCGTCCGAGAATGTTATTTTTTCCTATGGTTGCTTTGGATTTTCCCTAGTGGACAACGAAAGAAAAATAAAATAATGCAACGAAAGCTAGAATTAACGTACAGATGATAAAAATCGAAAAAAGGAAAAAAAAACCTGACAAAAAATACCAATTTGTTCAAAGACAAAAAAACAACAAAAGACAAGAAATCAAATAAAATAACAAAAACGACCAAAATGACAAAAATGACAAAAATAACAAAAATGACAAAAATGACAAAAATGACAAAAATGACAAAAATGACAAAAATGACAAAAATGACAAAAATGACAAAAATGACAAAAATGACAAAAATGACAAAAATGACAAAAATGACAAAAATGACAAAAATGACAAAAATGACAAAAATGACAAAAATGACAAAAATGACAAAAATGACAAAAATGACAAAAATGACAAAAATGACAAAAATGACAAAAATGACAAAAATGACAAAAATGACAAAAATGACAAAAATGACAAAAATGACAAAAATGACAAAAATGACAAAAATGACAAAAATGACAAAAATGACAAAAATGACAAAAATGACAAAAATGACAAAAATGACAAAAATGACAAAAATGACAAAAATGACAAAAATGACAAAAATGACAAAAATGACAAAAATGACAAAAATGACAAAAATGACAAAAATGACAAAAATGACAAAAATGACAAAAATGACAAAAATGACAAAAATGATAAAAATGACAAAAATGACAAAAATGACAAAAATGACGAAAATGCCAAAAATGACAAAAATGACAAAAATGACAAAAATGACAAAAATGACAAAAATGACAAAAATGACAAAAATGACAAAAATGACAAAAATGACAAAAATGACAAAAATGACAAAAATGACAAAAATGACAAAAATGACAAAAATGACAAAAATGACAAAAATGACAAAAATGACAAAAATGACAAAAATGACAAAAATGACAAAAATGACAAAAATGACAAAAATGACAAAAATGACAAAAGTAACAAAATTGTCAAAATTGTCAAAATTGTCAAAATTGTCAAAATTGTCAAAATTGTCAAAATTGTCAAAATTGTCAAAATTGTCAAAATTGTCAAAATTGTCAAAATTGTCAAAATTGTCAAAATTGTCAAAATTGTCAAAATTGTCAAAATTGTCAAAATTGTCAAAATTGTCAAAATTGTCAAAATTGTCAAAATTGTCAAAATTGTCAAAATTGTCAAAATTGTCAAAATTGTCAAAATTGTCAAAATTGTCAAAATTGTCAAAATTGTTTATTTGTCAAGTTGATTTAAATGTCAAAAATTCTAAAATTGACAAAAAGACACAGTCAACTTTTGATTGGGGATCGAATTTCAATTTTTCCTCAAAGTTTTCCACCATGGTTGAAACGATCCGAAAATGGGTTGAGTTATTATAGGAAGAAATTCTAGCCTCCAAATTCCGGGAACTCAGTTCCGCTGCCGGCCAAAGTGAATCCGAGCCTTAACTTTGAAATTCAAACGAGAAAGCTGCAACTCTGGGGTCCAGAAACCTTTTATCTTTGGTTCGCATTTTTGAGTTATTTTTTTCAAATTCAGGGTTGTACATTTCGAAAATGTTTAAAATGCTTCAACTTGCTTCGATAAAGTTTGCAGAAAAACGCACCCATTCCTTTGCTCCAATTGAATCCAAAGCGAGCGACACGGCAGCAGAGATCCATTGTTGAAGCTTCGGAGGAAGTGGATTTTCCAGCCAAAATCGCCAGAAGTTTCGATCTAGGTGGGTAGTTGGGCTACTGGAGCCGAAATCGCATTAAAAATTCATGCGATTAAATTCAAAACGCGAAGACGTTCCGTTATTTGAAGATGCCCAAATGGGGGACGACGAATGTTCGTCAGCAATTTGGGGCGTTTGATGGATGGTTGATGAAAACGATTACCAACAGTTGAAATGAAAAAATGAAAGAAAGAAAAACTTTTGAAATGAGAACCGAGATGTTGACGTCTTTTGGAAACATTTTAGTCATTACTAATTCAGTTGGCTTTCCTAATTTTGTTTGACGAATTTTGATCAAATAAAGTTGAAAGCATTTCTCCGAATCTGAGTTTTGGTTTGTTTGTTTTTTTTTCTGATCTTACATTTTTCAGTTCAATGATGAGTTCCTATTGCTAGAAATAAAAACATCGATCACTCTTTCACCGGAGCTTATTGGCCAGCTATCAAAGAAAGAAAAATTATGGGTCCTCTCGGTTTCATCCTCCCATTTCTTCCGGATGGCAAACCAAATGCATTGCATTAAAAGCAGATTTTCCTCGGAGCGGCGTTTGGCTGGGATATTTATTGATGGTTGTGAGGATTGAGCATGTTGTTTGTGTTGTGTGGGCAAACCGCATAAGCGTCATAAAAATAAATCTTTGCCCGGTGCTTGAAATATTGGCTTTCGGCTTTTTTCTATTGTCAGTATGCAATAATTCAGAGCAAGCAAAAGAAGAGCGAAATTTCGCAACCCTAGAAAGGAATGTTTTTTTTTGTTTGGGAAATTTGCAGCAATTGTCTGCTTTTGTGGCCCTCTCAACATCTTTTGTAAAATAGGATCAGAAAAAAAGTAATATAGGATTTGAAAATAAAAAAATTCAAGACAACAGATTCGAGAGCATTTAAGTCAAGTGAGTTTATAAACCATTCCATAACAAGCACCTCTCCTAACCATAGTTCCGGCATGGTTTGCCGAGATTTCATCGGAAAAGCCCAGATTTAGCCAGGATTTTGCCTGGGTTTATTCTCATTCCCAATCTCGAAGTACAAATATATCAATTGAGATGTAAAAAGTTTTCGTTAATGCATCAAAAACGAAATTTTTTGAACAAATTTATTTAAAAAAAGTCATGATAAGGTTTTTTTTTCAAGTTGGTTTTTTTGATTTTTGATGAATAATTTGGATTTTGGTCTGCAATTTTGAAATCGAAAGCCTGAATTTTGCCAGGTTTTTAGATAAAATTGCCTGGATTTGTCCAGTCAAAGTTGAATTTTAGTTTTATTTGAGAATTTGAGAAAATTCAAATTGACAATAGGTTCGAAAAACAGCTACCTTTGAAAATTCGTCAAAAATTCTGTGTTTCTTATCCTGACAATCTAAAGTTGCGAAAATGTGCCAAATTACGTCAACTTTCTAACCCCTTTTTTCCCCTAGAGTTCTGGTGTGACTTAAACAACTTTGATGGTTCATTGTACGATTATTAAACCACTTTTTGTTATTGTTTATGGCCATGATCTAAGAAAACCTCGAAAAAAGCTCATGTGTACCATATAGTTTCAAACTTCAGTTTTCTTGGACCCTAAGTGTTATTTTTTTTTGCATTCGTAAGCAGACCTACAGTTCGTTTTTCCAAAGCATATTTTTTCGGATATTTTTTTTTCTTATACTTAGAATAGAACAAAACAAGAGAGAAACAAGACAGATATTTTGGTTTTATTCAGGATTGTCAAATTGACACTCCAGAGACTGTAACGGGTGATAATTTCCGGGACAGATGAGGGTTAATTTAACCCTTGAATCTGAAAGCCAAAACTTATGAAAAACAAAACTTATATCTTTTTTATGGATTCAGCTCCGTCAAATATATAAAAATTAGCTCTTATATTATTTGCATTACAAAAAAATCCTTTTGTAGAAATTTTGGCAGACCTAAATAGAACAGAACAGAATAGAAGGGGCTCCCAGACAAAATTAATAAAAATATGACACGATTTTCGAGAACAAGTTAACCGATCAACGTGAAATGTGGTGTGTAGCCGTTTTCGAAACCGAAAATCTATATATATAAAAAGCAATTATCTGTATGTTTGTTTGTTTGTTTGTTTGTCCTCTATAGACTCAGCCGCCTTAAGAGCTAGAGATCTGAAATTTGGCATGGATGCTCATTAGGACCAGGAATGATGAAAAATGTTTTTAGATTTTTGGACGACCCCTTCTGAAGGGGGTCGTCCATACGAGACAAATATTGTTTTCACGTTATTGACGTTATTTTCCGTCGGATTGTGATGAAAATTTGCACATGAGTGTTTTGAGAGACGAGCAACCGGTTACAGTTATGAAATTTAGGGTCAGGGGTCGGCCAAAGGGGTCGTCCATATTCACTGATTAATGTTTTTGCGATATTGACGTTATTATACATCGGATTGTGATGAAAATTTGCACATGAGTGTTTTGGGAGACGAGCAATCCATTACAGTTATCAAATTTAGAGTTAGGTGTCGGCAAAAGGGGTCGTCCATATCCACTGAGTAATGTTTTTGCGATATTGGCTTTATTTTACATTGGATTGTGATGAAAATTTGCACATGAGTGTTTTGAGAGACGAGCAATCGATTTTAGGGTCAGGGGTCGGCAAAAGGGGTCGTCCATATCCACTGATTAATGTTTTTGCGATATTGGCGTTTTTATAGATCGTATTGTGATGAAAATTAGCACATGAGTGTTTTGAGGGAAGAGCAATCGATTTCAAGTTTCGAATTGCGGATCAGAAGTCGGCTGAAGGAGTCGTCCATACCCAACTTTAATGTTTTTGCGATTTTGACGTTATTCTACATTGGATTGAGATCAAAATATCCGCATAGGAGTTTTGAGGGACGCTCTTTTGCTTTCAGGTTTCAAATCTTGACTCAGGGGTCTGCAAAAGGGGGTTATTATCTGTTCACTGTTTTTACGATATTCTCTTGATTGAGCATAGAATTGTAAGGAAAATTGACACATGGGAGTTTAACAGAAAAGATAACTGATTTCAGGAGTCAAGTTTTGAATCGTGGTAAAAAAAAGGCCGTCCATGTTAGTTGCTCACTGTTTTAGCGATATTGTCGTGATCATGCATCGGATTGAGATGAAAATGTTCAGATGAGGTTTATAAACTATGAGCAGTTGACTCCAGGTAGCATGTTCCGTGTCAAGGGTCGGCGAAAGGGGCGTCTATATTCACTGTTCACTGTTTGCAAGTTCCTGACGTTATTTTACATATAATTTGAAAAAAAAAATGGCACAAGGGAGTTGTGAGGAACGTAAAATTGGTTTTAATTATCGAATTTCGAGCCACGGGACAGAAAAAGAGGGTTTCATTGAAAGTTCAGTGTTTTGTGCAATAATTTTGTTCGAGGCAGTTAATTGATACCAATTTAAGTGTGAAGATCAAGCAAAAGAGTCGTGCACATAAACAAATAGGACATGTTTCTGCCATAATGTCAAGATTTTGCAACCGATCGAGAAGAAAACACTCTCACATAAATTTTATTAAAAATTCAATCAACCGTTTAATTTGAATTTCAAGTAATTGTAATAATAGCGACTTTAAACACTGTTGAATTTTTTCCCAAAAATTGTTGAAAGAATGTTTCGAACTCATTTTCTAAACTCATTTTGACGTACCAATGATTTAAAGCGAAACGAAGTTCGTACGGGATCAGCTAGTAGTTTATATAATACTTTCGAAGCTCTCCGAATCCGAAAAAAGGAGGCTCCCATACACAATTTCGAAAATTTTACACAATTCGAACAATTTTCAGAAACTACTGAACCGATCATCGTGAAACTTTGCAGGTAGCCATTTTCAAGAGCGGGAGTGGTTTATATAACACTTTCAAATCCCTTTAAATCCAAAAAGAGGGGGCTCCCTTACAAAGTTAATAAAAATATGAAACAATTCGTATAATTTTCGGAAAGCACTGAACCGATCAACTTGAAATATAGTGTGTAGCCGTTTTCAAGACCAGTGGACCTGATGGAATTCCTAATTCCTTTCTTAAAAAAATGCGTTAACGCCTTGGTGGAGCCGTTGTTTATGCTCTTCTCAACTTCAATTCGTAGAGGTCAGTTTCCGAAATTTTGGAAAATCTCCCACATTGTGCCAATCCATAAAAATGGTTCAAAACTGCCTGCTGAAAATTATCGTGGGATAGCAATTCTGTCTGCCATACCCAAACTATTCGAGAGCATAATTTACGACCAAATGTATCCCTGGTTAGAAGGGAAAATGTCGGACTTTCAGCATGGCTTTTTGAAAAAGCGATCAACGGTTACGAACTTGACAGAATTCGTCTCTCGAACTTCACAATGGATGATGCAGGGTTTTCAAGTCGACGCTATATATACCGACATGTCAAAGGCTTTTGACGTGATTAACATAAATGCTCTCCTGTCAGTACTGTGTAAAAATGGGACCACCGGAATTTGTCTTCAGTGGATTCGTTCGTACCTGAAAGAAAGAGTCCAGTTTGTGAAGATAGGGAATGCAAGATCCAGGGTATTCTCGGTCAACAGCGGCGTACCACAAGGGAGTCACTTGGGACCCTTTCTTTTCGTCACTGTTATGAACGAGTTTCCCGGAGTGCTGCATGACGTGTTTGTGTTGATATACGCAGATGATCTAAAACTGTTCCTCCCTGTGCGACACCCAAAGGATTGTTTGACCCTACAAAAGGCGCTTCATAGATTTTCAGAGTGTTGCAGCAGTTTCGGATTGAAAATCAAAGCCTCAAAGTGTAATGTGATAACCTTTTTCCGGAAAGTGAGTAATATTGTGCACGAATATCGTTTCGAGAACAGCTGTGCCATAGCTAGAAAATCCTCCGTGAAAGATCTGGGAGTCGAGTTGGATGAAGAACTCAGTTTCTCAAAACATGTAGAACAAGTCGTAGCCAAAGCAAACTCTATGTACGGAATGGTAAGCAGGATTTGTAACGAGCTGGACAATCCTTACACTATTGTCTCCATGTATGTTGGGCTTATCCGAACCACTATTGAATACGCCAGTATAGTGTGGCAGCCGTATTATAACGTTCATAAAAACAGGATTGAAAGGGTTCAAAAAAGATTTCTGAAATACGCCTTAAGGAATCTTGGATGGCAAGAAGAAATGCCGGAATACAGATCATTGTGTATGTTAGTTGGGCTGGAATCATTCGAAACTCGGAGGAAATCAACAGATGCGCTGTTTTTAAAGGACTTGATCAGTGGAAAGTACTTTTCGCCATATTTAGTATCACAAATTTCTCCAAATGAAGGACGTAGCAGTTTGCGCAACGTGAGACCGTTTCAGCTTCCAAATCGAATACAGAATTACGCTCGTAATGAACCAATCTATAGAATGATGGCGCTTTACAACGCACATGCTGATGTAATCAAACTGACTATGTCCAGAGAACAAATAAAAAATAGTCTTAAGATGTTTTTATCATAGATGTGTTGTAACTAGTTAGGATCAAAGGCTGGAGCCTAGAATCTGATAAATAAATAAAAGACCGAGAATGGATTCGATGATACTTTGAAACCCCTCCGAATCCAAAAGGGGGGGGGGGGAGGGGGGGCTCCTATACGGAATTAATAAAAAAAATAGACAAAGTTTCAACAATACTCTAAGGATTGTTAAAAATTAATAAACGTAAGTGTTTTGACATAGTGAGATGATTTATTGAATTGACAAATAAGTTTTTACAAAATCAGATGATATATTGTTAAATTTCAATGAAAAACTCTCATATTCAATCAATGGAACATTCATATTATTATCTTAACAAATGTATTAGCATTTTGATAAAGTTTGGCTCACTTTCTGATTATGTAAAAATTTTCTTGTATCTCAATTCTCCTCTCGCTTCAAAAAGTATATTAGATTGTATTGAAGATCCCTTCTTTCTATTTCTAAAGAGTGGCTCCTTCAACTTTCAATTGACGTTGCGACTCAAGACAATCTAGAAGCTCAAATACCATGGAAAATTCGCTTTGCATAAGTGATGAAATTCTATAAAAAAAAAGATTATTTTGATTATAATAATTTGAATGAACTTAATTTTTTTCATGAAAGAGGTAGCAAAGCACACCAGGTCAGCTTGTTATTCATAAATATAATTCAATATAATCATAAGTGTTGATGTTTTTCAGGAATCTGAGATAACTGATAAAACTATCGGCGAGCGATCATGTGAAGTAGAATCGTTTTTATCAATGTTTGATGGCCGCCATAGAAGTAAAACAGTCAGATTTTTGTTAGGTTACTTAGTATGAAACCTTCGATTGGTTTTCTCTTCTATTTTTCCAAATGATGGAAGCTGAAAACTCAATACTTTCAAGTTTTGGATTCAGTATGGCGGAAATCATAAACTCGTCGTATTTTTTTTAGTATACTCTGAATAGCAATTGACTTATGCATTTTCCACACAAAAGAGTTGAATTGTTGCACGGGCGATTAACAGAAAGCGACTTCATTTTCAGATTTTTTAACTGCCGGGCGACGGCGTTAATAAATTCCTTAGAGGAAAAGCATACACACCTCATTAGTCTATAGAGTGTCCATTTCCCGGCTATTAAAACGTTCCCGGGATTCGGAAAATCTGACGATTCTTTTCCCAAATCTTATAGATTTTATCTCTCTACTGCATACGAAACCTTATCTACATGGGCTTTCAAAAATTTTTGGTATTAGGATTGCAAAATATTTCAAACTTTTAGCAATTAATTAACCCCACACCTAAAAGCTAAGCAGTTTAACCGACCAACTTGACCGATTCTCGCTGCAAAAATTTGGAATCCCTAAAAAAGATTTTAGTTTTAGTTTGAATTTAGCTAGCTAGACTTCAGGTTATTCATCAAATCTCGTAAAATTTCAGATAACTATCCTTTTGTTGCAAAATTTGTCATTCTTTTGCCGATGATTTTGCTACTGCTAACGGTTTGCGAATCAGAAGATGATGAATGTTGCAAAATAGTGATTCTTTTAGTGGCGTTTCTTTACTGGAATTGTTTGCTTATATAGATTCTTTGTCGTTTTTCACTTTTATAGTAGTGTTTCGAATGAAAAAACATTTTTGCTCATCATCGTGTAAATTGTTAATAATTTAGTATTTTTTATTGGTTTTGGTAATTCCCGGGAATTTTTAGCGTTTCCAGGAAATCCCCGGGATCCTGGGTAGGACACTATTAGTCTATTTTTACTATTTGCTCTACAAGATTTGAGGCATTTCCAGGTAGTAAAGGATACTCGCACTCCAATAACGTCCTTTACCACGTGATCTGTTGGAAATTGTAGGTTAGGTTCTAATTGTTGATTACTATTGAAGCTTTATAGATACTAATTGGACTTCCTGGCACTGTCTGTAGCTATCGTATCTCTACATTGGCTGATATGAATAACGTTCTAGTAATTGCTTTTTCTATTTTAGTAGTAGTTTGGTGAGTAAAATACTTAAAATGGCATGCATATTTGTGAAAGGAAATGTTTTTTCATACCTAGTTGACCAAATGCTTTAAAATTTTGCCATTTTAAAGATAGAGCTAAGTAAAGGCTACCGAAGCAATTGCTATTTTCTTATTTATACCACCTATTATAAACCATTTTGACATCAATAGAGATTAATTTTCTAATTTTCATATTTCCTGCGCTTTTGCAACTTGCACTTGGCGATTTGCAGCAAAGCTGCTTGACATACAACGCCAACTGGATTTCACTTATGGAACTTACAAAAGGGTGATGATAGCTGCATTTTAACACGGTAGTGCATACAAACTTTTTCTGAAATTGAGATTTTTGTGAAAACTGTTTAACTTCAGGCAATAAAAATGAATGAGTCTGTTGAGAAAATCACTAATTTACTTATTTCAGTGCTTGTTGCTAAAGAAAAAAAAATCTATTTCGTCAAATCAATGTTGAAATTTCTAGATATGAATCATGAAGAAGTTTCCCCAAAAGAGATCGATTCTGGAGCATGTGTTAGAATGTTATTCTATCTGACTTATTTGCAAAGGATTTACAGTTGAAAATTTGTTAATACTTGCTCTCAAGATGTGTTAAAATTTACAGTTCTTAAGCATTTCAGTTTGAAAGCACCGCTAGAACTTTTCTAGAAGAATCTATGTTGGTATATTTTAGTTTTCCACTCTAAGAGATCTAATATTTATCGTTTCTCTTTGCAATTCATTTTCACATTTTTTTTTTTTGCACATGGCAACGATTTTATTTTAGATTGGTCCTTTAATACAGGTATTGATATTCAAACTATTTGAAATAAAAAGCTTCATCAGTTGTGGATAAAAGATATTAAAATTCAAAGGTTTAAGACCTAGAGAAGAAGGTTTTTATATTTTTTCATTATAAAATAAAATAACTCGATAAAATTTTCTTCTTTTCATTTCTTCTCAAAACATTATAAATTCAAACAAAGATTTGATGTTTTATATTTCAATTCTATGTTTCTGAAAACTTTTCGGCGCATTTCTTCCAATTAAATAGCATTTTAAGTCGTAAAGAACGGAAAAGGAACAGCATTTGTTTCCAGAAACAATCCAGATCCAGATCTGCAATTTATCTTGCCAGCTTCAACAATGCATACGCTGTTGCTTCCGCCTTTGCTTTGCTGTTGTATTTTGGACAAATATTGATTTGACAAATTTATGTCGATCAACACCACTGTAATTAATTAAAATAATTTCCTTTCGCCTATTGCCATTTGGTTTTGAAAAGCAACGATATTTCAGCTTTCTTTCACACACGAAACATTCTCACTTTCAGCAGTTGAAATCCAGATGCTTATTGTTGTGGCGTAAAACATTTGGTTCGGAAACATTTTTTCCAGAAATCTAAAAAACTGAAGATTTAACAGCGATTAGGTTAAAAAAATATATTTACAGTAACGTAGTTCAGGTTTTATTACCATATTCTTCAAACAAGGGTAAAAAAATATTTAATTAGACTCCGAAAATTTGTATTTTTCTTCATTGTTTTGAGAAAACACTACGCGTTTTGACACTTGAGTCCATAATATCATCACTTTGATCGAAGTGTCCTCTGAACGTCGTTTGGAGCTACAAATCGCCACTAGCTCTTCCTCACAGACTCATGAATTGAAAACTTTCAGATTGCTATGATCAATTTGAAAGCTAAACCTAACTAACGGCAAGAAGCAAAGTAAATGTTGCGAAAGGTGCTTCACACTCCGCAGGTTATTACAGAAATACTCTCTGTATCTAGAAATTCTTTCCTTAATTCGAATTTTTCACTCAATTTCAGCAATTTCCAGCCTAAACCAAGCTAAACATGGATCCTTATCATAAATTCACCATTTAAACCACATTGTTTCGTCCTAAATCCACTTGAAACGAGGCCGGAGGACTTCGCATTTCTTTCGGATAAGCCCTCTTGAATGCAATTTGTCCCCGTCTGTCTGTCTGTTGGTTTGTTGCTGTGTTATTTTGTCGGCAAGCAGCAAACCGGATCTTGGAGGCACCGAGTACAATTTCCAGGACGACGACGCGACGGACGTGGCAATCAAAGTCCCTTCAACTAAGCGTCGCCGTCGGTAGGCTTTTTTTTTTTGGTGGAACATATCCGACCAGGCTTGCCGGGCGGGACGACGACGCCACTTTTTCATGAATATGTAATAGGTAGCAGCACAGCGTTATGGGACGCATTTTGCGGGGTTTTTTTTTTCCTTCCTTTCTGACGTTTCTCGGAAGGTGGGAAGGAGATTCTCGCCCTCGCTCGAAACTCTCTCTAGGTTTTGTGTAGCGAATGTTTTGGATTGTTGTTACTGAAAATCAAGTGGGATTTCCTTCTTAGCCGCTCTTTGTCTTTTTTGCAACGTTTAACCCTTTTCCATCCAAATGGGGAATCGATTTTTGAAATTGCGTTTCGGATGAGGCCTAGGATTTTCCATTTTTTTTGACATTAAAAAAAAGTTTTTAAGCAAACATTTGTCAATAAAACGTATACATTTTCCTTCATTGTTTCAATCAAATGCAGCTGCCCGTTTCGGTTTTCACGAAAAACTTCTTCAATAACGCTCCAACAATGTTACTAATAAAATGCTAATTAAGTGGTTCACTTTCTTTATTGAGTCATCCGCCGGGGATGGTTTCGATGTTTGAGTTTTGTCCCGGAGGGGAGAAAACAACAACAAAAAAAGGTCAACTCAAATTCTGTTCCCCCTCGAGCGCTGCGCTGCCTGGATTGTGTTGTTGTTCGTTCACAATGGTTTGGTTAGGTATTCTTCGTTCATTCATAAAATTTTTCCGGTGATGCGGGGCAAAGTTATTTGACGACATTACAAACTTCCAGGAGGGATCGAGAGCCGGCAGAGGGGTTCATTTTCCCCCCATCCAATTTGTAAACGGACTGACTGAAACAACTGGCCCCATAGAAGTAAGCTGCAGTCAGGCCTTCTGGTTTGGATTATTTATGATTCGACATGCTTATGAGTCATTAGCTTGACTTTTCCACTGCGGCTGGCCGTCGCAGCCGGGGAATTTCAATGAGCTGGAAAGGTGAGAAATGGGTGTGGGTTTTGCGTTGTTTTTATTTGGTCCCTGTTCCGGCGCAGTTTATTTGCTTGGAAAACTGGAATCGAGATTTTTTCTTCGAAGGCTATATTGCTTGGCAAATTTCAGAAACTTTTGAATGATTTTTGACCATTTTTGACGGTCGCCATATTAATGAAAAAAATATTTTTTTTTTACTATAATGGCGACCGTCAAAAACGGTGTTTTGCGAGTTTCATGATGAAGAAATGTTAAAAAAAAGGACTTAAATAAAAACAGTAAGCACGATAGATAATGCGTTTGCTCACTCCGAGCACCAGACATGATGTAATTTCGACACGATAGAGCGAGGGCAGCCTCGCAAAAACTAGGCAAAGATGTGTAGAGTTTCTTCAAAGTAATAAAAAAACACATCTAGTATACTTGCCTTTATCCAACGTGAGCAATCTGGTGGGTATCTAACATTCTAAATTCTGAATCATTAAATCATGATTGAAGAATTTCGAATGCAGTAAATGCATAATGAATTCTAAATTTTTAAGATAATTTTTATCAATTGGTGGTTTTTGAATGGCTGAATCTGAAATATTTATCCTTCATGATCCCGTTTCAATGATTTTTTTTTAAATAAATATGATACCAATGCACTGTTTTTGAAATCACAGCATTTGGTAACTTAAAAATAAAAGAAATATTAAAATAAAGAATACAATATCAACAAAGATGTCCAACCAAGTGTTTCAAATAATTCAACGTTTGCTCTGAGTAACCTCTTAAGTAAAAAAAACGAGGATATAGAAAAAAAATGAAAAAATGACAAAAATGACAAAAATGACAAAAATGACAAAAATGACAAAAATGACAAAAATGACAAAAATGACAAAAATGACAAAAATGACAAAAATGACAAAAATGACAAAAATGACAAAAATGACAAAAATGACAAAAATGACAAAAATGACAAAAATGACAAAAATGACAAAAATGACAAAAATGACAAAAATGACAAAAATGACAAAAATGACAAAAATGACAAAAATGACAAAAATGACAAAAATGACAAAAATGACAAAAATGACAAAAATGACAAAAATGACAAAAATGACAAAAATGACAAAAATGACAAAAATGACAAAAATGACAAAAATGACAAAAATGACAAAAATGACAAAAATGACAAAAATGACAAAAATGACAAAAATGACAAAAATGACAAAAATGACAAAAATGACAAAAATGACAAAAATGACAAAAATGACAAAAATGACAAAAATGACAAAAATGACAAAAATGACAAAAATGACAAAAATGACAAAAATGACAAAAATGACAAAAATGACAAAAATGACAAAAATGACAAAAATGACAAAAATGACAAAAATGACAAAAATGACAAAAATGACAAAAATGACAAAAATGACAAAAATGACAAAAATGACAAAAATGACAAAAATGACAAAAATGACAAAAATGACAAAAATGACAAAAATGACAAAAATGACAAAAATGACAAAAATGACAAAAATGACAAAAATGACAAAAATGACAAAAATGACAAAAATGACAAAAATGACAAAAATGACAAAAATGACAAAAATGACAAAAATGACAAAAATGACAAAAATGACAAAAATGACAAAAATGACAAAAATGACAAAAATGACAAAAATGACAAAAATGACAAAAATGACAAAAATGACAAAAATGACAAAAATGACAAAAATGACAAAAATGACAAAAATGACAAAAATGACAAAAATGACAAAAATGACAAAAATGACAAAAATGACAAAAATGACAAAAATGACAAAAATGACAAAAATGACAAAAATGACAAAAATGACAAAAATGACAAAAATGACAAAAATGACAAAAATGACAAAAATGACAAAAATGACAAAAATGACAAAAATGACAAAAATGACAAAAATGACAAAAATGACAAAAATGACAAAAATGACAAAAATGACAAAAATGACAAAAATGACAAAAATGACAAAAATGACAAAAATGACAAAAATGACAAAAATGACAAAAATGACAAAAATGACAAAAATGACAAAAATGACAAAAATGACAAAAATGACAAAAATGACAAAAATGACAAAAATGACAAAAATGACAAAAATGACAAAAATGACAAAAATGACAAAAATGACAAAAATGACAAAAATGACAAAAATGACAAAAATGACAAAAATGACAAAAATGACAAAAATGACAAAAATGACAAAAATGACAAAAATGACAAAAATGACAAAAATGACAAAAATGACAAAAATGACAAAAATGACAAAAATGACAAAAATGACAAAAATGACAAAAATGACAAAAATGACAAAAATGACAAAAATGACAAAAATGACAAAAATGACAAAAATGACAAAAATGACAAAAATGACAAAAATGACAAAAATGACAAAAATGACAAAAATGACAAAAATGACAAAAATGACAAAAATGACAAAAATGACAAAAATGACAAAAATGACAAAAATGACAAAAATGACAAAAATGACAAAAATGACAAAAATGACAAAAATGACAAAAATGACAAAAATGACAAAAATGACAAAAATGACAAAAATGACAAAAATGACAAAAATGACAAAAATGACAAAAATGACAAAAATGACAAAAATGACAAAAATGACAAAAATGACAAAAATGACAAAAATGACAAAAATGACAAAAATGACAAAAATGACAAAAATGACAAAAATGACAAAAATGACAAAAATGACAAAAATGACAAAAATGACAAAAATGACAAAAATGACAAAAATGACAAAAATGACAAAAATGACAAAAATGACAAAAATGACAAAAATGACAAAAATGACAAAAATGACAAAAATGACAAAAATGACAAAAATGACAAAAATGACAAAAATGACAAAAATGACAAAAATGACAAAAATGACAAAAATGACAAAAATGACAAAAATGACAAAAATGACAAAAATGACAAAAATGACAAAAATGACAAAAATGACAAAAATGACAAAAATGACAAAAATGACAAAAATGACAAAAATGACAAAAATGACAAAAATGACAAAAATGACAAAAATGACAAAAATGACAAAAATGACAAAAATGACAAAAATGACAAAAATGACAAAAATGACAAAAATGACAAAAATGACAAAAATGACAAAAATGACAAAAATGACAAAAATGACAAAAATGACAAAAATGACAAAAATGACAAAAATGACAAAAATGACAAAAATGACAAAAATGACAAAAATGACAAAAATGACAAAAAAATGACAAAAATGACAAAAATGACAAAAATGACAAAAATGACAAAAATGACAAAAATGACAAAAATGACAAAAATGACAAAAATGACAAAAATGACAAAAATGACAAAAATGACAAAAATGACAAAAATGACAAAAATGACAAAAATGACAAAAATGACAAAAATGACAAAAATGACAAAAATGACAAAAATGACAAAAATGACAAAAATGACAAAAATAACAAAAATGACAAAAATGACAATAATGACAAAAATGACAAAAATGACAAAAATGACAAAAATGACAAAAATGACACAAAAATGACAAAAATGACAAAAATGACAAAAATGACAAAAATGACAAAAATGACAAAAATGACAAAAATGACAAAAATGACAAAAATGACAAAAATGACAAAAATGACAAAAATGACAAAAATGACAAAAATGACAAAAATGACAAAAATGACAAAAATGACAAAAATGACAAAAATGACAAAAATGACAAAAATGACAAAAATGACAAAAATGACAAAAATGACAAAAATGACAAAAATGACAAAAATGACAAAAATGACAAAAATGACAAAAATGACAAAAATGACAAAAATGACAAAAATGACAAAAATGACAAAAATGACAAAAATGACAAAAATGACAAAAATGAAAAAAATGACAAAAATGACAAAAATGACAAAAATGACAAAAATGACAAAAATGACAAAAATGACAAAAATGACAAAAATGACAAAAATGACAAAAATGACAAAAATGACAAAAATGACAAAAATGACAAAAATGACAAAAATGACAAAAATGACAAAAATGACAAAAATGACAAAAATGACAAAAATGACAAAAATAACAAAAATGACAAAAATGACAAAAATGACAAAAATGACAAAAATGACAAAAATGACAAAAATGACAAAAATGACAAAAATGACAAAAATGACAAAAATGACAAAAATGACAAAAATGACAAAAATGACAAAAATGACAAAAATGACAAAAATGACAAAAATGACAAAAATGACAAAAATGACAAAAATGACAAAAATGACCAAATTTAAGATATTAACGAAAGTGACTAAACTGACAGATTTGACCTCATTGAAAAATTTGCCAAAATTTGGTAATTTGACAAAAATGACAAAACTTTCGAAATTGACTACAGTGACCACATAGAAGAAATTTTTAAAATTGATTATTTTGACCATATAGATAAATTGACAAAATTTTCAAATCTGACGAAATTGACAAAAGTGACAAAACTTGTCAATTTTGTCAATTGAGTCAATTTTGTCAGCTACGTTAAGTTTGTCATTGTTCTCCACTTTTTAAATTTTGTATACTTTGTTTGCCAATTTTGCATTTATTTTAATTTGGAAATTTATGACATTTGTTCTTTTTTGTAATTTTTACCTTATTTGTCAAATTTGTAAGTTTTTTCATTTATGTCAATTTTATCATTTTTCCAATTTTTGTTGTTTTCGTTATTTGTATATATCTTTTTAAATTTGTATAGTTTATATCATCCAATGTGTTATCTGTTCCATTTTTCGAATTTGTAAATTTTGCCAATTAGGTCCATTTAAAAAAAATCACAATTATGCCAAATTCGTCATTTTTTTCAATTTGGTATATTTAAATATTGCGAAAAAAATTAGTACTGGTTAGTGGATCGAACTTTAACATATATGGGAAAACGATGTTAAATTTTTTTTGGAATGAAATGGAAAAAATCTAAGACATTGATAACGAATTTTTGCCGTTAATTGGACACAATTGGCTCGACCAATTTAAACCAACTTGGAAGGCAAGGTTTCCGAAATCACAGAATAATCTATTGTTTCACCAAATTTTGAGCATCTTTTCGTCACAGAATCTTTGTCACAGAACACAGAATTTGAGCTTTTTCACAGAATTTACAGATTTTTAAAATTGTGTACACTATATCAAACTAATGAATTTTTATGTCCATATTCACTATGGTTTTCTGACTCAAATTCATGAAAAGTGTAAAGTTAACACCGTTTATCGATTTCCATCATATCTATTGTAGAAATAAGCATATTTGACATGTTTTTCAGTAAAAATCGTATCAAAACATCACAGAATCTTGTCCCAGAATTTTGGAGTCAAATCACAGAATTGCAGATTTTTTTTTGTCAGAAACACAGAATTTTTTTTCGGCAACCTTGGTACTGTCATTTCCGTTCGTTGAGTTAGCGCTTTCTATGTGTGTGTTTATGTATTTTCAATTTAAATCTGCTGAATGTTTTCATTTTCATTGTAAGTGTCTTATTTATTTATATTTTTATGTTAACCTAGCTGAACCTATCTAATCTCATATCTTCTACAAATTTTGTTCCTATTCTACTGAGTTCCATCGGAAAATTGTCTATGAACTACTTGATGGACTCTTAAAAGCTTTGAGTGCTCAAAAGAAACATTCCAATACGGCTTGCTCTATGGGGGTTTAACGGGGCAAAATAACCTAAAGGTTACAAACTACTTGAATGGTCTTGACAAGGACAATGACACAGACTCAAAGGCCTCACCCGGCGTCGAGAGCTATTCTAGCCGTGGATATTCCCCGACCGTGGAATAACTCTTTCCCAACCAGCTCCCCTACGGAGAAGGTAAAGTCTGTTACGGATAGAAAAGCAGCGGCTAGACCAGCCAAGGCAAGGTACTCTAAGAGTACGGAACCTCAGGGCCGGCTGGCTACTGGGTAACCAAGGACTTTACGAATAAAATACAACAAATCGGAAATTTCATGTTTCTATGTTTTTTTTTTATTAATGTTTTCTTGTGGCGAGTTGTCTGTGTGTATAAAACAATGTTCTGTGTCTTGTGTGGCGTGTATTTGGCTCACTAACCGTGGTTGTGCTGCAGTTGCTGTTGCGTCGCAACGTCGTTGTCCCGAAAACTCCGTTCCGGAATCAGGAGGGCCGTCGATGTAATGGCGTATCGACTGGATGCCGAAACCATCTGCGCCAGCGGGCTTTGCTGGACTCGGTCGTTGCAGGCGTCTTCCTTCATAGGCTTTTAATCGGTCTGCCCTCCTTGGTAATTAGAGGTCCTCAGACCCCGAGAACGTTGTTGCTGGTCCTTTACGTTGAGGCGTGAGACCACAAGGGGTCTGCGGGCCGAACCGTGAAGAGGTCAAACCGGTATTCGGGTGAATTCCGTGGACGTTCACAAACACTATACAGAAAGTTGACTACACTCACGGACGCCTGATACAGAAGAGAGCGATTTTTAGGGAAGCAAGCTTCCTTTTCGCCTTCCATTTTCTCTTTTTCTTTCCTCCTTTTCCTCCTCTGTTAATTGACAGCAGCCAGCAGTAAAATGTAGCCTACTGTGGTGCTATCTTGTTGTGAGACTGGAAAAGGAACATGATTTTTCTAGAGCTAAATATACAAAACTACAAAATGAAAACGAAAACCAAACGATTTGTAACCAACCGGTTACAAGTCTTATCCCCGCAGCTTTAATCATTGGAAAACGCGCCTCGAAGAGTGAGCATACTACGTACGAAAGCGGCTTACGCAGAAGATGTTGCCTTATCTTTGTAGCATCAAACTGTGGGGTCGGACGCACTCTACTCGACAGCCTCCTGTTGATCAGTCTTCTCCGACCGATGCAACGAATGAATCATCCCCGCAGTTTCTCCCGTAGGAAGCGACACTACTCGGAAACTCCCCGACGCGACGGTATTCTACACACGTTTGAGGCGCACCCATGACCTCCAGAAGATGATGTTTATCTTTAACCCTTCAATCATGGGATCATTGAGTTCCTTTGCAGGACAATCATGATCCGGGTGAACCCATATCGCTGACCTCATGCCAAGTTGTGGAATCCATACACATTCTCTGTATCACGTTAACAACCGTTGTGTCAGGTATATAGGTGGCATGTATGTTGTTACGTGTCGCTTTGATCCTGATTGATTCTGGTGTCTCCTGTGTGTCGCCACAGTCCGGACAGAGTGGCCAAGCCACGTGTCCGCACCGATAGTGGTACTTCCTGGAGCATCCATGACCAGTTAGGAACTGTGTCATGTGGAAACCCTCTTCAACGTTTTTTCGCCCTAGCCAGCTCCCTACATGCGGGATCAGAAGATGAGTTCATCTACCTCTCGCTGAGATGTCCAACAGCAATAGACATCCTCCCCTAACTAAACTGAGATGGGCATGACGCCCGCCACTACGCAGGCCGCTTCGGAAGAAATGCTCATAAGTCGTAGTATGTGCAGGTTACACTGTTTATCAGGGCTTAGCGACCCCGTACCGCCAGATTTACTTCGTCACGCTTGACATTATCCTCCTCTTGTTACTACAGTTTGCCGAGGAGTTCGACATGAGCCGTGTTAGTGCATCCGAAGCCATTGCCGCTCTCTTTCACGCGTACTCGACGTGGCTCGTGGAACGATGCTTGTTGTCGACCATCACCCCCCGTTTGAACACGATGTCGCACGGTCAAAGTGTAATTGTATCTGTTTGGGACGAGATCAGGTTGGTGATCAGCACCATCTCGGTTTTGTGGTGAGAAAATCGTCGCCTCTTTGATTGCATCCAGCTTTCCACTGCCTAAATCGCTACGGTGACTAGGTTAGCTCCCATTGGCAGGCTCAACCTTAGTAGCTCATCGTATGTAATGTTCCACAGGACCGGGGCAAGTGTTGATCCCTGTGGAACGTCCGTGAAGACATATTATATCTTCACACCTACCCTGTCATAGACTGTAGTAGACGGTTGTGGAAGTAACTTTCCACAAGTTTATACAGATACACTGCCCAACTGACGCTTTTTAAGGCGTTCTTCACGACTAGGGTGACGACCGCACAGGAGCGAAGAACTCTCCTCTTGGTAAGCCTGGCTTTGTCCGCTGTCTCCATGACTGTGCGGATGGCGCCCACGGCTATGGAAGGGTGATGAACCAGAGACATTGGCCTGTAGTCTGAACTGAAGGTCTGACAGAGTCATGGGTGGTTCTTGAGCGGAAGTCATGAAACGTCGTCGCTCCAAATCTACAAGAAGGTCGTCGGGTGAACCCCAATGAAGGTCGTACGGCAGAAGCCACTAAGAAGTCGTCGAAAGACTGGAAATAGAAAACGGGTTAGGTGCTTTTGGACCAGATTCAGTGAGAGGTTTGACCAGGATCTGTAGGAATCTTAGGGAGGTCGTCGGATCAAGTACTAAGCTTGTCGAGCCGGAGCCATTGGGAGATGGTCTGACCAGAGTTACGGAAAGCTCGTTTTATCATAGCCGAAAGGAATGGTCTGTGGACCGAAGCCACTGGAAGGCCGTCGAAATGGGAATCCACTAGGGGTTCATTGAGCCAGAGTCATGGGAAGTCGTCGAGCGAGGATCACTGGGAGCTCTTAAGCCCGAAATCATAGAAGGCTGCCATGTTGAAGCCGGAAGACAGAAGACACTGGGAGGAGGCCAATTTAAGAACACTGGAAGGTCGTTGAACCAGGAATCAAAAGAAGGCCGTCGGATCGTAGCAAATGAGAGTTGTCGAACCGGGAATAAATGAAAGTTTGTTGGATTGGAAAAGGTCAACGAATCAAGTACCTGAATGTTGGACAGGATCGATAGGAAGTCGTCGGATTAGGTGCTCAAAAAAGTTTTCAAGCTGGATCACTCTTATACCACCGGAAGGTCAAACAACTGGATGTAACTGAAAGTTGCGAACCGGTGCCATGAAAAGTCGTAGTTCCCGAGGTGAACCCACGGAAGGTCGTCAAACTACAAAAGTCGTACGGCTGGGAATCCTCTGAGAACACATCGTGTGCCGTTAGAAGTCATTGTGTCGAAGATCGGATGTCTTAGGGCCAAAGCCATGTAAGGTCATCCAGCCAATGCTAGTGTAAATACTGAACTAGGAGGAGATCTTCATTGGCCATCAGCCATTTGAAAGGTGGTCAAGTATGGAGTCACTGAAACGTCTCTGGACCAGAGAACGTCGACGGACCAGGTCAATGCGTTGGAGTTATCGGAAAGTCGTCGGTTAATCTGCCAGTCAAGTTAGTCAAACTAGGATTCATGGTAGGTCATTAGATCAAGTGCTGTGGAAAATTTTCGAACCGAAGACAGGGCGAGGTGTAGGTCGTTCGACCATGGAATTGGAACCGGGAATCCACAAAAAGATCATCAAGCCTGACTTCTCTTGTTACGAGCCAAACAGCAACAGCTATACACGAAAAAAAAGTTTTCAAGTTAAATTGATCAACTCACTTGAACAGAATTGCTAGCCACATTTCATATTGTGAGAAAAAAATATATATAACTCCGAAATATTCAGCCGACATACTGGAGGAGTTGGTTCCGGATTTTAAATTCCACCAAACCCCAGACAACGGAATGCCGAAATAAACTTTACGGGCTTTCAGCCGAAATTCCGTCCGCAATAAAAGTTTTCATTTGTGTTTGCCATCGGGTATGTTCCCTCAACATGTAGTTATGAATGGATATTGGCGTGGGAGGAATTTTTGGGTGACATTTTAATGCATCAGCAATGCTTACGAGACGCGCCACCGGAAGTGGTGAGTTTTTGCCACCTTCGTTGTTCCTGCGTCCCGCGCCATACCACGAGGACATTTATTTGTGCCCGGAAGCTGGTCGACAGGGTTGAAAGTAAAACCGAATTTTTACTTTTATTTAATTTTTTTTTTCTAAATAACAGCTATTTTTCAATTTTTTCAGCCTTGGTCATCTTTTAAAATTATTTTAAAATTCTTATTTCCACAACCCTAACTTTGTTCTCCAATGTTAAAAAACGACAAATTTCCGAACGGCAAATAGAAAGCACGCGGCAACGTAGCTGTCGTCATCTGGACCGCCTCCGGCTGGAAGTCAAACCCCACATTTCCACAGAAAGAGTGCATTTAAATTTTTGATTTTCACTTCCGGCAAGTTGTACCAATGGTTGTACGATTCATTTTTTGCTGATGCTTTCATTCTGCTGAGCAAACTTCCGCTTGTCACCGACACACGTTCGGGTGCGAAAAATGTTGTACGTGCGAGGTCCTGGTCCATGGTATTTTTTGTTGTTGTTGTGAGAATTCCTGGGCAGACTTTCCGATTTTTTTTGTATAATTTAATTTTGAAGCATTCAAAAAAAAAATTCAATTTCCAAACCCGAATCGAGAGCTCAGCAATTATGAAGCTGTCAACGGGTAGGTTTGATTGAAGGAAAACATATCAATTAGATTTTCCAGGGAAACCAATCGACTTGAGCAGCTATTTGGGTTTTTTTTTTTTTTTTCGATACAACTTAACTTAGCATTTATTTCTTTGAGGTAATAATTGAGTAAGAAACCTTAATGAACTTACGTTCCTCTAAAAGGTTTCGGTCCAAGTGGACATTTCAGAACTTAGTTTTACGATGCTTACATTAACCGCTCTATTATTTTTCATGTAATTTTTCACTCGAGTTTTGAATATAGGTACATTTTCACTCATTTGGATATCTCTACTTAAGCGATTATACAATATAGGTCCTGTTGAAGCTATTCTTCTCTCTCCGACTCTTGTTGATGCATTTTCTACTACTAATCTGTCAGTAGATCGGGTGTTGTGGTTATGGCTGACATGTTGGACATTGAAGTTATGGTGAATGTCCTTTATCTTCACAATTCGGTGCATTATGGTTAAAGTTTTCAGATCTCTCAAACAGTTTATCGGTAGAATATTGTGCCCAGGCATTTTATACAATTCCAATGTAGGATGCATGTGGGGAAGTTTGTAGATTGATTTTATGCATCTATTCTGCTGAACTTTTAGGGTTGATAGGTTTGTTACATTGGTATGTCCCCAAGCACTTATAGCGTAAGTATACCTACTATGCACGAAACTATTGTAAAGCTTTAGCAAAGCATGCCTTGGCATGAAGTAAGATAATTTACGTATTATTCCACAGATTGGAGCACAGTTTTTTATCAGATTCAAAATATGTGGTTTCCATGTTAATCGGTTATCTAGGCACACTCCCAAATATTTAAAACTAGACACTTCTTCAATTATATTTTTCTTGTGAATAAGTGGTGAGTGTGGCGGCAATTTAGTTTTAATTCCACGATAAATAACGTATTTCGTTTTAGCGGCATTTAAAGTGAGTAAGTTGTTTTGCAGATATTTATCCAAAACATTCAGATCATTCTCCATTTCTCGTATTAAAGTTTCTACATCGCGATTCGAGTATTCTAAAACTGTATCATCTGCAAAAAGCCTCGGAATTCCAAATAGAGAAAGTTTTGCTAGATCATTTACGTAAATTAAAAATAACAATGGACCTAGGTTGCTACCTTGGGGTACCCCTACAGTTATAGATAGCTTATCACTTAAAGTGTTATTGATTTTGACCAGTTGTTGACGATTTTGTAGATAACTTCGCATAAAGTCGTTTGCTAGTCCCCTAATTCCATACGCCTCTAACTTTTTTAGCAATAAACTATGGTCTATCGTATCGAAAGCTTTCGATAAATCAAGAAATAGAGTTGCAGCAATTTCCTTTTTCCTGTCCATGTTGTGAGAAATACTGTTTACTAACTCTAGGACGGCAATTTCAGTGGATCCTCCTTTACGAAAACCATGTTGGTGTTTATACAAGAAGTTTTCACTTTGGAGAAACTCTATTAGTCTTGTCGCGATTAGTTTTTCGTAAACTTTACTGAAAGCAGACAGAACTAAAATAGGTCGATAGCTATTCAGTTCTTTAGGGTCACCAGATTTGAACACAGGATGGACTGCAGCGAGTTTCAAAACTTCGGGATACTCAGCCATACACACACTTTCATTAAATGATGATGATAGGATTGGGGCTAGTTCCATGTGATGAGTTTGTAATGCTGACACCGGGAAACGATCTACTCCAGCCGCCTTAGTAGGATCTAGATTCAATATTATTGCGATAACTTCTTGGATAGTCGACGGGCGAAGAAATATGCTGTTTCTAATCCGCTCGATTGTATGATGCTCATCAATATTGCCAGTAGAATTATGTTGACTTGCTAGATGGGTTCCGATGGAAGTGAAGAAGATATTGAATGCGTTTGCCACAACTGAAGAGTTCTCCACTATTCGTCCATTTATATTTAATGACAAATTTTCAGGCTTGGAATCTTTCCCAATCATTTCGTTAATCCTTTTCCACATAATTTTCATGTTGTTAGTATTCATTTGTTGTTCGTAATATTCAGATTTTGTCTTTCTTTTAACGCTCTGTAGTTTTTTATTAATTTGTTTCGTTTGTTCGGTTAACTGAAGGTTTCCAGGATTTCTCCTCCATTTCCGTAAAATCTTGTCTCTGGTTTTCAAAAGATGCCATACTTCTAGGGTCATCCATGGACATACTTTTTTCATCCGTACTGTGGCTGTAGAGATACTTGTATGTTTTTCAAGCAGTTTTTGGTAGTGTTCTCCAATAGATTGTAGTGTAGAGTTCGGGTCTTGATTCTGGAAGTTTGAATTCCTGAGGAAGTCGGAAAAGTCTCTCTGAAGATTTTCTCGATTAATATAGCTTCGCGATAAGAGTTTAACTCCCGCTGCTTGTTTCTTATTGCTATATACAGTAAGGATGGGCCTGTGGTCGCTGATATCACACTCAAATGTGTAGTTAGTTATGGCATTTAAGTCGTTGAAACGTACGATGCTGTGGTCTAGCAAATTATTGCTTGCGGGTCTTGTAACTATAGTATTTGAGACAGCCAAACCGTAACAGTTCAGGAGACTTTGGTACTGTAGAACACAATTTTCGTTTTCTCTATTGACTGGAACATTTAGGTCACCCAAGACGAAAATAGGTTTACCGGAGTCTGCATCGGAAAAAATGGGTTCAATTTGGTTTAGAAATCTGGAAAAACTGTAGTCTGGAGGTCTGTAGATTCCATGAACAGCTATCTGTTCACCATGCAAGGTCAGGTCAACTTCAATATGATGATATCCATCATCTTCAGTGTTACATTTCAAGTTGAATTTTATATCGTCTCTCACATATATCGCTAGACCACCGCCATTGCCACAGCGAGAAGAAAAATTAGCTTTGTATCCTGGTAAGTTATATAGTGCAGCGTTCACACGTTTAATCCAGGTTTCACTAATAACTATAACATCTACGTTTATATTTAAGTTCTCCAGAAGTATTTTGAATGAATCAAATTTCTCCAAGTTATTCATTCCTCGAATATTTATCTGCAGTAAATAAGCGTTTTTGTATGCACAGTTTTGCGGAATAGAACCTACAGAATCACTAAAGATATTTAAACTTTCATTTGTAAGCAATTCATCCGTCATATTTGCTGAAGTTCAGTATGAATGATTTTTGTTATTTTATTGAGGTATGACTTTCCTCAAATCCGAACGTGATCGAACAACAATAGGTTTGCATGTTGGAGTTTTCTTCAAAAGAATGTTTCCATCAATGCCAATCCAAACGTACGCAATATTTAGCTGGTTCTGTTTGCATCGCAATTCTTGTAGCAGTCCATGAACCACAGGAGTAATTTCACTACGAACAGAGACATAGGCATCTCCTTGTTGTACATGCGAAACATTTTTCTCCAGTTCGCTGACATGAATACGCCCATATTTACGCTTGTCTTCTAAGATTTTGAATTTAGTGACAGGATCTTTCAAAATTACACGAATTGGGGGTTTGTTTTTAGTTGACAAAGTAGATTTGAATCTTTCGCATGAAACAACAGAGCCTTCTTGAATATTACTACTGAAAGTTGATAGAGTCTTTTTAACCACTTCGGGTAATATTTCATCGCTCATAACAGGAACACCAGTGATAATAATGTTGTTTGCAACAGAGGCTTTCTCTTGATTACTAACCAGAGACTCCAGAATTTGAAAACGATCTTCGAGGGTTTTAGTTACACCAAATGATGCTGAGAGTTCTTTTTTCAAAGCAACATTTTCCCGCTTAAGCGCAAGTATTTCATCGCTAAGGACCTGCAATTTAGCTAGTGTTTTGTCAACAAGAGTGGACATAAACTCCTGACTTCGTATTATCTGGTCGGTGATCTCGTCAAACTTATGACCCATTTTAGACAATATTTTTTGATTCATTTTGTCTTCCGTCATTATGGCAACACGGAATTCAAATATCTTGAGGCTTGCAAATCTGAGATGCAGATGGCGCTGTGATCACAAAAAATTGACAGAGTTCTGTCAGAAGCTGTGTTGTTTCACGAATGACTTCCAAGCAACTCAAACAATAGGTCTCGTGCTCACCTTATGTGTTGCGGCCAAACGTCTATTCCATGTGATGTTGGGTTCAGGTTTTGCTCTTCTTGGTTTATGTAGGGCAGGTATTGAGCTAACCTTAACGTCAGGAGTTTTCCTCGGGTTCAAGCTTTGGTCGTTCTATGATGACAGGACGGTGGTTTAGCAGGAGCGGGGTGTGACGGATCCGAATAAAAACAACAAGCGATGAGGAGTTTTTATTTGGTAGCAGATCGAAGTTCTACATATATCTTCGTAGGGCACTTTACGATTCAATGTATGTTTGATTTCTTGAAGGATTTTTTTAACAGCAGCAGCAGTAGCAACAGCAGAGGGTAGTGAGCAACAGAAGCAGAGCAGCAGGGAAATTGGTACGTCGATCGAGTATCTTACCGTGGTTGGAGGGCTTGGTGCAAGGTGGCGAGAGCAGTGGGCGGGTGGGGGGCGCGCTCTATCGACCACTATCAAACCAGCGTAAATTTAGAATGTGTTTTACATACCATTCCAAACCAGCGGTGATATCACGATGAGCGTAGTTGGCCAGATATGTGCTTATCTCGATTTTCCCAGGTGGAACGGCGCAATTGGGTCAGTTCTACGGGTATAAATTGATGCAAAATCGGAGCGGCTAAAGCAAGCGAGTGTTGACCAGAGCAGGGTTGCCAGAATTATTTGGGTTTGTTTCCGTAGTTAGCCCAACTTGCTTTCGGTGAAATGGAGGATCGATCCGGGTGATTGATTCAGGTTCTCAGAAATATAACAAATTTGACACCGGCTTCGATAATTGACTTCCGGGAAGTGAAAACATGAAACAGCGCGAAGTCAATTGCTGGAAAACCATAACGGAACCATGTTTGGGATCGATTCGTACATTGCTTTCGATTAAACAGAAATAAGGCCCTTGGAGCTAAAGGGGTATAATTGCATATAAGCTGATTACGAGAGAAAGTACTTGAACTTCTTGTGTTCCAGTATATTACATAGATATTTTTTATGAAGTTTTTTTTTCATCAGAATAGTCTTCTTAAAGGGAAGAAAGATATTTTACAACATTTACAACATTTACAACAAAAAAACTCTCATTTGACGTTAATTGAACCGACACATATATTTTTATTTGGCACTCATACCTCTTTGCCACTAAATAAATTCACTTCTACCCCTTTGCCACCAACAAATTTTCACATTCAGTTGTTTTGATCTTGTTAATATCAGAAAAAAATCGGATCAATGCAACGGTAGTTAGACCCAAGGTTGTTAGAAACACAAGGTTCTCCTACTTCCACAGTTAATAGGCGAGGAGTGCACGGGGTCCTCAATGAGTTTGTTTACACACATAAAAATATTTGCTCAGCTGTTCAGTGGTTTATTGATAATCAAACCAAAATGAGTTCCACAGCTGCAAAACCAAAACGGCCAAAATAGCTGAATCGGGAATTTGACATACGTTAACATCTCCTGTATAAACAAACTTTGGTACGACCCGAAATTTGACAACCGTAATTTGACAGCTCTGCTGGTAGGTTGCATTTTTGTGAGTGTAGCCGAGCAACACTAAAACAAATCATAAGAAATGTATATGTTTTTTTATGACGTATTAAATTATTATTTAACTGAATGAATCGAAAACATCTATGACTAATTTGAATCATTCTTTGTACTGTATATTATGTAATAATTTTGAATGTCATAGCATAGCATAGCATAGCAGAGGGTGACTACAGACATCTTGCATTGGCTGATACACGAGGTACAACTAATAAATCAAGCTCAACACAAGATGCCAAAATGAGTACCTGGATTCAATACTCATTTCAATCGTTGTTATTGAGAATCAGTGTGGTACCCACAATGCACACCGTGGCAAGTCAATGTAACTATAATGGGATAGTCTGAACAACTAAATGAACTTTTCAGGTGCAGAGAACTTATCCCAAGTAACACAGATTCAGCCAACTAGCATTAGGAAGTTTTATTATGGTTAAATCATGACATTTTTTTGTGCAGCTCGTTTTATGACGGTTTAATAATGATCATGAAAAATGCTTATACTTTTGTTTCGACCATATGTTTTCAGATAGTTTTGAAAACGCTAATAAAACTTTTATTAAACATACTGTTTTAGTTAATTTAAAAGAGTTATGAATGCTCTGATTAAACTATAAAAAAAACACAAACTTTGAAGTTTGCTCCAAGCTTTCTTTTGCATGTTCTATAATAGCACTCAGTGCATGATTATTAAACCGCCATAAAACCTAGTGACAGTTCTTGATCAAGATGTCAAAACAGGACACGCTCAGTCTAGATAGCACATATTTGAATTGGAACTCCCATTTTTACATAATTTTTGATAAGTAATGTGTGTTGGTTTTGAGTTGAAATTAAAATATATATAAAAATCTTTGAAAACTTGAAATTACCGGAAGTTTTATGAATATCTTTACAATATAAGTATTGAGTGAAAGGGCTTAAATAGTTGGAAGAAAATTTGCTGCTTGACGCCATCATTAATCCAAGATGGCGGCTTCCGCTTTTATTTTCAAAGCTGTAAAATACTGAAAATATCATGCAACCTTCACAATATGGTAATTAGGTGAAAATGATAAAGGGTAGAAGTCGATTTTCGTTGTCCGTCGCCATCTTAAATTCCAAGATGGCGGTTACTAATCAACTTGAAAATACTGTATATGACTGGAAATTGCATAAAACCCTTACAATATGGGTATAAGTTGAAAGAGATCAACCGGTAGAAGTCGAATTTCGTTGTCTGACGCCATCTTAAAATCCAAGATGGCGGCTTCCGCTGCACTTTGAAATGTAGTAAACGACTGAAAATTATATGAAACCCAAACAATATTGGTATTGGGTAAAAGGGTTATACGAGTAGAAATCGAATTTCGCTATCTGACGCCATCTTGAAATCCAAGATGGCGGCTTACGATAAACTTTTAAAATACTATAAATCATTGAATATTGCATGAAACCGCCAAAATATGGGTATTTCTTAATTGGGATAAGCTATAAAAAGTTGATTTTTGCTTTCTGGAGCTATCTTGAAATTCAGCAGACCTTAAAAATACTGTAAATGAATGAAAATAGCAGAAACCCCAAAAATATATTGTTTTGGGTAATAAGGCTAAACGATAGAAGTCGAATATCTCTTTTTGCGTTTCTCTGAAATGCTGTAAGTGTTGCCCTTTCACCCAATACCATGTATTGTGTATGTATCATGAGATTTTCAGTTATTTATAGCTTTGAAAAGAATAGCGAAAGCCACCATCTTGGATTGATGATGGCGTCAGATAGCAAAATTTGACTTCTTCTAGTTTAGTCCTTTCATTCAATACCCATTATGTGGTGATTTCATGCGGTTTTCAGTGATTTGAATCATTTTCAAGCTCAGTGGAAGCCGCCATATTGGATTTCAAGATGGTGTTTGAAAGCAAACTTCGACTTCTACACGTTTGGTCCTTTAACCCAATACCCATATTGTGGGAGCTTCATGCTATTTTAAGTGATTAACAACATTTTCAAATTCAGTGGAAGCCGCCATCTTGGAATTCGAGATGCACCTGATAACGAAATTTTACTTTTCTAGTTAAACCCTTTAACCAATACCCATATTGTGGGGGTTTCATGCGACTTTTAGTTATTCACAGCATTTTAAGGCTCAGCGAAAATCGCCATCTTGGCTTTCAAGATGGCGTCGGAAAGCAAAAAAAACCGACTTCTTCTAGTTAAGCCCTTTCACCTAATACCCGTATAGCGGTGGTTTAATGCGACTTTTTGTCATTTACAGCATTAAAAGATGAGAGGATGCCGCCATCTTGAATTTCAAAATGGCGTCTGAAAGCGAAATTCGACTTCTACTCGTTAAACCCTTTCACCCAATATCCATATTGTTGGGGTTTCATGCGATTTAAAGTCATTTACAACAGCAACCGCAGCAGAAGCCACCATCTTGGATTTCAAGATGGCGTCAGACAACGAAATTTGACTTCAACTCATGATTTATTCCACGGGTCATTCACAATCAATCCCCTTTGATTAAAAAAGTCTGTCCTCATTTACTGTACTAATGATTAACAACTCAGAAATGAGGAACTTATCCTAAGCGTGTAGTTGGTTGGCTTGCGAGAGAAACGTCAAATCGTAGCTTTTTTTGGGGTCATCATTAAACCGTAATAAAACTATGAATTGACTCACGCCATGTTGGTTGCAAAATCGAAGGGCACAAAATGACGCCATGTTGATGGATTCACAATGCAAGCATTGGAAAATATTTTCTCAGGCCTTTTTTCATCAATTCCATCATGATTGACCATCAGATTTGACGAGGCGCATTTATTTTAAGAAATTATTTCATACACATTTTACCTAAAATCTTGACTGGCAGTAGAAAACATTGGTTTTTTGGCTATAAATTTTAATAGATCATATCTGAATAATGCAATCATCATTCATCAACCATTATGGTTGCTGGAAAATATAAAAAAAAAAAAAACTCCGAGAACTCACAGAGTCGAAAAAAACAAAAATTTCTAACATGTTTAATAATAGCTTTTTAAAAGCATTGGTGACCAACATTGATGACCAACAATGATATGTCTTGATAACGTTTCTAGGGTAGAGCCAAGTAGCCTGATTTTGGCTTTATTAGAGTCCAGGTGATGTTATAGAATGCGCTTTAGCTTTTTATGAAGATTAATGCTAAAGTCCAAACGAAATTTTGCTGACCATAATAAAGCTAAAATTGTTACTTGGGATACGACCCTACATGTAAAGATGCTGTTTCAGACAGGAAAGAGCTCACCAATATTTTGTGATAATGCTGACAACCATGGGGGATGATAAAGGAACCTATTGCCACTTCAGATCATGAAACATCGAGGCAAAACTCCTTTGAAATTCCTGGACAGCGGTCCGAGCTGCTTTCAGGATTCTCCGGGAAGTAGATTGGGGGTTTTCTCGGTGTCAATCCTTGTGTTATTTGGGGTCCGGCCTTGAAGCAATTTCTTAATTTCATCTGGTGCTCTCCCTGCATGACGAACTTTATCCCGGGATGATCCGGAAGGCGTAGGCAGAACACTATTAGCTCTTCCGCAACTTTCACTATAAATGCTACATATTGTATACTTTTTCCGATTAACTTCACTTTGTTGGCATAGAAAACTCAGAAATACTTCACCGTAATCATAAATTTACAATTTAAAATTTATTTTTCGGATTAATTTTACTTCAAAGCAAAGAAAATTGAAACGAATCGTTTCTTATGAATTTATTATTATTATCAAAACTGAACTCTGGAATAAGTTTTTGGCAAAAACACGAAAATTTGGCAAAAAGATTCACAGTATGAAAGAACAAAAATGCCTTGATTTAATCGTTCCTTTGATATTATGTATAAAAATACGGAGCAAAATAATTCGGAATTAACTCTGCATTGTTTAAAAATCAAGCTTACCAAAGTACTTTGGTTCATATGCAGTTTAATTATTCATTTCAAATGGATCTTTGTAAAGCGATCGAATGCTGTATGTGGTGGATATAGATTGGGAAATATAATTAAAAAAAAAGTGTGTGTTCGGATTCTTTGTATGAACATATTATTCTTAAAAAAGAGTTAATAATAAAAAAATAATGTTCTGGCATCACGGAAATTACGTCAATGAACTGGGGTATTAATGAACCCATTCATCAGATACAGTACGAAACATTGAATTGTGCTAATGCGATTCGTGTAGTTCTAAGAGTGTGTGAGTGCAAAAGGTGACTCAACCAAATGCGAAAAATAACGGTGATTCTTTAGGCATCTTTTGCGAAGAATAGTTTGTAGTGCGCGAAAGAAAACTCGTAACAGTTTCTCGGTCACCACACTGTACAGCTACAGTTATAAGTCGGAGCACTTCTGGTATCGGAACTTTGGCAGAAGAAGCCATCAGAAAATTCCGGAAACAGCCGTTATACTGCTCTTTAGAACGCTGGAACATACATGCAGCCAATCGAAAAGCAACGACGAGGAGTCCCGCACAGTGCTGAATGAAATTCGCAAAACAGTATTGTGATGATTGTTCGGATCAAATCAAGAAACTACTTTCTGTAGCAGAATTTTATAATGCAGCTCAAAAATTAGTAGTACCAGTCAAATACGATCCTGAACTATCTGCTTATTTCTGCTGTATGTATGTATGTATGTTGATTATGTTGGTAAATTTTGACAAAGGAACAGAGAGAAAACGAGAAAGCATGTCACACTCGCCTTTTTTAACCATTTTCGAGTGAAAAATAAGCATTTCTGGTTTTTCCGGCAGGAAATACTAATATGCACTCAGCTGACAACGCGATGATGAAATCTATAATCTGGTCCGGCAATCCACAACCTCAAACCTAGCCACAATAAGCCCTGAACAGGAAGCACAATCTCAGTGAGGTGATCGTAGTCGATGACGATTCCGGAAGTACGAAAAACTCAGGTGACAACAAACGTAAACTAAAAGAAACCGAACCAAATACGGTAGAGGAACCGGAACCGCAAAAAAGTGCCCCCAAAGCCAAAGAAGTGTAACTGGACTCGACAACTAGTATTTGTAAGCTACAAAGCTAATCATCCCGCAATAACTAGGGGCCATCAGAATGTCTTCTTGACCCGAAAACTTTCCAGGTTTTCTCGTACTGCTGTGGATGATATCCACCTATCATTAAATATGGGCTGAATCCGTTCCAGGTTTAATGGAAGACATTTATGCCGCCCGACAAGATTCCCTTTCATTCCATAGATCCACATATGGAATTCCAAGCCGAGGCATTCCAACCATCACACGATGCTAGAGGCCCATTGGTAAGCAACCGGTGCCTGTTGTCGCGAATAATTTCTAATTCACGAAAATTATTGAAATATAACAATACAGTGATGAACATATTTTTCACAATAAACATTTCAAAATTAAATGTTTTTTCTGCCATTAGCTGCCATTTTCATCAAAAAGAGAAGTAGGCGATGGTTTGTTGGTATCGCACGTGTTTTTTTTTGTTTCGTTGCGGTGAAAACTAAATTTAGGAAGTTTAGGAAGTTTTTTTTTTGCAAAATGATGATTTTTATGGAATAATTGGATAATGCATAGTGATCAATAACTGCATGTTTAATTTATTGTGCCCGACCAGATTCTCCGCTGATTTCGTTCACCTCGCGACATCGTTGAATGATTCGCTACAAGAAGAAACACACATGCTACCTCAACAATTGGTGAATTCGTTCCATTATCCTTCTCATCCATTTGTTGTGAACTGATGTTTCTATCAAGGAGTTTCTACCTGAGAACTTTCAGGAGCCTACATAATTTGAAAATTCTGAAATACCGCTTATAAATTCATTAAGAGATTATGATGCACTGCAATTTGCAGGGAGTGCCGAGGAGTTTGTTTTTCTAATTCAACCTTCTTTTTCAATTGAGGAAGTACAATGTTGGAAACATTTTCGGGTTTCGTTTGTTGTGTTAAAATGTCCATTATGTTTTGATAACAAAGGGCTGGTGAAAAGAGAGAAACACATAAGAATTACGTCAGAAATCATCGTAAAATAAGGGGATTCTTCGAATTAATTTGTGCCTTGGAACCCGACAGTTTGTTTATGTGTTTTATAATTCATATTCCAGGTTTAAAATTTCCGATATTTACATAAGTTTTCACTGCTAGAGTTCAATTGGCGGTAAGTTATTGAATGATATAAATTTCTTCGTTATGATTCATATCTATGACGACACATCGGAATTGTTCAGATACTGAGTCAGTCATGGATGTGTATTTTCACAATTATTCCGCAAAATCTTTTGAAAGAGTTGGTTCCAAAAGATTTTGTGGTTGGACCAAGGTTGCGAAATCTCATGAGATTGAGATTTTTTTGAGTGAGATTTTCCCTTTTTGAATCTCAGTGTGATGCTAGGTAATCTCATCGTGAGTATCACAAACGGTCAACGCTTTCTCAGACTGAGAATCACGAGCAGAAAAACTACTTTTTGGAAGGCAGAGATGCCATGGAATAATATTTGTGCAAGCTCTTGAACAATGAAACAAGTTTTATAGTTCAAAAAAAGCTGAACATACCACGACTTTTTGAAAACTGTCAGTTATACTTGATGAATTTTAAAGACCAGTTATACTTTTTTTTTAAACATTTTTATAGAGAACATACTATTAAAAGCTCAGTACAATCAGGTTGATGATAAGAATTTGTTTTTTTTATTTATGTCTTAAGCAAAGTTGCGAAATCTCGTTCAGTTAATATTTTATCGAGTGAGGTTCTTCCTTTTTGAATCTCAGTGTGAAACGTAAACGTTGATTGTGAATGAAAGTTTTGATTTTAAAACATCTTTCTGAAGAATGTGTTATCATGACTTGTAAGAATTTGATTATTATAATATTTATGTCTTAATTTAATGAAAGTTTTACAGAATGAGCAAAAAGTTTTTATGACAAAATATGTTGATGAGTCTCGCTCGTATTCAGAGGATTTAAGACATGCAAGTTATGAAATTGTATTTCCTACAGTAATGTACTTTAACCTCTTAAAAAGTTGATGCAAAGTTTTGCAATCATGGAAAAGAACCGCAAACATTGAAATGCCCAAGCTCAAAATTCTTCAAAAAACCCCCAATGGCTTAATGTGCTTGCCAGGAAAAAACATCTCAAATCTTCTGGACATTACAGGAAACTATAAAAAAAATATAGCAAAATCTGAATAGCTAAATATTTGATTATTATAAATATTAACACAAAAAGTACCGCAAAGACAACAAAGCTGGGAAACACTAAAATACAGAATTAAAATTATAAGGATCCACCGGGCCTAATTTTACAAATTTAGTATCTTTGAATTACCGAAAGTTTTTTTTATCAATTTTGCAGAAAAAAGTTTTATGATTTTATTTATAACATTCGAGCTATGCTTTGCTTTTACTTGTAGCGGCAACCTTAAAAACGAAGTTGAAATTTATAGGTAGCTATGTAGTTTTAATATAAATGAAGAAAATAGTTTCTTAATCTTCCAAACAAATTAAATTTTAAAATATAAAAATTAGAAAAAGATTGTTACCAACGAAAAACCATTCCAATTTAACCACATGGCATCCCAGCTTATGCAACCGGCTGGAATCGACCACATATGAAAAGCATTTATGAACCAAATAAAAAGTAATAAAGAAATATCAAAATTTTCCCTTTCAAATGAAAGCGGCGGTATGTAGCTTCTATCCTAACGGTTAATCTTTTTTATTTCATTTAAAAAAGACATTTTAATGATTTTTTATGCATTTTAAGGATTTTCTTTTTCAAGAGAAGGAAAGGCGGTTTTATTAGCACCGGCTTACAGATCTTTTTCAAATATTATCTCGACTCGCGTGATGTTTGAAATTCCCTGTGGGAAATTTCTGAAGTAGAAAACATGATCGTTCCACAAAAAAGTAGGATATGATTCATAACAGCCTATCTAATGTCCGATAAATTCACTTATTCTATTAAGAGCGTTTCCAGAAGATTTATAGAATTCTAAATAGAAAAAAGAATATGACAGAAATAATAATGTGCCATTGAATATTAAGATTGATCAAATATTGTACTAGCATTTGGAGTAATTGTAAAATCGCTTCTTTTGTTAAGCGGTCTTAATTCTAATTTTTTTGATTATTATCTTATGAGCTTTTAGACACATGCATCAGAAATGAATAGTTCTTTAATTATCATAGCTGGATTTTTTTAACGACTTTTGAGTACGTTTAAAAATGCCCTTTAAAAGAAATTTGTGAAACCCTTGGAAAAAACACTGTTCAATTTTATTAAAATGGCTAGTTTAGACTGTTAATTGATCATTCACAGCCTAGTACATCATTTTGAAGTGGTTTTTGTGAAATCGGGAATGTTAAGATTGGTTTCGAAAATTGGTTTTCTCTACGGTTGTTCCGGATCTTTTACAGTCTCTAAGTGACTATCACTGTCAAAAACTCGGCAGAAAATTGCACTACCAATGAGTAGTTTGGAACAGAGAAGGGATGTCAAGGACCAAGGACGTTTAAAAAAAGATCGTTTGAAAAGAGATTTAAATAAAAGTTTAAACAAAAGGACAGCTTATCACTGACAACGGCTTCTATTTTTTCATTTAGTTGATATAAAAAAGTAGGTTTTAATTCTGAATGTATAGATGCATATTTGTTAGAATACATGATCTTTATTAATATTTCCAAATTTAGATATCCTTCACTCGTACACAACATACTCTGGAGAAAAGACCGCATGAAATTTGATTTCAACAATGTTTTTTCAACATATGTTTTTTTTTGTATGTCAACAGCCGAGAGTTAAAACAAATATCGATTTTTCTATTAATGTATTCTATGCTTAGCTAACTAAGCATATTTTACTGATTTCAAATAGCCAGAAAATCGATTAGAAATGTTGCTTTTAATCCCATATTATGTTCTTGCTTTTAATTTTGAAAACCAACAAAACGTCAACGACTGAATTTTAATTTTTATTATTTAAGTCGTCTTGACTATGAAATTATGTTATAAATTGTTTAGTACCAAAGCGCCGTATTTGCAAATAATATTATAAAATTAAAGTGTTGATCTCAACATTTATAAGGTAGTGTGTTGTGTACATAGACACTTTTTAAAACATAGGTACCACGAGATTTAACACTTTCGTTATTAAAAAGTTTCAATAAACTCCAATCATTAAAGCGCTCTTATTTGTTTTATATCAAAGCGTTTGAAGTCGTTCAACTTGGCGTGTCGCTAGTGTGAAAAGCTAATCACATTATATGATACATTCAAATATTCCATAGATTCGTTACAAATTTAACTGTCGTCGAAAAATAGTAGGGGAAAAAGTGGGGAATAAAGCTGAAGATTTCTCTAATGGGATTCTGGATTTCTGATTTTTTTCTAGATGTGATGCTCAGTGAATTTCGTTTGACATCGAAAGCTTTGAGCATCACAACGAAATTCATTGTGCTGCTTAATTGATACTCATCACGGTGAGTATCAATTTCAAATGATTATCTGAAATCTTGCAACTCTGGGTTGGACTAATTATTTCTCTGTTCTTCCAATATTTATTTTCAAGAGCAAGTAAAGGCGCTATATCCAAGGTCGATGACCAGAGATGATGGTGCACAATAATCCGAAACATGTAGTTTGTGTAAACTTTCAGTGAAGTAATTTTAAAATTGCAATTCATCAATTGATTCAATCTATATTGCAATGTTTTGTATTTCTGTGCAGAAAAATCTCATCACCACCCACAGAAGGACGGATCCACATGGGTCACCATCAACCCGAAAAGTCATTTTATGGGTTCTAGCGGAGAAGTCATAAAAAAGTAACGCGAAAAAGGTCGAAAACCGTTACTTTTGAACCAACATTGGATAAACTAATATGAGCATGTGGGCTCAGCGCGACGCTTGGAAAAAAACGGTAATTCTGTAGCATAAGTTTGGAAAGAGAAAATTATGCGTTTCCTCTTCGAAAATTTTATTTAAAATTTTATCGGTGTTGTTTAGGACTATAAAGTGAATTTTACGTGAAAAAGGAAGCTAGCCAAGAAGAAGAAAGAGAACAGTACGAAAAAATGTGGTAGAATGAATAAATTATGTGAAAAGCAAATTGCTTAAATAAATGAAAAGCAGTGAGTTATGAAATTAGGTCGAAATTACATTGATGGGAAAAAATATATACCCCGAACAAATCGGAAATGTTTGAAAAAAAACTAAAAAAAACGTTTTTTATGTCCAGACCGCAAAAGGCCGAATTTACAGGATTGCATTCGGTATTGACGAGTAATTAGAGATACTTGCTAAAGTCATTCTTAGTTCGTTACGTTCATCTTTTGCATAATGATCATTGAACATTACATAGAAGTGGATTTTCCAAAATTGAAATTCGATAAAATAGTCTACGTTTCCGATTGCAATCATTGCCACTTCATGAGAACTAACATCAATATATGAAAATTTCTGTTCCAATCCATGCTTAACAATAAAAAAAAAAAAAAAACAAGTGAAAGCCCTGTAATCGAGATAGGTTTGATTATGTGCATAGATATTTCCTCATTACCGACTCCATTATGAACCAGCGTGACAAGCCGTTTTACCATAAATTTTCGAAAAATGAATTCAACAACATTCCAAAATCGGGACACGAAAAACCGAAAGGGGTGGAAACAGTCCTGTTTTGTCGTATCATCATCACTCTGTGATTTGCACACTTGATTCGACAGAATGACATCGGAGAGAGAGATAAAGCGAGAGAGACAAAGAGGAAAATGATCTATGGAATTTTTTCAACCCCCGCCCTCCCCACCCTTCATGGTTTTCAAAATCGATGGAGCCCTCCCCTTCGATCTTTCTCCATTTCTTCGTTCCATCTCCGCAGCAATCAGTGTGTCGAATGTTGTCCTTTAGAAAAGGAAGGAATTGACATCAAGAGCACTTCGAATTAGAGAGAGAGAGCGAGCGAGCGAGTGAGCGCGTTGTCAGAGAATGATGAAAGTGACAGTTTTCGAACTTGATTGGATCCTGGCACAGCCCCAGCCAAGTCCAAGAATGGAATGGCGGCAATCGAATGTCGAATCCAATTTGAAGCGGGTACCTTTTTTTTGCTCGTCCCCCCGCTTTTGATTACAGCATTATCTCTAAGCCTTTGGATTGCGCTGCCATGCCAGCCTTCATCAGCCGGGCGTGGGAGTGACAGTTGTAAATTGTTGTCACTCCCGAATCGATTGTTCCTGCTAATGACAGGGAGCTAGCTAATTGTTGTCAAGGATTTGATTTTCTCCCAATTTAAAATTCAAATTTTTGGACTCACAGATTGACTGAGTGTTTTAGATGGAATGTTTTTAAGTGCTGGGTTCTAGATTCAGGACACCATAGTAGAATGGAAAATTCTGGAATTTGTGTACTGAAATCAACAACAAGCTATGTACATAAATTACCTAAAAAGTTATTCAAAATATCCAAGTAAACAATCTTGAAAGAAAAACTTAAAGAATCTTAAATTTTTAAAACGGAGAAAATTCTTTTTTTTTTTTGAATAATTTTGCTGCACCTCTAAAATGGTTTTCACAAACACAGACATCTGTTTCAAGAGACTGTTCACTAAACAGTGTTCAGTCTATTTACATAATCCTTCTAACGAAATTCATGTTTCCACGTTCAATTTTCCCCCAATGAAGACTTTGACTTTGAAGAGTTTTTTCTACGTGACTTCATAATAATTTATAGTCGGGATTTCTAACCTCGTTGAATGTTTTTTTAATAATAATTTTCTTACTTTTTTAGATGATTAACCTCACATTTCATCTGAAGATTTACCTGTAAGAAAAAAGAAAAGATATCATGGTTAGTGAACTTCATTCTTCAACTTTTACAGAATTGCATGATAATTATTATATTTCTTTTGTTAAACCGTCTTGAATTTTCAATGTGTTGCCTTTTTTCTAATAACATACAAACATCTAAAACTACAAAAACCTATTCTCCCTCAGAAAAGCCCTTTTATTGAATGGAATTCCCCGGAATCCTCAGGAGGGATTCCGGAGAGATTTCCATTCATCAAATCGACATGTCCAGAAGAACCTCTAAAAAAATAGGAAATCATCAACAAAGCACGTTACTCCCCCATTCCGTTTCTCTTTCGAGTTTGGAAAAATAACTTCCGGAATTTCGCCATTTTCCTATTGTTTGTTTCCTTTCCTTTTCTTCTGACTGAGTTGCCTTGCGAAACGAATCGTCGTCATTACCAGCACAAATAAACACAATTTCTGCGTGGAGTCTTTGTTCCTCGGCTGAAGAATGGAATTCCGGAAAGCATTTCTGTGCTCGATGACCGTAGTCATAGTAAATCGGGAAGCATCTCTTTAAGGAAACGTAAACAAAGGAAAGGGAAAGGCAAACTTGACACGCTAAAAAAAATAAAGAAAATGTCAAAAACAACACCGAAAAAATTCCAAATGAATTAAAATAACACAAAAACAGATGAAAAACGACCCATAAATAGTAAAAAAAAAAAAATGGCAGATTTGACAATTTTGACAATTTTGACAATTTTGACAATTTCGACAATTTTGACAATTTTGACAATTTTGACAATTTTGACAATTTTGACAATTTTGTCAATTTTGACAATTTTGACTATTTTGACAATTTTGACAATTTTGACAATTTTGACAATTTCGACAATTTTGACAATTTTGACAATTTTGACAATTTTGACAATTTTGACAATTTTGACAATTTTGACAATTTTGACAATTTTGACAATTTTGACAATTTTGACAATTTTGACAATTTTGACAATTTTGACAATTTTGACAATTTTGACAATTTTGACAATTTTGACAATTTTGACAATTTTGACAATTTTGACAATTTTGACAATTTTGACAGTTTTGATAAATTTTGACAATTATGACAACTTTGACAAATTGTGACAATTTTGACAATTTTGACAATTTTGACAATTTTGACAATTTTGACAATTTTGACAATTTTGACAATTTTGACAATTTTGACAATTTTGACAATTTTGACAATTTTGACAATTTTGACAATTTTGACAATTTTGACAATTTTGACAATTTTGACAATTTTGACAATTTTGACAATTTTGACAATTTTGACAATTTTGACAATTTTGACAATTTTGACAATTTTGACAATTTTGACAATTTTGACAATTTTGACAATTTTGACAATTTTGACAATTTTGACAATTTTGACAATTTTGACAATTTTGACAATTTTGACAATTTTGACAATTTTGACAATTTTGACAATTTTGACAATTTTGACAATTTTGACAATTTTGACAATTTTGACAATTTTGACAATTTTGACAATTTTGACAATTTTGACAATTTTGACAATTTTGACAATTTTGACAATTTTGACAATTTTGAAAATTTTGACAATTTTGACAATTTTGACAATTTTGACAATTTTGACAATTTTGACAATTTTGACAATTTTGACAATTTTGACAATTTTGACAATTTTGACAATTTTGACAATTTTGACAATTTTGACAATTTTGACAATTTTGACAATTTTGACAATTTTGACAATTTTGACAATTTTGACAATTTTGACAATTTTGACAATCTTGACAATCTTGACAATTTTGACAATTTTGACAATTTTGAATATTTTGACAATTTTGACAATTTTGACAATTTTGACAATTTGAACAATTCTGACAATTTTGACAATTTTGACAATTTTGACATTTTTGACAATTTTGACAATTTTGACAATTTTGACAATTTTGACAATTTTGACAATTTTGACAATTTTGACAATTTTGACAATTTTGACAATTTTGACAATTTTGACAATTTTGACAATTTTGACAATTTTGACAATTTTGACAATTATGACAATTTTGATAATTTTGACAATTTTGACAATTTTGACAATTTTGACAATTTTGACAATTTTGACAATTTTGACAATTTTTACAATTTTGACAATTTTGACAATTTTGACAATTTTGACAATTTTGACAATTTTGACAATTTTGACAATTTTGACAATTTTGACAATTTTGACAATTTTGACAATTTTGACAATTTTGACAATTTTTACAATTTTGACAATTTTGACAATTTTGACAATTTTGACAATTTTGACAATTTTGACAGTTTTGACAATTTTGACAATTTTGACAATTTTGACAATTTTGACAATTTTGACAATTTTGAAAACTTTGAAAACTCTGACAATTTTGACAATTTTGATAATTTTTACAATTTTGACAATTTTGACAATTTTGACAATTCTGACAATTTTGACAATTTTGACAATTTTGACAATTTTGACAATTTTGACAATTTTGACAATTTTGACAATTTTGACAATTTTGACAATTTTGACAATTTTGACAATTTTGACAATTTTGACAATTTTGACAATTTTGACAATTTTGACAATTTTGACAATTTTGACAATTTTGACAATTTTGACAATTTTGACAATTTTGACAATTTTGACAATTTTGACAATTTTGACAATTTTGACAATTTTGACAATTTTGACAATTTTGACAATTTTGACAATTTTGACAATTTTGACAATTTTGACAATTTTGACAATTTTGACAATTTTGACAATTTTGACAATTTTGACAATTTTGACAATTTTGACAATTTTGACAATTTTGACAATTTTGACAATTTTGACAATTTTGACAATTTTGACAATTTTGACAATTTTGACAATTTTGACAATTTTGACAATTTTGACAATTTTGACAATTTTGACAATTTTGACAATTTTGACAATTTTGACAATTTTGACAATTTTGACAATTTTGACAATTTTGACAATTTTGACAATTTTGACAATTTTGACAATTTTGACAATTTTGACAATTTTGACAATTTTGACAATTTTGACAATTTTGACAATTTTGACAATTTTGACAATTTTGACAATTTTGACAATTTTGACAATTTTGACAATTTTGACAATTTTGACAATTTTGACAATTTTGACAATTTTGACAATTTTGACAATTTTGACAATTTTGACAATTTTGACAATTTTGACAATTTTGACAATTTTGACAATTTTGACAATTTTGACAATTTTGACAATTTTCACAATTTTGACAATTTTGACAATTTTGACAATTTTGACAATTTTGACAATTTTGACAATTTTGACAATTTTGACAATTTTGACAATTTTGACAATTTTGACAATTTTGACAATTTTGACAATTTTGACAATTTTGACAATTTTGACAATTATGACAATTTTGACGATTTCGACAATTTCGACAATTTTGACAATTTTGACAATTTTGATAATGTTGACAATTTGACAATTTTGACAATTTTGACAATTTTGACAATTTTGACAATTTTGACAATTTTGACAATTTTGACAATTTTGACAATTTTGACAATTTTGACAATTTTGACAATTTTGACAATTTTGACAATTTTGACAATTTTGACAATTTTGACAATTTTGACAATTTTGACGATTTTAACAATTTTAACAATTTTGACAATTTTGACAATTTTGACAATTTTGACAATTTTGACAATTTTGACAATTTTGACAATTTTGACAATTTTGACAATTTTGACAATTTTGACAATTTTGACAATTTTGACAATTTGGACAATTTTGACAATTTTGACAATTTTGACAATTTTGAAAATTTTGACAATTTTGACAATTTTGACAATTTTGACACTTTTGACAACTTTGAAAACTCTGACAATTTTGACAATTATGATAATTTTCACAATTTTGACAATTTTGACAATTTTGACAATTTTGACAATTTTGACAATTTTGACAATTTTGACAATTTTGACAATTTTGACAATTTTGACAATTTTGACAATTTTGACAATTTTGACAATTTTGACAATTTTGACAATTTTGACAATTTTGACAATTTTGACAATTTTGACAATTTTGACAATTTTGACAATTTTGACAATTTTGACAATTTTGACAATTTTGACAGTTTTGAATATTTTGACAATTTTGACAATTTTGAAAATTTTGACATTTTTGACAATTTTGACAATTTTGACAATTTTGACAATTTCGACAATTTCGACAATTTTGACAATTTTGACAATTTAGAAAATAATAAATTTTGAAAAAAAACTGAAAGCTTTTCTGAAAATTATGGTACAAATTGAGTAAAAATTATTCAAAAACTGCTTAAACTTCACTCGAAAATGGTTAAAAAATTGCACAATTTTTTTTTCATATTTCTTTCTTAAAAACTTTATTATTTCGTTAAATTGTTAAAGATCGTGTTCTTTAATCATCATCAAAAAGAAGAGTGTAGTTGGAATTGTTGTTTTTTCCGCTCTGGTCTGGCGCAGTGCTCGAAACAGTGCTTATAGGATTTCCGAAAGCTGTCTCTGGCGCTGACATTGATGGCCCTCTGGAACGGCGGTGGCACCCTGATGATCCTCTGGTGGCTGGCAGGGAAAAAAGGAACGTCAATGTTGAATGAACATCGTAATGGAATCCCGAAAAAGATACATCACTCCACACTGGTAAAGGGACATCGGACAGCAAAGGTTGGAACTAGATTCGCCTTGTTTTTTTCGCTTCTGCATCAAATGACTTTTTTTTGGGTAAAAAAATTAAGAATTTCTTCGCTATTATCACAATGAAACATATCTCGAATAGAATTAGTTAAAAATATGTTTAAAATGTTTGATAAAAATTGTTTGAAAAAATATTCCTATAAAAATCACAACTTAAAAATCACTACCGACCAGGTAGGAAGATATTCTCAGGACAAAAACTCCGATTTTCCGAAGCTCAAAAGAGGAAATACAAGAAAAAGGAAAATGCTCCAAACGTGAGACCTTCCGGTCAACAAAGGTACGCTTCATAGTGTTTTTCTATGCCCTTTTTCAGAATCGGAATGTGTTTAAGCGAAGCCTACGTTTCCATTCAATGAAACGAGGCTTTTGCTTTTCTTTCATTGACAATTGTTATCCTAAAGAAGAATGGCCCGCATAAAAGTGGCCATCTTGTTTGTAGAGAAGTGTTTTTGTTTTTCCTCTGTGTTTGTTTTTCTTTTGTGAAAGACGCACCAGAATTCCAAATATAATAGACAAAAAAGAAGAACTGACAAAATTGACAAAATTGACAAAATTGACAAAATTGACAAAATTGACAAAATTGACAAAATTGACAAAATTGACAAAATTGACAAAATTGACAAAATTGACAAAATTGACAAAATTGACAAAATTGACAAAATTGACAAAATTGACAAAATTGTCAAAATTGTCAAAATTGTCAAAATTGTCAAAATTGTCAAAATTGTCAAAATTGTCAAAATTGTCAAAATTGTCAAAATTGTCAAAATTGTCAAAATTGTCAAAATTGTCAAAATTGTCAAAATTGTCAAAATTGTCAAAATTGTCAAAATTGTCAAAATTGTCAAAATTGTCAAAATTGTCAAAATTGTCAAAATTGTCAAAATTGTCAAAATTGTGAAAATTGTCAAAATTGTCAAAATTGTCAAAATTGTCAAAATTGTCAAAATTGTCAAAATTGTCAAAATTGTCAAAATTGTCAAAATTGTCAAAATTGTCAAAATTGTCAAAATTGTCAAAATTGTCAAAATTGTCAAAATTGTCAAAATTGTCAAAATTGTCAAAATTGTCAAAATTGTCAAAATTGTCAAAATTGTCAAAATTGTCAAAATTGTCAAAATTGTCAAAATTGTCAAAATTGTCAAAATTGTCAAAATTGTCAAAATTGTCAAAATTGTCAAAATTGTCAAAATTGTCAAAATTGTCAAAATTGTCAAAATTGTCAAAATTGTCAAAATTGTCAAAATTGTCAAAATTGTCAAAATTGGCAAAATTGTCAAAATTGTCAAAATTGTCAAAATTGTCAAAATTGTCAAAATTGTCAAAATTGTCAAAATTGTCAAAATTGTCAAAATTGTCAAAATTGTCAAAATTGTCAAAATTGTCAAAATTGACAAAATTGTCAAAATTGACAAAATTGACATAATTGACAAAATTGTCAAAATTGTCAAAATTGTCAAAATTGTCAAAATTGTCAAAATTGTCAAAATTGTCAAAATTGTCAAAATTGTCAAAATTGTCAAAATTGTCAAAATTGTCAAAATTGTCAAAATTGCCAAAATTGTCAAAATTGTCAAAATTGTCAAAATTGTCAAAATTGTCAAAATTGTCAAAATTGTCAAAATTGTCAAAATTGTCAAAACTGTCAAAATTGTCAAAATTGTCAAAATTGTCAAAATTGTCAAAATTGTCAAAATTGTCAAAATTGTCAAAATTGTCAAAATTGTCAAAATTGTCAAAATTGTCAAAATTGTCAAAATTGTCAAAATTGTCAAAATTGTCAAAATTGTCAAAATTGACAAAATTTACAACATTGTCAAAATTGTCAAAATTGTCAAAATTGTCAAAATTGTCAAAATTGTCAAAATTGTCAAAATTGTCAAAATTGTCAAAATTGTCAAAATTGTCAAAATTGTCAAAATTGTCAAAATTGTCAAAATTGTCAAAATTCTCAAAATTGTCAAAATTGTCAAAATTGTCAAAATTGTCAAAATTGTCAAAATTGTCAAAATTGTCAAAATTGTCAAAATTGTCAAAATTGTCAAAATTGTCAAAATTGTCAAAATTGTCAGAATTGTCAAAATTGTCAAAATTGTCAAAATTGTCAAAATTGTCAAAATTGTCAAAATTGTCAAAATTGTCAAAATTGTCAAAATTGTCAAAATGGTCAAAATTGTCAAAATTATCCAAATTGTCAAAATTGTCAAAATTGTCAAAATTGTCAAAATTGTCAAAATTGTCAAAATTGTCAAAATGGTCAAAATTGTCAAAATTATCCAAATTGTCAAAATTGTCAAAATTGTCAAAATTGTCAAAATTGCCAAAATTGTCAAAATTGTCAAAATTGTCAAAATTGTCAAAACTGACAAAATTGTCAAAATTGTCAAAATTGTCAAAATCGTCAAAATTGTCAAAATTGTCAAAATGGTCAAAATTGTCAAAATTATCCAAATTGTCAAAATTGTCAAAATTGTCAAAATTGTCAAAATTGTCAAAATTGTCAAAATTGTCAAAATTGTCAAAATTGTCAAAATTGTCAAAACTGACAAAATTGTCAAAATTGTCAAAATTGTCAAAATTGTCAAAATTGTCAAAATTGTCAAAATTGTCAAAATTGTCAAAATTGTCAAAATTGTCAAAATCGTCAAAATTGTCAAAATTGTCAAAATGGTCAAAATTGTCAAAATTGTCAAAATTGTCAAAATTGTCAAAATTGTCAAAATTGTCAAAATTGTCAAAATTGTCAAAATTGCCAAAATTGTCAAAATTGTCAAAATTGTCAAAATTGTCAAAACTGACAAAATTGTCAAAATTGTCAAAATTGTCAAAATTGTCAAAATTGTCAAAATTGTCAAAATTGTCAAAATTGTCAAAATTGTCAAAATTGTCAAAATTGTCAAAATTGCCAAAATTGTCAAAATTGTCAAAATTGTCAAAATTGTCAAAACTGACAAAATTGTCAAAATTGTCAAAATTGTCAAAATTGTCAAAATTGTCAAAATTGTCAAAATTGTCAAAATTGTCAAAATTGTCAAAATTGTCAAAATTGTCAAAATTGTCAAAATTGTCAAAATTGTCAAAATTGTCAAAATTGTCAAAATTGTCAAAATTGTCAAAATTGTCAAAATTGTCAAAATTGTCAAAATTGTCAAAATTGTCAAAATTGTCAAAATTGTCAAAATTGTCAAAATTGTCAAAATTGTCAAAATTGTCAAAATTGTCAAAATTGTCAAAATTGTCAAAATTGTCAAAATTGTCAAAATTGTCAAAATTGTCAAAATTGTCAAAATTGTCAAAATTGTCAAAATTGTCAAAATTGTCAAAATTGTCAAAATTGTCAAAATTGTCAAAATTGTCAAAATTGTCAAAATTGTCAAAATTGTCAAAATTGTCAAAATTGTCAAAATTGTCAAAATTGTCAAAATTGTCAAAATTGTCAAAATTGTCAAAATTGTCAAAATTGTCGAATTTGTCGAAATTGTCAAAATTGTCAAAATTGTCAAAATTGTCAAAATTGTCAAAATTGTCAAAATTATCAAAATTGTCAAAATTGTCAAAATTGTCAAAATTGTCAAAATTGTCAAAATTGTCAAAATTGTCAAAATTGTCAAAATTGTCAAAATTGTCAAAATTGTCAAAATTGTCAAAATTGTCAAAATTGTCAAAATTGTCAAAATTGTCAAAATTGTCAAAATTGTTAAAATTGTCAAAATTGTCAAAATTGTCAAAATTGTCAAAATTGTCAAAATTGTCAAAATTGTCAAAATTGTCAAAATTGTCAAAATTGTCAAAATTGTCAAAATTGTCAAAATTGTCAAAATTGTCAAAATTGTCAAAATTGTCAAAATTGTCAAAATTGTCAAAATTGTCAAAATTGTCAAAATTGTCAAAATTGTCAAAATTGTCAAAATTTTCAAAGATTTCAAAATTGTCAAAATTGTCAAAATTGTCAAAATTGTCAAAATTGTCAAAATGGTCAAAATTGTCAAAATTGTCAAAATTGTCAAAATTGTCAAAATTGTCAAAATTGTCAAAATTGTCAAAATTGTCAAAATTGTCAAAATTGTCAAAATTGTCAAAATTGTCAAAATTGTCAAAATTGTCAAAATTGTCAAAATTGTCAAAATTGTCAAAATTGTCAAAATTGTCAAAATTGTCAAAATTGTCAAAATTGTCAAAATTGTCAAAATTGTCAAAATTGTCAAAATTGTCAAAATTGTCAAAATTGTCAAAATTGTCAAAATTGTCAAAATTGTCAAAATTGTCAAAATTGTCAAAATTGTCAAGATTGTCAAAATTGTCAAAATTGTCAAAATTGTCAAAATTGTCAAAATTGTCAAAATTGTCAAAATTGTCAAAATTGTCAAAATTGTCAAAATTGTCAAAATTGTCAAAATTGTCAAAATTGTCAAAATTGTCAAAATTGTCAAAATTGTCAAAATTGTCAAAATTGTCAAAATTGACAAAATTGACAAAATTGTCAAAATTGTCAAAATTGTCAAAATTGTCAAAATTGTCAAAATTGTCAAAATTGCCAAAATTTTCAAAACTGACAAAATTGTCAAAATTGTCAAAATTGTCAAAATTGTCAAAATTGTCAAAATTGTCAAAATTGTCAAGATTGTCAAAATTGTCAAAATTGTCAAAATTGTCAAAATTTTCAAAATTGTCAAAATTGTCAAAATTGTCAAAATTGTCAAAATTGTCAAAATTGTCAAAATTGTCAAAATTGTCAAAATTGTCAAAATTGTGAAAATTGTCAAAATTGTCAAAATTGTCAAAATTGTCAAAATTGTCAAAATTGTCAAAATTGTCAAAATTGTCGAATTTGTCGAAATTGTCAAAATTGTCAAAATTGTCAAAATTGTCAAAATTGTCAAAATTGTCAAAATTATCAAAATTGTCAAAATTGTCAAAATTGTCAAAATTGTCAAAATTGTCAAAATTGTCAAAATTGTCAAAATTGTCAAAATTGTCAAAATTGTTAAAATTGTCAAAATTGTCAAAATTGTCAAAATTGTCAAAATTGTTAAAATTGTCAAAATTGTCAAAATTGTCAAAATTGTCAAAATTGTCAAAATTGTCAAAATTGTCAAAATTGTCAAAATTGTCAAAATTGTCAAAATTGTCAAAATTGTCAAAATTGTCAAAATTGTCAAAATTGTCAAAATTGTCAAAATTGTCAAAATTGTCAAAATTGTCAAAATTGTCAAAATTGTCAAAATTGTCAAAATTGTCAAAATTGTCAAAATTGTCAAAATTGTCAAAATTGTCAAAATTGTCAAAATTTTCAAAGATTTCAAAATTGTCAAAATTGTCAAAATTGTCAAAATTGTCAAAATTGTCAAAATGGTCAAAATTGTCAAAATTGTCAAAATTGTCAAAATTGTCAAAATTGTCAAAATTGTCAAAATTGTCAAAATTGTCAAAATTGTCAAAATTGTCAAAATTGTCAAAATTGTCAAAATTGTCAAAATTGTCAAAATTGTCAAAATTGTCAAAATTGTCAAAATTGTCAAAATTGTCAAAATTGTCAAAATTGTCAAAATTGTCAAAATTGTCAAAATTGTCAAATTGTCAAAATTGTCAAAATTGTCAAAATTGTCAAAATTGTCAAAATTGTCAAAATTGTCAAAATTGTCAAAATTGTCAAAATTGTCAAAATTGTCAAAATTGTCAAAATTGTCAAAATTGTCAAAATTGTCAAAATTGTCAAAATTGTCAAAATTGTCAAATTGTCAAAATTGTCAAAATTGTCTAAATTGTCTAAATTGTCAAAATTGTCAAAATTGTCAAAATTGTCAAAATTGTCAAAATTGTCAAAATTGTCAAAATTGTCAAAATTGTCAAAATTGTCAAAATTGTCAAAATTGTCAAAATTGTCAAAATTGTCAAAATAGTCAAAATTGTCAAAATTGTCAAAATTGTCAAAATTGTCAAAATTGTCAAAATTGTCAAAATTGTCAAAATTGTCAAAATTGTCAAAATTGTCAAAATTGTCAAAATTGTCAAAATTGTCAAAATTGTCAAAATTGTCAAAATTGACAAAATTGACAAAATTGACAAAATTGTCAAAATTGACAAAATTGACAAAATTGACAAAATTGCCAAAATTGTCAAAATTGTCAAAATTGTCAAATTTTAAAATTTTTTAAAATTTTTAAAATTGTGAAAGTTGTAAAAATTGTAAAAATTGTAAAAATTGTAAAAATTGTAAAAATTGTAAAAATTGTGAAAATTGTGAAAATTGTGAAAATTGTGAAAATTCTGAAAATTGTGCAAATTGTGAAAATTTTCAAAATTGTGAAAATTGTGAAAGTTGTCAAAATTGTCAATTTTACATTTTTTTACTGTTTTCACTTTGAGATTTTAATTGAAAAATTCGTCCGTTTCGTAGATTTTCTGTTATTCACATCCCGTTTTCGGAAAACAGGTTTTGAAATATCTTTACACAAATGGATCTAGCTCAAATTTAAATCTGTTGACAAGTTTATCTTTACACAGCTAAAAAGAAGCACGAGACAGCAAATCAAGAAACCCGAATCCACAGTTGGAATGGCACCAAACAGAATTGATGGTGCCAATGGCCGTTTCGAATGCCTAAAGAGCCGATAGAATTATCATAAAACAATTTTAACGCGCATCGGCAGTCGCCTAAGTTCAACGTTTTAAGCCGGCCTCCCCCCTAATCCATAACTGTCAAAAGGTCTCAAATACCGGTGGATCATCGCATTACCGTTGCTGATTCATGAGGTTGATGATGGGCGGCATCGATGCCCTTAAATGCTTTAGACTGAGGCGCAAGGTGACAGTCATGATGCGGACTCACCATAAAACCAAACGCCTGGGCGAGCATTCTTCGTGGACGCCAATCAACAAAACGGTGGAGTGAGAAGAGGGGAACCATTTGGAGAACAGTGACAGGCAACAATTCCCTTCGGCACCCGATGCCATCGTCCGTCGTCAGAATGCGAAGCGCAATCTCTGGCTCGGCGACAAACCCGACATCAAGCCCGAGGAATCTGACGACACACGCACACGTCAAAGTGACACTTTCGTCCAAACAATAAACCGTTTCTCGGGGAGTGAAAAGTAATCACAATCACATAAAAATGTCTCTTTTTATCCGGTTCTGCTGACTGCATGGCTTCATTTGTTTTCTCAAACTTCGTCTTGGTATTGACATTGGCGCTGGGAAGAGAATAGTGAGTGAATGGTTCTTCTGGTAGCATCATAACACGCTGGCCCCATCCCACAGACGAAAATATTCCGAGCCCGAAAGATGATTCTTCGCCAGAAATTCGGCGCTACCAGGGAATGTGCAAATAAAAGACACCCATAGCAGTCGTTAAAATTTAAACGCCTTATGTGAGGCAGCCGTGCTGCAGTAAGTAAGATGGTGGCAGCATCGTTTGCAAACACTTGGCCCAGCTGCTAGCGTGAGTCCTGGGCGCTGAAGACGACGTGTGTCCTTGCCGTGGCCTTCGAATTTCGACCGACATTCCCGAGGGGTCGTTCCGACATAACGTAACCGTGAAAATTGAAATGGCATTGAAAATTGTAAAGCTTTCAGAAACTTTTTGAAGGGTCATTTTTTCATACTAAAAGTTAAATAACCATTAAAACCACCTTCTGAGATCTTCTGAGATCTATATGACTCGAACTGTTCTATTTGGATGCGATGTCTTAGGAATGGTTGACTGGCGAATACTAGACAAAGTGCAACTCAAACAATGCACAAGAAATTTCGGATGGAAATCGGAACGTGAAGAAAAGTGACCAGTGATTGGAAACTTGGGACATGGAACTGTCGATCTCTAAATTTTATGCGCAGTACCCGCGTGCTCTCCAACGAATTGAAGAGCCACAAATCCGACATCCCAAGTAACAATTTAAGCTTTATTATGGTCAGCAAAATGTCGTTTGGACCATAGCATTAATCTTCATAAAAAGCTAAAGTACATTCTATAACATCACCTGGACTCTAATAAAGCCAAAATTAGGCTATTTGGCCCTATCCTAGGAACGTCATCATGACCAATCATTGTTAGTCATCAATATTGGTCACCAAAGCTTTTAAAAAGCTATTATAAAACATGTTAGAAATTTTTGTTTTTTTCGGTTCTGTCAGTTCTCGGAGTTTTTTTTTGTTTTTTCCAGCAACCGTAATGGTTGATGAATGATGATTGCATTATTCAGATATGAATCTGGTAAAATTAATAGCTAAAAAACCAATGTTTTACCCATATAATGAGCGTCTTTTCTACTGCCAGTCAAGATTTTAGGTAAAATGTATATGAAATAGTATCTTAAAATAAATGCGCCTCGTCAAATCTGATGGTCAATCATGATGGGATTGATGGAAAAAAGGCCGGAAAAAATATTTTCCAATGCTGGCATTGTGAATCCATCAACATGGCGTCATTTTGTACCCTTCGATTTTGCAACCAGCATGGCGTGAGTCAATTCATAGTTTTATTATGGTTTAATGATGACCCCAAAAAAAGCTACGATTTGACGTTTCTCTCGCAAGCAAACCAATTACACGCTAAGGTTGAGTTCCTCATTTCTGAGTTGTTAATCATTAGTACAGTAAATGAGGACAGACTTTTTGAATGAAAAGGGATTGGTTTTCAATGACCCGTGGAATAAATCATGAGTTGAAGTCAAATTTCGTTGTCTGACGCCATCTTAAAATCCAAGATGGCGGCTTCCGCTGAACTTTAAAATGGTGTAAATGACTTGAAATCGCATGAAACCCCAACAAAATGGGTATCGGGTGAAAGTGCTAAACGAGTAGAAGTCGAATTTCGCTATCCGACGCCATCTTGAAATCCAAGATGGTGGCATCCGCTCAACTTTTAATGCTTAATGCTGACAAAAAGTCGCATTAAACCACCACTATACGAGTATTGAATGAAAAGGCTAAACTAGAAGATGTCGATTTTTTTCTTTCCAACGCCATCTTGGAATCCAAGATGGCAGCTTCCACTGAATTTAAAATGCTGTTAATCAATGAAAATCGCTTGAACACAACTTTTTTTCACGTAATACTACAGTAGTTTTTCGATTTTATCACGGTCAAAAAAATTTTCACCGTGAATATGGCGAAACCGTGAATTTGGCGAAACTAAAAATTGAAGTAGAAAAAAGTATTTTTACTGTCTTTAATCAATAATTTATAATGTTTTTAGTAGTGGAAACGTTTTGTATCAATAAATTTTGTTCATAAGGCGTAATTATCAAAGATTACTAAACAAAAAGGATCGTTTTCAGTTCAAATTATTCTTTTCTAAAGCAAATTTTTAGGTTTTTTCTTGAAATAAAACCATGTTGTATATCCATTTGATAGTCTACATCTAATTAAAGTGAACTTTTTTGTTTTGATGGAAATTTAACAGTCGTTATCTCTTATTTCGATTTTGAAAAAAAATTCAAAGAAATTAGCATTTAAAATTTTTTTCTGCCAATTTCAAATTTCAATATTTTAATTTTAACACCTTTGATGAACTATAAAGTATACTAATTCGAAAAATATTTTGAAATTTGCTCAACTTAGGCTTTTACAGTGTGTTTTTCGAAATTTGCTTTATGGGCAGAACATCTTTTTTCCTTATATGTAGAAAAACAGAAATCTTAGTCACTTTTTCAGACAAAGCTAGCAGAATTTCATTTTGGTCTTCCAAAATTATCCATTCAGTCAATTAATACTAAAGGCTATCCAATAAGGATTACGCACGCCACCCTTTAAAATAAACAAGTTCAACAAAGAAATCAGAGACACTTATCTCTTTTCAAAAACGCTTGAATTCACCCACAATTTTATATGATTCGCTTAACCAAAAAAGTTAAATTTTTTAAAGCGACTTACCAACATCAGCGTGGCGTGTGTACTTGTGTCGATTTTTACCAGCGTTTTTAAAATCCAAATGACAATTTTAAACACTATACAGATAAAATAAGTATTTCAATGGCATTTTCATATTATTGGATACCTATATACTATAACATAAACCATAAAAAATATCATAAACAAAGACGCTCTATGCTTTTGAATGAAAATTAAGGACCTGGAAATGGTTTCTGAATGATTTCTTAAAAAGCGTGATAAAATCGAAACAATAACCGTGATAAAATCGAGCGTGAATTTAGCGAGTATAATCGAATAGTGATAAAATCGAGAAATTACTGTACATTAAAACTACTAGTTTAAAACAATTTAGATCATGTTAAATCACTTTTATTATTTTTTCATTATGTTTCTAATGCATTTAGAACTTTTCTTGCTTTGTTTATAGTTTTTGATTTTTTTTTGCCATTTATGTAATTCTTTTATTCCTATCATGCTATTATGTCTTAATTTTATTGGTCTTATTCTAGCGAAAACTATAAGGTTATGTTGTTTCTGTTAACCGTCTGATTTTGGCACATGTGCCAAATTCGATGTTTCCAATATCGAATGTTGCCAAAAACGAACGGGGTCTGTATTGTGGTAGTTTTTGTGGGATTTTCAGTCACTTACAGATTTTTAGAGAAACGCGAAAAGAGATATTTGACTTCTATCATTTAGCCTTAGCACCCATTACAATATATTTGGGAGTTTCATGCTATTTTCATTCATTTACAGTATTTTTAAGTTCAGAATGCAAAAATAAACTTTTTATAGCTTATCCCAATTGACAAATATCCATATTTTGGAGGTTTCATGCGATATTCAATGATTTAGAGCATTTTTTAAGTTTATAGAAAGCTGCCATCTTGGATTTCAAGATGGCGTAAGATAGCAATATTCGACTTCTACTCGTAAACCCCTTCACCCACTACCAATTTGGGTTTCATGTCATTTTAAGTCATTCACTACATTTTAAAGTTTAGCGGAAGCCGCCATCTTGGATTTCAAGATGGCGTAAGATAGCGTAATTTAACTTCTACCGGTTGATTTCTTTTAACTTATACCCCTATAATATAGGTTTTATGCGATTTTCAGTCATTTACAGTATTGTTAAGTTGAATGGTAGCCACCATCTTGGATTTAAGATGGCGACGGGCAACGAAATTTGACTTCTACTCGTTTATTACTTTCACCTTATAACCATATTGTGAAGGTTTCACGATATTTTCAGTAATTTTCAGCTTTGAAAATAAAAGAGGAAGCCGCCATCTTGAATTAATGATGGCGTCAAGCTTTTTTTTCCTACTATTTGGGCCCTTTCACTCAATACTCATATTATAAAGATATTCATACCACTTTCGGTGATTTCAAGTTTTCAAAGATGTATTTTTTAAATTTAAACTCAAAACCAACACGCATAACTTACCAAAAATGTGTAAAAATAGGAGTTCCAATTCAAATATGTGCTATCTAATCTGAGCGTGTCCTGTTTTGACATTTTGATCGAGAACTGTCACTAAGTTTTATGGCGGTTTAATAATCAGGCACTGAGTGCTATTATAGAACATGCAAAAGAAAGCTTGGAGCAAACTTCTAAGTTTGTGTTTTATCATAGTTTTAAAAAAGCATTCATAACTCTTTCAAAATAACTAAAACAGTATGTTTAATAAAAGTTTTATTAGCGTTTTCAAAACCATCTGCAAACATATGGTCGAAAAAAAAATATAAGCATTCTGCATGACCATAATAAAACCGTCATAAAACGAGCTGCACAAAAAAATGCCATAATTAAACCATAATAAAACTTCCTAATGCTAGTTGGCATAATCTGTGTTACTTGGGATCGTAGCGCTGCAGGTATCTCCTAGAATGCTAGAAGAGCTCCGCGTTACGAGCGTTCCTAGATAGTCATGCCATCTACCAGAGTTCCGTTAACTCACAGTTCGGCCAGGAGGAGGAATTCAAATCGACAATTGAAAGGTTCATTGCGCACTTTAAGGGCATCACCGACGTCTGATCAGATCGAAGCGCCAACATCGAGTCAGACCGTTATCTGGTGATGGTGTAGATGCGCCAAAAACTCTCCGTAGTGAGCAACATAATCCGAGACCGATGTCCGCCTCGGTTAAACATCGCACGACTGAAGCAACCTGAGGTTGCAGCAAACTACATGCACTTTCGCTCGAAGCGGCGCTACTGATAGAGGTAAAGCTTGACAAAGCCCTTTTCGAGGACTGTTGGGATACCATCAAGGCAGCCATCAACAGCGTTGCGGAGAATGTCATCGGGCCTGTGGAACGAATTCGTTGGAACAACTGGTTCGACGAGGAGTGTAGGAGGCTGATGGACGAAAAGAACACCGCACGGGCGGCAGTAGTGCAGAAAAGTTTACTTCGAATCTTGGAAAATCACCGACAGCGGAAGAGGCAGCGAGTCCGAGTTTTCCAGGAGAAAAAGCGTCGCCCGGAGGAGGAAGCTCGAAGAGCTGCACCTGTTGATGGTCCAGATCTAAGACACAGAACAGCTACTGACGAAGGGGGAAATATGCCTGACCTACAAGAAGGGCGACAAATTGGACTGTGAGAACTACCGAGCGATCACTGTCCCCAATTCCGCCTACAAAGTGTTGTCCCGAATCCTCCTCCGCTGCCTAAAGCCACAAACAAGCACGAAGCCCTCGCACAAAGTGTAACGTGTCATTAGACCGGTTATTCTGTACGGGTACGAGACATGGATATTGCTCGTGGAGGACCTGCGTACAATTTGAGCGACTAGTGTTTAGGACCATCTTTCGTGGCGTGTAGGAGAACGGAGTGTGGAAGCGAAAGCTTAACCTCAGAGAGCACGAAATTTGTACAGTAGAACACCGCTCATCCGAGCTCCGGTTATTGGGTTATCCGAGCCACCATTTTTATCCAAAATCCATGAAAAATGTGTTTTTTTCATCGCAACATATTGTTAAGCTATTAAATTGACTTCTCTGGCAAGTTTTAAAAATAAAGTTGCCAGACACGAGTATTTCGTGGTAGCTGGACAACAGGTTGAGACAGTGGAGTGCTTCCAGTATCTTGGTAGCCAGATTACGCCTGATGGTGGTACCAAGAAGGACATCGAAACCCGGATCAGAAAAGCCCGATTTGCGTTTGCGAGTCTCCGAAACATCTGGCGGTCACGCCAGATCTCTCTACGAACTAAGATCCGAATCTTCAACTCAAACGTCAAATCCGTATTGCTGTACGGGTGTGAAACTTGGTGCACATATGCGGTGACGACGCGAAAACTGCAAGTTTTTGTGAATCGCTGCCTGCGGAACATCATCCGCGCTTGGTGGCCTGGCAACTGGATTTCAAACGTTGAACTTCATCGCCGGTGTCATCAAAAGGCGCTAGAAATCGAGATTCGGGAACATAAGTGGAGATGGATTGGGCACACGCTGCGAAGAGATGAAAACGAGATTTGCAGAGAGGCGCTTGACTGGAATCCAGATGGGCATCGAAGAAGAGGCAGGCCCAAAAGCTCGTGGCGGCGAAGTCTAGCCGCTGAAATCCGCACAGTTGACGAGAACCTTGGCTGGCAGCAAGTGAAGACGCTGGCTCCGGATCGCCAGCAGTGGAGATCTTTTATCTCAGCCCTATGCGCCGGTCAATCGGCGCTGGACCCTTAGGTAGGTAGGTAGGTAGGTAGACACGAGTATTAAATAAAAAAATAAAATCCATATTAAATCCGGGCTATGCGCCTAAATGATATGCCATACCGTAGCAAAAGGGTTTGTCAATGTATTTCGGATAAGCGGAGTTCTACTGTTAAACGTGTCTCCTGGCTTTTTGGATAATTGATCTCAGTGTACTCTTTTTGGTGTCGCGAGATATGGCAACTCTAGTTTATAGGAAATCCTACTTGGCAAATATGATTGATAAACAAAAGATTTATCATTGCTCACCATTTTTTTTGGACCAGCTGAGCTTATGGAAATCTTGAAATCATGGGGTCGATGCTGCTACATCAGTCACGATACTTTAGCTGTTACAGCACTATTGACCATTGAAAACGCCAAACAAACCCGAAAGTTCCACAACCCTGGACCCGCTGCAAAATTCAATCAAACACATTTCCGGTCGTCCACTGTATTATAAGTCTCACACTTATTTTCGTTTAAAAACTATAAATACATTACAATTTTGAAAAAGAGAGAAATTCCTCGACTCCGAAAACCCTTCGTTGCGCCCCCGCTCGTCTTGTTCCTACCGAATTCGTCGCGAACACCTGTTTTGCAGGACAGTCGTCCGGCATTCTCGCAACATGTCCCGCTCAGCGTATCCGGCCAGCTTTCACCACCTTCTGGATACTGGGTTCGCCGTAGAGTCGCGCGAGCTCGTGGTTCATCCTTCGCCTCCACACTCCGTTCTTCTGTACGCCGCCAAAGATGGTTCTTAACACTCGTCGCTCTAATACTCCGAGTGTACGCAGGTCCTCCTCGAGCAATATTCATGTCTCGTTCCCGTAGAGAACAACCGGTCTAATGAGCGTCATATACAGGTTACACTTCGTGCGAGGGCTAAGTCTTCTCGACCGCAGTTGCTTGTGGAGTCCATAGTAGGCACGACTTCCGCTGATCATTCGCCTCCGGATCTCACGGCTGGTGTCATTGTCTTCGGTCACCAGTGAGCCGAGATAGACAAAGTCTTCGACTATCTCCAGCTCGTCGCCGTCGATCGTGACCTTGTTATTACTGGACAAGCGGGTTCGGTCGGTCTCGGATCGGCAGGCCAGCATGTACTTCGTCTTGGACGTACTAATCATCAACCCAATCCTTCCTGCTTCGCGTTTCAGTTTGCGGTAGATGTCTTCCACCGCCGCAGATGATCTGCCGACTATATCAATGTCATCGGCAAAGCAGATAAGTTGACTGGATCTGTTGAAAATCGTGCCCCGCATTTCGCCCACCGCTCGTCGAATAACACCTTCTAGCGCCACGTTGAACATCATGCAGGATAGACCATCACCTTGTCGAAGCCCCCTGCGCGATTCGAATGAACTCGACAATTCACCCGAAATCCGCACACAGCACTGCGTTCCATCCATCGTCGCCTTGACCAGTCTGATCAGCTTCCCGGAAAAGCCGTTCTCGTCCATGATTTTACATAGCTCGTTACGGTCGATCGTGTCGTATGCGGCTTTGAAGTCGATGAATAGATGGTGCGTAGGGACTTGGTGTTCCCGGCATTTTTGGAGGATTTGCCGTAATGTGAATATCTGGTCCGTCGTTGACCGTCCCTCCATGAAGCCGGCCTGATGACTTCCCACGAATCTGTTTGCTTGTGGCGTTAGGCGGCGGAGTAGGATTCGGGACAGCACTTTGTAGGCGGCATTGAGGACAGTGATCGCTCGGTAGTTCTCACAGTCCAATTTGTCGCCCTTCTTGGGGCATATTACCCCCTCCTAGGGCTAGCTGGGTGTATCGTCTACAACCGTGCATCGAGCCAAAAAACGAGCAGGACTATCGACTTACAAGAAGGTAGTGACTCCAAATCGCGATGATAAACAAAATACGACGGCCAAAGCGCGATCCCGGAGGCTGTGCACGACGATGCTGACGAAGTTTGACTGCGTGGTAATGGACGACGAAACCTACGTCAAAGCCGACTACAAGCAGCTTCCGGGACAGGAGTTTTATACGGCAAAAGGAAGGGTAGCAGATATCAGTCGCGTGCGTGCTCTTGAACAGTTCGGTTCGTTTGTTTCGCTGGCTCCGTGTGTGCTCAACGAGTGAAAAAAAAGTAATTTCGGCCGATGGACCATACTCTTGCGAAACGGAAAATATTACTTGTCCGAATACTAAAATTCAAATTTTTCAAAGCGAAGTGTTTTGATAACCGGCGTGATTATAAATTAGTTGGAACGGAAAAAAAGTAGAAAATGGCGAAATTAAATTCCACCTTCACGCAGCTCTTGTAGTGGGCAATTCGGTTTTGTGGAGAATTCTAGAGATAAAAGTTATAATTTGAAGCTTTTAACGAATTTCGAGGTTACTATCGTTTGTTTTTTTATCGTGGAAATGATAAATTTGTATGCAGTTTGGTGAAGTGATTGTGTGCGCCTAACAACTCCAAGCCCGAACATGTATGGACATGTTTGGATCGTTCGAAATCATCGCAGCAAGCGGGAAATATTCAATGAAGGGAAGCGTGAAACTGGTGAGAGCGTTCCATCTATTTTGCTTTACTCTTATTTTCGTAGATTGGTTCATAAATTTGATCTAGCCAATTTAACATCAAAATCTTTTGTCTTATTCTTTTGTCTTATTATTTTTTCTTAGTTTTTTATTAATTTTTTCTTAATTAAAAAATATAGTGTAATATGTGTAAGCATTGCTCTCGGTTCAAACCTAGTTTTTTTTTGTTTAATTGTCATTGAAAATGCATTAAACGTCGTTTCTTTCAATTGCGAAGTGAAATAATTAATGTGAATATTTAATTAGAATTGATTTAGGAGACCAATCTTTAAAAAAGTTAGTTAACTTTAGTGTTATATCTAGGAGGAATACTTGATAATTCTTAAAGAATTAGAACCCTTGTTTTCGGATTCATGGAACCAGTTTTGTTTTACTTTGATCTTTTCGTTATCTTATGAGAATTCTCAAGATTCAAGACATAGCTGAAACGTAATGAATAAAAATACGAAATGAGAAAGTTATAAAAATTGATTTTGTAGGTATTCATTTTCGTTTCATATTTTCACAAATTTCATGAAACTTTAAGCAAAATTTTAAGGTAAAATTATGTTTCTTTGAAGATGTCTATAATTTTTTTTATGTTTTTATAACAAGTGATGGTAATAATTCGATTTTTTTTCCATGTGTAATAACCTCAATTTATTTCAATTTTTTTTTTAATATTGTTTTCATTTTCGATCAGTAGAAAAAAAAAACCTAGATTGAGTCGTTTTATTGTTCACTAAATTTCTTAATTTATTTCATGAGTTCGAACATTCAAACGATAGATGTCATTAACATAATTAAATTTATTTTCGAAAATTTAGAAAACAGTTTTATATTTAAAAATGCTACAAAACATAATCCAAACTCTAGTTTTCAATAGTTTGTTAAAAAATTTGTTCTTAAAGTTTTTTTTCATGTTAATTTTATTCCAATTGAAGTAACTTATTATTACTTTACTATTAGAAATTTATTAACATTTCTTTTCAGATCTTCAGGTAATTTTTTATGATATATGTACATGTGTTATTTTGAATTTCATTTATACACACATATAAAAAGTTGCATATTGGGGATTGGGAACTAGAGGGAATGCATCTGGGGATAACCTAAAGAACTATTACAAGCGAAGTGGTAGCCAACCATTGTAGGTCTCTGAAGGTTGGATGCCTTCCCTCGGCGAACCATCGGCCGTGGAAGCCTTCGGGCCAACCACACAGACATAGGCAGGACCTTGCTACCGATGGGGGAATCATACATATATACATACAATACAAAAGGAAGGGTAGCAGATATTTTCAAGCACATGAAACTGTCAAAGTTCGCGAAGAAATAACTGGTTTGGCAAGCCATCTGTACCTGTGGCTTGAAAAGCAGCATTTTCATAGCTTCCGGGACTGTCAACCAAGAAATTTACGTGAAAGAGTGTTTGAATAAACGTCTGCTGCCTTTCCTGGAAAAACACGGTTGTTCCGTACTGTTTTGGCCGGGTTTCGCATCTTGCCATTACGGTAAAAAGGCCATGGAGTGGTACGCCGCCAACAACGTGCAGGTGGTTCCCAAGGACAAGAACCCTCCCAACATGCCAGAGCTCCGCCCAATTGAGAAATACTGGGCTATTGTCAAGCGGAACCTAAAGAAGACCAAAAAAACGGATAAGGACGAGCAGCAGTTCAAGGCAAACTGGCTTTCTGCGGCGAAGAAGGTGGACAAGGCGGTTTTTCAAAATCTGATGGCAGGGGTTAAGCGTAAGGCCCGGCAATTCGGATTTGGAAAAGCGGAAGCTTAACTGAATATTTTTCCTGAATTTTATACTAATTAAACTTGAAAAAGAAATTTAATTTGATTTTTTAAATAAACGATTTCATCGAATTACACGCGTTTTCCCTTGACCAAATTTTGACCGTATCACCCTTTATGTCATTGGCCAGTTGGGGCCGCAGGTGGACCGTAGTTGATAGTAAGCTCAAGCTTCAAATATTTAGAGTGTTTTGATCAAACAAATGGTTGGGGAATTGCACCTTCTTTCAATGGCCCCATTTCTAAATGATATATTCTTAACATTATTGTTTTGATGTGTAGTCATTACTTAGTATTCAATGTGAAATAAACAACTTAAACTACCCAACACTTCGTTAGTTTTTTTTCGTTTTTCTTCGAAATTTAAAAAGTTTAAAAAAAACCGATAAATCTAAAAAATATTGAATGTTTTGTTTCTCATATAATCGATGCAAGAAAAACGGAACGTAGCTTGCGACCGACTCCCTTCCGATTCCGGTTGAGTTGCCGCAGGTTGACGGGAGCGGGCTTACAACGGAATGGTCACGTGCTGCAGCAAAGCGTCAAAGAATGCTAATTTCCCGACGAACTGCTGCTTCTGCTGCTTCCATTCTTGATCCGGGTGTTGCCGCATTTCACGGCTCAAAGGGTCCATTGCGTCGTCGTTAAAGTGAGCAATTTAAACAATTCGTCCTCCGAGGGCAACTGTTTTGCAGTTAGAAGTGAGGGCTTCGAAAGGACGAAGATGACGACGCCGGGGTTGGGCTGATCCCTGCTACTTCCTCGAAATGTCGAAACGGTGAAAGGTCGAAGACCTCCTTCCTTGGCCCAAATTTTTTTTTTGTTTTCCCGGAAAAAAAAGTTAACGAATCATGTTCCGGCAATTGAGATTTGAGGGACACCCGCATACAAGCACATACAAACATATGCCTAGATCATAAATTTAAATTTATGCTGGAATATTGCGGATGTGAAAGAGATCCGCATATTTTTCCCTGCGGGGACATTGGTTCCGACCGGTTTCCAATTCACATACAGAAATAGATACTTTCTCGGCGAAGAATAGGAAAAAAAAAAAAACAAAAACACTGTATATTTATGGTCATCTTCATCGGGCGGGAAGCCCGCCCGGAAGCTGAGGCTCCAGAAGGATGGAACGACGTCGTCCGTCGGCTAATATTGCTCCATTTATTAAATTTTTGTTTTCCCCTCCACACAGTCGGAAAGCTTTTTCGGGGGCACGAATATTGGGTGCTGCCAAAACTTTTCCCCAAAAAAAAAGATAGAAAATCTTGGGAAATATTGCTACCGGCAATGGTTTTATTCCATTTTTTGATACCGTCATCGCCAAAAAAGTATGACATTCGGGGAGGTTTTTTGTCCTTCTCCCCGCTCCCGGACGGAAAGGAATGTGTCCAATAACGGAACGGATAAATGAAGTGAAATCACTGTACCGGAATGCCTGGGGTCCGGGTTGCTAATAAAATAATAGCAGCAACATGGACACGCCAAGAAGGTTCAAGTTACGAGATTAACTTTGAAAGGATGGCACTGGGACGGTTTGTTATTGGGTTTTTGCCAGTATCTGGAGATGAAAAACTGCAAAAAATAATCTAGTAATTTGAATTCTGTGCAACCAGACCTAAACTTGAAACGCTGTACGTTGTACATTCGAAAACGCAACGGGATGTACGGAAAATCGAATTTTAATTTCAGAAACGGACGATAAACATTTCGTTTCTTAGCTCAAAATACTCATCTGTACCAAAAATCTGCTGTTTGACAAATAACTTCCGAATTTTTAATGTCACTTCATTCATTCTTATCATTCTTAATCCTTTTTGTGTTATTTCCTTGTCTACTATTCTAATTTCTGTGTAATTTTTTTATGTTAGCTTTTCTCATTTTTGTCATTGTTGTTTTTTTATACCATTTTGGTGTCAGTTTTTGTCATTCCGAATGATTTTTTTGTCCATTTTTTGATATTTTTTAAAATTTTTGTGTCACTTTCTGCCAATTTGACATCATTTTTTGTGTAACTTTTTTGTCATATTTGTAGTCAGTGAGTTGTCATTTTGTGCAATTTATGCGTCATTTTTGCGTAATTGTTGTGTGTATCACTTTCATGTGTCAAAAGGGATGTTTTTTCTATTAATTTTAGTAATCTCTACACAACTCGTCCATTTGTTTGAAATCGTGAACCGTTATAAATCTATAGTATTCTGTTGTCAAAATTTGCAGAAACAAACAACTTGTTATTTTGAATTTGAATTGAAAAAATATGATAAGCTTGGTAATGTTAATGGATTTTTTATTAATGTGAAATGTTAAAAAGACCCAATTTGACTTTACTTTTAAATGAAATGAATGGAAATATCATCAAAGAAGACCGTATTAGCATATAGGATTTATGGGTAAAATCACAGAAATTCAGATTTTATTTATTCGCAAAAACACAAAATTCACAAATTTCCAATTTCAAATTATACTGAACCACCTTTCTCAAACCTCATGCATCTTAACGTTATTTATCAATTATGCTTGGGTCATGTTTGGATCATTTTTGATCATATTTTCTATCATTTTATTATAATTATTGTAATTCTTGTCGTTTTGGACATTTTTTTAATAATTTTTTGATGATTTTTTGATCATTTTTAGATCTTTCTTGATCGCTTTGTGATCATTTTTTTAATCATTTTTGAATCCTGTTTTGATCATTTTTTTTATCATTTTTGTCATTTTTCGATCATTTTTTATCATTTTTTGATCATTTTTTGATAATTTTTAATCACTTTTCGATTTTTTTGATAATTTGGAAACACATTTTTTGATAATTTTTTTATAACATTTTTTGATCATTTTTCGATAATTTTTTTTTAATTATTTTTTAATCGTTTTTTTATATAATTTTTGATCATTTTTTGATCAGTTTTTGATCATTTAATGATCATTTTTTTCATTAATTTTTTATCATTTTTTGATAATTTCTTGATCATTTTATGATCAAATATTGAAAATTTTTTGATCATTTTTTTGAACATTTTTTAATCATTTTCGATCATTTTTTGATAATTTTTTGATCATTTTTTTATCAGATTTTGATCAGTTTTTGATCATTTTTTGATCGATTTTTGATAATTTTCTGATCAGTTTTAATCATTCTTTGATTTTTTTTGTATCAATTTTGATCAGTTTTGGATGATTTTTTGATCATATTTTGAACATTTTTAGATCATTGGTCATTTTTTGATTATTTTTCGATAATTTTTTGATTATTTAGGGTCATTTTCAATAATTTCTTAACCATTTTTTCACCATTTTTTTAATCTTTTAATAATTTTTTTTGTCATTTTTAATCATTTTTTGACAACTTTAATTGTAATTGTAATTGGTTTTTTTTCTTTTTTTTTCAAGAAGTTGTTTTGTTGAAGAATATTGAAGAATGGGTATTTCGATCCTTTCGGGCTTGGCAATTGTGGACGGATCTTCAAGAGACGGACAGATCCAAGGTCTCCGACAAGGATGTGAACTCGTGGTTTTGCATTGAAATGGAATCTGTATTCCTTGATTCTCTGCGAAGCAGATCTGAACTTTACAGTCATATCAAAAGCTAAGTATTATTATTTCATTATTTGCTTTAACTTCCATCAAAATCATTCATTAGCTGTTTTTTTATTTAAATTATCATGTTTTTTTCTTGGGCGTCATTATTTTTTCCATCGTAAACAGACATATTTTTTTATGAACACTTTTTAAATAATTTTGAATATATTTTATTGCAGAACTCAAAGCAGGGAATTTAGCAAATTTTTAATTTTAGCTATGTGTATCATTTCATCAAAATGTTTTATCTGAATCAACTGAAGAGACATCAAATGAAACAAGAAGCGGAAGAATTACAAAAACTATAGCAGCAATTGGTAACACCCAACCATTTTCAAACATAATATTTATTTGTTCAATAATCACAAAATATTCTAAAAGTTATAAATTTCATACAAGAATCAATTTGAAATTTTTCTTTTATAGTGTTTGACTTCTATTTTATCTAAGATGTTATTTGCCTTTTTATCTTAAATCATTTACTGTGGATACTTCAAAATGTATTAAAGTTGAGAATTTAAAAAGTTACTTGGGTCGAATTAAAATAAATACTAATTTCTTTACTGAACTGGCCCGAAAATGCTTTTTGGGCAACAAACATCATTTTCATATTTTGATTTAAATAGCAAACAACATAATGACATATGATATTATTTTATAATCTTTTGGTATTATTTTGTGTCAGCTATTCAAAGTGTAGGAATAAAATATAGTCGTTATAAAGTTATCGATTTTAAGCCGTACGTCGTTAATGCTGACGTTGTAAATTATCATGTAGAAATATGCTTCAAACGTATTTTTTACATAAAATCTCTTAGATTGATCATCCAGTTATGTGATCCGTTAAGTTTTAATTTTATTTCGTGTACAATTTCAGACTTGAATAGAATTAAATCGAAAAATTTATAAAACTATACTATACTATACGAATACAAAAAAAATTAAAAATCATTGTAAGTATTCATTAAAAACATGATAATTTTCAAAAAACAAGGCACGACTGAACTTCGTAAAAACATAGCTTAAACATTAGTGTGTCGTTTATTAAAAGGAAGATTATGTCGATATTATTCCCGAAATGGCGCATTTTAGTTGCTTTCTTTTCGAAAAACGATTCTGATCCATCATATTTTGAGGTTAGGCTGAGGCCTTTTTTTTTTTTTCATTTTTTTTTTTTTATAAAATAGCAATTTCAATTACAGTTTTACAATTTTTTCACCATATTACCTCATTATTAATTTACAAATTGTGTCTCAACTTTTCTAAAACGTTTTACAATGTCCCTTATTAAATCCAGTTCAACACATGTTATCACTTCTATTCGTAATCATTATCAGATTTAAAAAAACACTCACACACTTTACTTTCTAATCCTCGAACGTTCCATTTGTGATGTTGATTTTGAGCATGATTTAGACCTTATTCTGTTTGCATCCAGCTTGATTTGCTTGGTCCTCGCCCTTGTTACGACACTTTGAGACGCTACTACTCCCTTTAACGCATCAGCCTTGGCACTTTGATCTGAGTCAGTCGCTGAATTCACCGGCGCTGCGGCGTCACAAGCACCTTTTCTACTTCGTTTACGTCTATCCTTCACTGTATGGAAACCCTCGTCATCATCTGAGCACATGTCACTTTCACAACGTCCATCTGCGTCTATCTTAGCTATAGCGTCGTCCTGCTTAGAATTTGAATGTTCGGCTGTCAAAGGCTTTGAGTGGTCGGTACACCCGGCTTTCGTTGGAATCAGAGCTTTTACTGTAACTTCACGACCATCAGTATCCATCGAAACAATAGCCGTCTTTTCCAGTGATGATGATTTTTTTGCTCCGCCATCTTTGGATTTCTCCGTACCACGTGCCAGCGACTGTTGATTCTCTCTAATATGACCTTGTTCTGCCACCATGCTGTACGAAAGCTTGTCACCACGTTGCTGAAGTCGCTTACTCAAGTTAGTACGTTCCGGACAATTAATCTTCATATGTTCGGTACTGGCACAAATGAAACACTTATTTACTTGACCTTCGTAGTATATCCGGGCTGGAAAGTTACGAACGTGTATCGTTGAGGGAATTTCCGTTGTTATAGCCATATGTACACCACGCACTGTTGTCCAGATAGGGAATCCGGTTTCTGCAGCGTATCGCTCCCGTATCATACGTTGGATTACTCCGAACTTAACCAAAACTTGTGCAATCTCTTTATCTTCAACTTCTGGTGGAAGATTGAAGATTCGTATGTATTTAAAAACTGTTGTATCCGCTGAAAACGTTACCTGGGTGCTGACATTATTATTATAACTAAAATCCATTGATGCTGGCAATCGTAGAAGAATATCTTTTAGCTGTTCAGAAGACTTAAATTTTACAAAAACACTGTACTCTTTTGGCTCCTTATACATAGCCAATAATATTTCCGGTTTCAAATGCAGCTTCCTCTGCATGAACTGAAACATTTCCTGTTCCGTTGGCTCTTGCTTCCCTGGCCCAAAAAGAATACGCAAAGTATTGGTACGCGGTTCCTCCATCTTTGAATATTTTCTTCAATTCCGATTCTTGCAGCTGGCTATTGTTTCACTGAAGGTCACAGTAGCCAAGCTACAAGATACGATAACGAACACGCTCCTTAATACGTCTTTTCACCTTAGCGGCTCAACTTGAACTAACCTGTAATATTCACAATGAATCATAATTGAAAGAAATTATTTGAAAATTCTGCCAAGCATACTCTCTCATCATTATTTTTCAATAAAGGTGTTTTTATGATTGTTCAGAAGTTTGATTAGGAAACCTACGAAGTTAGGAGTTTATGTTTAAAGTGGTCAATCGTTTACCAAGTAGCTTACAAATATCAGCAAAAGACAAACTTTAAATAAAATAATTTTTATTTTTATTTTATCTACACTGTTTTTATAGTGAGATTGTTATGCTAGTGGGCCGATACATGTTATTCACAATAAGTTTCATGATTTTTCCGTTAACTGATGTACATGTCTCTAGATTTTTTGTTTTGTTGTGTAGAGTTAAAAAACCCGATTTAATACACTTAACAGTGGATTTGAGCCTTTCTTTCAGATTCAAAACATATTTGTTTTGCGTGTTTTAATCCATAACGGTCACTTTTGTAAATGATTTTCGTTAAATGAAGCTCTCAAACGGAATAAACTATAGGGGATGAAAAAAAACTATAGGAGATAAAATTTGTCAAATTTGCCAAATTTGTCAAATTTGTCAAAAATGTCAAATTTGCCAATTTTGTCGATTTAATCAATATTGTCAATTTTATGGATTTTGCTAGTTTTGATAATTTTGTCGATTTTGTTGATTTTATAAGTTTTGTAATTTTTGTTTATTTGATTCAGTTTTGTCAATTTGTTCAATCTTGTAAATTTTGTCAATTCTGTAAATTTTGTCAATTTGATAAATTTTGTCATTTTTGTCAATTATAATAATTTTGTAAAATTTGTCAATTTGGTCTATTTTGTCAATCTTGTCAATTTTGTCAGTTTTGTCAATTAGGTCAAATTTTTCAATTTCGTCGATTCAATCAATATTGTGATTTTGCGATTTCTGTAAATTTTGACGATTTTGTCGATTTAATCAATTTTGTCATTTTTGTCAATTTTAACAATTCCTTCAAATTTGTTCAGATTTGTCAATTTTGTCAATCTTGTCAATGTTTACAATTTTCTAAATTTTGTTAATTTGGTCAATTTTGTCAATCTTCTCAATTGTGACAAAACTTGTTAATTTTGTCAATATTGGCAATTTTGTCAATCATGTCAATTTTGTCAATTCTGTCAGTTTTGTAAATTTTGTCAATTGTGTCAATATTGTCGATTTTGTCGAAATAGTCAATCTTGTCAATTTTGTCAGTCTTGTCAATCTTGTTAGTTTTGTCTATTTTGTGAATTTTGTCAATCTTGTCAATTTTGGCAATTTGGTCATTTTGTCAGTTTTGTCAATTTGGTGAATTTTGTCAGTTTGGCCAATTTGGTCAATTTTGTAAATCTTGTCTTTTTTGTCAAATTGGTGAATGTTGTCAGTTTTCACATATTGGTCAATTTTGCCAATTTTGTTAATTTTATCACTTTTTTCAATCTTGTCAATTTTGTTAGTTTGTCAATTAAGTCAATCTCATGAATGTTGTCAATTTTGTCAATTGTGTCATCAATATTGTCGATTTTGTCGATATTGTCAATTTTGTCAGTTTTGTCAATTTGGTGAAGTTTGTCAGTTTTGTCAATTTCGGCAATTTTGTCATTTTGTCGGTTTTGTCAATTTTGTTAATCTTGTCAATTTTATCAATCTCATCAATTTTGTCTACTTTATCAGTTTTGGCGATTTTGTCAATCTTGTCAATTTTGTCAGTTTTGTTAATTTTGTCAATTTAGTTAAATTTGTTCTTGGCCAGCCTGGCCAAAATGGTTAATGCTTATTTATGTGCCTTTTCCAAAAAAAAATCCTAAATGCTTCAAACACTACTATGGAGGACTTGGTGGCGCCACTGTTTGGATTGACTCCCAAGCCGTTTTCGTCAGACACCAACCCCAACAACAAAACGCAACAATTGCACAGGTTTTTCTATGCGAACGAAAAGCTTTCATTGCGCAACGTTAGATCTGAAGAGAAAAGGGAACGAAAAGGGAATTTGCCCGAGAGCTTAAAGCTCGAGAGGATTGAGTAGCATTTGTCTAATTAGATTTGCTTCCACGGGCGAAATTCTCTCCTGTCGTTCGTGCCTAGGAAGAAGCTTCCTGAGCACGAACGGCACGTGAGAAGATGAGAGGATGTGCATACATCGTCCGCGTACCCGTGTTGTTTTCCCCTTCTCAGAGCAATCTGTTTCTGAATATAATGTTGGCCGAAGTTACTATCGCTTTCGTACCATGCAGTGTGGGCATGACGTACTCATCAACGACTTCATTAATTTCGGGGTCGTAGCCCTTGGTGAAAACCATTTTTATGTTTAATATTTCGGAGCTTCGGTTCCGAAAGTTTTTGAAATGGTTCGGTTTCAAACTGAACCATTTATATGACAAAAAAAAACAACCTGAGGACGGGAAATTTTGAACTGTCGTCTTCCTCCCACACGGTTTCTGTCACGATGACATCAAACCTGAGTGGGAGTGAAGCCTATCTGTTCTCCCTTCCACACATCGACAGGACCATAGTTATAGCTAGCAAGCGCGTATCTATGACGTCACGTATAATTTGACGTCATATATACGATAATCTGGATTTTAGTGATTGCTGGTTTTGGATAGCAAGGCCAATTGACACGTTTTTTGGAGTGATGATTTGATGATAATTACTATGAAAATTTTATTTTCAAACTATTTTGTTATTTTTTCTGTCTTTTATAGACCGAAGAAGAAAAAAAAACAAATTTTTTAAGATAAAAATCATTTTTATTGTACTGCCCAGTTTCGCAAAAACATGCAAAAAAGTTTACAAAAAATTACACCAATACACACAAATACACAGACATCGTCTGAACTCGACGAGCTGATTCGATAGGTACCTATAAAGGTATATCTAAGACCCATAATTAATGATCTCCCAAATCGACCGATAACTATACCTTTCTGAAAGAAAGGCAAAACATTTTGTTAGGAACAATGAAAGCACCGGAAAATAGGTTTACTAAGATCTATACACTTGTCAAAGGTGTCTCCTGATCATATCCCTTTTCCCCCATCCCTACAAAAATTGTTTTGCTAGGATGCAGAGGTGATCTCGGTCCTAAAGCATAATTTTACATTCTATCATCCTTTTCTCTTATTTTCCTCTCTATCTATTGACTACTAGGACGTGGCCGGCGCCGTTATTGATGTATAAAGAGAGAGCATCAGTTTTGTTCATTGTGAATGTGTTGTCAATCCCAGACACCATTCTTTTGACCTCTGGGCAAAATTGATGGCCTCGGTCAATCACGGAGTAGCAACCATTGGCGATGTGGAATTCATTCTACTGAGCCACACCAGCGGTAATGGAATTCGAAATGCTTTAGTACTATTATGATGAAATGAACTATGGAAAGTAAGAACTTTATATAATTTTAAAAGTATAATTCCGAATTTTTAACGGCATTTCGGTTTCAATGACTTAAGGTGGATGTGAGTAGTCAATCAAGCTAAGCTAAGCTAAGCTACTTTAATTGTAATTGTAATTGTGCTTTATTGATGTAACGTCAGCCCATCGATATAAAATCATAGTTAGGGTCAAGAAATAAGAAAATTCTTTGATCATTTTTAAATTATGTTTTTCGATAATTTTTGCAATCATTTTTCGATCGTTTTTTTTTATTTTTTGTTAATCTTTGATCATTTTCGAATATTTTTTGATAGTTTTTTTTTTCATTTCATAATCATTTTTTGATTATTTTTTGATCATTTTATGGTAATTTTCTGATCATTTTTTGATCATTTTCTGATCGTTTTGGATAATTTTTTGTTCATTTTTTAATCATTTTATGGTTATTTTTTAAATATTTTTTGATTATTTCTTTATAATTTTTTTTTATAATTTTTTGATATTTTTTTGATAATTTTTTGAAGATGTTTTGATAATGTTTTGATAATTTTTTGATAATTTTTTGAGAATTTTTTGATCAGTTTTTGAGAATTTTTGATCAGTTTTTGATCATATTTTGATCATTTTTGATAATTTTCAATCATTTTCTGAACATTTTTAGATTATTGGACATTTTTTGATCATTTTTCGATAATTTTATGATAATTTATGGTCATTTTTTATCATTTTTCAACCATTTTGTACAATCTGTTGAATTTTTTGTTAATTTTTTTTGTCATTTTTTGATTGTTTTTTGAAAATTTTAAGAAAATTCTTTGATCAATTTTAAAGCATTTTTCGATCAATTTTCGATCATTTTTTTTTAATTTTTTGACCATTTTTCGATAATTTTTTGATCATCTTTTGATCATTTTTTTTTTTTTCATTTTATAACCATTTTTTGATCATTTTTTTTTTCATTTTCTGATCATTTTTTAATCATTTTCTGATCGTTTTCAGATAACTTTTTGTTAATTTTTTGATCATTTTATGGTCATTTTCTGATCATTTTTCGATCATTTCTCAATAATTTTTCGATCATTTTTTGATTGTTTCTCGATCATTTTTTCATCATTTTTTAAGCATTTCTGATCAATTTTTGATCATTTTTTGATAATTTTTTGATGATTTTTTTATCATTTTTTGATCATTTTTTGCTCATTTTTTGATCATTATTTGATCATTTTTGGATGATTTCTGATCATTTTTAATCTTTCTTTCATCATTTTTTTGTCAATTTTTTGATCAATTTTTGATCATTTTTGATCATTTTTGATCATTTTTGATCATTTTTTAATCATTTTTGGATCATTTTTTGATCATTTTTCAATAATTTGATTTGATCATTTTTCGATCATTTTCCAATAAATTTTTTGATAATTTTTTAATCATTTTTATATAATTTTTATAATTTGGCATTTTTATCATTTTTTCAATTTTAAAATCAATTTTTTTAATTTTTTTTAATTTTTCGATAATTTTTTTTCTTTTTCATTCATTTTTGGATTCTATCCGGAACATTTTTTGGTCAGTTTTTGATTATATTTTCAACATTTTTGAATCATTTTTTGATAATGTTTTAAATTTAATGGTCCAAAAATCTTTTTTTCAACATTTTTGTTCTTTTCTGAAAATTGTTTTACATCTTTTGATTGTTATTTTTTTAAATTTTTTATCATTACTTGATCATTTTTTGATCATTTTTTGATCATTTTTTGATGATTTTTTAATAATTTTTTAACCCTTTTTTGATAAATTTTTGATAATATTTTGACTGTTTTTTTTATCATTTTTTGAACATTTTTTGGTGATTTTTTGATGTTTCATGATATGATTGAGTCCAACTACCGTAAGATGAAAAGATGGGAATAGAAATAGACCAAGAAATATGATTATGATCACATGGGAGAACTATTCCCTTCATTCCGATAGACATCGACACTCAACCAGTATAATATTCATACGCCAGGTTGGTCTCCTGTAGTAGAATGTTAATACATGGGCCGGGGAGAGGCGCAAGATGTGGGTTCAAGTCTCACCGGGAGACAAGGCGAATTTTTTTTCGCATGTTTTTCAACATCAATTTTCCCTTATCTAGTCCCTGAAATTTCATCTAAGTTGGATTCATTTCTCTACAAAAAAAATTTTTTGATAATTTTTGGATAATTTTTTGATTATTTTGGGTTATTTTTTGATCATTTTGTTCGCCATTTTGTTTTCTTTTTTATCATTGTTTGATCACTTTTTCATCATTTTTCAACATTTTTTGATTATATTTTGATCATCTTTTGGTCAATTTTTGATCACTTTTTGATAATTTTTTGGTCATGTTTTGATCATTTTTTTTATCATTTTTCAATCATCTTTTGACCATTTTCCGTTTTTTTTTCGATAGTTTTTCTATCATTTTTCGATAACTATTCGATTATATTTCGATCATTTGCCGATCATTTTTAGATTTCTTTTTGATCTTTTTTTTTTTTTGATCATTTCTTGATCCTTTTTTTATTCAATTTTCGATCTTTTTTTAATCATATTTTTCATTTGGCATTTTTATCATTTTTGTCATTTTGAAAACCTAGTTTTTGATGATTTTCTTTATTTACGGCCATTTTTTTTCAATCATTTTTGGATTCCATTCTTATATTTTTTGGTTAGTTTTTGATCATATTTTCATCATTTTTTGATCATTTTTAATCATTTTTTTACCATTTTTTGAAAATTGTTGTTTTTTTAGCCATTTTTTTCATCTTTTTCTTATTATTTTTTAAATTTTAAATTTTTAACATTTTTTGATTATTTTTAATCATTTCATCATCAATTTTTTTTATCTTTTTGGATCATTTTTTGATAAACTTTTGATAATATTTTGATAGTTTTTTCAAAAAAAATTTTTAAATTTTTTCATATTTTTTTTATATTTTCATGATAATTTTTTGATCACTTTTTGATTATTTTTGTATAATTTTTGTTCATTTTTTGATAAATTTTAGATGAGTTTTCGATTATTTTGAGTCATTGTTTGATCATTTTTTAATTATGTTTTTAAATCTTTTTTGTATTATTTTTTGGTCATTTTTTGCTCATTTTTCGATATTTTTTGATCATGTTTTTGCAGTTTTTTGATTATTTCTTGATCATTTTTTGATCATCAATTGATAAATTTTTGATAATTTTTTGATCATTTTTTTTTAATTTTTTGATAAATTTTTGATAAATTTTTAATAATTTTTTGATCACTTTTTGATAATTTTTTGATAATTTTTGGATCATCTTTTGATAACTTTGGGTCATTTTTTCGATCAATTTTTGATCATTTTTTGATAATTTTTCTTGTTCGATCATTTTTCGAATTGTCATTTTTGTCTTTTGTGTCATATTTGTCATTTTTGTCATTTTTGTCATTTTTGTCATTTTTGTCATTTTTGTCATTTTTGTCATTTTTGTCATTTTTGTCATTTTTGTCATTTTTGTCATTTTTGTCATTTTTGTCATTTTTGTCATTTTTGTCATTTTTGTCATTTTTGTCATTTTTGTCATTTTTGTCATTTTTGTCATTTTTGTCATTTTTGTCATTTTTGTCATTTTTGTCATTTTTGTCATTTTTGTCATTTTTGTCAATTTTGTCATTTTTGTCAGTTTTGTCATTTTTGTCATTTTTGTCATTTTTGTCATTTTTGTCATTTTTGTCATTTTTGTCATTTTTGTCATTTTTGTCATTTTTGTCATTTTTGTCATTTTTGTCATTTTTGTCATTTTTGTCATTTTTGTCATTTTTGTCATTTTTGTCATTTTTGTCATTTTTGTCATTTTTGTCATTTTTGTCATTTTTGTCATTTTTGTCATTTTTGTCATTTTTGTCATTTTTGTCATTTTTGTCATTTTTGTCATTTTTGTCATTTTTGTCATTTTTGTCATTTTTGTCATTTTTGTCATTTTTGTCATTTTTGTCATTTTTGTCATTTTTGTCATTTTTGTCATTTTTGTCATTTTTGTCATTTTTGTCATTTTTGTCATTTTTGTCATTTTTGTCATTTTTGTCATTTTTGTCATTTTTGTCATTTTTGTCATTTTTGTCATTTTTGTCATTTTTGTCATTTTTGTCATTTTTGTCATTTTTGTCATTTTTGTCATTTTTGTCATTTTTGTCATTTTTGTCATTTTTGTCATTTTTGTCATTTTTGTCATTTTTGTCATTTTTGTCATTTTTGTCATTTTTGTCATTTTTGTCATTTTTGTCATTTTTGTCATTTTTGTCATTTTTGTCATTTTTGTCATTTTTGTCATTTTTGTCATTTTTGTCATTTTTGTCATTTTTGTCATTTTTGTCATTTTTGTCATTTTTGTCATTTTTGTCATTTTTGTCATTTTTGTCATTTTTGTCATTTTTGTCATTTTTGTCATTTTTGTCATTTTTGTCATTTTTGTCATTTTTGTCATTTTTGTCATTTTTTTCATTTTTGTCATTTTTGTCATTTTTGTCATTTTTGTCATTTTTGTCATTTTTGTCATTTTTGTCATTTTTGTCATTTTTGTCATTTTTGTCATTTTTGTCATTTTTGTCATTTTTGTCATTTTTGTCATTTTTGTCATTTTTGTCATTTTTGTCATTTTTGTCATTTTTGTCATTTTTGTCTTTTGTGTCATTTTTGTCATTTTTCATTTTTGTCATTTTTGTTATTTTTGTCATTTTTGTCATTTTTGTCATTTTTGTCATTTTTGTCATTTTTGTCATTTTTGTCATTTTTGTCATTTTTGTCATTTTTGTCATTTTTGTCATTTTTGTCATTTTTGTCATTTTTGTCATTTTTGTCATTTTTGTCATTTTTGTCATTTTTGTCATTTTTGTCATTTTTGTCATTTTTGTCATTTTTGTCATTTTTGTAATTTTTGTATTTTTTGTAATTTTTGTCATTTTTGTCATTTTTGTCATTTTTGTCATTTTTGTCATTTTTGTCATTTTTGTCATTTTTGTCATTTTTGTCATTTTTGTAATTTTTGTCATTTTTGTCATTTTTGTCATTTTTGTCATTTTTGTCATTTTTGTCATTTTTGTCATTTTTGTCATTTTTGTCATTTTTGTCATTTTTGTCATTTTTGTCATTTTTGTCATTTTTGTCATTTTTGTCATTTTTGTCATTTTTGTCATTTTTGTCATTTTTGTCATTTTTGTCATTTTTGTCATTTTTGTCATTTTTGTCATTTTTGTCATTTTTGTCATTTTTGTCATTTTTGTCATTTTTGTCATTTTTGTCATTTTTGTCATTTTTGTCATTTTTGTCATTTTTGTCATTTTTGTCATTTTTGTCATTTTTGTCATTTTTGTCATTTTTGTCATTTTTGTCATTTTTGTCATTTTTGTCATTTTTGTCATTTTTGTCATTTTTGTCATTTTTGTCATTTTTGTCATTTTTGTCATTTTTGTCATTTTTGTCATTTTTGTCATTTTTGTCATTTTTGTCATTTTTGTCATTTTTGTCATTTTTGTCATTTTTGTCATTTTTGTCATTTTTGTCATTTTTGTCATTTTTGTCATTTTTGTCATTTTTGTCATTTTTGTCATTTTTGTCATTTTTGTCATTTTTGTCATTTTTGTCATTTTTGTCATTTTTGTCATTTTTGTAATTTTTGTCAATTTTGTCAATTTTGTCATTTTTGTCATTTTTGTCATTTTTGTCATTTTTGTCATTTTTGTCATTTTTGTCATTTTTGTAATTTTTGTCATTTTTGTCATTTTTGTCATTTTTGTCATTTTTGTCATTTTTGTCATTTTTGTCATTTTTGTCATTTTTGTCATTTTTGTCATTTTTGTCATTTTTGTCATTTTTGTCATTTTTGTCATTTTTGTCATTTTTGTCATTTTTGTCATTTTTGTCATTTTTGTCATTTTTGTCATTTTTGTCATTTTTGTCATTTTTGTCATTTTTGTCATTTTTGTCATTTTTGTCATTTTTGTCATTTTTGTCATTTTTGTCATTTTTGTCATTTTTGTCATTTTTGTCATTTTTGTCATTTTTGTCATTATTGTCATTTTTGTCATTTTTGTCATTTTTGTCATTTTTGTCATTTTTGTCATTTTTGTCATTTTTGTCATTTTTGTCATTTTTGTCATTTTTGTCATTTTTGTCATTTTTGTCATTTTTGTCATTTTTGTCATTTTTGTCATTTTTGTCATTTTTGTCATTTTTGTCATTTTTGTCATTTTTGTCATTTTTGTCATTTTTGTCATTTTTGTCATTTTTGTCATTTTTGTCATTTTTGTCATTTTTGTCATTTTTGTCATTTTTGTCATTTTTGTCATTTTTGTCATTTTTGTCATTTTTGTCATTTTTGTCATTTTTGTCATTTTTGTCATTTTTGTCATTTTTGTCATTTTTGTCATATTTGTCATTTTTGTCATTTTTGTCACTATTTTCAGGAACATTTCTCGTACCCAAATTCCATACCATGCCATCTTTGGATCCTTTTGCTTCATTAGTTTTCGAGTGATCTTATAATGTATGCGAATCCCCTTTCTTCTCCTCATCTTTCAATGGAAAGTGGGGGAGACTGAAGAAACATTTCGTGTTATTAAAAACATTTGCGCTTTTACTGGGGAAGGCGTGGCAAATCAAATTTAGTATGCTTCATAAGACTTCCAATATATAATTAAACGATTTTGATAATTAAATTTTGTGTTGATTTCAATCTAGTAGTCATTTGTCATATCAGTCGACAGCAAACTGAAGATACCGAACATTTGCCAACGCTTCTAAATCCGTTCTAAATGCAAAAGAGCCTTAGAAGCCTCTCCAAATCTCCCGTCATCTGTCAGCACCAATCCAACCATAATCCAGCCAAGGTACCACGCCATCCGAAATGTCCCGTCGATCCGGAGCTCCAGAGCATCGTCACCATCAACATCATCGCAGTCGCACTCAGTCGGATCATCGTTCCACGTGACTGCTAAAATTTCTTCTGACATCCCAGTACCAATGCATGCATATTGGCGTCTCGTGTCGTCGCGTGTCTCTTGCTTTGGCATACACGCGCTCGTTCGAGTATTAACAAGATTTCCTGACTCCTCCGAGATACACATTGGCTGACGTTGTGACTCGAAGCGACCCGCCCCCTCAGCCTCACCTCGAAGAAGAAGAGAAAGAGTCGACAGTCAGAGTGCAAACATTCCATAAAACGCTTTTGTGCAGATTTACGCATCCGTCAAGAGTGCACTTTTTTAATTATCATATTTATAGAACCCGGGTCAAGAACTGTCATGTCGGCGAGGGGGAGGGAGGGCTGCAGCAATAGTTAGTGCACTTTCAACAACAACAACGGGTTAAACAACAGCCGGATCGATAGGGGTCGAGGGAATGAAGCAGCAGCAACAACCATATTCCACGGTCCTCCTTGATACCGTAATTTATGTCGGTTTAATGAGTGTCATAACGTATTTTATAGAGTTTCGACAGGGCGACGGTACTCGAACGAATCTGTGAGGTTCGGCTCAGAATCCCCCATTAGTTAGTCTCGAATCTCGACTGTTTCAGCATCAGAAACTCTGTCTCTATCTCTCGGTGTTCCTACTCAACTCCTGCTCACTTGTCATTTTGTCGCAATTAAAACTTTTATTTAATTCCCATCTTTACGACCATCCCAGGCGTCTTGCTTGCTTACTCGGTTGGTACAGCAAGTCCTAAGTGCACTCGGGCAAGCCGAAGAAGTAGTAGGTATTTAAAAAACACGGCCTGTCTCACCCTGGATGCTTGCTTGCTCCGAGAGCACAAGACGCAGATAAATATCTTCATTTAGGCCTCGAATGCATGGATCTTGAACGATCTTTTCGTTCCTTCGTTTGGGAGGACAGGACTCGTCAAAAGTGGTGCGGCACGGCGGCTTGGAGGAGGATTTCATTTCGATGAACATGGATTTAATCCACCCATCAGTTTTCCTTTTGTTTTTTTCGTTGCTTTTCCTCGTCTTTATTTTGATTTGCTTTCAGCTTCATCTGATCGGCGGGACCTGTTTTGGTAATATGGCAGAGTTGACAGTAGCAGTTGTTGGTTTCAGACGCTTAATCGCGTGACGACCGCTGCGATCTGTCATAACAAATTCGTTCCGTTTGGTTCTGCGAACACTGCTGGGCGCGGAACATTGAAACGAGAATAGGCCTACGCACAGTCATGCCTTCTTTAGCACTTTTTTGGCGATCCGTAAAGCAGAATTTGAAAAACTCCTCAAGCGAATCCAAAATAATCTTTTGCGTATGAGATCACAAATTGGATTTATGTTCAAACCTAAGAAATGAGCATAAAGTTCTTGGCAATGGCGACCGTCAAAAAAGATTTAACAAATTTCAATGTAACCGCAATATAACAAATCCAAATTAAACCAGAATGCTAACAAAAATGACAAAAATGACAAAAATGACAAAAATGACAAAAATGACAAAAATGACAAAAATGACAAAAATGACAAAAATGACAAAAATGACAAAAATGACAAAAATGACAAAAATGACAAAAATGACAAAAATGACAAAAATGACAAAAATGACAAAAATGACAAAAATGACAAAAATGACAAAAATGACAAAAATGACAAAAATGACAAAAATGACAAAAATGACAAAAATGACAAAAATGACAAAAATGACAAAAATGACAAAAATGACAAAAATGACAAAAATGACAAAAATGACAAAAATGACAAAAATGACAAAAATGACAAAAATGACAAAAATGACAAAAATGACAAAAATGACAAAAATGACAAAAATGACAAAAATGACAAAAATGACAAAAATGACAAAAATGACAAAAATGACAAAAATGACAAAAATGACAAAAATGACAAAAATGACAAAAATGACAAAAATGACAAAAATGACAAAAATGACAAAAATGACAAAAATGACAAAAATGACAAAAATGACAAAAATGACAAAAATGACAAAAATGACAAAAATGACAATAATGACAAAAATGACAAAAATGACAAAAATGACAAAAATGACAAAAATGACAAAAATGACAAAAATGACAAAAATGACAAAAATGACAAAAATGACAAAAATGACAAAAATGACAAAAATGACAAAAATGACAAAAATGACAAAAATGACAAAAATGACAAAAATGACAAAAATGACAAAAATGACAAAAATGACAAAAATGACAAAAATGACAAAAATGACAAAAATGACAAAAATGACAAAAATGACAAAAATGACAAAAATGACAAAAATGACAAAAATGACAAAAATGACAAAAATGACAAAAATGACAAAAATGACAAAAATGACAAAAATGACAAAAATGACAAAAATGACAAAAATGACAAAAATGACAAAAATGACAAAAATGACAAAAATTACAAAAATTACAAAAATGACAAAAATGACAAAAATGACAAAAATGACAAAAATGACAAAAATGACAAAAATGACAAAAATGACAAAAATGACAAAAATGACAAAAATGACAAAAATGACAAAAATGACAAAAATGACAAAAATGACAAAAATGACAAAAATGACAAAAATGACAAAAATGACAAAAATGACAAAAATGACAAAAATGACAAAAATGACAAAAATGACAAAAATGACAAAAATGACAAAAATGACAAAAATGACAAAAATGACAAAAATGACAAAAATGACAAAAATGACAAAAATGACAAAAATGACAAAAATGACAAAAATGACAAAAATGACAAAAATGACAAAAATGACAAAAATGACAAAAATGACAAAAATGACAAAAATGACAAAAATGACAAAAATGACAAAAATGACAAAAATGACAAAAATGACAAAAATGACAAAAATGATAAAAATGATAAAAATGACAAAAATGACAAAAATTACAAAAATGACAAAAATGACAAAAATGACAAAAATGACAAAAATGACAAAAATGACAAAAATGACAAAAATGACAAAAATGACAAAAATGACAAAAATGACAAAAATGACAAAAATGACAAAACTGACAAAAATGGCAAAAATGACAAAAATTACAAAAATGACAAAAATGACAAAAATGACAAAAATGACAAAAATGACAAAAATGACAAAAATGACAAAAATGACAAAAATGACAAAAATGACAAAAATGACAAAAATGACAAAAATGACAAAAATGACAAAAATGACAAAAATGACAAAAATGACAAAAATGACAAAAATGACAAAAATGACAAAAATGGCAAAAAATTACAAAAAATTACAAAAATGATCAAAAATTTTTTAAACCTATCGAAAAATGATTTAAAAGTGATCGACAAGTGATCAAAAACAGATAAAAAAAAGATCAAAAAATGATTAAAAATTGATCAAAAGTCGATCAAGAAATAACCCAAAATAATCAAAAAATAATCCAGAACTAATCAAAAAGTAATCGAAAATTTATCAAAAAATCATCAAAAAATTGTCAAAAAATTTTCGAAAACTGATCAAAAAATTATCCTAAAAGTATCAAAAAATGATCAAAAAAATCAAAAAATTATTTAAAACTAGCTGACCCGTTGTGCTTTGCTACACCTTCCGGAAATAAATGTAATTAATAAAAAAAATTCAAATTTAGATTTTAGAGAGCATTTTTTTAAATCAAACCTCATCATACTTCAGAACCAACAACTTTGAAATGAGAGCTGCAGCTGCAGTTCTGAATTGCAATTCAAAGATGGTATACTGAAACTTGATCTCTAAACTCGTTTTTCAAGATCTGAAATTTGTACTCTGTACCCAAAAAAACCTTTTTAAATATGATCCCTTCTTTGAAAAGCTCTTCATCTTAAATTTACATGGGAGCTCTCCCATCTTTTTCAATTTGGCCCCCGCTGCTCGAAGAAGGTAGGCAAATTTAACCGGCTCGATACCCAAACAGCACTTATCATGGTTATGAAAAATATATTAAATTAGTTATGTATCAAATACAGTGCAAATTTCTTTTTTTTTTAAATAAATTTACTACGGTAAACATCTAAATATTTAAAAAAAATATCAGTTGCATCACTAAATACGTTCTCAGCGTTTTTTTTTATTTTTTTCTTGAAAGTCAAATATTCAAAAATGTAGGCAAAACAAATTTCTAAGTTTACATTTGTCCTGTATATTGGGGCAAGTGTCAATGCAAAGCTTATTTACAGATGCGTCAGAGTAATGGCTTTGAAATCGAATGCTGTTCAAAGGGAATGACCTTCATTTACAAAGACATTTAAGAATTTTCAATATCCGCCTCAGTTTCAACATTCGGAATACCCCTTTTGGTCTTGCCAACAGATTGAATCATTTTGAAGATGAATTTCTTAAAAGTTCGACGTTTGCCCTTGCCCCACCGTGTAAGTTGACAGAAGGGAATATTGCTTTTAACACTTTAAGGGTAAACTAAAAATTTCTCTTGAAAATTTTGCGTCCAGTTGAATATCAGTTCTAAAGTCTCGCTTATGCAGCCATGTAACACAAAAACACTTGTCATGTTAAGCACGTACTTGAATTGGTATGTAAGCAAAAAGTACGATGTTTTTTTCAGAAATATTTAAAATAAAAAGCTCCCATTTTCATTTCTAAGTTCGTTTCAGTTGTGTATTTGGGCCGAAGTAACAATTTCTAGAAGAAAACATAATTTTTAATTTTTTTTAACAGAAAAAGTTGAACGTTTGAACATGTTCTAATGTTCCTTGAATGAAAAGTCGAATGCTACCTACATTAACACGAACTAAATATAGAAGTATTTTTGCAAATCTTTCAATTGGTTTTGATTCGATTGATAAAATACCAATCCGTGTCACATCTAGGCGTCATTTATTATTACGTGCTATGTACAAATCAAATAAGCAAGAAAAAACACATCTAGGTTGCATATCGCCCCACGTGTTTGAGAAACAGGCGCCTTATTGTTAAATTTTCCAGCAATCAATGAACAGTGTGCTTTGGTTACTATCCTCTTGCGACAACGTTTGCTCGCCCATGGAGACGAAAACCAAACCCCTCAAAGAAAATATGCTTGGTTAAGAAATACGCGCCAAAATATTCCTACTGATCAGTATGCTATGCCTGGGTTACTTTCCTTTTGCGACGTTGGCTCGCGACGCCTCGACCATAGAGACGAAAAACAAACCGCCCAAAGGAAAAAAAATCTTAAGAAAATGGATGTCATGACTTTAATTTGTTTCGAAAAACTACAAATTTTGTATGGAAGCCTCTCCTTCCTTAAGTCGGATGGAGTTTTGACTATTACAGAAACCATCCCCGGCCTCAAAAACCCTCAGATGCCAGTTTTGACGATGATCGGTTCAGTAGTTTCCGAGTCTATAGGGAACAGACAGACAGACAAACATTCATTTTTATATATATAGATTAATCAAAAAATGAACTAAAAATGAAAAAAAAAATGATCTAAAACGATCGAAAAATGATCAGAAAATGTTGAAAATGATCAAAAAATGATCAAAACCAATTTAAAAAATTATGAAAAAATGATCGAAAGAAGATTTAAAAAAATGATTTAAAAAAGAGAAGAAAATTATCAAAAACTATCACAAAAAATCAGAAAGTTATCAAAAATTATCAAAATTGATCAAAAAGTGATCAAAATCATCAAAAAATGCTCAAAAAATGATGAAAAACTATCAAAAAAATATAAAAAAAATTTCAAAAAAAAAATATCAAAAAATTATCAAGAAATGTTCCAAAAATGATCAAAAAATAATCAAAAACCTATCAAGAAATGCTCGAAAAATGTTTGAATAATCGATAAATGATCAAAAAATGATCGAAAAATGATTAAAAAATGATCAAAAAATGATCAAAAAAATTTTTTTTTATTTGAAAAAGCTCAAAAAAGAATTAAAAAATGATCAAAACCCCTAATCGATCAGAAAATGATCCAAAAATTATCTTAAAGTTATCAAAAAATTATCAAAAAAAAAATCGAAAAGTGTTCAAATAACTATCACAAAACTATCAAAAAATAATCAAAAAATTATCATAAAAGTATCAAAAAACTATCATAAAAATATCAAAAAATGATCAAAAAAGGATCAAAAAATTATTCAATATAAATCAAAAAATGAACTTATAATGAAAAAAAAATGATCTCAAAAGATCGAAAAATGATCAGAAAATGTTCAAAAATGATCAAAACATATTTTATCAAAAATGATCGAAAGAAGATTTGAAAAATTGTTCGAATAGGATAAAAAAAATTTATCAAAAAAAAATCAAAAAAATATCAAAAATGATCAAAATTGATCAAAAAGTAATCCAAATCATCAAGAAATTATCAAAGAATAATTAAAAAATTATCAAAAAATTATCAAAAAAAAATTCAAAAAAAAATCAAAAAACTATCAAAAAATGCTCGAAAAATTATAGAAAAATGTTTGAAAAATCTATAAATGATCAAAAAATGATCGAAAAATGATCCAAAAATTATCAAAAAATTATCAAAATTTTTTCGAAAAGTGATCAAAAATTTATCATAAAAGCACCAAAAAATTATCGAAAAATTATCAAAAAATAATTTAAAATGATCAAAAAAATTATTGAAACATAATCAAAAAAGGATAAAACAATGATCGAAAAATGATTCCAAAATGATTAAAAAATTATCAAAAACTGATAAAAAAAAATGTTCGAAAAAGTATCCAAAAAATGGTTAAAAAAGGTTAAAAAAAATGATCAAAAATTGATCAGAAATGATCAAAAAAGATCAAGAAATGGTTGATAAAAAGGTTCAAAATATGATCAAAAATCACAAAAATGACAAAATTGACAAATATTATTATAAAATGATAAAAAAAAATGATCAAAAAATGATCCAAATAAGGCAAAATGGCTTGATTAAAAAATAACGTTAAGGAACATGAGAATGCCTCAAAGGTGGTTCAGTAAAATTTGAAATTGGAAATTTGTGGATCCTGTGTTTTGTGAATAAAAATCTGTTTGAATAACATTAGTTTGTTTCGTGATAGTTTAAGCTCCTGTATTTTTTTTTCCATTTGATTGATTAGATTTGTTTTTAAGTATAAACACTATTTGCAAGCAGTGAATACCGAATGCTTGGCTCCAAATTGAGAACAGTTTTCACTATCCATCAAAATGATTTATCAAACCCCCGTAGAGGCGTACCCATAAATGTACTCAATTTTGTAGTTTCTGGAAACTCATCGTCGTTGATTGAGGGAGAAATTTTCCCCATATTTCGTTTCGTATGGATCAGATTTGCTTCTCCAGCATCCTCATATGCCAAAAGAACGGGGAAATGCAACCGGCAGCAAACCGCTGGGGAAATTTTATCTTTCCGGGTCTCATTCGATTACCATCACAGTAAAGTGTTGTTGGCATTTTCTGGGGAAATATTAGAACAAGACAGACCAGAATCACGCTCCATTTATCAAATGGATACCGTCCAGGAATTTTTCGACAAATCGAGCATCGTTTAATTTAAGAGAGGTGGAAATATTATAATTTCTGCCATCAAGTTGCGTAAGCGAGAATCCATCCTGATTCAATAAGAAGGTACAAGTAATGAAATTTTCGTTTTTCTGGTAAATTAGTATTCAGAATCTTTAATCAATTTTGAACTAAGAAAAAAAAAATAAGATAAGCAAAACCCAATGGAATAACAAAACCGTCCATCTATTCAACTAAAAAAAAAAAGACACACGTCAACTGAGTGAAAAAACATGTGTGCGATACAAGGTTTTTTTCTGGTTCATCCGCAAAATTCATTTGGATTTCCTTTCTTAGAGAGATGGGAGTAGACAAAAAAAGCGATATACTGAAGAAGAAAATAACGAAAATCGACTACTAAAATACGGGCATTTTTTGACGCGTGCTCCCGGTCCTGATCCAAAAGAAAGATCGGATGGTATCGGAAGGATTGGAATAAGGAGGAGCAGCAGAGCAAGGCAGAGCGATTTGGAGCAAAGATTGTGTCGCATATTTTAGACATGACACCATGAAAATGGAATAAGAAAGAAAATGCTGCCGACCAAAACGGTTGAAATCCGGGGAGTAGAAACCAGACGGCAGCAAAAAATCTCAACTGGACGATGAAGCAAAACATAAGAAAAGCGAAACTCGACGACAAACATGCAAATCATGCGGGGGAAGCATGAGAATATCTTCGGACAATCCTTGGAAGGGGAGGAGTATAACTGAAAACATATTTAGTTCGTGTCTGTTTGCGGTTATGTTTGTTGCTTCCACTTTAATACGATTGTTCGTAAAACTATCGTCATCCATCTGATGGCAGTTTTAAAAGTGCGAAATTTTCAAAATTTCACTTCAAGGTTTTGTTTTGTTAAATATAGATTTTCTTATGGTTGTTGTCCGAAATTCCGATACAGTATGAGAATGCCAACTGATGACGGGAGGGAAGAATCCAATAAGCTGGCACCCTGATAAATATATCTTTCATCTCCTGTGTTGATTTGCCGCCAATCAGTTGCTTGCTGCTCCAGATGGTTCCGTCGAAGGAAAAAAGGGGTTAATGGAGGGGCACTAATGGATTTGTGCTCTTCTTTTCGGGAAGGGAGAACGCTTTTAGCCTCCTCTTTTGGACCCGATTCGGTTGACAGATCATCTCAGACAGGTTGAGCTAATCGGGACACTGTTGGTGGAGTTAAGGAGTTGTTATAGGTGTCTGAATATTAGACTGACTAACTTATTGATAAACTGACTGAAATTACAAAAATTACAAAAAAAATAACATAGAAATACGATAAAAATGACCAGAAAATCTCAAAATGGGCACAAAACTGAAATAAAAAGACGTAAAAATCAAAGAATAGCAGCACAAATTTAGAAAAATAGATCACATTGCACAAAATGACAAATATGCAGAAATGAGATGAAGGATATGCAGAAAATAAATCTAATTTAGGATCAAAGTAACATAAAACACAATTCGTAAACACTGAAGATAAATTAAATAAAACAAATTTCTTTTGCAACGTTTGTTATATTTTCAACACAAGTCAGTCATTGATCTATTCTTGTGAGCGACAGACGTGTCTGAGTGAATCTCTGAATTAAGATTCGTGAGATTCGTAAAATCACGACAATGGCAAAGTTGGTAAAATAAGCACAGAGAGCGTAGATTGTCAAGGCTGCTTCAACGAAAAAATTAGTTTCTGATTCCGCCTCCGGTAGAAAGACGAATTGGCACAGGAAGCGCAGATTTTTAAGGCTGCTGCATCAAAAAAATTGTTTCTGATTCGGCCCCCAGAAAAAGACAGAATTGGCTTAGGAAGCGCATATTTTTAAGCCTGCTGATGCTGATTGTTTGGTTGGTGGAAAAAAGACGGATTGGCTTAGAAAGCGCAGATTTTAAGCCAGCCTCTGTCAATTTTTTGTTTTGATTTGGCCTCCTAGTGGAAAAATACGGATTTGGCTTAGGAAGCGCAGATTTTAAGCCAGCTTCTGCTAGTTTTTTGTTTTGATTTGGCCTTCCAATGGAAAAAGACGGAATTGGCTTAGGAAGCGCAATTTTTTAAGGCTGCTGCTGATTGTTCATTCTGATTAAGCTCCATGGTGGAAAAATGTAGGATTGGCTTACGAAGCGCAGATTTTAAAGGCTGCTGCTGCTGATTGTTTGTTTTGATTTGTTCTTATGGTTGAAAAACACAGATTGGCTTACAAAGCGCAAATTTCAAGCCAACTTCTGCTAATTTTTTATTTTGATTTGGCCTTCCGATAGATAAAGACGGAATTGGCTTAAGAAGCACAAATTTTTAAGGCTGCTGCTGCTGATTGTTTGTTTTGATTTGGCCTTATGGTGTAAAAGGTATAAAAGGTGGATTGGCTTACGAAGCGCAGATTTTTGAGGCTGCTGCTGTTGATTGTTTACCCAAGTTACATTTAAAATTTTTTAGAAGGATACTAGACATAGTTTTGGTATTATTAGGGGTATTAGGAGTCTAATAATACTATCGGTTTTACATAAGTGTTTTTATTTGACCTTACGGTGGAAAAAGACGAATTGGCTTACGAAGCGCAGATTTTAAGCCAGCTTCTGCTAATTTCATGTTTTAATTTGGCCTCCCTTTGGAAAAAAAACGGAATTGGTTTAGGAAGCGCAGATTTTAAGCCAGCTTCTGCCAATTTTTTGTTTCGATTTGGCCTACCGGTGGAAAAAGACGGAATTGGTTTTTGAAGTGCAGATTTTTAAGGCTGCGGCTGCTGATTGTTTGTTTTGATTTGGTCTTATGATGGAAAAAGACAAAATTAGCTTAAGAAGAGCAGATTCTAAGACAGCTTCTGCTAATTGTTTGTTTTGATTTGGCCTTCCAGTGAAGAAAGCCGGAATTGGCTTACGAAGCGCAGATTTTAAGCCAGTCTCTGCTTATTGTTTGTTTTGATTCGGCCTTCCGGTGAAAAAAGACGGAATTGGCATAGGAAGCGCAATTTTTTAAGGCAGCTTCTGCTAATTTTTTGTCTTGATTTGGCCTCCCGGTGGAAAAAAAAAATGATTGGCTAATGAAGCGCAGATTTTTAAGGCTGCTGATGATGATTGTTTATTTTGATTTGGCCTTTATTACCTTAATGTAGGGATAAGATTTGAAAAGGCTGTGATAACAATGGAATGTAGAATTAAGAATTGAGATTCGTAAGAATCGTAAAATCACGATAAAACATAACAAAAAACAAACCTAAAAACGGTTGAAAAAAGGGTTACTTATTTTCATTCTTCGATCTTGGATTTGTAAAAATATTTTGAAATCCAAAAAATTAATAAAAAAGACTTTTATAATTTTCGAAGTATATGAATAATTCTGTTTTATTGAGTTAGTTTGGGAACCTTGAAACACAACCCTTCTAACTTTCAAAAGGAACAGCTTCGATGCATGACTATAGACACCCTCCGAACTCCATGTAAAGTTCCATGTTTTGTCTGTTTCTGTTTCAAGCCACTTGTGTTTGTTGACATTCAAAACTTTCGCCAAGTGCGTTTGTCTTTCCAATGGGGCGGCCATCTGGCATCGTCCAACTGAAACATGGCTGGCAGGTCCAATGTCCAGGGAACGAAAACAAAAACAAACTAACTGAGAACGACGACACTGATCAAACAAACCACGAACCCTGGAAAGCATCGATCGGCTGAACCCAAGCAGCAGTAAGCTGCACATTCTTTGATCCAGTTACGTTGTTATCTTCCCTTTTCGTGGAAGCTCGGTTGTTGTTTGTTAGTGAAATTTCTCCTCTAGACCAGGTCCATTCAAATGTCAGCTTGATGCAATATGTTTGGCCCCCAACCAAGGGGGAAGGAGCCTTTTGTTTTGGTTTGTAATAGAGAAATTTGGTGCATAATTGACGTTTACTAGTCTAGCAGAAAATTTATATTTGCGGAACAAAAAACAAACTATACACCGACGTTAAACGTGCACCCTTTAAAAATAGTAATTTCATGCCACGTGGTACTTGTTTTTGGGAAAAAAGAAGTGTTTGTAAGTGGTTGAGTAGATTTTTGACGGTCGCCATTGAAAAAAAGTGTTCTTGAACTGATTATTATTATTATTATAATTTATTTGAGACCTTTTAACCACCCGGGTCATTCGGGTCTATTCCTTGAACTGATGATATTTGAAAAAATATATCGCTGTTTGAAATTACAAGCACTTGGCGGCTTTTCTAAAAAAAAAATTCACTCTAGAAAATAAAAAGAGAAACAGGAAACATGAGTAGAACATAAAACCTTTCGAGGTCTGTTTAGAGCCTGACTGGATTTTTTTTTAAAAAAAAATTCACTAGTCTGATAGAATAAATAGTTTTATTCAAAGTCTCAATCTTAATTGATTTAAAAGAAGAAAAAATTCTTTAAAAGAAGCACATTGCACAAGTAAAAAATTATGAATGATGATTATTTTTGCAATACTCGTCTACTCTAGCCGCAGGGAATTTAAAGAAGCTCATCTTTCAATTCTCCAGAGAAATGCGCACGTGGGAATGAATGAACCAACCGGTTTAAAAATCCTAAAAAAAGAAAACCGCAAGCGTGTTTGATGTTACAGGAAACTTTATCTGCATCTCACTCGGGCTCAAGTAAAATCATGACTCTTACTTATTGGCAATTTCATAGGCAAATTTTTATCTTTCCTAGAACTCAATTAGGCAGTGACTAGAGAAAAATTCATTGGAAGTACTTTTTCGCAAATGTTTCATGTTCCAAAAAATATTTCGAGCGCAAAAACGCGTGTGCTCGGAATGATGGCTTCGCATAAAAGGCACTAGTAAGGAGTGTATTCGAAAAAAATGCAACACTTTGTTTTGTGAATAACTTAATAAATTGTTTATCTCCAGAAAATACAGGTGAGGCTTGCCAACAAAAAATTTTTAGTTGGAATCCCGCCAGGTGACCGCTAAAGACTTCGTTTTGTTGTCCTTTACGATGTTTTCCAAAGTATCTCCCCTTAAGCAATCCAATTTTTTTGCGCGCGATTTGACCACCGTATTTTTTTTATTTTACCGGTGGGCAGCTTTTTTTCTTTGTACAAATAAAATCAGGCCTATTTGTAAGTCAGATAGAGGAACCCGTCAGATAAAATTGCCTTTTTTATCACTTCCTCTATTCATGATTTCAGATTAAGCTTCAAATAACCTCACACATTCCTCTTACTTCATGGAATCAATCATCTTCACTATTGGATCCTCTAGGACTTCTTAAAAAAAAATCCAAGTGAATTTTGGTCGATTAGTTGATATCCATCTGTTTTTGGGTCTCCCATTGGAACTTTTCTGGATTTTTCTCGATTCTGACCAAAAAATTTTGCCTATGAACATCAGTATCGGACAATATCGCCAAAACCACTATACTGATTGTCTCCAAATTTTGTACAAATACACATTACATTACTAAGCAGCTTCACTGAAAATTTCATCAATTTCCATCCATGCATTCAAAAGTTATTTACAAAACAAAGTGTTGCATTTTATCCAAAAAGTTTTTACATCCACGCGTGCGTGGCCTACACAGAAGTGTTTATAATGAAATAAACGAAAAGTTAGCGGCAGTTTGTGATTAAAAATTAAAATGGATCTAAAAACACTAAAATGTCTTACCATTACCGCTTTCGAATGTAATGTTTTAGAAAATGAAATTATTTTATCGGCTATACCGGTGAAATTTTATATTCTTTGATGTTGAAAATGAGCGGTAGGGAAATTTTAATTTCAAAAACTGTTTCTTAACATTTCATCTCTTCGTTTCTCACGGTAGTTAAAATAACTCAAAATTATACAATCCATTTCACCACATTTTGTTTTTTTTTGCAATCGACGCTCGTAAACCGAAGACACTCGAATGTATCTAAAATCTGGAGATTTCCTTGTGAAATCTTTCAGAAATCAGCCATCAGAATTACATAAATCAAGTATTATGGAACGGACTCACCAAATCATCTGAGGACCCTGATAATTGATGATGGTTTCCAACATCCCGTCAGCTCTAGGCCAGTTTTAGCTTTGTACAGCTTATAAGGAGACGTTGTTCGAATTATTTATTACGCTGCATGAGACTAAAACTCTCGCACTCGATCACACTAAACAATAAGTGATACTTCCGGCAATTAGATATTTAAATAGTTTAATCAATTATAACAATTTGAACATCTAAAGATCAAAACACATTATTTTGAACAGCAGAGAGGAAATGAAACGCGTCCGTTGCCAACAAATCATGGCATACTTCTCTTCGAATTGTGGATGTAGTCTGTAACTTAACTTAACATGGAATGATAATGTGTCAAATTTGTATAGTTTTCGGGTCCTTTTTTTGCTACAACAGAATACACTCCATTCTGCTAATTCATAAATCTAATTTTGTGCAAAATTCTAGAAATCAGGTCAAATCAGGTTTATTTATTAAAAAGGTCAGGTAAAAGCTTCAAAAAATAGGGAAGTCCTGTAATATTAGCAACAGTGGCATCTCTGCATGGTTAAAATACTTTTTCCATTTCATAACTAAAAAAGACTCAAATAAATTATCAAACTTTCTTAAAAAAATTAAAACAATTTTCTTTTTCTCGGTATATTACATTCGCCGGTTCTTCAAGTGGTAAAAAGGAAATATCATTAAAACCAAGATTTTCTTTTTTTCGTAATAAAAAACCGAGCAATTTTTTTTCACGGTTCTGGTTAAGACATCCCACAAAATTCTTGGTTCAAAAATTTGTCCCTCTGAGATCAATTCAAACCGGTGTGTGTTGAATTCGACGGCGAGCGAGCTTTCATAGTTATGGGACAACACACTGTTAAAAAAAAGAAAAAACAAACAAAACGCGACATGACGCGATCTGAACATTCTCCCCGGATCGGTTCAGCATGGGCCGAAAATAGATCAGAAGCATCGATCCCGCGTCATGTCTCGCTGGCTGGGGTCAACCGATAGATGGCTGGCAGGATCGCCAAAGTGAGAACGTCAATGTTTTTACAGTTAACACAACAACAAAGTGGAGCCGAGAGCATTGGAAAACAGCGAGACAAGCGAGAACGATAGGAAAACAATGTGGAATTGAATCGGGGTACCGACCGTGCCGAAGAAGTCCAAAGTTGGTGAAGGCAAGGGTAAAGGGTGTTTCACTCAAGCAGGGTAAGTGCGCCGCTGCCTTTGGGCTGGGAAAGGGTCAACCATATGTTGTTGTGAGGAGTAATAGTTGGTTTTGTGTGAAAGCAGACATAAAAGGCCGCCTTTTGCCGCTTTTGCCGTTTGTGGTCGATGATACTCTTTGCCTTTTTCATTTGTTATCTTCCTGCCGGCTGCTGCTACAAGTTCTGAGTGATGTGTGTTGTTGTTCTGTTTATGTGTTGGGTCTGCTAGTGGTTGGCTGGCGGTTTGTGTTTATTTTCTGGTCCATTTCATCATCAACATCATCTTCGGGTAGGACCGAGTAGGACGCTTTTCGAACAAGAGTGGGAAAATGCCTTGGATGATTTTCTGGGGGATCTTAGTAGGCGTATCGTGATGCCCGCAAATGCCGCTCCAGTATCAAGTTGCGGTGTGGGATTACCCTCTTGAGTGCCTTTGGTAATGGATCTGATATGGTTTGACAAAAGACAGTTTGTTGTTGTTTTCTTTTAAGGAAATTTTCTGTTGCATCTAATGATGTACAGAGGGATCAGGATGAGTACAGCTACGGGTGTGTAAAGATACCGGAACACGACAGGTAATCGTAATGTTTACAAAAAGGAAGAGGCATCCAAGTACATACCAGCGAGCGAAGGTATAAAAAAGTTTTCCTGCTGCCGATATTGACTGTTGTCAATGGATAGTCCACTTGGGATTATAAATGACGTCAATCTTTAAACCACTACCAACGCACACTTGTCTCGTCATTACTTTTATTGATATTCCTTAACATGAATCGAAACGGAAGCTTCGGCGATCAGCCGATTATGAACCGTTTTCAACTGTTCACTATTTTTTTTTTCAACAATGGATAATGTACCTTTATTTCCAATAAATCAAAGCTTCTTCAAGTACACTTAACTTTTTTTCACAACTTGAAGGAGAAATTCCAAAATTTTAGTTGCCACCCGTTACACAACGAGTTTGGAAAAATGATGTGTTCGAATCTCACAAACAATTGTCGATAAAATTTTTGCATACAATTCCGATAAGATTTTTAGTTGATATATCCTATCTGGATAAATTATAGTTTTGATTAAATTATAACAACGCACAGTGGGGATTTTTGAGCCAAAAAAATTATACAAAAACCCAACTTTTTTATGTAAAAATGTCGGCTGAATCTATTGGTGTACTTCAATTTTCGTTTCTACTTCGAAAACGGGCTCATTTTGCCTTTTTTGACCTAAACTTAGGATTTTTTTCAAAGAAAAGCAGTCAAACAAAGTGTTACTCAACCATTTTTCATCATTCATCATTTTTGGTAGATTTATTCATTTTCAAGCTGATCGCTTTTCGCTTTTTTTACTAGAATGAATAAAAAGGGCTGAATATCCCCAATTTTCCCTAGCTTTTTTTAAATTTGTGCATAAATTTCAGTGTAACAATCGATCAATTTGTAAAATTCATTGTCGAATTCAATTATGTACACCGCTAAGCGTGTAGTTGACGAGAAGAGCCTCAACCATCCCGATTTCCCCTAAGTTCCTGCAATTTCTTCGTAAAAAAAACATTGTAACAAATAATAATGCAATAGAACAGATGCATAAACATTGAATCTGGTGGAAAAATCATTGCTGAGTCGAATAGAGGACACCACTTAAATAGCGCACAGTTGACGAAGAAAGCCTAATTTTCCCCAATTTTCCCTAAATTCTAGCTTAGCTTAGCTTAGCTTGATTGACTACTCACATCCACCATTAATCATTGAACCCGAAATGCTTTTTCACTTATTTTGCCAAGGTATTCCTTCGTATATGATTATTCTTGTTTTTAGTTTATCGAGGGACGATTGTTTTATTTGGGTCATGATGTTTTTTCACTCTAAGCACTTCGAACTCCATGATCGCAGGCGTGGCTCAGTAGAACAGGTTCCACATCGCCAATGGTTGCTACTCCGTGATTGACCGAGGCCATCAGTTTTGATCAGAGGTCAAAAGAATGGTGTCTGGGATTGACAGTACATTCACAATGTCCAAAAATGATGCTCTCTCTTTGAACATCAATAACGGCGCCGGCCACGTCCTAGTAGTCAATGGATAGAAGGAAATGAGAGAAAGGGGATTGAAAGATTCATAATTCATGCTTTAGGACCGAGGTTACCTCTGCATCCTAGCAAATAAATTTTTATTGGGAATGGGGGTAAAAGGATTTGATCAGGAGACACTTTTGACTAGTGTGGTTATATGTATATTTTTAATCCTACCTTTCTATGTTCCTTTTATTCCTTATTAAAATAATATATTTTTAATATTGGATACTGGAAAATATTTTAAACTTTTCGAAGGCTGAATAACTTTTTTATCTGATTTAACATAATCGAAGAAAATTTATATTTGGTTTAAAGCATATCTTATTATATCTGAACCATTGTGAGGCTAGCGAAAAGAAAAACTGAAGTTCTGAAAAAAAATATTATCAAAACAGAAATAAAAACAAAAAACATTGAAGCTTTGAAAATTGGCAAAAACAATAACAATGAAATTTTCAAAATATTCTAAATGATAATCTATACCGATAATCTGACATCATAAAAATGAATCAGCTTGATAGAATTTTTAGAAAATAATGAAATTTTAAAGAACGTTTATGAGTTTTAATATAGTTTGAAATCTCGTTAATTATTTTATTATTACAACAACAATAGCTGGACAGAATGAGTACTCCTACTAATAATGGTAAAAATTATAAGTTTCTAGCAAGCATCCATCTGGAATAGCCTAGAACAAGGCAAATATCAGTGAAATAACACGAAAACAGATATCATAGTACAATTCATGATTGAAAAATATCAATTTACGAAAAAAAACTCAGCCAATGTCTTAGATTATAAAATCTATCACGTATCTACACCTGAAATAGCTCCGAACCATTAGAAATTTATCTTTAGTCAAACTTACAGCAGGGTTCATTTTCTGAAGTCAAATAAAACAGATTAATTTGAAATCTCTTAGCTAGTAAATTCACCTCTTATCTGAGAAACGCTTGAAAACCCCCAACAAACATTATCAATACTAAACTAAATTGGACAAAGAGCGCATTTTTAAGTTTTTAAGCTGAATCTGAACCCTGAGGACAGCTTTTCTGTTCCTCTCTAAATTTAAAATAATAGTGTGTTTTCTACCGAAACTTAAACAAAAAAAATACTACTCCAGATACAGTAGGAAATATAGAATAGTTGTTGCTAGATCGCGTAAACATATAAATTTTTATTAAATGGTGAGATAGTCAATATGTAATTTGATTTCGTTTGATATAAAAAATTTGATACTTTGTTGCTGTTACTTCATAATACAAACGCCCTAATATAGGCGGAATTAAAACATCTAGCAGGCAAAATCTTAGAAAAATTAAAAAAAAAAATGCTGAAAATTTGCTTTGCTGGTATTGAATATCGTGGATCAAATTAAAAAAAAAAAACATAAAAGTATACAATAACGATACAAAATACTTATCTTAATTGAAATCGGAGATCCCATCGCAAAATAGATACTGATATTGAGGAAGATAGTTCCTTGTCTTTCCGGATGGCGTAGAGCTAGTCCTTCCTCTTCCTTAACGTCGACCGAAGAACAACAATTTTTTATATTTTAAAACATTTAAAATTCGGCATTTGATTTCCACTTGTTCACTTGCTTCCACATTTGATTTCCACTTGTTCACTTGCTTCTTCAGTTAAAATATTTTTCATTTAATTCAATTCTCTCTATTTCAAGATTATAAAATTTCCTGCCAGATAAAAACTCAACCGTCACGTTCGGCCACAGCCTACCAAGTCTTCTTGTCGCTTATTTCATCACATTCTAAATAAACTAAGGAAAAGTATTGAAAACAGAAGTACTTATCCAAAAAATGAATCTTCTCAGTCCTGCATGGCGAAATATAGTTCAGGATCGATCCGGAGGGCGCAGTACCAGCCCCTCCTTTTCAGGCACAATCAGTCCAGCAAAAATCATGCTCAAATTGCTGAATCGGGAATCAGGAAGCCCAACAGGTTAGATGGACCTGTAATCCTCGTTGATATCACAACTCTCACTCACAACTGCCCTTTTAGTTTAATAAAATCACAGAGAACAGAGGTCTGGCCCAGAACAAAAATGAGCCGAAAACCTTTTCCCCAATTTTCCCTAAATTCATACACAAACTCATACAATACGTATCAAAAAATCGTAGTAGAAAATATGCAGCATCATAAGAAAGCATCAAAAATGGTACAAAAACATTAAAACATGTGTAAAACTAACTAGTGAATAGAATAATGGACATTGCCTAATTTCTGTTAATGAATGCAGTCCTAATTGCCTCAATAAATACTAGCAATGTATTAAAAAATAACTTGAAACTTTCGAGAATGCATCAGAAAGTACATGGATCCATGGATAGATTTATTCTTGACAATTCCAAATATTATAAAATATTTGGAATCTGACACAAGTTATAAGCTTTCTAAAAATAGCTCTTTTTCGGGACTTTTTTCATTCGGAATCAGCTACTGGTGATCTCGTAAAATATTTCGACTTATTTTTTCGATATTGAGAAACTAGAAAAAATTATCTATACAATGAATTAAAATTCATCGAAATCGGTCAATATTTGCGGCCAGGAGAACGTACGTAAACTACAGGTCAAATTTATCTAAAATAGATTTGTACGGAAATTTTGCGAACGGCTTTGGAAGGTTAAGGAACTATCTCCGGCCCCAAAAACAAATTTTCACAATGATTGGTTCAGTAGTTTCTGAGTCTTTAGGGAACAGACAGACAGACAAACATTCTTTTATATATATATAGAAGATGAGGATCTTCTTTCATTAAAACGATAAGCGTTTATCAAAACAATATATCATTAAATTTGGTTAAAACTTGTATGTCAATTCAAAAGATCGTCTCATATAAGTCAAAACGCTTACGTTTATCAATTTTTATCAATAATCCTTCGAGGGTTGTTAAAATTTAAGCAATTTTTTTTATTAATTTTGTATGAGAGCTCCCTCTTTTTGGATTTGGAGTGGTTTGAATCTATTGAAAAATCATTCTCGGTTTCGAAAACGGCTACACAAAAAAAATTAACGTTGATCGGTTGAGAAGTTTCCGAAAATGTGTAAAATTTTTGGTAATTTTGTATGGGAGCCCCACATTTTAGGATTTGGATCGGTTTGAAAGTATTATTTAGTCCATTCCCGGTCTCAAAAATGGTTACACATCAAATTTCACGTTGATTGGTTAAGAAGTTTCCGAAAATTGTTCCTTCTTTGATTTTGAGGGGTTTGAAAGTATTATAGAAACCATTCACAGTCCTGAAAATGGCTACACATCGAATTTCACGTTGATTGGTTCAGTAGTTTACGAAAATTATTCGAATGGTGTAAATTTTTTGTTAATTTTTTATGGAAACACTCCATTTTTGGATTCGGAGAGGTTTGAAGGTATTTTGAAAACCATTCCCAGTCTTTAAAACGGCTACACACCAAGTTTAACATTGATCGATTCAGTTGTCTCCGAAAATTGTTCGAATTATGTCCTATTTCTATTTAATTTGTATGGGAGCCAACCTTTCTTTCCATGTTTTAACCTCCTGTTTTTTTTGCCTTTCCTTTTGTAACAATGATTTTTTGAAGATATCGTATGAATTTAAAGGAAAACGGGACAATTAATGTTTTTATTCGTCAACAAAACGCTTAGCGGTGTACTAAGTTCGATCCATTTTTTCGCGCTTTCTGGCGCATTCTCAATTCTTACAAAGTTCTTTCTAAGCATATGGTACGATCTAGGGGAAATTGAGGCAATTTGGATTGCTCTTATAACTGAGTTCTAAACTATGCTTATCATTAGATTGAACATTAAGTGTAACACCTGATTTAATTTTTTTTAACCTTTACTGATGCTTTCTCATTTGGATATTTTAAATTTTATCACATGAATTTATGAATGAATTTAGGGGAAATTGAAGGAAATGAGACCTTTCTCGTGAATTGAATGCTAAGCGGTGTTGATCAATCAATTAAGCAATAACTTTAAAATCTGATTCAGTCATTTTTGTGCATTTTCTGAGGCTTTCTCATTTGTTACTACAATTTTTTGGTACATATCGTCATATTTTAGGGGAAGTTGGAGTGATTGAGGCTCTTCTCGTCAACTTAACGCTAAACGGTGTACATCATTCGATTCGGCAATGAATTTTACAACTGTTTCATTCATTTTTGTGCGTTTTCTGATGTATTGTCATGTGTTATAATGATTTTCTGCAACATATCGCTCGATTTTTGGGGAAATTGAAGTGATTGCGGCTATTCTTGTAAGCTGAGCACTAAGCGGGGTACATCATTTGATTCAGCGACAAATTTTACACTAAATCACTTGGTTTTCGCATTTGGTATGTGAATTGCTCGATTGTTACAGTGAAATTTATGCAAATTATTAAAAAAGATAGGGGAAGTTGGGGATATTCAGCCGTTATCTTCAATCTAGTGCAAAAAAAGCGACACGATCAGCTTGAAAATGAATAAATCTACCAAAAATGATCATTCATGATGAAAAATGGTTGGATTACACATCGTTTGACTACATTTCTAAGAAACATTTCTTAAGTTTAGGGGAAAAAAGCAAAATGAACCACTTTTCGTAATAAAATCAAAAAATGAAGTACACCAATCGATTCAGCTGACATTTTTACATAAAACAGTATGGTTAATATGACTTTTTTGTTGCAAGGTTGAGGTAATCGGGCAAAATGAGGCGTTGAGAGTCATTTGATCAGAAAGTGGTGTAGATCATTCGATTCCTCGTGTTTTTTTTGCATAAGAAATGATAGTTCTTCAGAATTTAGTACAGTTTAGGCGATCGTCACAGGAATAGGTACCTTTTTTGACCAAAAATCCCCACTGTGCAACGGTTGATATGATTTAAATTGCATAGAATTTTTGATATAATTTGAGATATTTTAACATCCTACGAGTACGAAATTATAACTCATCCAGATAGGAAAAAAATGAATAACAAAACATCTTATCTTGATATAATTTATTTTGTCTCTTCTGATCGGGAAGCGTATATTTTCTAAAAATCTGTCTTAATCTCCCAGCTAACATGAAATCGTATTAGAAATGATATTTAATCCAAATCGATTATTAAGATATTTTCAATAACCATCGTAAACAAGTTGGTATTGAGTGATTTTATATCATTCATTTACGACAAACTTTGCCCAAAAATAGTTGAGTTGGATAGCAGTTTAGTCAATTCGTAGATTTGTCTCCAAAAAGTTGGGAATATGCTAATTCGACATTTACGATTTGAGTGAACTGATTTACGATAAATGGGCGGAACATCGATTGAAACTCTATCCAATCTCTCCCTTTTTTCCTTTGACCGGTTCGTAAAAAGAAAATCTCACCTATAGAGCTATAGCGTGGATCATATCAACTGATGAGTTGGCATCGTGGTAAGATACCGGACAGCGAACTCGGAGGACTGGAGTTAAAATTTCGGTTGAAGATTTTTTTTCATTTTACTGAAATTACTTAAAATCGTTTATTTTGCATTTTGTGGGGAAAACGAATCGATGGAATCTTGTCATTGTAGATATATCGCCTCCACTTTTGTAGCTATATGCTATTTTGGTAAGTTTAATACAATCTTTAGGTATCAGATAAGGTATAATTGTTTGAATAATTCTGTTGTTCCTACGGTTCTTCTTAAATGTTTGCTGGGCTAGAACATCCATCTCTCAATCAATTTTTTCGGTTAAGAAATTTTGAAGAGCATCACACAGCAAGAAATTTAAGTCAATTTATCAACTGTGTAACTTGAACAGAATTTTTTTATTCTATAAATTACACCCTAATACTCAACATAAAACCTGAGTGCCAAATTATGTGATTCGGTAAATCTGAAACGACGCTAACCCAGGCGGGGCGGGGGCCCACCGGGAGAATAGCAGTTTAATCTGCCGATTTAGTCCTTAATATGTCCAGCAGCATGTTGGTAATATTTCAGCAGACTGGACACTGGCCATCCCACAAAGAACATCCGGATCCGGAGCCAGAAAAAAAATCGTGAATGGAAGCCAGGAGGAAAAGCCACATCGGTTCCTACTTCCCCCCCCCAAAAAAAATTGAATGAAGGAAGAAGCGACATTTTTTTGCTGCGAAAATTGGTCTCTCTTTTCTGAGGGAGGGTTGATGAAAAATTCTTTCATCCAGCAGGGAGGAAGGCGCATAAAGACACTTTATTGGATTAGAAGATTGAGTGCTTGCGCTGCTGCTGGGGAGCTGCGGCTGAAAGTTTTGTGAGTGTTGGTTTATTTGTGTATATTTTTCATTGTGCTAGGGCATTTCCGCAAGGGAGGTTCGGTTTGGTTTGGTTTGTTATTTTTTTTCTCTGCTGCGTGGAAAGAAAGCAAACAAGGGACAACCAACTTGAAGGATCATCGAAGAAGATTCGGGGAAATTGTCGGGAGCAAGTTGTGATGTCAAAAGAACACAACAATGAGCGACACAATTGCAAGTGATAAATCTTGTTTCTCTTAGCCGGGAGAAAAGGCGCAGTAAGTTTGTCGGTATCAGTTTGGATGTGTTGTGAGATTTTTGCATCAAACTTCTCTAAAATAAAGCATTTTTGGGAAATTTTTTTTCCAAAAATTAGGTATGATTATGAACTTATCAAAACAAAAAGGAATTCTAATATTGTAGGGCGTTATATAACCTATAAAGCGCTAAAAAAACCTGTAAGATATTTTCTTTAATATAAATTACAAACTTTCATAGGGTTCAGTAACCCAAAAAAATCCACGAAAATTTTGTACACACAATTCGGAAAAGAGTTTTGTAAAGGTTTTGTAGCAGTTTTGAAATGAAAGCTTTAAAAATTTGCTTTATTTCGGCGAATTCTTTATAAATCTTCTTACAAAACCGATTCTAATCATTGAAGTTGAATTTCTTGCTTCAATATAAATGGTTTGCACTCAAACCTTTTATTATCGAATTATGTTTACTTCTACATCAAATTTAGAACGCCCGAAACCAGATGTCTGGTGTCTGGTAGCAATTGAGCCTCTAAATTGCCACAATTGAGTCACATTCAGACTACTGCCAGCAAAGGGCACAAAAGAACTCCCCAAATCCGTTTTCGAGGCATCGTTGCTGTGAAAAGAACTCAATTTTGTCTTCCAGAATCTGGCCGGCAGGGTGCTCGCTCCTGGGAGGGAGTTGAGTCTCGTTCGGTCCACTTTTGGCAGCCCTCATCAGTCGATAATCAGAAAAGTTTCGGCACGTCCTTGTTGGGATCTTTTTTCTTCCTTCCAACCAACACTCATTCTTCCCTTCGTTCCAGAATAATTTCATTGAGAAAATATCGCACCAGATAAATCTCTCCTAAAAGAAGCTTCAGTGAAACCGGACAGGGAGCTGCATTTCTTAATGTAAACAACATATTAGGGTGGCAATGGATGAAGGAGGAAATTTGCATGATTGAATTTTGATAACCGATCTTGTAATTTTTGGCGATTGTCCGTAAAATTGACCTGTGTAAAATTTCAGCTCAATCGGACTTGATTTGGGGGTGCCTCAAAGCATTCAAAATTTCGATTTTTTTACGCTCAAGATTTTCCTAAGGGGGGCTAAAGGAAATCGGAAAAATCGGAATTTTAATTTTGATGCCAGATGACTTGAAAACGCATAAAACGTCGAAATCTGGTGTTATCTAGAACACAAATATTTGACCAAAAGTCGCCTTTCTGGGACTAAATCCCAGAATGTCGACTCGAAAAATGTTTTAGAGATAAGACCAGATCTTTACGTTTTATAAATTTTCAAGTCATTCGGCACTAAATTTCAAATTCCGACTTTCCCGATTGCCTTTGGGTTCCCCTTACGTGATTTCTGAGGATCCAAAACCAAAACTTTGAACGCTTTGAGGCACTCTTCAATGAAATCCAATGGAGCTGAACTTTGTCAATTTTTTGGCCAATCCTCAAATTGTATATGTTTGACTGGTTTTCGAAATTCTTCATGACCCGTTTCGCTGCCACCCTACTTAATATATTGGCATCAGCTTAATTCATTCACACCGTGGTAAGCCGCTCTGCCTTATCGAAAAGAACCCGCTGCCAGTGCCGGGGCGCGATAATGATGACCATGATTGAAGGTAATTCATTCCAATTTCTGTGTCGGCTGCAATCTCAGCAGTGCAGTCAGTACAGTGAGGTTGGAGAAGGAAAAAAGGCCGGGAAAAAGTTGCCGGTTGTTACCGGTCTCGAAGCTGAATGCTGGATGACTAAATTGCGCAAATTAACCGATTGTTATCGCATCAATTCGCTTGTTGGTATTTTTTAATGCAAGGGATTCAGTATTCAAATTTAAAGTTTCGAACCAGATAGACAGATCCCAAGTGTAAGACCGATTGTTTCTTTGAGCTTCGAAACGGTAAACACTGAAATTGATCTTTAGTGTCCATAGTCGTCAAACAAAACTTTTTCAAGTCTGTGTGGCCGAGCTGGTTACGATGTATATAATTCTGTGCAAAGTAACAGGCAACTACTAGCCTTCATGGGACAGAATATAGCTCGTTTAGATTTATTATGGATTTTCTCAACTCTTCCTGAAAGAGAAGAAGCACTACCGCAAACGTTAATGCTTTCTTATGCTTATGCTTATGATACATTCACAGCCAGATCTTGTCAGCATCCCAGTGAGTAGCAAAAGTACATTTACTACTCATCTTAACTCGGCCGGGCCCACTGTGCAGTATTGGACGCAGAGACTACTGGGACCAAGGGAGGAAGAAATGTGGACAACAGTACCATACGTTTCCATGGTTGTAAAATGTTTTAAAATATTGACGTTAGAAGCACATTGCCTAAATTTACTGTGCTTCTCGATGGTGGCTCTTGAGAGTTCGTCCTTCTGTGAGTGGAAATGAGGTTTTTCTGCAAAAAAATCCAAAGCAATCCAGTGTAAATCGAATCAATTGATAACTGGACGTTTAATCAAACTATATGATTTGAATTATTGTGCACCATCGTCTCTGGTCATTGACCTTGGATATGGCGCCTTTACTCGCTCTTGAAAATAAATATTGAAAGAACAGGGAAAAAACATAGTTCCACCACAAAATCTTTTGAATTTAACTCTTCCAAAAGATTTTGCGGAATACTTGTGAAAGAACACATCCATGACTAACACAGTATCTTAACAATTCCAATGTGTCGTCATAGATATTTTTCGACGAATTTTGGCGTAGTTCTTCTGCGCATTTCACTTTTCATTCACACCCGAAAATGTTTCCGGCATTGTACTACTTAGCTTAGCTTAGCTTTATTGACTAGTCACATCCACCTTGAATAATTGAACCCGAAATGCACCTTAAGTTCGAAATGATATTCGAACTGATGTTCTAAATCATATTTATGTATGAATTTAAAAACGTAAGAAAATTATAAAAGTTCAAATATTTTGATAGAAATCAAGATCAAATAGAACGTTTTTCTCTTTTTTAAAAAAGAAACGAAAAGAATAAAAACTATGTTAATTTTTTCATTCGATCAGAAACATCGATCAGAATCATCAAGATTAAACTTAAGCCCTGTTATGATTAATTCATGATATAAATGATAACGATCGTTTTAAAGTTTCGAACATTTGAATAAGCAAAAAATGATGAGAAATTTTGAAATCCTAAACAAATTATTGAATAAGTCAATCCATGTTAATTTTTTAAACCAAAAGGACCAATTTTGTTATAGAACTGATGAAATTTTTATTTTGAATTGGTAAAATAACGATTAGTTTGAAAACATTGAAAATCATTCTATCAAAATTACGAAATGTTTATTTGCGGCATTATTAATGTGGCACGTATATTTCTGAAATTTTTTCCACATTGACAACATTTTAGTATTTAAGTTGAATTTACAAGTTTTGATCAACTGATTATAAATAAAATATGAAAATACTTAGCTTTAACGTTTTCCGGATACCAATCATCAAGGAATGACTTCGAAGGTTTAATCCCCGATTAGTACGAGTGGCCGCCACCATTCCAGGAAGACAGGACAAATAAACTTTTGAAATGAGGGTTTGAGACCTCTTGAAGATTTCTCCGGCTTGTAGGACTGATACCGGAAAACCTTCGGTTTTAACTTGAAATTAACTTCAGCAACACTTTAACAAGGTTTGAACTGGAATTTGAACGGTCTCGAAAATTTTCTTCAAAAATTAAACACGTCTGTCATCGACGGCCACAGCCTACCGAGTACGTTTTCGGCATTGTACTACTTAAGTTGAAAAAGTAGGTTGAAATAGAAAAAAAAAACAAATAAAAATAAACAGAATTTTCAAATTTTGTAGGTTCCGGCAATTCTCAGGTAGAACGGATAATGGAAAGAACTCGCGAATTGTTGAAGCAGCGATGTCACCTGCTGGAGGTGGACGAAATCGACGGAGAATCGGGTCGAACACAAACAATTCAACATGCAGTTATTGATCACTATGCATCATCCACTTATTCTCTTGAAATCACAATTTTATAATAAGAAACTACTGAAACTTCGAAAACATAATTTTCACCGCGACGAAGCGAAAAAAACACGTGCGATACCAACAAACCATCGCCTACTTCCCAAAAGCACTACCGCAAACGTCAAACTGGGAAACTGAACTTTGAAACTGAAATAAATCTTCAGTACACTTTCATGCGTTTTCGTTTCACTCAAATATTTTTTATAATCAATCATAATATTTCAGCAACATTTCAATCCATTTTAAGTAAATACTACACACGGTTTCAAATTTAAACTCAACTTACGTTTTGATTTGAACCTTTTTTTCCTAAAACACTTTGGTAAACTTGTTTTCAAAATAATGCAGGATTAATTTCGAATTTGTTTCTTCCCTTATTTTTATACCTGAAGTCAAAGGATTGATATTTATCAAGAGGCGATTTTTTCTTTAAAACTTTTTTTTTTGCCAAACTTTCGTGTTCGGAACGAATTCTCAAAAAAAATTAATGCAGAGTGTAGTTTTGATTATATTATAAAAAGTAATTAATTTGACAACAACTTTTTTCAAATTAATTTTGCCTGTTTCCCTTAAGTTGCTGGTCTATCAAAGTAATAGAGAGTATATGTTTAAAACTGGGTCTAGTTGTTTGATGATATTTTGGAGATATGTGTCAGCAGTTGCAGTTCACTATTGATTCCAAAAAACTTTTGAATTCAACCAAAAAACGATTGAAAATTTTTGAAAGATTTATTAGTCTTGCGGATGAAAATCCCAGAAAAGCGACTGCAAAATGCATGCTGGCATGCAACCTCAAAGTTTTCATAGTTGTTATTTTTCCTTTTATCGATTATACATAGTATTTTTAAATTTTTTTAAATCAAAAACTGTTTTGTGAAAAAAAAAATCGTTACAGCTTGAGAATAATTATTTACAAAAAAATAACAATATTAGTTTAAAACCAACTACGTGTTAAACTGCTTTGCTGCAAATCGCCATTCGACTCAATGAAACAAATATTATTCATTTATATCAAATTTTTAGAAACGTCGCTGGTGACCTGGCAGCTAAACTCAAACTATTTACAATCAAGTACCTACTTCACTTTTCTTTGTCGGAAGTAAGTTCTGAAGTTCAACTTCTGATGTTAAATTTAGTGCTGGCGCGATAGAAATATTAAATAGAAACTCTACTTGAATCTTTAACCTTGAATAGAAGAAAGTGAAGAGGAAGTGAAATTCTTTTTTTATTTTTTTTTGTATTTATTTTGGTTTTAAGATGGTTTCTGATAAAGATGAACTTATAAATGTTGATTGTCAAGCAGTTGAAACATAATCTAATGTTTTTCTAACGTGTGCCTAATGTTTTTCTTATATTCATCCCCGTTGCAAAAATCTACTTGGTAGTTTAGCTCGGAGGATGAAATCTCAACAATTTTTTTTGTAAACCGCAATGCGCTGAAATCTATTCCAAAATAACTGGAATGCAAAATAACCATACTTCTATAATAAACGCATTAAAAGAAGACTTACAATCAACTGTTCAAGACGCTGAATTACATATGTTAAAATCTGAGTTCAAGATTGTTACTTAAGCTATCGAGACTTCACAAGATTTTTTGAGTTCTAAATCCGATGACATTAAGTCGGTTTTAAAAGCTTGAAAGTCGAGAATGAACACCTCGAAGCTGAAGTATCTGATCTTCAACTCTGCCAAACGTTTCTCCTTACTAAGGTGAATAAACTAGAAGGCAATTTTGACCAAATTAACCGAAATGCAAAAACAAATTTGATCCACCAGTTAAAGTTATTTTCAAAGACACTTTGGTTCAAGAAGTTTTTTTTTTGAAAAAACGTGAGTTTGGGAAATTGAATTCTTTGCAAGTTGACCCCTCACTCGTTATTAATGGAAAACCTAGTAACATTATGATACGCGATGAATTAACACCATTGGCAATGGAGCTTTTCAATGAAATGCGCGATGCTCAGGATTTGCTAGGAGTCAAGTATATTTGACCCGGTGGTGTAATTTTGGTTAAAAAAGATGAAAATTCTAAGCCTAAAGTTCTGAAGTAGTATAAACTAGGAATAATATCACCCGAGTCAAAAGTAAGTTTCTGATTCAGGTATCAGAAAATGGTTAGTTTCTGATTATACTCGAATCAAATTCACCTCCTTTGCCAACGCGCAAACAAATGTTTGTTACGTCCCCTTTCTATTTATTCTGTTTATTTTTTATTTTATTTTGTGACTTTTTTATAATTGTGAACCCTAGAATTAAAAAAAAACAATGGACAGTTAAGCAAATAACTTTCAGTATGATATTGATGATTTTAACCTTCCAAACCCTCAAATTAATAATTAAAACTTCCAATTCTTCTAGTGGAATGTATCTGGTATGAATGACCCGACCGAATTCGATAATATCCCAAGCAACCAAAAGTCCCATAAAATAGGTACAAACACGCCTACTCAGCCCCATCATTGATATGAGAGTTCTATGCAGATCAAAATTTGAGTTCTTATTGGTACTTTCAAATTACAAAACAAATCTTAAAGATCTTCTTTCCAGCTTCACGCGGCCTTTTGATTCAGCTTCCAAAAAATCGTAAAATGAGCAAAAAATCTCTCTCTTTATCTCAACTGCACCCTTGGTATCGGTTCATATCACCTTCTCTTGATAATTTACTCTATTCAGTACGTGCTGCCGCCATGCCCGGCTTTGGAATCGAACCCCGACCTTCGTGGTGAGAATCGAACACGCTACCACAAGATCAGCCTAGATGTTGTTCTAACTGAAACTAAAACTCGAAGTGGTGATTTGTTTGAAAGCACCTCAATGAACTTTTTGTGACCTAGTAAATCCCGTTTTGAGCACGTTTGTGCCCGTTATGTGACTTAAGTCCCGAACAACGTACATATTAATCACTTTTGCAACTTTCAAGTTCATTAATGAGTATATATAGTTCACTCGTGAGAATTGGGCAAAATAAGTCACATACACCGTACATAATTATCACATTTGCAACTTTCAATTTCATTAATGAGTACATAAAGTTAACTCAAGGGAACTGGGCAGCTGATTTTCTTTGTCAGCCAATATTTAACTTTCAGAGCCTTCATTCAAGTTAATATGTGACTTTTGGTTGCTTGAGTATTTTACAAACTATTCAATCGTCAAACCTTGTTATTGGCGTAACTGTCATTAGCGAAACTTGGTTAAAGGATCAAAACTGTTGTCTTTCTAATAATCCCGGATATGTTTCCATTTTTTTTCTGTCGTAACAACTCTTACGGTGGGCTTGCAATGTACAACCAAGATAACATCAAGTTTAGAATCACAATTAATGTTGCTGAACACGTTTTTCACCATATTAGTGTTAAACTTTCTACAAAGTTTATCGATGCTCATTGTATTTACAGACCATCCTTCTTTTCCGTTCCATTTATTGTGTGATAAACTTGAAACCATGTTTTCTTCGGTTTCTGATAAACATTCCTGTTTTTTTTGTTGGTGTTCTAAATGTTCTCGTGAATTTAACAAATAATAACGCAGCTGGAAAATATAAATTACTTCTTGAATCATTAGCAGGCTTCCGAAAAGTACTGGCGAACGGCAGTATTCTTGCGAACGTCGCACATGCACCTCGATGAAAGCTTCCCGAATATTTCTTCCCCGACAGTTTTAAAAAGAGCGGTCGTGCGATATACAGCGATGCCTTGTTTTACCTCATGCGAGAGTTTGTTCGTAGGTATGAAAGTTTTTTAAGCTTCGTGACAGTTTTGGGAATATCTTCGTGACAGTTTCCATACGTTGAATTTCGCATGACAGTACTACTTACTCCGTCCGACTGTAGCCGAGATTCGCTCGGGCTGAGTTAATTTCAAACGAACGTATTTTCCTTTTGCTTGAAGCTAATGCGGTTGGTGATCACCCCAATCACCCTCCCCTCCCCTTTTCGCCTAACCTGCACCGGCACCACACATCGCGTTACGCCTCGGTCGTATGTTGTTGCTCGGTGTGGATATATGGCTCGTTCGATCTATTCGAACCGAGCAGCAGCGCATACGATCGGGCATGGGTACGGTATGGGCACGACAATCACCCGTGACAGTCCTGCCCAAAACTGTCAAGCCCTGCAGCCGACAGTTGGATGAAATTATTTTCGAAACAGGAAGCATGAAGGGATGAGCACCGAACTGTCGGTTGGGTTCGCTACAGCTTAAAGCACAACATTCTCGGCAACGCATGCTTTGAGCCGATTGTCCAGATACAGCCTGCGTTCTCGAACGTGTGCGATGTAGCCGAAGCGTTTCGATTCGTTACCGACGGTACAGCAGCGAACCGAGTGGTAAGGAAAACCGAGACAGTTTGTTTGGCTAGAACAAAGCTGTCATAGCAAAGCTGTACTTTTCGGAAGCCTGATCATTAGGACTTCTTTGTGCTTATACTTTCGTCACTAAGCCAAGAAGTCACAATATTCTGGACCACGTTATTTGTAAAGTAATTGATGTTTCACGCGTCAAAAACAATACTATCTATAATGATGCGAGTGATCATCTCCAATAAATAACTTCGTTCGAATTCCTATCAAACAAGAAAGTAGTTCCACTTCCAAAGACCGGAACTATTTCATCTTTATACTCGATACTTCAGGCTTTGTCGAAAACAATAACTAAGACCATGAAATTGAATATTAACTATTGCCCATGAATGTCTTTTGATCTTCCTTGACCAAACTCAAAAATATTCACTTCCAAGAGTCAAAAATAACCCCAATGATTTGCACCTCAAGGTAATGCTCACCCATGTTTAGAAAAAAGTTGATCTCTGTCGAAGAAAAAGCAAGCGTCGTACTATGAAAATATTCTTAACAATTAACAAACTCGAAATTATGGAAGCAAATTAACCTAATGTTGGGTAGAACAAAAAATGTGTCGAAAATCACCCACCGTGGAGGGAGGGTAGTGTAACCGTGTTGTTACAAATGCCCCACATGTTTTTTTTTTTCTATCAGCTCTTGTTTTAGAGATATCTTTCGAAAAGATAACAATTCACTTAAGAAATTTGTGTACTTTTTGAAAAAAAAAACTGTAGTGAGGTGTAGTGATTCGTCAGAGATAAGGTTCGATCTAAAATAAGAAGTTAAGTGCCATTTCTTTTCGCGTAACTCTTAAAAAAAAAAAGAAATAGAAAGCGGCAGAGTAAGTGAGTATTCAGAAGGCACTTTAACACTTTTCTTAATATATTTACGGTTTGTCATGTAGAAGTTTACCCTTAGTTTTTTAAATATAATAACAAAAAGGTTGATAAATTTTCAATTTGATTTGTAGTAGGTACTATTTTTTTTATAAAATGACAAAGCTATGTGCATTTGAAATATGCTTATGATTGTTTTGGAAAATGAAAGTTTCCAATTTTGCAAAATTTCATGGGTTTATCTGCATAAGTTGCAAGAATGAACCAAACTTGAAATTTTGGGGGAAATCAGAAGACCTCCGGCGCAAATTGTCAAATAATAAAAAAAAACTCATATGCGAGGTTGCGCGTAAGGTCCCTTTTGTAATCTTTCATATTCGATATCGAGTACTTTGAAAGCCCTGAAGACGTTTCGATAGCAATTTTCATGTGAGTCTTTTGTTCTGTCTTCATTTTTTTGTAAATGTGGAAATCTTTGGTTGCTTTTACTCCCAAAATGCTGAAGAGCAGACCGTATAACAGTTTCCTTTTGAAACCTTTATTCAGCCAGTATGCTACTTCTGAAACACGTTGGATCATGTTCGGCTGGATTTTGCAGTATCGTCAATCGTTTTTTCTCATGGCGAAACGTTCAAACATTTCAAGCGTCATATGGGCTTGTAATATAGCTCAGTTGACAAGTCAGTTGCCTCCTGAGCCGATAACCGCGAGTTTGAGCCCAAGAGTAAACATCGAACACAGTTGTACCGGATAAGTTTTTCAATAACTGTCCGCCAACTGCAACGTTGATATAAAGTCGCTGTCGGATTCATCGATTGAATCTTCCGGACAACAGCATTTAGTTTGATGCACTCGCGTCCGTTTACGCCAAAATTCGTTAATCGACAGATTTTTTCATCTCTCTCTTTCCTAACCGTTTCTACAAAAGCCTTATACACGCTCATAAAATAACATTCCATTCGATGTGTATATTGATCAAAGTCATTAACCATTACTTTGAGCTATTTAATTCTCCTACGGTTCATCTGTATCCTACAATCTCCTTTGCCCCTACTCTCCAAAGGTTTATACTTTCATAAGATTAAGACTGATTCTTACAAAAATGAAGAGAATTTTTGAAGATGACAGAATTATGTTTCAAAAAATCTTCCACGTACCATCTCATTATTTTTAAATCTCTTCTCTTAAAGTACATTTTATTAAAAACATTCAAGAAATAGTTATTCATTTCATCTCCGAGGTCTCATGGTCGCCTTGGTTACCTGTGCATGTACAGAAATCAGGCTTGCGTCGTTTTTTTTTACTATCTATTCAAATCACTCCAGTTTTCGGTTTTTGCTTTGGATTTCAACTTTTATTAATCCATTTATTGTTTGCATATTTCTGCAAAACTTTTTTTTTCCAAAAAACACAAACGTCTAAAAATATTTTACTTTCAAATCATTCGGTTTTATTATCTTCTTCTTTCTTCATATATTTTTTTTCTTTCTAAAATTTATTTTCTCTATTCTTTTTTTTTACCTTGGATTTGTTTTGAATTTATTATTATTATTTTTTTTAACTTTTTTTTCAAATACTTCTAGAACATGGATGAGCAACCTGCGGCCTGCGGTTGATTTTTAGAGCTTGTTCTACCTTGTGATACGCGCAATTTTTTTCTAATTATATCAATTGTTGAAAATTTGTAAAATATCAGCCACCGAGACGTACAGTGTTTTTTTGTCAGTATTTTTGTGTTTCTTTCCTTAAGCAATTTGCTTTTCACTATCTTTGGATCTAAATTTCGTTGATTTTCAACTTAAATCTTGAATACCAAAGTTCTGAATCTTTTATTCGCTCCATCCTTGGTTTTTTTTCATCATCGTTTTCATTGGCATCTCTCTTTTTTTCTCAGCATTCATCATTTGTTATATTTTCCATTTATTTTCTTTAAGGATTAGTTAGTTTCCATCCTCTTTTCCATTCTGCTCTTTTTTCTCCTATATTTTTCGTTTATTTTTTCATCGTATAATTATTTGTTCAAAATCACAGCATTTTCTTTCGACGTCCTTTTGATTTTATTTTAATAATTTTCATGTATTACCTTCGCTTGTACTATTCCATAAATTTTCTTTCAATATTCCTCCCCAAGTTGCTTTTGCCGAATACTGCCGAATACACTTTTGTAGATGTCTATTTAACTGCTCTGCTGTGAATCATAATAATAGCTTAAACAAAACTTTTCCTTTTCCTCAAATTCTTGCTTAAAAAAATTCAAAGTTCCAGTAGAATATTTATACCGTTTATACCGAGAATAGATATGTATAGACTGTTATTTTAGTTTTTTTTTTAAAAAAAGAACAGTGCTTTTAGCTCGATTTATTTTTGGGAAATTCGTTATAAGAAAATTTAGAAGCTTTTTATATATCTTTTCAGATTGGTAATTATTAAATTATTTTGACTTTTTGTCGAATTTCGCCCTTTCGTCGAAATTCCACTTCCAAAAAAAAATTAACTTCTTAACCCTAAAGTATTTACCTTTTGCACTGTTAATTCTTGACATTTTGTTCAACTCCTAACCCTTGACTCCTCTCGTTTATTATTTTTGTTTCATTATTGTTTCTTTACTCATTACGTTTTATGAATTTTTTTACTTTCGAACTCTGGCTTTTGCTCCAGAATTACACCTACACCTTGAATCTGAAATCCTTCCGATTATTTTCTTTTTCTGCAATTGAGTCTGGATTTATTTCGTTTCCTTATTTTTAAAGAATTTGATTTTTTTTCTTTTTGAATCATTCATTTCGATTTTTTTTATTTTTCACTTGATTATTAATGTAGACTTGAAACTCCTTACTCTTATATAAAAAATCACGTTAAAATTTATAGATTTCACGTTTTCCATAAGACTTTACTCTAAAGTAATTACATGTAAATTTTATTTTCTATGATTTATTTCATTAAAACTTTCTCTTGGTAACGCTTTTTTTTAATAAATATATATACTCTAGACATTTTACTGTTAATTCTTTAAGTTTTTCCTTACATTTTACTTTTGATTCTCGTCTCTGTTCTTTTTACTCTAAGTCTAGATAATTGAATTTTGCTTCATCACTATTAGTATAACCCCAAAATTTCAATTTCAGATTCATGACACACACACACTTAATGAACTCTTTGAACTTTATTTAAAGACTCTTACAACATTGGCTATTACTATTTTTTTTACCACTATAGGGTATAGCTTCATGTTTTTTTTTCTTTTGATGCTTTATTATTTTTTTAATCTTCACTTTAAATTTCTTGAATTCTCAATGTTCTATGATTCTGCGGTCTTTGATTTAGAACGCTTTCATCTAGCAGAAGAGTTTTTTTTTCTTTTGCTCATTTACTTCAATCTCATTTATGAATACTGATTACGAGATGTAACAATACTTTTCACCTTTTCTTGTTAAGACAAAAAATTCATATTCCTTATTATTCGCCACATCAACCTATAATTAATTTTTTTTCTTCTAAATGTTCTGAAACGATACATTATTTTATGGATTACAAATCAATTATGATTGTTTCATTAATGCATGTTTTTTTCAAATTCATTTTTTGTTTAACGCACACAGTATATTTCTTTTTCAAAAGTTCTTTTATGAAACCTAAGAAGCCATTTTTTTTTAATTAATGGCCATTTTTGATACTTTTATTTTTTTCAGCTTATTATCAATACTTTTTTTCTCATAAAAATTTAAGAAGCCATTTTTTCAAGTTATTAACATTTTTTCAATACTTCTATTTATCATCTGACTACTATTATTTTTCTTTTATAAGAACTTCGCCTTCTCATCGAAATTTCTTTATATTTACTTTATTGATTCAACTTCGCCTTCTCATCGAAGTCAAATGCTATGTACTATAAACTCCGCCTTCCCATCGAAGTTCATTCAATTTCATTTCAATTATTCTTTTTTATGAATTTTTTTTTTCTGGGGAACTTCGCCTTCCCATCGAAGCCCCAATTATTTATTAGCAAAATCACATCAATTATTTTTTCTTTTTCTTATGCAATCATTCATTAAGGATCTTGGCCTTCCCATCGAAGTCCTGACTTTAAAAATGGCATCTTAGATTTCACTTTTTTTGAATATCATCTACACACATGGGGATAAACTTCTTATCCAGAAAAAAATACACTATTTGACACTTAGCATCTTTCTTTCCACGAAAGATACTTAACTTATCCAGGGAGCCACTACTGCGCCATGTCGGATTCATCGATTGAATCTTCCGGACAACAGCATTTAGTTTGATGCACTCGCGTTCGTTCACGCCAAAATTCGTTAATCGACTGACTTTTTCATCTCTCTCTTTCCTAACCGTTTCTACAAAAGCCTTATACACGCTCATAAAATAACATTCCAGTCGATGTGTATATTGATCAAAGTCATTAACCATTACTTTGAGCTATTTAATTCTCCTACGGTTCATCTGTATCCTATAGTCGCGAATGCCATAAAGATGGTTTAACTACTTTAAATGAAACAAAAAAAAAATTAGCATCATCTAACAATAATTTTCAATACTTGCAATGCGGACTTTTCTTCGACTGGACACCAATTCGCTTGTTTACCTATTGGAAAAGTTTTCCCCGGTCATAGTTTGGTTTCGTTTAGCAACCGAATTTTGTAAACTTTCATTATTTTTTTTAAAGCAAAACCTATGGCCCAAAAGGATATTCCTTCTGGCTCCGGTACCGGCAATCTGGTCCCAAGCAAAACCGTTAATTCCGAAATGTAAACCATTTGCGAAACATTTGTTGGTCTACATTTTCGTTTGTTGTTGTTTTTTTTTTTATCATTTGTTGGCCGTTTGTCGGAATTATCTATCCGGTTTATCGGGACAGAGAACGAAAATACGGAGGGAAAAAACTCCAGTTCGTTAGCCAGCCAAATCAGGAGAGAGAAAAAAACTGAAAGAACGCGGGAAAGCGGGAAAATGTTTAGCTCCAAAGGATGTGAAAAACACATCCTCGATAACCGCCATGTGTGGGTATGAACGCTTGGCCCAGCGAAAATTCAACCTGATCATAGACGGACGGAGAAAAATCGAATCTTTTCCCCCTGGCCGAGGCAAACTGGTGCCGCAACCTTCCGGGGGGGGGGGGGGGGGGGGGGACCGGGGGAAAGGATTGAAAACCGTATGATTGTGGGGTTAGAAGAGAACAAATATTTCTTCGAAAGCTGCGGCAAACGCGAGCATCGCTTGCCATTAGATAGGGTTTTATTTCCTACTCATAGATTTGTTTCAAAATTGTATTACACCATGTTCAAAACACCACTAGTGAGGAAGGGAAAAATTGTCTAGCTTTTTATCCGATGGTAACCCTATCACATGTAACCCTTCCTTTGCCGTCCCCCACATGTGCAGTAAACTTTTGAAAGGCGGAAGTACCTCGTAAGTTCGATTCCATCCGTTCGTATGTACGTTTACAATCCCGGGGGCACGATAAGGGATTATCAGCCGGATTACAGCTACCGATGTTTTCCTGCTTGCTCCAGTGAAGAGAAATTGAAACCGATGTTTTCTACCCGAACTATTTTTATTCCGGGATATTTTTGTCCCTGCTCCGTACCAAATTTTCAACCCGTCTTTTGATGAATGTTAGAACTGAATGAAGTGAAAAAAAACTAACCGCGATTGAATGAAAATAAGAAGGAAAAAAAAGAGACAGACGCGTGTGGGACGGATGTTTGGATTAGCCGTTCAAATCACCCATCTCTCGGATTTTGATCGTGATGATGACACCGAATGGGATGGTACATCTATGATCAAATCGAATGAAAATTTTTGAACCAGATTTCAAATTCGTGTGGCAGATAGCAACTGGACGCTCGGTATTTATTGAACTACAAACAATGGCGTTTGGATGAATTTCTTTTAACCAATTAGAAATTTGCCACTTTGAAAAACGAAAAGAGCAATTTTAACAAAACTTATAAATTAGGTAGATATTTTTGATATTTTGACAAATTTTTGAAATTTTTGACAATTTTGACAATTTTGACAATTTTGACAATTCTGACAATTTTGACAATTCTGACAATTTTGAAAATTTTGATAATTTTGACAGTTTTGACAATTTTGACAATTTTGACAATTTTGACAATTTTGACAATTTTGACAATTTTGACAATTTTGACAATTTTGACAATTTTGACAATTTTGACAATTTTGACAATTTTGACAATTTTGACAATTTTGACAATTTTGACAATTTTGACAATTTTGACAATTTTGACAATTTTGACAATTTTGACAATTTTGACAATTTTGACAATTTTGACAATTTTGACAATTTTGACAATTTTGACAATTTTGACAATTTTGACAATTTTGACAATTTTGACAATTTTGACAATTTTGACAATTTTGACAATTTTGACAATTTTGACAATTTTGACAATTTTGACAATTTTGACAATTTTGACAATTTTGACAATTTTGACAATTTTGACAATTTTGACAATTTTGACAATTTTGACAATTTTGACAATTTTGACAATTTTGACAATTTTTACAATTTTTACAATTTTGACAATTTTGACAATTTTGACAATTTTGACAATTTTGACAATTTTGACAATTTTGACAATTTTGACAATTTTGACAATTTTGACAATTTTGACAATTTTGACAATTTTGACAATTTTGACAATTTTGACAATTTTAACAATTTTGACAATTTTGACAATTTTGACAATTTTGACAATTTTAACAATTTTGACAATTTTAACAATTTTGACAATTTTGACAATTTTGACAATTTTGACAATTTTGACAATTTTGACAATTTTGACAATTTTGACAATTTTGACAATTTTGACAATTTTGACAATTTTGACAATTTTGACAATTTTGACAATTTTGACAATTTTGACAATTTTGACAATTTTGACAATTTTGACAATTTTGACAATTTTGACAATTTTGACAATTTTGACAATTTTGACAATTTTGACAATTTTGACAATTTTGACAATTTTGACAATTTTGACAATTTTGACAATTTTGACAATTTTGACAATTTTGACAATTTTGACAATTTTGACAATTTTGACAATTTTGACAATTTTGATAATTTTGACAATTTTGACAATTTTGACAATTTTGACAATTTTGACAATTTTGACAATTTTGACAATTTTGACAATTTTGACAATTTTGACAATTTTGACAATTTTGACAATTTTGACAATTTTGACAATTTTGACAATTTTGACAATTTTGACAATTTTGACAATTTTGACAATTTTGTCAATTTTGACAATTTTGTCAATTTTGACAATTTTGACAATTTTAACAATCTTGACAATTTTGACAATTTTTACAATTTTGACAATTTTGACAATTTTGACAATTTTGACAATTTTGACAATTTTGACAATTTTGACAATTTTGACAATTTTGACAATTTTGACAATTTTGACAATTTTGACAATTTTGACAATTTTGACAATTTTGACAATTTTGACAATTTTGACAATTTTGACAATTTTGACAATTTTGACAATTTTGACAATTTTGACAATTTTGACAATTTTGACAATTTTGACAATTTTGACAATTTTGACAATTTTGACAATTTTGACAATTTTGACAATTTTGACAATTTTGACAATTTTGACAATTTTGACAATTTTGACAATTTTGACAATTTTGACAATTTTGACAATTTTGACAATTTTGACAATTTTGACAATTTTGACAATTTTGACAATTTTGACAATTTTGACAATTTTGACAATTTTGACAATTTTGACAATTTTGACAATTTTGACAATTTTGACAATTTTGACAATTTTGACAATTTTGACAATTTTGACAATTTTGACAATTTTGACAATTTTGACAATTTTGACAATTTTGACAATTTTGACAATTTTGACAATTTTGACAATTTTGACAATTTTGACAATTTTGTCAATTGACAATTTTGACAATTTTGACAATTTTGACAATTTTGACATTTTTGACATTTTTGACAATTTTGACAATTTTGACAATTTTGACAATTTTGACAATTTTGACAATTTTCACAATTTTGACAATTTTGACAATTTTGACAATTTTGACAATTTTGACAATTTTGACAATTTTGACAATTTTGACAATTTTGACAATTTTGACAATTTTGACAATTTTGACAATTTTGACAATTTTGACAATTTTGACAATTTTGACAATTTTCACAATTTTCACAATTTTGACAATTTTGACAATTTTGACAATTTTGACAATTTTGACAATTTTGACAATTTTGACAATTTTGACAATTTTGACAATTTTGACAATTTTGACAATTTTGACAATTTTGACAATTTTGACAATTTTGACAATTTTGACATTTTTGATATTTTTTACATTTTTGACATTTTTTACATTTTTGACATTTGTGAAATTTTTGACATTTTTAGCATTTTTGACATTTTTACAATTTTTGAATATTTTTGACAATTTTGACATTTTTGACGACATTTTTGACAGTGTTGACATTTTTGACATTTTTGACATTTTGACAATCATTTGATACGGTTCTCATCCATTTGTCCTATACGGGCTAACTCTTGGAAAATTTACTTATTTTTTTTTTAAATCAAAAATTTATCACTACATTACTATAAAAATAGCACTATAACTATACATATACAAAGGAAAAAAGAAGTTATTTCACATTCAACAACCCGTTTGCTTCTTAATGCGTTTTGGTTTTATCAGGAGAGATGTTTGTTTGCGAACCTTGGAAAAAGTAGATATTTTTAGATTTTAAAATTACAGAAAAAAATCAAATACAAACCAAATTTTGCCTTTTTTTTACACTCAATTAATAGGCTTTCAAACGTAGAAAACAGTTTTCAAAAATTCAACTATAGACTGAGTTATTGATGATAATTGGTGAAAGTTACTTCGGTGATCAAAGTTACCCCGTTTTACGGTATCTCATTACATCGTATGGAATCTTAAATATTCACAGAAAACTGTTGCAAAATTTATCAAAACAACTTTAAAATTTGTATTTCACATATAGAATGTGTTGTCCAGGCTACAAATATTCTAAATAGAAAGAATTTGCGACTAGTTTATGTTAGTTTTTGTATTTTTCCGTAATAAAACTCTTTGTTTACATTTTGTTTCATACAACGTAATGAAAGCTCACGCGAGAAATGATGGAAACCTTTTCGCCCTCATGTTTTTAAGTAGGCAGCAGCACTGCAGTGCGTCTATTTTCAGTTATTCAAAAAGATCACAGCAATCAGGACATTTTTAATTGTCAATCACAGTTTGACCAGTAAGGTCCAACGATTCAACCAATGAAAATATCGTGCTTGACAATCTCATTGCTTATTAAGAAACGAAAAAAGAATTACACTGTTTAATGCCACCATAATATCACATTTCTAAATCATCTTTGTGTTAGTTTTTCCAAATCATCCTTTTGTTATTAAAAACTTGTACTTGCTTGATTTCAAATTCTTGCCTGTTTCTAGCGACGACACTGTGATGAATCGCCAGTCAGTGTAAACTTCAATTCCAATCCCATTTCATTCCCAAAGGCTTATTTCTAGAACCAAAATTAAACACTTCTCTCTGCGATTTCCAATGAAGACAATCAATGATAGCCGGTCCCGATCGTAAAACCATAAAATTCTTGAATGAATCACTTTAGTTTCACTAGTAAAATCTGAATTCACAAGCGAAAAGAAAACGCGTGCGCTTGACACTAGTCCACGCCTACTCCTCTAAAAACAGGATAAAAATCATGAACTGCACGGAATCCTTCTACCATATCCAATGCTCACAGTGAACTTGAAGTATCGGTCAAATCAACCATGCGGAATATGGTTGAAATATTCGAAATTATATTACAATTTTGTGGGTGGTAGAAGACTGATTCTATTTTTGATTATTTCTGGATCCTGGGGTTGGCATGGAGAAATTAAATTTTGTTTTGAGGTCAATTTAGTTTCTCTTTAATCGATAGAAGCCGATCATTTTAATTTGCGTAAGTAAAAAACTTTTTAAAAGAAATTTCCTGCAAAACAACTTCGTATCACAAGCTATTAGCTGTTCAATGACGGTATGTTTTTGGTATAGATAAAAATCAATTTTATCTTCAACACTGTTTAAGACAAACGAGATCATATTCCTTCAATTATGAGTCTTTTCACGTTCAAAGTTTATAGAATAAGAACTTTTCTCACCTGGTGGGCAGTTGCATTCGCCATCGGCCGGAGCCTGCCGGGTCGTACGGGAAAGTTTCAGCGCCGAAACATCCCGACGTATTCGAGGCAGCTCGGCGATCTGGGCCGAAATCTTCCGAACTACATCCGAAATGCTCTGCTCCGAGTGATCCACGACTTCGTTGGTTGGTTCTTCTGGTTCCCCGTCACCAACATTGGCACCGAAAAGAACCACCCGACGGACCTTTCCGTATTGCTTGACGTCGTTGAGCTGACTCTCCAGCAGGCTGAGTCGCTCCTCAATGTTAACTAAACTAACTAGTCGACCCTCGAGCTGGGTCTGGCGAATGTTACCATAGATGGTGGCCCCGAGCGAGGTGATGCACAGCAAATAGAACAGATAGCTGATGAAGGAGCTGGCAGAAGTGCTGCCGGAAGCTGCTAATTCAGAGTCGGGTTTTCCAACTTCCAGCCGACTTCCGCTGCCTTTTCGCTTTCCGTTCTGATGCGGCTGGCTTTTTCGCGAAGGACTTCTACGATTGCTGGGCTTAGCCGTCGGACTACTGGCCTTGGCCGGCGTATCCTGCAGCAGGTCCACGGTTGGCCGCGGCTTTGCCGCAATGTCAGAAAAGTTTTCCATCATTTCGCATCTGGGAAACGAATCTATGCGTTTGTAATCTCCTTCAACGATTCAACAATTTTTTCTTCGGATAATAGCTCCAATACTGCTTAGGTGGATATTTCTGCTATAAGCTTCACTTTTAAAACACGTGACACATCACTTTTTGCCTTTGAACCAAAACGATCGGCCTTTCCATCATTTGACCTCATCTGCCGGTTACGGAAAATTGACTGTGGCCTTTCCGATTCACTGACACTTTTCTTCCTTTCCTAGCTTCTAGGGAAAAGAAATCACACTTTCAACTCGGATATTATCAACTTTAGCTTTCCACTTGAGCTCCTTGCTCGATACGGCACTTCAAACCCCCATCACCCGGAAGGTTCCGGCGTAATTCTCCGAGGAATCCCTGTCGAAATTAAAGAGGAAAACTTTTTTTTTTTATTTCATTTTGCTTTCTCCTCTTCGGGAATAATTCTTCTCCAACACTCTTCACGCACTTCGCGTTGACAACTGGAAATGGGAAGTGGAAAAAAAAGTTTTTCCACTCCCCACTTGGCAGCGCCCCCCTAAAAACCAATAAATTTTCCCGAGCGACACTCGCGGCATTTGCGTCGTCCGACCTCTTCCCGTTTTCTTCGGTTTCGCGAAACCCAAACGGAGGTAAAAATTAAATCAAACCGATTTATCAAGTCCCCAAACTCTCACGCCTCGTTGTTTGAACCAAAAAAAAACGACTACGGAGCAACTAAACGCACCCTAGCGCCAACTTGATTTCTTTGATCATCGGGACAAACTCGGTCGGAGCGAAGAAGCCTACGCACAACTGAACTGACTCCACGTGGCTTCGCATTCTTCTTCACGTTTTCACTTCACTCCAAACTCGTTAATTAATCCTCGGTGTTCGGGAACGAAATTTCGCCAACTCAATTAATCAGGGTAATTTTCCTCTTCAAACCGAGTGCGGTAACGAGCCGAATCCGCTAGGTTTGTTCCTTCCCACTCCCGAAACCTGGCCTAGTGTGCCAAAAGTTATCATCTACGAGGACGACGGTGGAAAATCCCCCCACACTACAGAGCCCAACAGTTGAAAAAACAACCAAGAATCAGGAAAGTTCTATCAACCCCAAAAACCAATCGCGGTCCTTCGAACCGGTTCGTGTTCTCGCTCGATCCGATCCGTTCCGTTCCGCTCGCTGTCACCGACTGAATCCGAAGTTCGATCCGTCAGAATCTTTGCTCAGCAGCACAGCAGAACCCCCGTCGGCCGCTACTGGATGGCAGACAGACAAACCGAAACGATCCACACAGCATCCTGCCCCAGTCCCGAAACAGAACAAACACTCTCCGCAAACGTCGCCGTTTCTGGGTGAGTACGGCGGGGGGAAACCGGCAAACCGGGACGGGGAGCCATCACCCTTCCTCCCCCACGCTTTGAGAACCAACCTAAAACCCTTCGGAGTAACTAGTGCCGCGCCGCCGGTGTTGCACGGTCAATTTGACAACAATCAAACGAATCCTTTCCGCCACCATCGGGGTACGTTCCGACAAAATCGAACTTACTCGTCAAGACGCGACCGACACCAATAAACCAAGTTCGCGTCCCGTCGATCCGAGAGCCTGTGGTAAACTGACTCCGGCAGTGTCAGCAAAGCAGGATCCAATTTTGTCACGTCGCGTCGCGTCGCGTGACTCGTTACTCGCGAACTCGGAGAACCACACTTCTAGTGAGTGACTGCAATTTGAGAAGAGCGGAAAGCATTCGAAGACGACAAAAGTTGTTTCTCTGTTATGATCCGGTTGTTGACCACCACCCACCCCCGCACACGCTAGAGCCACAGCATTCGATCCGGCACTAGAGATGATGTGGGTGGGGAGTTGAGCTAGGAATTTTCCGCACCCGGACGCGTGCCGCTTTGCGAGTGCGAATGCGGGAGAAAGAGTCGACAGAAGAGAAGAGCATTGATTAGCTGCGGGAGAGTGGAACTCAGCGCGTATTTTGGAAAAACCTCTCGCATCTCGAATGAACACTTTCCTTGTATAACAGTTTTGGTGTTGGCGGTAGAACAGTTTGTTTTGAAGCACTCTTTAGTTTGATTAGCGAAGCAGTTTTTTCGTCAGTATTTTTTTCGACAACTTAGCTTTCTTTATAAGTTACAAGACCTCTTCTTAGAAACAAAAAGTTTGATAGCGAGTCTGTATGTGTATCGATTCATTTCTAAAAATGATTCATGAAAGCAGCCCACAGGATTCAGTGATATCATAAAGTTATAACAATCCATTATCCATTCAATCAGAGGAGCCATAACAGGGCAACGTGTTGCTCTAGCGATTGCTTGTGTAGTCAGCGATCGAATTCAAGCGAATTTGACATTATTCCCCCTTTGAACGCAGTCTCAATCATCGAAGCTTTTGATTCGCTTCCACTTCCTCAACATCAATCTCTTATTTGTTTATTTGTGTAAAAACATCAACGGATCACATGTTGATCCTAATGGTAACTTAATGAAGTAATAAATTTAAACTACTTAAATCTACAAAGTTTTCGAAAACTGCTGATGCAAACTCGAGAGTTGAGTGAATTATGCTGCAATACAGGCTTCTAGAAGCTGTATCAACGATGTAATTCGTATGAGTCTTAAACTCCAACCGATGGTATAGAATAACGCCCAGATCGTTGATGTGTTCCATCCGAGAAATGGCATCGTTCCCGAGAGTGTACTCTGCATGAAGAGGGTTCTGCTTGTGAGTAAAAGTTGTGGAAAAGTTGGAAGTCACCGGCATAGGCAAGTTTTGGGCCGTCCAGGAGAGTGGGTACATCGTTATAATAGATGACAAAAATTACCGGTCTCAAGTGACTTCTCTGGGGCACACCAGAGCAAGCGTAGAATTGTCTTGAAAAGTAATTTCCAGTTTGAAATGATAACTTTCGTCCCGTTAAGTAGCTTCGAAACCAGTCCAGTAGGGATCCACAGAATCCTAGGCGTTCGAGTTCGAGTTGGAAAAGATTTTTGGACGAGGAAATCGGATCCAAAACAACCAATTCGAACAGTTTTGCTATCAAACACAGAGCTGATGTTCCACGGAAGTTGTTGACATCTCCCTTTTTTCTTTTTTTTCGTGAACAGGGAACATGTAAGCTGTTTTCCAAAGCGAATCAACGATGGGAGTCAGCAAATGTTGCGTGAAACGATATCTGGTATCCCGTTTGAATCCGTAGTTGATGAATTTATGAGATTTGCTGTCGCCTTTAAAATGAGTGCGTCGTCGAAGGGAATACCGTTTAAGGAAGAATCTAGAGGTGAGATATATCCTATCCAGTTGCTCTGAGAAAATGGACCCAGTTGTGAAAACTCCAGAAAATTTCGCAACAAAAAGATTGCATATTTTGGGATCGGTGTTCGCTGTGTAGCCGTTCAAGAACATTTGGGATGGTGTAAAACTGGCTGTTAGCCAATCGGTAGATTTGCGGTGAACCACTAATAATCCCTAGGGTCGGCAAGTTTACACAAAATAAGTTGCAAGGAAATTCGGGAGGGCTGAAGAAAACTCCTCGAATAAACTGGTGAACTGTTTCACCAAGGAAAACCCCTTAACCTCCAAAACAACACTGCAACATTTATTTAAAACTACAACAAGATCACCGCGGCCTCCTTTGACTGACAAGCAACGCTTATAATGGAAGCCCGAATTCTTTCCGTTGGTTTTTGACGTACTTCCAGACAGATCTCGGGTTTGACTTAAAAATACGCTGTAGCCCGTGGAGATAGTTCTGGTAACAACGCCTACTGTTTTTTCGTATGCTGTGTTCAGTTAAAGGAATTCTTCTTTTGTGCAGAAGGACTTGTCCTTGTTGTAGTTCCGAAGAGCACAGGTTTTAACCGTCTCCAGTTATCGCAGTTGGTTAGGGACCCTGGGAGCTCGTGGGTTGGAAATCGTTCGAGTACGTTCTCCCATTCGATAGAATCCAGGGCGAGGGAGATAGCTTCTTTGTAGACGTTTTTGAAGTTCTGGTAGAACGGAGCAGTTTCCTCCATGGAAGCGTTTATTCTAGCGACATCGAGACATCGAGTCTAGCATACGGCCGTTTTCGAAGCTGTTGAACTGACGAAGAGTCACAGTGCTCAAAGAGACCAGGAAGATGTTGTAAGGAGCCGAGAAAAAGGAGCGCATAGGATCTGGGAACAAAAAGCCGCCATGGGAAGGGCACCAGTGCAAGAAAAACTCAGCTACAAACGGATCACTAGATCGATCAGGAAGCACGTACACCGAGATCAATGCGGGCCCAAAGAAGTTCCAAATCGTCCTAGGAACTGTCTCCAATGAGCTGAGCCGACAGTCTCGATCTGACAGCATGTTAAACCCTACCTTCAGTTGACATGGCCGATAATTTAAATGGATAAGGTACGGTCTTTTTGGCTAGTGAACGGTAGACAATGTGCAACTCGAGACCCCATACACCCAACCTTCGGGTAGTGGTCATATCACCTCTTGTCTGCAACTCCGATTCTCTACCTCCCCGTGATGCTAGCTGGGGTGCGAGCAACCTTAGCGGAGATCGGGTACCCAACCCCGGTGGATGCTTTGGTCGCATGCAGACTGAGTCAGGGGGTTTCGTACGCGTCTGTTCTCCATGTCAAGGGCGGCGTGCGGAGTGCAACAACGTCCTGGTGGTGTTCGGGACCCAAAACAGCAACATCACGACGGTCCTCCTGCGAGATAGTGGGGTTAGCTGAGGGCCTTGCTGGAAGGGCTCCACGGTACGAACGTACCCAGATGGTCGTGCCATCTACCAGAGCTGCGGCAACAAACACGAGCTTGGAACAGCTTTTATAGTGATGGGAAAGATGCAAAAGCGCGTGATCGGGTGGTGGCCGATCAACTCATGAATGTGCCGGTTGAGAATCAAGGGCCGGTTCTTCAACATCAGCATCATCAACGTGCACAGCCCTCACCTCGAAAGTGCCGGTGACGACAAAGACGAATTTTACGCGCAGCTGGAGCGTGAATACGACCGTTGCCCAAAACATGATATCAAGATCGTCATCGGGGATTTTAACGCTCAGGTCGGCCAGGAGGATGAATTTAAACCGACAATTGGAAGGTTCAGTGAGCACCAGCTGACCAACGAAAACGGCCTCGGACTGACAGATTTCATCGCCTCCAAACCAATGGCCGTACGTAGTACCTTTTTCCAGCACCGCCTCCCACACAAGTACACCTGGAGATCACTGTACCAAACGCAATCACAGATCGACCACGCTTTGATCGACAGCCGGCACTTCTCGGACATCATCGACGTCAGATCCTGCCGAGGCGCCAACATTGAGTCTGACCATTATTTGGTGATGGTGAAGATGCGCCCAAAACTCTCCGTAGTGAACAACCCACGAAACCGGCGCCCGCCTCGCACTGAAGCAACCTGAGGTCGCGGCAGACTACGCGCAATCGGTCGAAGCCGCGCTGCCGGCAGAGGGCGAGCTTGACGAAGCCCCTGTCGAGGACTGTTAGGATACCATCAAGACTGCCACCAACAGTGCTGCGGAGAACGTCATCGGTTATGTGGAGCGAACTCGACGGAACGACTGGTTCGGAGGCCATCCTGACACTCAATCGTGAGGTGATCAAAAGGTGGAAGCAGCACTTCGGTGAACACCTGAACGGCGCACATGCAGGAGATCAAGACGGTGGGGGAAGGTACATCGCCGGCGTAGCCAACGACGAAGAGGAGCCACTCCCAACGATGAGTGAAGTTAAGGAAGCCATTCGCCAGCTGAATAGAAACAAGTCGGCTGGGAAGGATGGTATCGCAGCTGAACTCATCAAAATGGGCCCGGACAAGTTGGCCGATTGCCTACACCGATTGATAGTCCGGATCTGGGACATAGAACAGCTACCGGAGGAGTGGAAGGAGTGGGTAATATGTCCCATCTACAAGAAGGGCGACAAATTGGACTTTGAGAACTACCGAGCGATCACTGTCCTCAATGCCGCCTACAATGTTGTCCAGAATCCTACTCCGCCGCCTAACGCCACAAGCAAACAGATTCGTGGGTAGTCATCAGGCCGGCTTCATGGAGGGACGGTCTACGACGGACCAGATATTCACATTACGGCAAATCCTCCAAAAATGCCGGGAACACCAAGTCCCTACGCACCATCTATTCATCGACTTCAAAGCCGCATTCGACACGATCGACCGTAACGAGCTATGGAACATCATGGACGAGAATGGCTTTTCCGGAAAGCTGATCAGACTGATCAAGAGGACGATGGATGGAACGCAGTGCTGTGTGCGGATCTCGGGTGAACTGTCGAGTTCATTCGAATCGCGCAGGGGGCTTCGACAAGGTGATGGTCTATCCTGCATGATGTTCAACGTGGCGCTAGAAGGTGTATTCGACGAGCGGTGGGCGAAATACGGGGCACGATTTTCAACAGATCCAGTCAACTTATTTGCTTTGTCGATGACATTGATATAGTCGGCAGATCATCTGCGGCGGTGGAAGACATCTACCGCAAACTGAAACGCGAAGCAGGAAGGATTGGGTTGATGATTTATACGTCCAAGACGAAGTACATGCTGGCCTGCGGATCCGAGACCGACCGAACCCGCTTATGCAGTAATAACAAGGTCACGATCGACGCCGACGAGCTGGAGATGGTCGAAGACTTTGTCTATCTCGGCTCACTGGTGACCGCAGACAATGACACCAGCCGTGAGATCCGGAGGCGAATTATCAGCGGAAGTCGTGCATACTATGGACTCCACAAGCAACTGCGGTCGCGAAGACTTAGCCCTCGCACGAAGTGTAACCTGTATATTACGCTCATTAGAACCTTTGTTCTCTACGGGCACGAGACATGGATATTGCTCGAGGAGGACCTGCGTACACTCGGGGTATTCGAGCGACGAGTGTTAAGAACCATCTTTGGCGGCGTACAGGAGAACGGAGTGTGGAGGCGAAGGATGAACCACGAGCTCGCGCGACTCTACGGCGAACCCAGTATCCAGAAGGTGGTGAAAGCTGGCCGGATACGCTGGGCGGGACATGTTGCGAGAATGCCGGACGACTGTCCTGCGAAACAGGTGTTCGCTACGAATCCGTTAGGAACAAAACGAGCGGGGGCGCAACGAGCGAGGTGGGTAGACCAAGTGGAGCGTGATCTGGCGAACGTGGGGTGCCCGAGGAATTGGAGAACGATTGCCATGGACCGAGTGAATTTTAGGAATTATGTTCGTCAAGTTATGTCGTGAGACGGAATACTATGTAAATAAATAAAAATAAAATAAGGTGCGGTCTTTTAGCCATGTTAAAAGGCGATGATTTCTTAGCAGGCACATAATGCGTAACGAACACAGCTATTTAGTGCGACGTCAAGTTTAGATTTTTCTTCGTTGCGCATGCCTAGTTGGAAAACATCACCAAAAATGAAGTGAGGCAAAATCAATGTTTTGAACATTAATTTGGTATCCCGCGGCAAATATCTGGCTATTCCATTCAAAATATGAAGGCAAGCATAGATTTTTCCGACTTGTGAAGAAATCAGTTTGTCCTACTTTAGATTGTTTTGAGGTTGTTTGCTGAGTTTACTGGAAAACAAACCTGATTTTCAATGTAGATGTCTGACAATCTAGTTGTAAATTGGTTCCTTTCAAAAATTAGGACTTTTGTTTTGGTGTGATTGATTCGAAGATAGTTTTGTTCTGCCCAAGTACTCACTTTGTCCAAATAATTATTTACGAATGTTAGTAGCTCTTCCAAGGATTTCCTAGGAGCGACGAAAATAAGCTTAACATCGTCGGCGAACATTTGCACTTGGGAATACTAAAGTACATCAGGGAGATCATTAATGTACATCGAAAATAGCAGAGGTCCCAGAACAGAACCTTGGGGTACTCCCGATGAGCCGGTTGAGAAATTTGATCACCACAAGAGACCCTCTGCCTCTGTGAATCCATACAACCTTTGTAGCTTGTGTAGCAGCCAAGAGTGTGATATAGTGTCGAATGCTTTCGTAAAATCTAGGAGTACTAGCACAGCATTATCCTTCCGATCCACGGAACAGGCGACGTTGTTGTGTACTCTAAGAAATGCAGTTTTTACTCCTTGTCCACGTCGGAAACCAGCTTGATTGACAGATAAAAGATGGCATTGCTCAAGGTGTGTAGTAACTTATGTTTTTACCAATTTTTCCAATACCTTTGATAATCCCCACAATACACTAATTGGACGAAGATTTTCTATAGTATTTTAGCGGCTATTCTTCTTCAAGGGTATAACTTTTGCATTCTTCCAGCTTGTAGGAAACTTTGATGAATTTATGGCACAATTCATTAGATGTGTTATGTGCTCTAAGATGAGAGGAGCGATGATTTTAATAAAGCGTATACACCATCCATACCTATTGCATGCGATTTGACATCATATATTGCATTGACCACTTCAATATCATGAATTTGACTAAATTCAATGCTGGGAATTGCACGTTGTTCAAGTCTATCAGGTCTACTAGTAACTGTATTGAGATGAGACACAGAAAAATCGTTCACATCTCGAGGATCAAAAGAACAGCTTTCATTGTGCTTAGCTTGATCGTTGAACTGTCGACCAAGATAAGATTTCTTTGCATATCTTATTATTGAGGTCACATTATTACGAATTATTTTGAAGTTCAGCCATTTTTCATCCTTTTGGTTTCGTTTGCATGCTTCCAGTCTTCGTAGGCACAATTTGATCTGTGATGAATTGGAAACTGGATGAGCGAGGAAGATGTTCTCATCCAAAGAGCAAATTCACTCGTGTTAGGAAAAATTGGTAGAAATTTTGACACTTGTAGCATATTTTGAAAACTTTACCATGTAAACACATTTTCTAGATCTGCAGCCGTCAAGTTTTTTTTTTACAACACGTGTTCTATTTCTGAATGCTTGCTTATGCTTATGATACATACACAGCCAGATCTTGTCAGCATCCCGGTGAGTAGTAATAGTACATCTACTACTCATCATAACTAGGCCGGGCCCACTGTGCAATTTTGGACGCAGAACACAGGGAGGAAGAAACGTGGACAACAGTACCATACGCTTCCATGATTTTAAAATGTTTGAAGTTTTCACGTTGGAACACAGTTGCTAAAATTTACTGTGCTCCTTGATGGTGGACCATGTGAATTCGTCCTTCTGTGGGCGGAAATGAAGTTTTTCTGCACAGAAATCCAAAACATTGCAGTATAGAATCAAAGAAATCAATTGATAAATTGCAATTTTAAAATTACTTTTCTGAAAGTTTAATCAAACTACATGTTTCGGATTATTGTGCACCATCATCTCTGGTCATCGACCTTGGATTTAGCGCCTTTACTCGCTCTTGAAAATAAATATTGGAAGAACAGAGAAAAAATTAGTACCACCACAAAATCTTTTGGAATCAACTCTTCCAAAAGATTTTGCGGAATAATTGTGAAAGTCCACATTTCTACCATTTTAAAAACTATAAGCTTTTATGGCTAAATTAGTGAGGTAGAAACAATCAAAAGAATTCATATTGAAAGATCTTAATACTAAAATCCTTAGCTTGGATAAACTTGATGACTCCAACTCGGGTATGCTTGGTTCCGATTTTACCCTCGAGCAATCCATAGATGGCACTCAATTTTCATTTGAGTAAATTCCAATACTAAACAAATTTATTTGGCCCATTTTTTATACACATTATCAAAATGAGCCACTCTATCCAAACGGAACCAAACCAGCAAAAAAAACATATCAAAGCAGTCAGATTTTATGCCCGATTTGGAATGTTTAACATGCTCTTTAAAATATCCCATAAATATATTTAAAAGAATCATGAATGAATTCCGTTTAGTTTATTTCACTAACATAACACTTAAACCCAAAGAAAATTTCCCTTTAAGCACTATTAAACTTTCCTTTCCCAGCAAAACAAGCAATCAACACATTTCTCGCACTGCATGATAAACAAAAAATTGCTAAATGCCATAACTTTCATTTATGCACTTCTTTCAAAAGCCACCAATTTTCTAGAAGTGTCGTTTAATCCGCGTTTTTTCACTTTAAGTTGATACATTTACACAATGAATCGAGGAAAAAAAACTTATCTTGGCAAAACCACTGGAAACGCGAAAAATCAGGACCGTGAGAGAAAATCGACCGCACTCTACCGTCACGTGTTCTATTTTTGCATGCTGTGATGCAAAACTAGCTCGATTTCTTTCACACTATTCATCTAAACAGTGTTGTAAAAAAAAATTCAACGCCCAAAGATCTTGAAAACATTTCTGCATTGTAAAGTTTTCAAAATGTGCTACAAGCGTCAAAATTTCTACCAATTTTTTCCAACACGAGTGAACTTGCTCTAACGGAGTAAATGCCTGTGAGAGCGGTCTGGCGAACCCCCTCGCTACCAACAAACTCAGGGCCAGGACGACTGGCCTCCGGGGTCTCTATAAACCGAACGCCGCTGAAACCCAAGAAATTGCCGAGGTACTTACGGGTGGAAATGAGCGGTAGTTAGCGTGGCATCCGTGTTTGGGTGAAATATTATCACACAGAGATAAAATTCCTGAAAGGGATGAATACTTGTCTGGATAAGTAGGCTGGAGGATTACATTGCCAATATCGAACTCAGGGCTGGGACGGCTGATGACGCTGGCTGGAAACAGCGCGACTGAAGCCCCACATGTGCCAAGTTCGTTGCGTCCCATTAGAGAAACCCATGAAGCACTTGCCGGAATCGGCAGGGAGCTACGGTCTCGTGGTCGTTATCAGCTGACGTGGGAGCTGGACGAATCCCACCAACCAAGATTCTAGGTTTGTCTACTCCGGGGGCACCGATGCGGTCGTGGACCGAACAGTGCTGATTATACTCGGGGTGGTTGCTTCCGCGATTGCGTGCGCGGTTGCTAGCACATTTCCAAGTGATTCGAGTGATTTTCTACAGGTTGTTTGGCATTGCACCATCCTGAATCCTGAATCTTAAGTCTGAATTTTGATCTATGTCAAGCAAGGATCAGGATTTTTGTTTGGTCAATGAAAACTTCTTAACTATTTCAAGATTTCAAGCTCCTTATTTATTGTTATAGGAATAATCTCCGGGACGTACCCAAAGACAAATGCGTTCAGATTGATGTCCGTTGTAGCGAAAACTTCTCTCGTCTCAATAATAATTTTTAAAGAATTCCATTTTCTAGTTGTTCGATTTTCAGTTGACTTTAAGTCGTAAAGGCAGGAAAAGAGTCACTGAAAAAAAGGTATTTATGCTTTGAAGGACTCAACTCAATCGATTTCGCATTTAACGGCTGACTTTTTCCTGTTGAGGAAAATGTCATAGATCAAGTTCACATTCCCATTTTTGCCTCTTCCGAAAGCCCTGCTGAAATCAAAGAAGCTCGATTACCTACCATCGATACGCCAGAATCTTGATTGCAATAATTCAATCCACCGTCCCTTTTCAAACACCTTTTCCTTGCTCACTTGCTGCCTCAGGAACCCGAAGAACTGACCCAAAAGTAGGTAGTTACTTACTCGGCCACAAGTTACCTACTGCATTCGGGTTTGTTTTTTGTTTCTGTTGTGCGAGAAATTATTCCGTGTTTGCTTGCAACATCGCCCAAACCGAAGATCGACGCGACGGTGCAAAGATTCATGTAATTTGATAATTTTTCAAACTTCTTCTCTCTCCGGTCCGGTGTTTTCAATTTGCATATTTTTTTTTTGCTCTCCCTTTGCTTCATTTTGTTCACCTTACGATGCTGCCGATGTTTACTTTTGCTCCTCATCCTATCCCCATCATCTTCGGACCTTCGGGCGCTCTGCTGGACCCTATCAATAGGGTTGGCGGTTGGCTCTCATCGGATCGGACTGTTTCTTGTTTTAGTTTTTATCCGCACACACTCCCGATTGCATACCTTCGACTGAGGCGAACATCGTCGTCCCCTGTCGCAAAATATAAACATTCAAGTCAGTTGAATTATCTCTTTTACATGCAATTTGTTCGCATCTTTCTCCACTTGGCTTTTCCGCACTTGCTATGAACTGCATATCGCGTTCGTCGCACTCTCGTCGATCCACCCGTCGTGCGTCCTCGCGTCATCGGTTTTCCTCTTCGCACTCTTTTCGTCCTTCACTCGATCGCTCGCCGCTCGCTGTTTGTTGTTTGCTACACACGCTTGCTTTGACCGTGGTCATGCAATCGTCTCCTCTGCTGCAGCTATCCGTTTTTTTTTCGGATGGTAGGTTCCACAACACAGCGACGGGTGGCTTCCCGGTTTCGCGTGATATTTTTTTTTCTTTTCAACTGTTTTATTTATCGCACCTAGCAACCGCGCAGAGCGACTCTCCGACATTGTCTCTTTCTCTTTTAAAACTTGTTCTCGGCGAGAGCAAGTTCATCGGCACTCTTCGTTCTTCGTTCTCACAAATCTCGTTTCACTCATTCTCGTGGGTAGCATTTTTTTTTCTTATTGGGACTTTTCCTGCAGATCGACGGGCAGCAGCAAGTGGGGAGTGATTTTCCGACTGGCGGCGGTCATCATCCATTCGTAATGAATTTTATGTTGCGGAGAGCATAAATTTTCATTTACATCCCTTCCGAACAATTTTCGGCGGCTGCTTGCTGTCCCTTGGCCGGCTGAGGCAAAGCTGTCTGGCTGATGATGGTTCAGACCGTTTGCGTCTGTCTTGATTGTTGATTATTTATATTCGAGAATCTGATTTAATTATTCACCGAAAAATTCAAAATAATCTTGAAAAATAACAAAATTTCTCCCAGATCACCGACAAAAATGAAATAAAAAACAAAAATGACATGAGTGAAAAGATGATAAAAATAAAAAAATAACAAAAATGACAAGATGAGAAAAAATGACTAAAATGTCATTTTCATCAATTTTGTCCATTTTTTGTAATTTTGTAATTTTTGTAATTTCTGTATGTTTGTCATTTTTGTCATTTTTTTAATTTTTGTCATTTTTGTCATTTTTGTCATTTTTGTCATTTTTGTCATTTTCGTCATTTTTGTCAGTTTTTTCATTTTTGTCATTTTTGTCATTTTTGTCATTTTTGTCATTTTTGTCATTTTTGTCATTTTTGTCATTTTTGTCATTTTTGTCATTTTTGTCATTTTTGTCATTTTTGTCATTTTTGTCATTTTTGTCATTTTTGTCATTTTTGTCATTTTTGTCATTTTTGTCATTTTTGTCATTTTTGTCATTTTCGTCATTTTATGTCATTTTCGTCATTTTTTGTCATTTTTGTTATTTTTGTCATTTTTGTCATTTTTGTCATTTTTGTCATTTTTGTCATTTTTGTCATTTTTGTCATTTTTGTCATTTTTGTCATTTTTGTCATTTTTGTCATTTTTGTCATTTTTGTCATTTTTGTCATTTTTGTCATTTTTGTCATTTTTGTCATTTTTGTCATTTTTGTCATTTTTGTCATTTTTGTCATTTTTGTCATTTTTGTCATTTTTGTCATTTTTGTCATTTTTGTCATTTTTGTCATTTTTGTCATTTTTGTCATTCTTGACATTTTTGTCATTTTTGTCATTTTTGTCATTTTTGTCATTTTTGTAATTTTTGTAATTTTTGTAATTTTTGTAATTTTTGTAATTTTTGTCATTTTTGTAACTTTTGTAATTTTTGTCATTTTTGTCATTTTTGTCAATTTTGTCAATTTTGTCATTTTTGTCATTTTTGTCATTTTTGTCATTTTTGTCATTTTTGTCATTTTTGTCATTTTTGTCATTTTTGTCATTTTTGTCATTTTTGTCATTTTTGTCATTTTTGTCATTTTTGTCATTTTTGTCATTTTTGTCATTTTTGTCATTTTTGTCATTTTTGTCATTTTTGTCATTTTTGTCATTTTTGTCATTTTTGTCATTTTTGTCATTTTTGTCATTTTTGTCATTTTTGTCATTTTTGTCATTTTTGTCATTTTTGTAATTTTTGTCATTTTTGTTATTTTTGTCATTTTTGTCATTTTTGTCATTTTTGTTATTTTTGTCATTTTTGTCATTTTTGTCATTTTTGTCATTTTTGTCATTTTTGTCATTTTTGTCATTTTTGTCATTTTTGTCATTTTTGTCATTTTTGTCATTTTTGTCATTTTTGTCATTTTTGTCATTTTTGTCATTTTTGTCATTTTTGTCATTTTTGTCATTTTTGTCATTTTTGTCATTTTTGTCATTTTTGTCATTTTTGTCATTTTTGTCATTTTTGTCATTTTTGTCATTTTTGTCATTTTTGTCATTTTTGTCATTTTTGTAATTTTTGTAATTTTTGTCATTTTTGTCATTTTTGTCATTTTTGTCATTTTTGTCATTTTTGTCATTTTTGTCATTTTTGTCATTTTTGTCATTTTTGTCATTTTTGTCATTTTTGTCATTTTTGTCATTTTTGTCATTTTTGTCATTTTTGTCATTTTTGTCATTTTTGTCATTTTTGTCATTTTTGTCATTTTTGTCATTTTTGTCATTTTTGTCATTTTTGTCATTTTTGTCATTTTTGTCATTTTTGTCATTTTTGTCATTTTTGTCATTTTTGTCATTTTTGTCATTTTTGTCATTTTTGTCATTTTTGTCATTTCTGTCATTTTTGTCATTTTTGTCATTTTTGTCATTTTTGTCATTTTTGTCATTTTTGTCATTTTTGTCATTTTTGTCATTTTTGTCATTTTTGTCATTTTTGTCATTTTTGTCATTTTTGTCATTTTTGTCATTTTTGTCATTTTTGTCATTTTTGTCATTTTTGTCATTTTTGTCATTTTTGTCATTTTTGTCATTTTTGTCATTTTTGTCATTTTTGTCATTTTTGTCATTTTTGTCATTTTTGTCATTTTTGTCATTTTTGTCATTTTTGTCATTTTTGTCATTTTTGTCATTTTTGTCATTTTTGTCATTTTTGTCATTCTTGACATTTTTGTCATTTTTGTCATTTTTGTCATTTTTGTCATTTTTGTCATTTTTGTCATTTTTGTAATTTTTGTAATTTTTGTAATTTTTGTAATTTTTGTCATTTTTGTCATTTTTGTAATTTTTGTAATTTTTGTCATTTTTGTCATTTTTGTCATTTTTGTCAATTTTGTCATTTTTGTCATTTTTGTCATTTTTGTCATTTTTGTCATTTTTGTCATTTTTGTCATTTTTGTCATTTTTGTCATTTTTGTCATTTTTGTCATTTTTGTCATTTTTGTCATTTTTGTCATTTTTGTCATTTTTGTCATTTTTGTCATTTTTGTCATTTTTGTCATTTTTGTCATTTTTGTCATTTTTGTCATTTTTGTCATTTTTGTCATTTTTGTCATTTTTGTCATTTTTGTCATTTTTGTCATTTTTGTCATTTTTGTCATTTTTGTCATTTTTGTCATTTTTGTCATTTTTGTCAATTTTGTCATTTTTGTCATTTTTGTCATTTTTGTCATTTTTGTCATTTTTGTCATTTTTGTCATTTTTGTCATTTTTGTCATTTTTGTAATTTTTGTAATTTTTGTCATTTTTGTCATGTTTGTCATTTTTGTCATTTTTGTCATTTTTGTCATTTTTGTCATTTTTGTCATTTTTGTCATTTTTGTCATTTTTGTCATTTTTGTCATTTTTGTCATTTTTGTCATTTTTGTCATTTTTGTCATTTTTGTCATTTTTGTCATTTCTGTCATTTTTGTCATTTTTGTCATTTTTGTCATTTTTGTCATTTTTGTCATTTTTGTCATTTTTGTCATTTTTGTCAAATTTTTTAAATTTTTGTTTTATTTTATGATGAATTGACAAAAGTGACAAAAAAATTAAAATAATAAATTATGACAAAAATGAAAAAAAATGTAATTTTCTTCAATTCTATCGATGGCAAAAATAACAAAAATGACAAAAATGATAAAAATGACAAAAATGACAAAAATGACAAAAATGACAAAAATGACAAAAATGACAAAAATGACAAAAATGACAAAAATGACAAAAATGACAAAAATGACAAAAATGACAAAAATGACAAAAATGACAAAAATGACAAAAATGACAAAAATGACAAAAATGACAAAAATGACAAAAATGACAAAAATGACAAAAATGACAAAAATGACAAAAATGACAAAAATGACAAAAATGACAAAAATGACAAAAATGACAAAAATGACAAAAATGACAAAAATGACAAAAATGACAAAAATGACAAAAATGACAAAAATGACAAAAATGACAAAAATGACAAAAATGACAAAAATGACAAAAATGACAAAAATGACAAAAATGACAAAAATGACAAAAATGACAAAAATGACAAAAATGACAAAAATGACAAAAATGACAAAAATGACAAAAATGACAAAAATGACAAAAATGACAAAAATGACAAAAATGACAAAAATGACAAAAATGACAAAAATGACAAAAATGACAAAAATGACAAAAATGACAAAAATGACAAAAATGACAAAAATGACAAAAATGACAAAAATGACAAAAATGACAAAAATGACAAAAATGACAAAAATGACAAAAATGACAAAAATGACAAAAATGACAAAAATGACAAAAATGACAAAAATGACAAAATTGACAAAATTGACAAAAATGACGAAAATGACAAAAATGACAAAAATGACAAAAATGACAAAAATGACAAAAATGACAAAAATGACAAAAATGACAAAAATGACAAAAATGACAAAAATGACAAAAATGACAAAAATGACAAAAATTACAAAAATGACAAAAATGACAAAAATGACAAAAATGACAAAAATGACAAAAATGACAAAAATGACAAAAATGACAAAAAATGACAAAAATGACAAAAATGACAAAAATGACAAAAATGACAAAAATGACAAAAATGACAAAAATGACAAAAATGACAAAAATGACAAAAATGACAAAAATTACAAAAATGACAAAAATGACAAAAATGACAAAAATGACAAAAATGACAAAAAATACAAGAAATACAACAAATACAAAAATTACAAAAATTACAAAAATTGCAAAAATTAAAAAAATTACAAAAATGACAAAAATGACAAAAATGACAAAAATGACAAAAATGACAAAAAATGACAAAAATGACAAAAATGACAAAAATGACAAAAATGACAAAAATGACAAAAATGACAAAAATGACAAAAATGACAAAAATGACAAAAATGACAAAAATGACAAAAATGACAAAAATGACAAAAATGACAAAAATGACAAAAATGACAAAAATGACAAAAATGACAAAAATGACAAAAATGACAAAAATGACAAAAATGACAAAAATGACAAAAATGACAAAAATGACAAAAATGACAAAAATGACAAAAATGACAAAAATGACAAAAATGACAAAAATGACAAAAATGACAAAAATGACAAAAATGACAAAAATAACATAAATGACAAAATGACCAAAATGACCAAATTGACAAAAATGACAAAAGTGACAAAAATGTGTAATAATGACAAGAATTTCAAAGGGTCTTTTTAAGTAGACTAAATTTTGCTCGAAATAGGCAACGAAGGCTTTCCATTTGAAGGCAAATGTAGTTTAATTTATTGTGCATTAAAGTAATCTCCTTTTCAATGCAGTATTCAGAAACATTTAAAATTAAGTTTCCATTCAATTTACTCAATATCTGAGGGTCCTCCCATCTTCCTGTCATGTTTTCATACTGTCGATTCATTCTCAACAATAATAATCATACCAGCGCTGGTGTCTTCATCAAACATTCATTCATGCATAGTTGAAACAACACTCATACCTTGGGCTAATATTTACAAACACGCAAAAAAAAGTAGAAAAACAATTTACCCCCCTACGTCTCGTGATTTCGAAACCAGATGCACTTGCACACAAAACACAAAGCACTTTCCTTTTTAGCCACCATCAGGGGAGGGAGCCCATCCACCGAAAATTTTCGATTCAACCGCATTTGGGAAGGACCAAGAGGGTGCGCCACCATCTGATGATTTATGCGATGACGTTGCCCCGATAACAGGACCGAAACAAACGCCCGGCAACATAATATGAAACTAATGCAAAATGTCGCACCAAACAGCAGCATACGACGTGTGTATTTAGGTACATTGTAATGAGGCGTGCGGAACAACACAACCCCTCGCTTATTACTTCATTCATGCATTCAGCTGGCCAATCTAATACATGATGCGATCATCAATGACCTATTCATAGGTGGGTACATGGATGCCAGCCAAGGTGCTAGTGCGTTTGATTCGCATCTGCAGTGTGTTTGGTGAGGGATTTCGTCCGGTTGAAAAGGCTAGCTAAGCCCAGTTGTATGAAATCGGGATACCAGCTAGATAAAACGGCCTTTCGGGAAAGACGGCATACTTCGAGGCGTGCTTAGAGAAGCGGCGTTTCGATTCCGGGGGAGCTTCAGACGCAATCGAAGCCTTTATCGGGAATGGGGTGCATTCGAGGGTGCAGAACTATATACAAGTGCGTGTGACAAACAAAAACAGCATTAATTTGGGAAAAAATCCAATTTTTTTCTGATCTCATAAAAAATTTCACAAAATTAAAATAATTTAAAATTTGAAAATTATTACCGCTAGTGACTTTTTCCTTCTAAATACTTTTTCTCAGGATTCATTTAATTTAGGTTTTATTTAAAAATTTTGTTTATTTTTATTTGTTTAGATTTAATTCAACTGAAATCGTCAGCTTTTGATTAAAAAAAACACACACAAGATTTATAAGATTTGAAGAAATAATCAATTTCTTTACTCTGTTGTGGTATGAGCCTACTTGGTTGAATGATTCAACTGAATCAAAGCAATCGAAAGATTCCTTTTAATTCAACCACGGTACGGTACGTTATGAATACCATCCTTTAAAAAGTTATCCCATTTTTGAAGCCTAATAACTTTTTTAATTTTAATTCGAATCGATTTTCAGTCTTCGGATAAAATATTTGTCATAATTTGGGCTTACAGAAAAACAGTTTTTAAAAGAAATCGGCCGAAGAGGATCAAAGTTATTCATGAAAAACTGGATTTCCATGTTTCTCCCGAACAATATGTCTCAAAACCCCATACAAACTTTAGGCTCGTTGAGCGACCCCTTCCCGTGATCCGATCTGGCCCAAATTTGGCATGAGACCTTGTACTAGGCCTAGAATCAATTTAAGCCTGCAGCGCATAACTTTTTCAAATGTCGGGTTATTTAGGGCACTCTAGTGTCTATCTTGTTCGAGTTTCGATAGCAGAAAGGAAAGAGTCTGACAGCTGACACACTGTCATTGCGTAACTAAAGTAGAAGCCTTGCATTGTAGTAACAGGCGTTATGCATAGGGTTGCCAACTTAACATCCCTGCTCAACCTTTGCAGACCGCCAACCTTATATTGACTCGATGTCGCCGAAATGCTGATGCTGGTAATTCTTTGATCATCATGTCGGCCTGCATTTCGGAGGATGGCAGATAGGGTAAAACTGTACAAAACGCACCAGCGGGGTAAGGTGGCCAATGCCATTATTTCTCAAATATACACTAACCAACGGCTTCAAATGATGTTTTTCTTCATTTATATTGTAGCAAACAAGCTTTTTCATCAGTCAAAAGATGAAAAGTTCACAAAAACTACTTCAGTTCTTAGAAACAGAAGAATTAATGGAATCAACGTGAAACTTGTTATTTTTCATAAGTAACATATAAGGTTTTATGGTAAAACAGCCTGCGCAATCTGACCAAACTACAGCTTATCGTTTATCCACTCATGTGCTCTTTCGGAAGCTTATAAAATGTTTGTTGTATTTTATTAACTTCCTACAAAATTTTATCAAAAATCGTTCAGATGAAAATTGGGGCAGAATGCCCACAAGACCACGTGTTTTACGCTCAAATTTTGAATGCTGTTAACTTTTGAGAAAACCCGAATATCAAAACAAAATGCCATTCTTTTTATTTGCTGACTCCCAAATTACGATAACAATGCATAATTATAACAGATTTCGTCCTTGTTCGAGTTAAAACGGTGCACCAGTATTCGACTCGAAAAAAATAATCGGCCGCCATGTTTGCTACGATATCACCACACGCTAACTTTTGGCTACCCCTTAAAGGCGTAAAAATGACCCGTTATTGAGAACCCCCATTATCTGTCAAATAACGGGTCATTATATCGGATCAATATTACCCCTTATTTAGAAAAGCTCGATTCCCTTCAAAAAGGGTAGTTTCAGATGCGTTACATTAAAAGCGTTGAATTCGGCATGATGAGAGAGGTTGTGGTAAGTTGTAATTGTAAAAAAAAATAAATTGTATTTTCTCAGAATTTATATTCATTCATTTTATTTCAGAATCCCTGCAAAATTCCGGACGAACCAGTCGAACACAAAAAGAATTAAAGAAAATATGCACCGCGGCGGACTAACATTGAAGGTAAAGTTGGTGGTTTTTGTGAAAAGCAATTTAAAAAATAAATTAAGATCTAATTTCATGTTTTGTTGTGTTTTAGGATTCATCTTAGGATGGTTAGAATTCCAAGCGAAAAACCGATTATGCCAATCGACTAAAGAAAGAAAAAATAAAAAATTAATTAAAGTTATTTCAAATCTAAAAATAAATGGCATTTCAATAAACAAAATGAAACACCATTTTGTTTTTATTTATCTTCCAGTAAACACATTTTCTATAAGCCTAATCTTCAATTTCCACCATACGGAAGCTTTTGAAATAAGGGGTAATTTCCGCTACAAGCGTTTGGAATAAGGGGTAATTTTCATCCGCTGCAAGCGTTATCAAGCTGAGTACCCCTTAAAGGGTACAGCGGCTGTATCCTTTAAAAGGAGTTCTCCCAGTCTTATTCAATAACGGGTCAAAAGTATTCGTTAAGGGGTAGCCAAAAGTTAGCGTGCATATCAGTTAGAAAAATTGAAATTCGTTGCCTACTTGAAGGCGTTTTATATATAAGGATATTAAAAAGTGTATTTTGAAAAGCGAAATTTTCGTAGAGTTTACCAACACTAAATGGTTTTTAGCCAAAGGATGGTTAGTTTACAAAAATACGATGAACATGTAATCAAACATTTGATGTTTCAATAATTACATTCCGTATAATCATTGTTCCATTTCTTACCACCGTCGATACTCCAGTCCCAAGCTCAATGTACCCTATACAGAACGGAAGACGCGCTTCAAATGCGCCCAGTGGGCACTCGGTCACTCGGGCAGCTCTAGAACTAGCTAAGCCGCCAAGTCCGGTCGAATTGTCAGACGATCAACAACCGGTACGGTAGCTTACTTGCCACAACTACAGTCGATTCTCCAACTGCGCTATCGGCTTACAGCTCTCCATCCCGAAGCGACGCAGCATTGCTTCGAAACATTTCCGCTGAATTGTTTGCATCACACCCGTTTCGTGTGTAGATCTCGATATACACACATTTCCTGGACGCACTCAATTTTTCCGGTGTCGGTCATCTAAAATTCTTCGGATAATCTCTTCTCAATGTTCACTGCAACTTTCAGTGAGGACCCGACAATACGAACATCGTCCACGTAAAGCACTAAAAACACTGTGTCTCAACCATCCTCCAAAGTGTATAAACACTGATCGTTTGCACTTTTCTTGACACCCCTTGAATCTTTCACAAATTGTATGCTTCAATGCTTCACCTGGCATTTCATAAATCCTTCCGGTTCGGTCATATAGATGTCTTCAGATAGCTGTCCATTCAGGAACGCTGTGGCAACATCCACTTGGTGAACGTACATCTTTCTGTGTTTGCTACCATTAAGACCGTACGGAGCGTGTCCAACTTTGCCTTTGGAGAGTACGTTAAACTATAACCTATGGGTTGGTCAGCCTGCCCAGCACCAATGAGACCCCCTCTCTACAAGCCTCAAGGCCGGCTATCTGCGTTCTAGCTCGCACAAGAAAAACACTGAGCTTTGCAAAAGCGAACTTTCCCCGTTTATTGGTGTTTAGGTCGACAAGATGGTTTCTTCCCCTAATGTTAAAGCAAATACAATACTTCACAAATAATGGGCTCTTCTTACCTTAAGATGGTTGCCAATAAATAACTCCAGGGCTGCTCCTGCACCTCTCTCCCTTCCGCCTCCGTTCGTTGAACTACGCTGCGGCGCAAGGTGAGTAACTCGGTGGGCTATTGACGCAACTCCTCTTCAGCTGACCCTTCGGATTTCCGGACCACCAGGTGTTGAAGGTTACCTGGATGCGGTGTAATACCTCAGCGTTGACGGCTTCATGGGTGTGGTAGGTACTGCTCAGCCGTCTTGACCGGGCCTCTTATGATTCGCCTCGCCTTCTCTGTTGGCTATCTCAAGACTCGCAGCAGTCCTCCAGTGGATTTTAATCCAAACAAACAAAAAGGGATCCTGTTGGTGTAATGGGATAAAACGAAAGTGGATTAGGAGCCATTCCAGTGGGCCAGTTCATCATCCCTTAGGATTCCGGGGCGGCAATCACTCCTCACCTGGTTGTAGTGTGCTTATTTTTCACTACAAGCACTATCGGTTGAACCGTATGGTATGGACGTTGTTTGTGGAGTGATTGTCGTAACTATAGGTCATCGCCCCGGATCTGAACTTTCGGCTCCGTCCTGAGATTCCGCCCCATTGCTTTCAAAGCCCGCCTATGGCTGCCCATCTATGCGTTTCAATCAGCGCCCTCTGTTGAACAGCATCTTACTCAACCATTACCTGGCCATTATTTGCAAATGGCGTCGGTGGTGTAAGGTACGGTCCGCCTCCCCTCCACAAAGCGCTTCCTGTGCACAATTACAACGTTGATTCTCAATGATCTTGGGCTTCTCACACAACGCACTGGTTACAAATCAGTAATCAAAACCGTACCTCTGGTTTTAACCTCTTGTCACCAATCGTGCTTTGTAATGATCTGACTTTCCACTTTCCATCGACACCCGGTTTCACTTAAAAAAAAAACCATTTAAAGGGTGTCCACGATGAAATTGCTCTAACTTTTTAATCGTTGGGTAGAGTTTAATGAAAATTTGGGTGGATGTAGTTCATAGTTCCTATTGTTTACATCCTGCAAGTTTTAAAGTTCTGTGATCAAAATTCGCGGAAATGGAGTCGAAAAACCAACTCGTGCGTGATAGAATCTTGCGCATTCATCACGGGAACAAGGATCTCTCACATCGTTCCATCGCTAAAACGTTGGGAATCGCAAATTCAACGGTGTCGTGAGTGATTGAGCGGTTCGAGGAACGATTGACCACCGATCGGAAGCCCAAAAGTGAAGGAAAAAGTATTCCGTACCACGCCAAGAACCACAACCGCGTAGTTGAGGCCTTCAACCGAAACCCGAACGCCTCCGTTCGGGATGTGGCTAAGAAGCTGCACCTAAGCCAAAGTTTTGTCCAGAAGGCCAAAACTAAGGCTGGGCTTCGAACGTTTAAGGTACAAAATGCCCTACGAGAAGCAGAACAAGTCCGTCAAAACCCGTGCCAGGAAGTTGTACCTCACCATGCTGACGAAAGTTGAATGCTGCATCATGGATGACGAAACATATATGAAGGCCGACTTCAAACAGATCCCCGGCAACCTGTTTTTCACGGCCAAGGATAAGTTAAGAGTTCCGGAGCATGTCCGCACTCAGAAGATGTCCAAATTTTCGAAGAAATTCCTCGTTTGGCTGCACGTGCGGAAAGCGGAGTGCACCTTTCGCGACCCAGGACCAGGCTTCCGAAAAGTACTGACGAACGACAGTATTCTTGCGAACGTCACACGTGCACCTCGATGAAAGCTTTCCGAATATTTCTTCCCCGACAGTTCTAAAGGGAGCGGTCGTGCGATGTACAGCGAGGCCTCGTTTTTACCTTATGCGAAAGTTTGTTCGTGGGTATGAAAGCTTTTAAGCTTCGTGACAGTTTTGGGAAAATCTTCGTGACAGTTTTCAATGCGTTGAATTTCGCATGACAGTACTACCTACTCCGTCCGACTGTAGCCGAGATTCGCTTTGGATTATCATCCACGGTATGAATTTCTTTCTCGCTTAAGGGGGGGGGGGGGGAGGGGGGATGATCACCCCGATCACCCTCCTCATAGGACCCTATAGGATAGAAGGTAATCATATCGCCTAACCTGTACGGCACCACACATCGCGTTTCGCCTCGGTCGTATGCTCCTGCTCGATGGCTCATTCGATCTATTCAAACCGAGCAGCAGCGCATACGGCCGGGCATGGGTACGGTATGGGCACGACAATCAACCGTGACAGTCCTGTCTAAAACTGTCACGCGCTGCAGCCGACAGTTAGATGAAATTATTTCAGAAACAGGAGGCCTGAAGGGATGAAACCGAACTGTCGGTTGGGTTCGCTACAGCTTAAAGCACAATACTTTCGTCAGCGCAAGCTTTGAGCCGATTGTTCAGATACAGCCTGCGTTCCCGCACGTGTGATATGTAGCCGAAGCGTTTCGATTCGTTACAGACGGTACAGCAGCGACCCAGCGGTAAGGAAAACCGAGACAGTTTGTTCGGCAAGAAAAGGCTGTCATAGCAAAGCTGTACTTTTCGGAAGCCTGCTCAGGACACAATGAGCGGACAGGTGTACATGAAAGAGTGCCTCTAGAAGCAGCAGCTTCCTGTTTTGAAGGCCCACAACGTCCCAACAATCTTCTTACCGGATTTGACCTCATGCCACTACTACAAGGACGTGCTGAAGTGGTATGCGGGCAATAATGTCAATTTCGTGCCGAAAATGTTCAACCCCCCCAAAACTCCGGAGCTCCGCCCCATCGAGAAGTACTGAGCGATTATGAAGCAGCACCTTCTTCAACGACCTAAAGTAGTGAGGACAGTCGAGGAACTTAAGAAAGTATGGGTTTACATGCAAAGAACGGTTGATTACAGGTTGTACAAAATCTTATGTCCGGGGCTAAGGCCAAGGTGCGGGCATTTGCGTATGGACTTTAAATAAAATACGAGTAAAATGGTAAAATAAAGTTTAATAGTTATTTTTCAATCCCTGAAAACTTGATAGCAATCGGATGAAAACTTGAATTTAGCGAATCAATTTTGTGTGTGGCAATTTCATCGAGGACACCCTTTATCGACAAAGTTGGAACTGTTTTGTCTGTCAACTGACACACTTCCGGAAAGAGCCAATCAGTAAAAAGGTGCGTACAAGTGGTGGACAAGACGTCAGCAAGCTCGGCGTGTTGGGGATTCACTGAAAGTAAGCAGAAGATAAAACGTCTTAGATCACCCATCTGATCATCGATCTCATCACACAGGTTTCGCTCCACCACAGAGCGATTCGATTACGGATTTGTCAGCAATCGAAAGGGCCAGACTATTGGTCGATAAAGAGCTGGAACAACTGGACCGGAGTCAGTTTTTAGCAACAGTTTGGTCAAAATGGTCATTATTAAGTTGTATCTCTGAGCGCGTACTACGGCAAGCCAAACCGTCCGAGTACGATTCGTTCCGCATTGTAGAAACAGTGCCAAACCCGTGAAAGAAGCCCGACGTAAACTACGGTCAACTACGGGACAGAGAACACCAATCTTGTTTGTTTGTGGAAGGGATCTATCAGGTAACCCAAGATCCGGAACAGCATTCGTATGCCCGACCTAACGCCTTGCCGCCATTCTGTTCCCTCTATCACCAGGACCCTGTAATTTACCCTTGAGTTCCGGTATCGGTTCCCGAGGCAGCTCACCTGAACGCCGATCACAGTTTTCACCTAGAACGTGGACGGCCAGCTGAATCCTACTCGAGGGCATCGTGACATACCACCACAAAGTCATCGACGTGCCGCATACCACCCATCAGGGACACGGAGACCGATGGAGTGATGGAACGATGTGAGAGATACTTGTCCCCGTGATGAATGCGCAAGATTCCATCACGCACCAGTTGTTCTTTCGACTACTTTTCCGCGAGTTTTGATCACAGGACTTTAAAATTTGCAGGATGTAAACAATACGAACTACGAACTACATTCACCCCAAATTTCATTAAATTCTACCCAACGGTTTAAAAGTTAAAGTAATTGCTTCGTGGACACCCTTTAAACGGGGTTTTTTTAAACTGAAACCGGGTGTCGTTGGAAAGTGAAAAGTCAGATCATTACAAAGCACGATTGGTGGCTAGTGGTTTTAGCCAGAGGAACGGTTTTGACTACTGTTTAACGCATACCACCCATCAGCGACCTTAGGCCACAAACTACTTCTGGCTAATCGAACCCACCCTAGTAATTCGGTAGTTTCGCCGTGCAAATAAGAGGTCGTGATATTTCCGGTTCCGAACGAGGAGGAGGTGTACACAAGGAGAGGGGCCCGAGAGCAGACGCGTGAGGTAGGAAAGTTTGTGCTATTATACATTGTGTTGCGGATCCCTTTGTGCCTTTTGCACCTTTGAGGAAGGGGGAATAAAGTGGGCGAGCAAAGCTCGAAAGTTTATCATTAAGCGTTTTCTTGTAGTTCTTTGAATTCGAAAAGCTGACCCTGAGGCAAGAATTGGGGGAGTCTTAACAGTGCTGGGTAGCGACTCAACCACAGGTTACACCTAATGAGTACGCATCACATGCTTGCAGCCTGTGAACTCGACACGACAGCCTACAACACTTTTTTCGTATCCCGAGCTACTAGGTACGTAGCGTACGTGTGAAGGATATCTCCAACGTTACCGTTGCGGAGTATCCGAGTAGAAAGTACTCCCTACGATGGAGGCTGCTTGGATAAGACTTTAACTTCTCCGCAGTCGAACTCATATGGAGAAGAGTTTTCATGATGCGGAATACTCTCGGGTAGAAAGACTTCACGTCGTCGGCGGGTGAGTCACTCGAGTCCGTCTAGGATGAAGTCTTCGCCGGAAATCATCCGAGTAGTTCCATGAGTCACGTGTGTTGTGACAGGCTCGTAAGTAAGATAAGCTGCTCTCGATTATCACACGAACGGGCAAAGAAGAGACGGCCTCGAGCTAAACCAAGAGGTCACTTGTCTCTAGCAGTGGACTCGAAAAGAGGCGGAGCACACAATAGTCGTGGTAACCAAGCGAGCCTCGAGTTACGAGTAAAAGCCGGACCTCAAGTCGTCAGAGGAGAGGTCGTTAGTCTTGAATCGTAATAAAATGATCGAAATTTTTGTACTGCTTGACTTTTGTTTTGCTCCGATTTAATCTAAATTTTGAGGCTTCCAGTCTCTTTTTCCGTAAAAAGTTTGCATAATGAATCCTTTACAAACAGTTGCAAAATTCCATACTTAGCCTCAATGTACAGTAGTGAGCTAATTTTTAGAGTATCCTTCAAACCAGAAGTGGTTAATTTCCAGAACCTTTTGAATTCGATTGAAATTTCCGAAAAGCGCTAGAGACGATCCGCCGGCACCAATTTACCGTACAGTGGTACTGTTTTTAAGCTAAATAACTGCATCACGCAACGCCACTAGCTTCTTCCGCCGTACACATTGATCTGCAGCTAATGACAACCGTTCGTCATTAACACCTTTCTGGTCCCGAAGTGCGAGGTTCGGCGAATGAGGAATAAACAAGACCAGTCAATGTGGACTTACACCTATGTGCCTGGTTGTTTTATTGACGAAGAGTTTATGAAATATTCGATCATTGTTTATTTCCGGCATGGCGCGGTAAATATAAAAAAAACTCTCGTACGGCTGAGCGGGAGAGAAGGCCAGAAATCGCAAAGAAGGGGACGGGGCAAGGATCCATACCAATTGCTATTTGTTTGTCGATTGACGAGAACATGATACAAATATGGGTCGGCGTAACAAGTAAACTGTGAAATGTTTGCTCTCCTGCGTTAGCGTTCGAGAAGCGCAGTGTTTATGACTTATTAGTTCAACCATTGCCCTAATTGAAGAAATCTTTGGAAGCATAATAAGGTAATTTCTAGTTTGTCAAATGTTTAACCGTTTTTTCTATGTTAACATGTTGTAAAAACCGTGAGTTATTTTTAGCAAAAAAATTGTCTCGAGATAACTCCATATCTGGACGTTTAATGCATTTCTGAGTCATTTGGTATCAAAATTAGAATTTCGATAACGCCTGATGATGGTACCAGGAAAGACATCGAGACCCGGATCAGAAAAGTCCGATTTGCGTTTACGCGTCTCCGAAACATCTGGCGGTTTCTCTTTGAGCTAAAATCCGAATCTTCAACTCAACCCGATCAGGAGAGCACATCAAAATAATAACTCAAACGTATCTCACTAAGATATTTACATATGATTCAGTTATAATTAAGTACTTCAAATTTTCGATTTCAAGTTTCTCCAATCTAAATTATATCTTATTCTGATTGACAAACTTGAATGGGGTTGAGCTCAAGATCAAGATTTTTTTTCGGATTGTCCTAAAATAAAATGATTATATCTTATTTTGATATACGTTCAACTTTTTCTGAAACACGGACATCGAAGTCAACGGCTCAAACCTTACATCAACGAGTTTCGCTCAACAGATTCATAAAATTGAATAAAATTTTTGGGAAACCTAAAAATGGGGCATGGTTTTATCAAATAATGTCCCGATCAGGAGAGCATATCAAAATAATAACTCAAACGTATCTCACCAAGATATTTACATATGATTCAGTTATAATTAAGTACTCCAAATTTTCGATTTAAAGTTTCTCCAATCTGAGTTATATCTTATTCTGATTGACAAACTTGAATAGGGTTGAGCTCATATTCATTGATCAAGATTTTTTTCGGATTGTGCTAAAATAAAATGATTATATCTTATTTTGATATACGTTCAACTTTTTCTGAAACACGGACATCGAAGTCAACGGCTCAAACCTTACATCAACGAGTTTCGCTCAACAGATTCATAAAATTGAATCAAATTTTTGGAAAACCAAAAATGGGGCATGGTTTTATCAAATAATGTGGTTTATTGACCTTCCACTAGAAAATTTTCTCGAAGCACTCATATCTTGATAAGTTATAATTTTGATATAATTTGTTCTGTCCAATATCAAACTATGCTATCTGAACGAGATATAATCTTGATGGGAGCATATCAAAAACTGATATAATTTAGCTATGATCGTATAGATTTTTTGATATAATTTGAGATATTTTAACATCCTACGAGTACTGAATTATAACTCATTTTGATAGAAAAAAAATAGTATCAAAATATCTCAGATTGATATAATTTTGTTTTTCTCTTCTGATCGGGGTGGTTTATTGACCTTCCACTAGAAAATTTTCTCGAAGCGCTCATATCTTGATGAGTTATAATTTTGATAGGATTTGTTCTGCCCAATATCAAACTATGCTATCTGAACGAGATATAATCTTGATAGGACCATATCAAAAACTGATATAATTTAGCTATGATCGTATAGATTTTTTGATATAATTTGAGATATTTTAACATCATACGAGTACTGAATTATAACTCATTTAGATAGAAAAAAATAAGTATCAAAATATCTCATTTTGATATAATTTTGTTTTTCCCTCCTGATCGGGAAACGTCAAATCTGTATTGTTTTACAGGTGCGAAACTTGGTGCATATATGCGGTGGCGACGCGAAAATTGCAAATTTTTGTTGTCAGCGGAATTTCATCCGCGCTTGGTGTGTCAGGCCACCTGGATCTCAAACGTGTAACTACATCGTCAGTGTCACCAAAAAGCGCTAAAATTCAAGATTCGAAAACGTAAGTGAAGATGAGAACGAAACATGTAGAGGCGCTTGCGTGGAATCAAAATGGGCATCGATGAACAGGTAGGCCCAGAAACTCGTGGCGGCGTAGTCTTGCAGCTGTTTATTCGTTTTTGATTCGGCCGCCGGTGGAAAGACGAATTGACACGGGTTGTGCAGATTTTTGAGGCTGCTGCTGAAATTGGTTGTTTCTGAGTTGGCCTCCGATAAAAAAAAAACGGATTTTTACAAGGAAAGCTAATTTTTGAGGCTGCTTTCAAAAATTTGTTGATGATTTACTCCCACCTCTCCTGGAAATCTAGATTCGGGAGCGTAAGTGGAGTGGGCACAAGCTACGAAAAGATGTGAACGAGATTTGCAGAGGGACGCTTGAATGGAATCCAGAAGCACATTAAAGGAGAGAAAAACGCAGAAGCTCGTGGCGGTGCAGCATAGCAAATTGGAAGAATTAAAATTTTAATTTTGATGCCAAATGATTTAAAAATGCATGAAACGTTGAGATCTGGTGTTAAGATCTTAAACCGTGGCCCGTGAAGCATTAATTTCCAAAATTGAAACCTGAACCAGTAAGCAAATATGCTGCTGCCGCATCACAAAAAAAACCGCAACATAACCCAAAATTGTCAGCTGACAGTGGAGTAAAGCTCAAACAGACAGCAGCAACAAGGAAAAAATTTAAACCCCCTAAACTCGAAACATTATCAACCAAACCGCGCGATAAACACATTTAGGTACCGAGTACCGAGAATGCTCACTCGCCTGAGAGCATACATATTTGTACTAAAGTGGTGACTTCCCTCTTAATTTATACGCTCGGTTGTTATTTGAGTTTCGCTTCCTGACTAAATTAAACGACACAAAACCCCAACCAACAACGGCGTTGCTCTGGGCAAAGTGAGGGAACATTTTTTTATTTATTCATTTCTCACTTGATGTCAACGTTACACCCGCGAAATCCGGGGACACTGCTGGAGATGTTTCGCTTTTTTATTCCTACACATGGAGACGAGGGAGCATCAGCGAAAAAAAAGTGCCATGCCCGGTTAAATTACGGCAGAAGAGAGATGGACCATATTTGTCGGTCGGGGCATTATCACTTCATTCGGACGGATGAATAATCTGGACTGGGTTCTGGGTCCGAGTGTTTCGGCGCGACGACGGGGTCAAACGTAATTCACAACTACATACAACACCATGACATGATTCTCCTGTTAGTTTTATTTGGGCGTCTCGGGGATAGAGCTCTGATATTTTTTGGGTGTGAATTGTTAGTTTATTTATATAAAAAGAGTACTAGCAGGTTCCTTTATAATTTATCTGTACTGGACCGCTGCAGCCTCAATGATTTTAAATGTTATATTAATCGTAAGAAATTTTTAAAGCTCTACAATCAATTGCTGGGGGCCGTTGAAATGCTTTTGCCAAACACAAATGTCTTGAGAAAAACAAAATTACTTTAGGATACTCAAAAAAAACTTGGCAACTTTGAAAAGCGGGGTAAGGTATGTAAAAAACAGATTTCAGTCATTAGCTACTTATTGTGAAAGACAGGAGAGTTATTAGGAGTTTTAGAAACAAATCTGGGAAAATTGTCAGTTCACGACAATGCATGGCGCAATTAGTAAAAAGAGTTGTTTGTTTAAGTAAGTTTGTTTCAAAATTGTTCCTGCACCTGTAATTAAGAATAATAAGCAATTGTTATAGCACTGGTCAATCGTTGCGAGCAACAGCTGTGTTTGAGTGACTTTCGAAAAAAAAAAAATAATCAGAAAATACCTTTCGTTCCCGACAATGGCGTAGGTTTCTCATTCGTGAACATCCGATTGGATAGAAACAAACAGCCAAGAAAAAACTGATTTGTAGCAACGCTAAATTCCGTCACGAGCCGTTCAAACATCTACCAGATTGAATGATTTTATTAAAATCGTGCCAATTGATGGAACTTGAACAGAGGAATTTGCCTTGCCACCCCCTAGCTAGATTACCGAGACCGAGAACGATGGCACCGGATAAATTAAGGAATTCTTCGTTTATTGGCTATATTAAATTACCATCCCGGCGTCATCGACGGAATCTGAGGAACGAGGGAAAACACTCCGAAGGACGCGCAACTGTTACTGGAACACAAATCGTTCGTCAAATCCAATCTCCAAACAAACCTAACTGCGGCACCAGATTTTGCCGGATCTGAAGTAATCCCGCAGAAGGAACTCAAACCGGAGACGGAGCCGCTCCTTCGAGAAATTGCAGATGGTGACGCTGTTCTGAAGGAGGCTTGGGGTGGGTGGTAGCCTGACATTGACAGGCTATAAACATCATTCTCCCCACGAGTCGGCGGCCGTGGAATCATTAATTCGATTAGTGACTGTAATTGTTTTCCTCACCACCATCAATGCTGGCCCATCGATAGCTCTTGCCTGTACGCCGAGAATCTTCATCGATTTTGTGCTTCGATGACGGTTCAGGGGCAATGGAATCCGGTTAATCTGGCTTCTGATTGTGGTTTCAATTCGTGGGAAAGTTCATATAACGCCCCCTGTGGCTAATACGCGACAGTCGTATATTAATGTTGCTAAAACAAATATACTGAAAATTTTAAAATACGCAATTTTAGGTACCCATTTATAAATATGCTTCGTCCGCTCTATTACGCGTTGCAATGTAGAGAAAATTTTTGAGTTTATTTATCAAATAGAACTAAAAAATGTTTCCTCTACGCGCTTGGAAGGAGCGTTTCTATCACGGACATCTCTTTTATTATACGTAGCAGGGTGCGCTCAACATAGCTAAAGTAAGGTGTAACAGCAATGAAAAAAAATTTCAGAGAAAATAAGGAAACAGATAGAGGTGCGAAATAAAAATAAATAAATAAATAAGTTGTCGAAAGTGACGGAAAGTATAAGAGAAACATAATGTATCAAAGAAAAATAGAACATAAGCCGTAAATATTATGAATTTTTCTAAAACTTCATAATATTTACGGCTTATGTTCTTTCTTTCTTTGATACCTCATGTTTCTCTAATATTTTCCATCACCTTCGAAAATTTAATATTTTCAGGTACAAAGATGTGCCAAGAAGTTCATAAAAATCAACATAAGTATTGAAATAAATAAGATTTTTTTATTATTAGAAGTTACTGATAGGAACTTCAAAACAACAGGAAATGTTGCTTTTAAGTAGATTAAATGGAAAAAAAATTCAACGAATAAATGGTTTTAAATCTGAATCTCAATAACATTGTTGGAAATGAAAATAATTTAGAATCTATCGGCACTATTTTTGTATACAACAAGGCCGTGCGAACGGGGGGGGGGGGGTTTAAGGGTTTAACCCCCCCCCCCCCCCCATGAAGATTTTTTCAAAGTAAAATTTTCACCGAAGTAACGAAAAATTTTTTATTTGAAAATAATTGTTAACAAGCAAGTCAGAAATTTTTCGTTTTTAGTCTTCAATCACCCTTGGCTTGAGACATTTCGATCTACGATACTATTCGACGATTTCTAACTGAAACTAACTTTGGTTCTAAATTGCAATTCAATTAAGAGAATTTGAAACGAACCATTTTTTTTATCGTTATTTTAATTACAAATGCTATGCTGATATGAAAAATTCTTCAAGAAACCGATTTCGACCTAATATTATTAAGTGTTTTTTGTTTTTCTAAATGCTCAACACAACACATAATGTACACAAGGCCACAAAATTTACATTTTTCGGAGGTGCAATGAATTAAAAAGGTAATTTCGACTCATTTGAGTACCTTGAATCTGAATATGCAATGTTTCTATCAGCTTGTTATTAAAATGACTTTAAATAAGTAAATTTCTGCATTGTTTATACAAAAACTCAAATCAAAAACCTATCATTCAAAAAAAAAAGTTTTAAAAAAATTATCAACTTTCCTCAAGAATTCAAGTATTTTTGAGTACTGCGAAAAAAGTTATAGAAGTTTTATGTTTTTTTTCAACATTTTTTCATTTATCAATTTTTTAAGAAGTATTAAACTAAACTGAATTTAAGATATTTTTAAGAAAACATGTATTCTTTTTGCAGGTTTCAACAAATGTGTTAAATGAAATCAAGTATTTTTTACACTTTCTACAGTTATGTCAAAAGTGCTTGTTTTAATATCTTTCCATTTTTTAAATTCTTGAATTTGACATTTTTTAGATCGTGCATCATTTTCATCATAACAATATCCCTTAATTGGATGAAGTATGGTAAACAGAATCAGAATCAGATTATTTCGTATATGTAGGTTTGTTAGTTATTCAGTTGTCAATGTTTGATTTTACCCAAAACTGATACATTTTAAAACTCCTTATCACCAAAACTCAAAGTGTTCGACCAAATTTGATAAAAGATTCGAGTTCATAACGCTGAAATCTACCAAATCAATCATTAAAAAAGCACCAAAATGCTGTTGCCTTGAGTCATCAATTTAATTATGTAAATTCTTATGGTGAAACGTGTTTATTAAAAAAAACCTCCTGAAATGTTTAAAAAACTTATCTTTTTCATTTTAATATTTTGTTTGAATTTTCAAATAAATTTATGGAATTTAAAAAAAAACTGTTTTTTTTACAATTCCTTTATTAACTTTCCGACTTTTTTAGTCGAAATATTTACATTTTAGAAATAATTTAAACAAATTTGTTTTTTTTTTTTAATTCTGAATTTTCGTGTGCTTGATACATTAGCCCTTAAGTCTTAATTTTTCATAACTTGGAACTCCTTATCTTTCAATTTTTATCAGTTTTCCTTGATCATTCATGAAATTACTCATTTCCTAACATTTCCTTGTCAGTGTAATTGAACTTGAAGTTATTATTTTGAACTTCAAAACTGAACTATTAAAGCCATTTATATTTCTATAAATAGGTTTTTTCTCTGACTTCTTTCACTGGCACTTTTCAAACAATAATAAATATATATAGATATCCTTCTTTTTTATCAAATGAAATTAAACCATCAATCATTGAATAAATTGTTGGTTTTTCAGTTATCAAAAATTCACGTTTTTAATCGCGATTGAATATTTTTTGTAAAAATTCAAAACACTACAGCGGAATTTTTCAATCACCTTTCAGTTGGAAATAAAGAACAGAGTTTTAATTAAGATAAATATCTTATGCAATGAAATTAACAATTATATTAACAATTATTATCATTTTCCTAAAAACTAATCATGTCTAACTAAAAGTATCAATGACTTACCGAAAATTTGAAACTTTCATTCTGGTATGATTTGAATTTTTTTTTTTTTTTTATCAGTCCAATTGATTTTTAGTTTGTGTGGTTATCATGAGTGAAAAACGGTGTACGAAATTTCTTTCACTAATCGTACTTCCACAGCCAGAACTTAAGTCTGAGTCCCGAAGAATAATAAACACATGTTATTATTCATCTTGTCTTTGTTTATGCTTTTAATTATGTTAACATAGAAACATTAAAATAATTTAAAACATAAAGTGGTCGGGCCTACTGTGGAGCAGAGAACGCAGAGACGTCAGGAACAAAGAAAAGGAAGGAGCGTGGACCACCAGTACCATACACTCCGAGGGGCATTGCGGTGGAAGCACGAGCTAAAAAGTGCTTCTTGATGATAAGGGAACCTATGAAACATGACCTTTCCTTCAACGGCTGGAAATGAGTTATTTTGTACACAGAAATCTTTAAACAAGGTTCATCATCAGCAAACAAGGTTAATCATCTGGAGAACTAAAAATCATTTAATATTAAAAATGGTGATATCATTTATTGATTTCTGTGTACCATCATTTCTGGTCATCGACCAAGGATAAAGCGCCTTTACTCGCTCTTGAAAGTAAAAAAGAACAAAAAAAAACATTAATAGAACCAAAAACCTTTCGAGGTCTTCGAGAGCTCGAAAGGTTTATACAATAATTTAGGTAAGATACAAAAGTATTTTACTTATTGATTTTTCTGTAAGTTTAGTAAAGTTCAAAGTAAATTCAATATAATCAGACCCATAACAAATAAATTGTGTGTTCTGAACACAATGAACAAGTAGAAGCATTCCGTTCAAATTCGAAAAGCAGAATTATTATAAAAGTATTAAATAAACGGCATCTTAGAATTATTTGATTAAAAAAAAGTTATTAATAATTTTACATTTAATGATACTTATCTTAGTTCAGCTACCTCCCTCTAAACTTCATTGGTACTTCAGAAAATGCCGTTTGAACATGACCACCGCAAAAAAACATAGCATGCCTTTAACCTCCATTGGCAACCAAAGGACAAGCGTGTGGCAAACACATTTCATGGGAAGGAAACAAAGAAACGCACTACCCAAAGTCACCATAAATTCATTATTTTCAACCGCAGTTCATATCCGGACACTCAAATTTTTAAATATAAGCCCGCACTCTGATATTTTTCGCCTGTTGAATCAATATTGGATGCAATCGTGCATTCCCCTTAATTGCACAACAGTTTGTTTTCCAAAAACAAAATCTTCGATGCACAAACCCAAAATCACAAAACCACTATTTTTAACATTAGCCTAACACAACTAATGCAACCCGTTCCCGATCATACGGCGATAGTATTTTTCGCGTATACAACCGATAGTTTCACTTGAAAACTGCCCATTTTCCGGAAAAATATGACGAGCTCGAAAAAACACGTTCCTGGCTGGAACCAGATAAGAAAAACCACGACCCACCCGTTGAGCTACCCTTTTCATGTCATTAAATGTGATAAAATATATTTTACCGGGATTTCTCCGGTAGAAACTTTTACACATTATCCCAGCCTTCACTTTAATACACTTTAAAACGATTTTATTTCCATATTTCGATTTTAAATTTAGTATTTTATAGAATTTTCGCGGACAAAGAGAAAAACGCGTGCGGTCGGCAACAGGCATCGCCTACTCCTCGAAAAACGGTGTACGAAATTTCTTTCATTTTTTTTATTGTTTATTTTTGGTATTTTTTTTAGTAATTCTTTGTTTGAAACGGCTCATACAATTGAGTTTTAAGGAGCCAAGATTTTTTTTTTGGTATTGCTATTATTTTTAGCTAAGTTTGAAATTCGAAACCCCGCCACCCACCCCCCCTCATGGACGGGTCCTTCGCACGGGCCTGGTATACAAGCATTAAGATTTTGCGAGAGAAAAATTCTTCGGAACGAAGGAAAATGCATTTGAACAAAAAAAAATTCATTCATCTAAAATTCAAAGGAAATTTGTTTATGCTACATTTTTCTTTGAAATAAAAAAACTGATAACTACAGATTTATTTTTCCAAAATTTCTCTTTTTCTATTTTACATCTATAACTCCTGGCATCCCTGGACCAACTTTTTCGTAAACACTTCAGCCAGCTGTGAAATATGGCTGAATGTTTGATTTGGCATATGAGGCTTACTCAAGTCACCTAGGGTGCGCCAGGTTGCAACCAGCAGATGAAGACGATGACCTCTCGCAAAATTTTGATTCAAAATTAAGCTTAGAATCGTGAGAAACGCTTCTAAAGGCCAGACAACGTTTTTCTGAGTTCTTTCACATAAGTAACTACTGAACCATTTAACATGTTACCACAAATTCCGATTTTTTAACGTTTTTAGTAACAACGGCCTAGAAATTGTTTCAAATGCACGATTTAAATCTTAATGTACACTAAAAACTTGGCTAAAACTAAATTTAACGCAGTTTCATAAGAGTGTTTTCCTCAACAACCGGATTATTCTGGAATCAGTAAATTATGTCTACTCAAATATTCCATCAGTTGCACTTTAACAACGAGTTCTAATTTTTTTTACAGTGTGTGCAACATATTGATCGGTCAAAACTCTTCGCAATTAATCGTTCCAGCAATTTTCTGTATAGGAATCACAAGGGATTCCTTCCAAACTTGCGGCACGTGTCCAGTCTCTAATGATTCATTTATAAGGTTCAGCAGTGGTTGTCCAATGACATGAAAGCAACCCTGGACAATCTTAGCAGTTCCATTGTTGATTCCAGCTGATTTTTCAAGTGAAAAAATAAACCTGTTTTAATTCGGTATAATTTATAGGTTGAGAATCTTCTAATCTGCTATCGACCTGAAAATTGAGCTCATCAGGTTCGTTGACTTCATCTGCTATGGTTGATTTGCGAGACACTTTTAATAAAATATTCGTTAAATTTATTGACTATTGTGACGATTTTCGGAGAATTACTCTGAGCATTCATCAATATGTTTAAAATCTTCATAGTTCTTTGCTGTTGTGTTTATTGTGGCCAATTTTCTTTCGAATATATTCACTCCTATGTAGTTCTCTTCAGGGGCCTTGAAATAATATTTCTCGCAACTGTGTACTGATTCCATGTGATTGAGCAATTAGAACTGCCGAACATTTCTGTCTTTTTTACGTTTAAGTCGCCAATTTAATAATGTGCCAGCTGTTAGAATTCGAATTTTCTACTATTTTTCTGTAACAAGCCTGTTTGAACACATCTGTAAGAACAATTTCCTTTTGATCCAAACAATTATCCAATATCAATGTATGTGTACTTTGTATTTGAACAATGGTTTTTGGTTGATTGCTATTCGTTAAAGTTGAACCTATCTTTCCTGCTTTGTAAAAGTCATTTATAAACTGTTCAATCAAGGCTGTATGCTGCATGATCCATTTTCAAGTTCCTTTAGCATTCGGATTTTTTTTAACAGTTAATACAATTAGTTTGATCTGCAGTGCAATCTGAGGTTCTATTGAAAGTACCGCATTTGAACATCTTTCCTGAATTTTACAATATGTGCTTTTTTGATTAAACTCTCTACAATAGAAGCATCTGACGACGCAAATAGCATCAAATACTGAACAGGAATCCCACTCATTATTGACACGCTTTAATGCTTTTAAACTTTTATAAGTTGCTAAGTCAACCTCAATAATAAAATAATACAATAAGTATTTGAAGCGATCATTTTCATAATTTTTAATAACTTTAAAAAAAATCAATTTCCAGCTCATTTTGATCCTTTAGGATCTCGGTAAACTTTTCAGGAGAATATTTTTCACTCATTCCTATTATTTTCAATCTAGGCCTCGCTGGTAGGGGAACTACAGCTCTGTTTTCATTTCCTAGTTCCTTATCTATGCATTTGTTCTACAAATTCTACATTTTCTTCTGTTGCACACTCAACTGACTCAACCATGATCGAGCCATCTTTTTCGTTTCTCAAATTGTTGATTTTGTGTATTTTTGGATTAAGATTTTGTTTCAAAAACTTGCGTGTATCTTCACAGTCCTGAGAAGATTTCGCAGGTTTTATTTCAATAACCGGACGAGTTTTACGATTAGCTGAATTCGATTTCTTTCCATTGGATGGTTTCTTTTTAACTACAGCTGCGTAGAACATTTTTAAATTTTCTGTAAAAACCTTCATCATCTAGTTCATTGTTTTTTGCGTCAACTTGTACTGGTGAATCATTTTCATCATTCAAAACCTAAGTTTCTAAGACTGATTCTGAATTGTTTTTTATGGAAGGAAGATTCTTTTCTGTTTCCGGGTACCAAGTTATCCCTTTTTCCCGCACACGCACAATTTTCCCGTATGTTTGGATAACGTGCTGCTATTAAGCCTACCCCCATTCTGATATCCCTTTTTCCCTAATAATCCCTAATTTTGGCTCAAACGAACATTTTTCCCCTGTACACGCGCTTATTTTCCCCAACATGATCCCAGTAGCTTTGAATATGGTATTCTAGATTGAGGAATAGATGCAAATAAATTAATTTATAAATTCAGGATGTGTACTTTGGAATTTGTAGAAAACAACTCAGTTGAAGCATATTAGAACACTTTCCCATTTAAGAATTCGCTTCCAAAAGGATAGGCGACACTCAATTAGACTTTATGAGTAGTTGTCAGTGAAGGTCGATCTTAATCTTTCCTTCGTAAGAATTCTTTCCCTCTTTTGGATGTGTAAATTAAAGTGGAAAATTAACCCCATCCAATTTTATCTAAAATTGATCAAATCTCTTAGCCTTTTTCAATCCTAATAATATTAATTAATGTCTTTTACTCTTGATTTGTTTTTATTTTCATAGATCTTGAAATAAATATTTAAAAAAAGAGCTGTTCGATCGGACGGAGGAGTTTACCTCCGCTATTCCGTTCCTTTCACAGGATATTCAAAAATGCTGTTTGGTTCTGGTTCATACACAAAGTGGCACTCTCATTTACGCCCAATTTCCTTACTGGCAAGCGCAGGGATTTAGGGGGTTTTCCCTACCGTAGGGAGGAAAATCGTCGTAAATCAACAGCCGCTCAATGAACGTTTGGTTAGTGATTTTCATTTTTCGGCTGGGGGCTTGGATGGAGTGGAACGGAAACCGAAAATTTCCAGTCTCATTCTGTTGGGTGTGGTTTAATTTTTTTCAGTATTTGAAAATTGAAATCGTCCCCCCCTCCCAATTCGGTCGTCTCTTAGGTTCAAGGTTTTGGTTTCTCGAATACTTCGTATGTAACTCTAATTATTTTTAATTCATTCAATTAAGAGGCATGTAACGCACGTTTCAATTAAGCCAATTAGCAGTGGTCTTTTATTTTTGTAGATGTGGCTCCGGGAGGCAGTGAAGGAAGTTTTCTGTTGAGGTACCACTTTGTTCCGACACAGAGGCAAGTATTTGAAAAAGAATTTTCGAAGATTCTTTGCAGACGTTCGGATTTTCCGTTTCGGTGGATACGCATCGATGAGTGATACCAACAATCGTATCCCGTCCCGGACGTCGCGTCGCTTTCTATCATGGCTATTGAAGCAGCCCCGGGAACGACGAAAGTTCGTCGGAAATTAAGCCCAATTTCCGTGTCGTCGCACCACTCGTATCCGGCCATTTTGCAGCATTTTGATGTATGAATCTTGATTTTTGTTTTCGAATCGAAGATTATGGTTGCCGAATTTAACATTCAACTCGATGGTTTATGAAATTACGCCCAATTGATTCTGTGAAATGATTTTTGGAATAAAGACCAGAATAGGGAGTCATAAATTTCTATCATTTACTTTTAATTGAAATATTCTCGCGAAACCTCACTTCAAAGATAATCAATTTTCTTATCTCTGAAGTGAGGTGTGATTTTTGTTATCGATTTTTTAATTTGAAGGCTAAAAAAGGATTTGCTTTTTTGCTATGATGTAGTGGTATTGCAACGTTTAGAAAAATGTAACAGATCAGCTAGTGATAACTGAGCGAAAGTTAACAATAATTTGTCAAAATATGTAGGGTTAGTGTTCATTATATTACATAAGGCTTGTACCACTATGAATCGGGCACATACAATTTCCGATTTATCGATGAGGTATAACGTACAAAATTGGTAAAAATATGTTTTTATAGCGTTTTTATTAAACTTTTAGGAAAGAACTCCTATCAATTCCTGCACAATGGTAACATCAATGGTATAGTCATTTTTTCTACTACTTTGCCACATCAGATAATGATTTGAATGATTTGCGATCCTTTTTCAATTTACGCTTGATTATCATCCAATATCTTTCGATGAGACGAACTGTGGGCAGTTTGGTGGATTGAAACTTTATACAAAAACATCATACTTATTCTTCTGGTACCATACCAATTTATCCCAGACGTGTCAAATATGTAACTTGGCTGGCCAAATCATCAACTTACGGGCAAATTAATTCGTGAAAACAAATTTTAACCCATCTGGAGTATTTCTCTTAAGGTTAGCTGCCCCGGAATTTGTCGATGTCGAGAGTTTGAAAGCCTTCATGGCGAGCATATCGGATGACTATTTGGATAAAGTGCTGCTAAAGGGCGAACACGAAATTATTGCGACACATTCAACAGGGCATAACTTTTTTACCATCGGGTAAAAATCAACCAAATTTTGCACACTTTTTCATTGATCTGTATTGTTTATATGCTGTCAAACTCGATGTCGTGTTTTTCGAATCAACGAAAATGGAGGTGAACCAATGCGAGTCGAGAGAACAAATTCTTTCCAAACACCTGGAATTTCCTGACCTGTCGCACCGGCAGTTGGAAAAATTTGGAACATTCACCATTTAACCGCCTCCAGAGTCTTGAAGCGGTTTAAGGAGCGGTTAAGGAGCGGAGTGGAAGAAAATCGGGACCGGAGAGCAAAAAACGGAGGGAACGGTGAAGCGAATGGTGAATGCAATTCCCAACGCCTTAAGCCGTGACTTGGCTAAAAAGATCGACATGTCGCAGAGCAACTTCCAGAATGCATGGAAGAGAGCTGAACTACATACATACAAGGTACAGAACTTTCCAAACCACGATTAGTAAATAGTAAATATATTTATAAAACTACCCTAAAATTTTGGTTTTTGGTCGTATGCGGCAGCTGGCGAATGGCTTCCTTAACTTCACTCATCGTTGGGAGTGGCTCCTCTACGTCGTTGGCTACGCCGCACAGTGGTCCAAATCACAAAAAAACTGGCAAAAAGTTCTGTTTCAACATTTTTCGCCCTGAAACCTTTTGAAAATTTTCAAAAACCATAATTTCACTAAAAATAACATTATTTTTATATTTTCTGTAAAATTTCTTTTTTTTGTTGTTGTTACTGTAAGAATTAAAAAAAAAATTGTAAAAGCTCAGTAAGTATATTCATATATTAAAATTTTCCAACAGATTGCTGCAAAACCTCTCACATCATAAAAAGGTTTTTTTAATCTGAAATGAACTCAAAATTACAATACATATGAAATTAAATCAAAACCGATTAACATGCCAACGCGCTGGTGCTGATCACTTTTTTATTTTTTTTTTCATTTATAAACGTGTCAATATAGAATTTTTATGACAGATGAGTATTATTTAACATTTTCGCCAATACTCATCAAAATTTCGAAATTAAAGAATGTTGGCTTTTTTCAATGATTATTTATTCTATCAATGGTTGTTTTAACACAAAACACTTAATTTACATTTTAAACGAGAAAACAAACTTTGTGCTTCATATTTCCTAAATTTTTCAATTAACTTTTAATTTTTATTTTTGACTTTATTTCATATTGCATATGTTCAAAATAATACCGTAAAAGTTTTAAACTATTATTCGAGTTTCAATTGGTTCTCATGAATTTCGATCAGCAAAAAAGATTCTATGATTTGCTCAATAATCAGAACAATACTTGAGAAACCGTAATTTTATTATGTCTTGGGAGTTATTCCATATTGAAAAAACAACACAGATATGCATAATGATAGTGCTTCAAAATATAAAAAGAATGTTTTATGAATTGATTTTTGAGAAAACTCAACCTAGAGATCCAATTAAATATCAATTTAGTTCGTGAACCAGGAATTTATTGGCTCAGAAGTCAAATTTGAAGAAAAAAGTGGTTCAACTCTTTTTAATCGTTCTCCAAAAATGGCAAAAAAAGGCAGACCAATTTGTCATATTTTGTAGTCCAGAAATATGAGAATCTATCCAACATAAAATTAGAGTGGAATTATGTGGAGTTTTTTTGAAATCTCTATGTGAAGTTAAAAAACTTTAAATATTTATCGTTTTTTGGAACTAGATTCTATATAAAAAATTTCGACTTTATTCTTAAACAAAAATTTTTATCACATAAGATGTAAAATATGCCTAACAAAAATATAAAAATAATTTCAAAGCAAAACACATTCGCGTTTTGAATATATATTAGTTTTTCAATGTAAGCAAATCTTTGCGAAATTTTCAAAAAATATTCAAACTTTTCTCAGCATTTCTTCAAGAACTCCTGAACAGGTAAACTTATGACTATAATTTTCATGGTTTTATGTAGCTTGGAAACGCCGGAACACGATGAAATATTTGGATAGATGATTATGAGCGATTCCAAAATCGACTTTCTGCCAGCTTTTCTAGGTTTTGGACCACTGTGCGCCGGCGGAGAACCTTCCCCCACCGTCTTGATCTCCGGCATGTGCGCCGTTCAGGTGTTCATCGAAGCGCTACTTCCACCTTTTGATTTGCCAATTTGATTTGACAATTTTTCACAATTCATTTGTGCTTGAAAACTTCTTGAAACTTTGCACCAAAATCACGTCTGTCACGAACAAGCACAGCCTACCAAGTCCACTTTCAAGGTACACTAAATAAGCATATAAAAAACATTATGGGCTACAGAGGGTTGAATGAAAACTCACACCCGAAGCTTTTGGAAAACTTTCTCAACTGGGTGTGTGTGTGTGTGTGGTAAGATCGACTTCGGATCGTGGAAATCTTGCCGAAGAAAGCTCGCACTGAAACTGAAAGCTCTCGTTCGTTCACTCGCTCACCGGAAGCTTAACCGGTAGTGCAAACGACTTTTATCCACAAGACAATTTTCTTACTTGTTTCCTCTAATCCACAACCTAACAGGTGGTTCCGCGCGGAGAAAAAGCCACCGAAACCAACCGAAAACAGCATGGAAAGAGAGAAAGCTCCGCTCAGCGTTCGTGCGATCGCAATCTCCAATCCATCCAGGTACACGAGCCGGTGAATTGGTTATTTTTTCGCACGCGATCGTTGCCCGCCGACCAGACGACGACGATGACGACAACAAGAAGATTGCAACTTTCCCCACTTGCTGCCTGGTGGGATCTGGGCTCGGCCGGTGGCACCAAGGCTTCTCCAGATTATTCGCGCGTCAACTTCCGAGCCGGTCGGTCGGTGGGTTGGTCCGATTTCGCATCCCGTCGTGGAGTTCCGACCTCAAGATCGTTCATCGAGAAGCCCACCGAAAAGGAGGAAAAGAGGGAAAATATAAATATCAACTTACTGGAAGAGGTAAAGCCATCAAAAGCAGGCCGCGGATAATTGTGTTCTGTGCGGTTGTTGTTGTTATTTTTTCTGTCGCGGCGCTTTTGTTGGATCAGAGTTTGTTTGTTTGTTTTTTGTTGTTGTTGCTGTCCGAATTGCGGTTTGCACTTGGATTGAGAAGGCAGCGCAGTGGAATGCTTCCGGTTTGACACAACATTGTGGAAGGTTTTTTTACTTATCCTATTTTTATGCAAAAGCAAGTGCGAAACATAACGGTTTTTATGGTGCCATTTTTCTTGTGAATGTTTTTCTTGGAGCAGTTGTCAAAATATGGGATTGTGTGTTACCTAAGTGCATCAACGCCAGAAGATATGTGACATAAATCGTCGAGTTTAAGTTAAACAACAATTTATGGCACTGTGTTCTACTAAAATAAAGTGAATAAAATCTAAGTGGAAAAGTGATAAAACCTACTTAAACAGTGATCTCAAATCAGCCGGAGAAGGAAATGAATTTTGTTGAGTTTCTGGCTTATTTCTTCAATGTGCCCAACGGAATCAGAAGAAGTTCAGCCAAAATGAAGCTTTTCGTCAGGATAGTGACGCTCCTGTTTCTGCTGCTACTGTTTGATCCTGGATTCGGTAATGGTAAGTCAAACTTTTAATTACTTCCGAAAATTTCATTTACCTGGAAATGAAAATTTTTGCTGAATTTTATTCCGTTGTCTTGTTAGCAATATTTTCAACCAGCTGTCGTTTGCACTAAAAATAAAGTTGGATAAATGTTTCCTGTAAAATTCATTTGAAATCTTTTAATAGGATGGGTGGGGGATTGCTCACTTTAGAGAAGTACCGTCAACAGGGGCTTCGTGCAACACTTTTAAACTTAAATGGCTTCTAAAACCTCATGTCTATAGATAATCATACCGCTTGTATACCAAAAGTTTTAAGGTTGTTGGGACATCAAATTAACGTAGTCAGAAAAATTATTGGTTTCACCAGTTCTTTTCAAATTTTCAATTGCGATTTTCACCCTACTACATGAAGAGGGATAAGTTGCAACAATCTTTGTTTTTAATTAAAAATCAAATGACACCGTTTGAAAATGTTAAGTTTAGCACTATTTTGGTTTAGTTCGAATTAAATTAAACATTTCTCTGTCAAATGGTTACTGCATACATTTAGGGGTTAAAATACAACAAAAAATCCCAATAACTTTAGAAGGTTGTGAACACCTTGAGCAAACTATTGTCAGAATCAGAACCGATCCGGGATATTTGTACCTGTGTTGCATATATCTTCGGCCTAACAGCTGCCTTCGCAACTACGAAACACATTTTGCCGCAGTACAACGAATAATGAATCTGGCCACCGCACTGGACTCTGTCATCGTTGTTGGCGATTACAATCTCCCACAACTGCAATGGATCTTTGATCATGACTTAAATAGCTACCTGCCGACAAACGCCTCCACTGAAGCCGAAATTTCTCTAACTGAAATGCTTTTTTCCGCCGGCTTGCATCAAATATGCTCCATACCAAACTACAATATGCGCCTGTTGGACCTTGCTTTCTGCAATGATCCTGGTAATGTGATCATGTTCGAATCTCCGGTCTCGATTATTCCTACCGACCGTCATCACAAGCCGTACGTATTATGCGTGGAAGTTCACTCCAATTTCTTCGCCGACCGATTGCACAGGAAGATTCGACTTCGTCTTAGACTACAGTAAATGTAACTTCGACCTGATTGCTGCTGCGTTTGACTCCACAGACTGGGAATTCATCGGTGCTAACGACAACGTCAATGTTGCAGTCGATGCATTCTACAGAAAACTCCACTCCGTTTTGAAACAATACGTTCCTGTGAAGAGCTCTCCGAGACCCCAGTCATTTAAACACGCATGGTGGAACTCTGATCTCAGACGATTACGGAACCAGCTTCGTAAGGCCCGAAAGTGTTATACTAAGAATCGTACCGAAGATCAAAGACGCCGTTTGAGGTCTTTGGAACGAGATTTTAAAGAACGGAACGACAATCTTTATCGTCAACACATCAGTCGCCTTCAACAGAACCTGAAACGCGATCCTTCGTCGTTTTGGAAACACTTCAAAAGCAAGCGAAGACATGCAACTATTCCTGTGGACATCAGTTTTAATGGCGTAGCTGCAAGTAACTTGACGGAATCTACGAATATGTTTGCTGACTTTTTTCAAAGCGTTTTTAGTTCCGCCGACTATGAAACAGATAGCAACTATCTAGCCTCTATGCAATCTCACGACGTCAACTTACCTATGCCATCCCTCACTGAACAGGAAGTTTTCGAAAGATTATCGACAGTCGACCCATCTAAAGGTACTGGACCAGACGATATACCTCCATCAGTACTAAAAAATTGCGCTGCATCTCTAGCTGCACCGATTTGTCACCTGTTTAATCGCTCACTCAGAGAAAGGACATTTCCTAACGCCTGGCGTATTGCGGCTATCACTCCGATTTACAAATCAGGAAACGCACATTGTGTAGAAAACTACAGGCCGATTTCGATACTCTGTGCAATTTCCAAAATCTTCGAAGTTTTGATGCATGAACGTATGTATGCTGCCATCAAACCCTTCATCGCTGATTCGCAACATGGTTTCGTTAAAAAAAGGTCAACTGTCACCAACTTAATGTGCTACGTGAGCTCGCTGAACAACAATTTGGAAAAAGGATGTCAAGTAGATTCGGTTTACATCGACTTTGCGAAGGCTTTTGACCGGGTCCCGCACAAAATACTGATTGCAAAGATGGATAGACTTGGCTTTCCATCCTGGTCGCTTGAATGGACTGCGTCGTACCTTGCTAACCGTCAGGCGTACACAAAAATAAAAAATTCACGCTCGAGGAAATTTGACATGCCGTCTGGAGTACCGCAAGGTAGTCACCTTGGACCTTTATTATTTATTATTTTTGTAAATGACTTGTGTGCAACGCTTCAATCTGACACGCTTATGTATGCCGACGATCTGAAACTCTATAGGAAAGTGATTAGCGAATTTGATTGCCTCGCCCTACAAACTGACATCGCCAAACTAGAGGACTGGTGCCACTCAAATGGAATGGCGGCGAACGCAAAAAAATGTAAAGTGGTTAATTTCTCACGTTCACGTAATATTGTTCATTACAACTATTAACTTTCTGGAGTGAGCTTGGAGAACGTGAAGTCTATTGTTGATTTAGGTGTTAAAGTGGATAGCCGACTCACATTTTCTGAGCACATTGCGCTTACTGCTGCAAAAGGTTTCGCAGCTCTTGGATTTTTGCGCCGAAACACTTCTGATTTCGACGATATCTATGCCCTTAAAGCCATCTATTGCTCTTCAGTGCGTAGCATTATGGAGTACGCTGTGCAGGTTTGGGCTCCTTCTCAGAACACCCAATCTTACCGCCTCGAACGAGTTCAGCGAAGTTTCGTCAGATACGCTTTACGACAGCTTCCTTGGAATGATCCACATCGACTACCACCGTACGAACAAAGATGCAGCCTGATGAATTTAGCGACCCTCGAAAAGCGTCGAGCCGAGTTGCAGCAAACTTTAATTTTCGATACCCTAACCTGCCGAATTGATTCATCATATATTCTCCAACGTGTCAACATGTACGTCTCGACCCGAACACTTCGACAACGCCAGTTTCTCTGGATCCCCTATCACCGTACTGCATATGGCCGAAATCCCCCGTTGGATAAATGTTGTGAACGTTTCAATTCTGTATACCATCTGTTTGATTTTAACATGTGTAAACGTAGTTTTAAAATAGCTATAAGTAGTGTTCCTTAATCTTAAGATACAAAGTCTGTAAGGTTCATTCACCAAAGACAAATCAATAAATAAAAATAAATAAAGATTCTACTAGCTGGAATCACTAAAATAAATGTTTAGATGGATGAAATTTTGAAATTATCAAACGCGTGATGCAAAACGATCATATTCCAGCATATGAAAACGAGATTTAAAAGGTGAATCTTTGGTTTGCGTTTTGATGCATTTCAGCCCACACTGGTAACTGAATTATAAGAAAAATTATTCAAAAAATTTGGCGATTGTCCGAAAAATATTTTACATTAACAGTGTTGACATGTATGGGATAATAAAACCAATATAAAGTTTGTAGGAGATATCATTGAGCCAATCCATCATGATGGGTAAAGATTTTTATGGCATCGAAAAGGTACATCTTTTGCTCGATTTTTTAAACTTTTTCAAAGACTTTGGAAAACTATCACGATGTCAAATATCTTATATGATGATTTTTTCATAATTTAAGAATTCTATTTTCATTTTTTAACATTCGAAAAAATACATATTTTTGAAAAATGTATGGAAAATTGCTAATCACAACAACGTTATCTTATTTTAATCGCCGCTGGAATCATGTTAATTTTATTCTGAGAAAAAAAATTAACTTAAATGCATAACAACTTAAGTTTATAATAAGTATACTTTAAAATGAATTAAATCATTTGGAAATTCATTAGGCTCTGAAGGCCTCAAATGCATTTCCCAATAACTCCAAGCTCATCGTTCTGGATTTTTTAAAATCTATATCAATGCCTCCGAATCTAAGTGCAATTATAAGTTAATTATTTTCCATGCAATATGAAACTTTCCTTACGAAATCGTGTAGTTTTTTTTAAAACTACGTAGTACTTAAATCCAAAATTTACATTTTTTGTTCGTCGAACATTTATAACTCCATAAGGTTTCATGCAAAGATCATGCAAATTTATTTTCTAATAAATTTTTTAAAAAAACACACACATTTATGTTTCAAATTTCCTTATTTTCAAATCAAAATTTAAAACTATCACAGATGGTCCAGAATTTGACACACAAAATGGTATGTACAGAGATAATTTGAAAAAAAAAAGTACCGTACTACGGGGTAACATTGATCACCGGGGTAACTTTTCAACATAATTTTTTTCACATAATCATCAATAACTAAGTCTAAAGTAAAAATATCTCAAAAATTTTTTCTACGTTTAAAAACCTATTGGTTAAGTTTCAAATTGGGAAAATCTTGGTTTGTTTTTCAAAATTTCATATGTAAGTAAAAATGTAATTTCAAAATCTTGAAATATCTATTTTTTCGAAGGCTCGCAAACAAACACCCTTCCTGATGAAATCAAAGCGTTCAGAAGCAGCAGGTTAGTTAATGTGATAATGTGACTTTTTTTTTTCTTAATAAATGTGTAGTGTGTGTGTGTAGTTTTTGTTGTATTATGAAGTTAATTTTTCATATTTAAAAAATAGGGACATTTTCCAAGAGTAAGTCAGTCTAGGACAAAACGCTAGAAATTCTAATAAATGTAAAGTTTGAAGGAAAAGGGGAATAGTGCGAGGGCCTAAAGAATTGGATAAAGGTAAAATTTCATTTGTTTTTGTTGTTAAAATTTAAAAAGTATCGTTAAAAAATTTAGCCCCTTAATTTAGGCAGCATCATTTTCCATCTTTCGATTTTTATTGTTGTTCGTCCTTAACACATTAAGGACCGCAATGGTGATTTTTTGGAACGCGAAAAAGTCTAAACCAAAAAACACTGAAATTCAGCATTTTCGATCTCAGAATTCACTGAACTAAAAGTTCCAAATTTAGTATCTGAGAGCCATCGAAAGTGTTGTGTACAATTTTTTAGAGTTTCATGATTAATTTTATATCATTTGAGTTTGTTCCGAACTGCCTCATCATTTGGTAAACTATCATTTGTAAATATTATGAAGGTGTTTTGCAGTGTTCGGCATCGCTAACTAAAAAAGTAGCGCCGCTAATTAAATCGCTAACTCATTCAAAGTTAGCGATAGCTAATTAAATACGCTAAATGTTCTTGAAAAAATTATCGCTTCAAGCTTAAAGCGCTAATCGCTAATCGCTATCTGTGGATCTACAGTAAAGTTTATTCAGATACCATTTATATTTTTTGACCTCATGTTGTGTGGATTTACAGTACTTTTTTTTTTAACATGATATGAAAATTTTCAAAACCTTCAACAGTATTCTACTTTTGTGAAGGTTGCGAAAATTAGTGCTAAAAAGAGGAAAAAAATCTTTGAGGCGTGGCGGTAGTGTGAGATGACTCAAAAATCCCTCTTTCGCTGACTACAATGCACACTCCTCCGCTGAGACCATTCGAAGAGGCAATTTTCGCCATTGGAGTCAGAATGATACCCAATATCACCTGCCACAGCCCGTGGTGTAGAGGATACCCTTAAAGTCTCCTGAGCCAACGGTCATGAGATCGAATACCGATCACAGCCTACATAGTAAACTTCCTAAGCCGGTGGTTTAAGTTTAGAATTTGGAGTTAAGTTAAAAGAATCTCCTCGAGGAAACAGTTTAATTGAGATCCTGTGTTTGTGTTCGTTTTGACCATGCTTATTGACAAAAAGTATATTTCTTTCAGTAATTATTCGTGAGATTGATAAAAATATATGGGAGATAGCGGTCTACAATTAGCGGAACCACAAAATAGCGGAACTTTTGAATTCGCTAGCTCAATCAAAATTTAGCGGCAAAATTAAAACGCTAACAAAAAAATAGCGAATTAATTAGCGATTAGCTGATCAGCGCTTTTGTGCCGAACACTGGTGTTTTGTATCCATTATGATCAAGAAAACTCGTTAAAAACGTCAAAATAGAGACTGAACAATATTACCCCAAAGCATCAAATTCTAAACTAAGGCGAAATCTATTTTGAAAACAAATTTAAAGTAGTCTAATAAATTTCTGCAACCTTGTTTTACGTTCATAGAAGTCCAGTACTGATTTTAAAAATATGAAACATTCTCATTAACAGAAAAAATAATCGGAAAATATTGAAAAAAGTGATCAATTTTACCCCGTTTTACGGTAATTCAAATTTCACACGAATTGTTATAATTTTTCGCTGTTTAAAATTGTGCTGAATAGATACGTTTAAGTGAGAGCAGAACAATTTTGCTCATTTAAACCTTACAAAGCTGTTCGTGTCAATATGACCCGAAGCGCACATTTCAAACCTCTTTATCATCATTCCAATATACTGAAGAACTGGGAATTCTGACAGACCAAGTATGTTCTATGAAAATAATGATCAAATTAACCAAGGAATATTGAAAGAAGGTAGTGCCGAGAGCCATATTGGATTTTTTTCGTGACGTCACTGTTGCCAAGCTGTCGAAGGTTTATACTGGTAGAACTCAAATTTCAAAGTTAAACACATTGAAGAACTAAATTAAAATCCAATTTGATTCGGATAATGTTGTAAGGTCACTAGTTGATTGTGCTATGAGGTTTCTTTGTGTTTAATAGACTGCAGTGTGTATTATTCTTGAATTTGTTATTGAATGCACAGTCATGCTCTATGTGAAACGAGCAAAAATAATAATTTTCCCATTTCAAAAGGTCTGATTGGTAGTTTATGGCAGTGCACCTCTTCGTCATGATTTGATCTAACATGGTGTTCCATATGAATTTCTAATTTAGAACAATTAACCCCGATAAAACCATTGCAACTTTGGTTTACTAAATTCCAATAAAAGATTGTGGTTGGATTCGAAAAATACTATTTTTGGTTATTTTATTTTATCAACGATTCAAACCTAACTGATTTCAACATTTATAAGCAAAATGTTGAACTAATTATCAAGTTTTGTCTTTTTGAGTTAGGATACCTCAGCAACTTCAATCGTCTGAATTAAAGCAAAACAACTACTACATTCAACTTTTTTAGTATCAGTCTTGAAGAACAATAATATTTCTAGAATTGTGTGCCTTCAAAGTTGAAAAAATCTTCAATTGAAATTGGATGTGGTTTTTTTAAAGTAAGATTTTTTTCTACCGGAAGATCTCAGATAGCGGTCAAAAATTTCATTGGTCCCCAACATACATATCTATCATTGTCGGACAGATGGATTCTTGACGATTTCAATCATCAATAAAACACTTAAATGCAGAAAAGCTGTCAGAAGTTATTTTAAAAATAAAATTGATTTTTCAGACTTTTTACTTTCTGAACCAGTTTCTGATAACCTGGATATACATATCGACTTTATTTTGAAATGTTGAGTAATAAGAGTAAATTACCTACACAATGAATATAATATCTTCAAAATCGGTTAACATTTACCTACAGCCAGGAGAACGAAACCAAACTTCAACTCAAATTTCCCCGAAACAGATATTTTGCGAATGGCTTTGGAATGGTCAATAAATTTTCATTCAGATTCAAGTAGGCGGTGGTTTTCGCCAATAACACGCGTTTTCTTCTCCATCCGCGAATATTTCATTAAATTTTATATTGTACGTCTTAAATTAGAAAACAAAAATTCCAAAAACTGTTGAAAAGTGATGTCTCGAGTATAGTTTTAAGGTGCCAATCGGATGCTTCGTGAATTCCCGATGAAAAAAGTTGAAATTCATTGAAAGTGTTTCTAACTGCGTGGCTGCGGAAGCATCGTGTTTGGATTGTTTTCTTGTTGTTAGAGTTTAGGTTCTTAATGAAAACCGTGACTTCTTAATTTAAACTGGGGGGGTGGGGGGTTGAATAGAAATAGACCTCGAAAATGATGATGATCACATGGGAGAACAATTCCCTTCATTCCGATAGACTTCGACACTCGACCAACATAACTTTCATACGCCAGGTTGTCTCCTGTAGTAGAATGTTGATACATGGGCCCCGGAGAGGCGCAAGATGTGGGTTCAAGTCCTACCGGGAGACAAGGCGATTTTTTTCGCATGTTTTTCAACATCAATTGTCATCTTATCTAGTCCCTGAAATTTCAACTTACACATTTGGATTCATTTCTCTACAAAAAAGTTCTTTAGAATTTTCAAAAATGTCCACTCCGTGAGGGAGTCTTTGTAAAATAAAAGAGTTCATTAATAACTTGGCTTAAGGTTGAAATAGAAGGTCCGTCAAACTCAAACAGATGTAACTTGTAATTTCCTGGACAAAACGCTACCAAATAACTTTGGTTGAGTTACTTAGAGTGTTGAGTTAGAATAAACTAACAATTTATCTACTATACATTTGATCAACAAACTGAAATTCAAAGGCATCTTGAAAAAAATCACTTATTTGCCCTTATAAGCTTAGGCTTACACGAGGCAATGGGTATGAATTTTGTATTTGCTCCAACTACTCAGCTTCTACATTTTTTTTAAATTTCAATGGAATGACAAATTTGAAAGGCAACTATGGAAATGAACTTAAATATTATAATTAAAATTGCAGTCAAATTTTCTATTGGAGAGATAAGTCATCCAGTAGGCACCTCAGAGTTGTATCACTTCCACTGGCATTCTTACTTTCTTATCAGTCTTTTCAACATTGTAACCATTATTTAATGTAAATCTAAAAATTATAATTTAATTTGAATCCAAAACATCAAAACAGAAATCGAATATACTATTGCAAGTTCTAACTATTGCGATTATTAAAATTTTTCGAAAAACCAAAAAGGCATAGCATGCATGTACTGCGTTAATATGAAGAATGTAGTGTTTAAAGCGATATATATTCAAATTCATCTCCATAACTCAAAATCCATAATGAAAACACAATGGAAGTAAATACACATTTTTCAAAGGTGCATTTATTTTAAAACTGATCTTTACTTACTTATTTGGGGCGCTGTTTTCAAATTTTGAATTTTATTTTCTATCGGTTATTATTTTCGGTAAACCTTTTGAAAATTGGTAGAAATCCATCAAAACAAAATTGTGCACTTCAGAAAATAAAGGTTTTAATTAAATGTTCGATTTCCCGAAGACCTAGTGTAAAATTGACTTCTGGGTAAAAATTATAGAAGTATGATGTTTTCATGTTATTTTTTTCTCGTTACGGGAATTTTGTGATCATTTTGAACCAAGGTGAATCTTGACTCTTTTTCAAGCTTAAATCGAAACGCTTTTTAGGCTTTGTTTAACAAAGTTGTTAAATAGATTACAATTTTCAGTCAAATACTCAACTGAAAAAACTTTTGTGATGTCAGAAATATTATATTATATATTATAAATGGCAGGAACTCTCTTCCATTTTGCTGTTGGTCAAACTTCCCATATTTTCTTATCGATAATGGATCAGGATTTCTAGTTATTTAACATCGTCATCACCAAATTTCCTTGCCGCAGGCCCCAGATCCGGCTCCGGTTTTGTCTGTATCGCCAGCCTTTCCTGTGGTTTGTGGTTCAAGTGACATTTTCGTTCTCCAAAAAAAAATTGATTAAAAACAAACCAGCAGAAGGGTCAGTCAGAAGCTCGCTCATCCCGGAGGACAGATGCCATCACTTTACTGCGCTGCGGCCAGTTTAACCATCGAACCCACATAAATCTATCAAAGCGAATTGAATTTCGAAAACATGCCAAAAGCGTTTTTCTCCCGATGACGACGATCCCTAAAACGTAACTTACGTACTTCGAACGACACGATTAAACGACAGAAGGCAAAAACTCTCCTCTGTCCGACCACCATTTAACGCAACAATTCAAGTGGTCGAAAAACAAAATAAAAACGAACCGGAGGGGAACAATTTGCCAGAATAACCCCCCGAAAAATCAAACGCTTTTGGTTTAGAAAACATATATACAAAAACGAAATAATCACATAACTTTAATGGAAACAGGAAAGACTCAAAATCGGGTTGGTTTATTTTACTTGAGGCTATAAGTTATTGAACTATTTTTGCATTTCTATCACTTTTTCGTTTCGTGTGTTTAGGGTTTCGTTTTTTCTGTAACTTTTTTATCCCTCCGGGGCGGGGTTGATCTAAACTATGCTTTGGGGTTTTGGTGTCTACGCCCAGTTTTGATGTTTACTGATTAACGTGAATTTTTTTTTTGGATATCAAATTGATCAATCAAGTTGATCACAAGCCAAAAAGTTGGATTTTTAATCTATCAAAGTAATCTTCAATCTTTTTGTCAACAAACTAGTTGCTTTCAGTTATGCAATGCCAAAACTTCCTCAGGCTTGACCATGTTGGACATTTGACAGCAACGAAGTGGAACATGCAAAATTTTAATGGAATCAATTTTTTTTTTGTCTCCACCGACCACCCGGCTCTGATCCAATGAAGAGTGTTTTACTTGGTAAACAAATGAGGTGGAGACATAGAAGTGGTTGTCAAAATTGTCAAAATTGTCGAAGCTGTCAAAATTGTCAAATTTGTCAAAATTGTCAAAATTGTCAAAATTGTCAAAATTGTCAAAATTGTCAAAATTGTCAAAATTGTCAAAATTGTCAAAATTGTCAAAATTGTCAAAATTGTCAAAATTGTCAAAATTGTCAAAATTGTCAAAATTGTCAAAATTGTCAAAATTGTCAAAATTGTCAAAATTGTCAAAATTGTCAAAATTGTCAAAATTGCCAAAATTGTCAAAATTGTCAAAATTGTCAAAATTGTCAAAATTGACAAAATTGTCCAAATTGTCCAAATTGTCAAAATTGTCAAAGTTGTCAAAATTGTCAAAATTGTCAAAATTGTCAAAATTGTCAAAATTGTCAAAATTGTCAAAATTGTCAAAATTGTCAAAATTGTCAAAATTGTCAAAATTGTCAAAATTGTCAAAATTGTCAAAATTGTCAAAATTGTCAAAATTGTCAAAATTGTCGAAATTGTCGAAATTGTCGAAATTGTCAAAATTGTCAAAATTGTCAAAATTGTCAAAATTGTCAAAATTGTCAAAATTGTCAAAATTGTCAAAATTGTCAAAATTGTCAAAATTGTCAAAATTGTCAAAATTGTCAAAATTGTCAAAATTGTCAAAATTGTCAAAATTGTCAAAATTGTCAAAATTGTCAAAATTGTCAAAATTGTCGAAATTGTCAAAATTGTCAAAATTGTCAAAATTGTCAAAATTGTCGAAATTGTCGAAATTTTCAAAATTGTCAAAATTGTCAAAATTGTCAAAATTGTCAAAATTGTCAAAATTGTCAAAATTGTCAAAATTGTCAAAATTGTCAAAATTGTCAAAATTGTCAAAATTGTCAAAATTGTCAAAATTGTCAAAATTGTCAAAATTGTCAAAATTGTCAAAATTGTCAAAATTGTCAAAATTGTCAAAATTGTCTAAACTGTCGAAACTGTGAAAATTGTGAAAATTGTCAAAAATGTCAAAATTTTCAGTGAAATTTTTATATAGGATATTCGAGCAGCGATGTTGTAAATTTATTGGAACTTAATTGTTAGCTAAATGTAAATGTATATTTTCAGTGATTTTTTCTGCAATTTTTTTCGAGAAGAAACTTCAATAATAAAAATAGAATTACGGAAAAACATCTGCTACACAGACAAGAAATGGAAACCAACCATTCTGTTCTTTGTTGCGTATGATTTGCCAAAATCTCACCACATAACTGACCTAATCAAGGGTGAGTGAAATTGATTCTTCTGAACCATTTTCCCTTTGCCGCACGGAAAGTTCAGAAAAAGTTAATTTTCTATGTTTAAAAATCAATGTCAAATAATTCTGAAGATTTTTTCAAATGTAATCTGCCTTGACTTTGAATTAAAGAATTTGGTTTTTGTTTTTGGAATTCCTTCAATGGATTCGCAGCTTTCCCTTTCAATGGTTTGGTTTGCTCAACTTCAATTCCGAAGACGACCACGAGATTAGCTAATTGCTTTTGCCCAATCAATGGCCACTGCATTTTGGGTTTCGACGTGTTCGTCCATGTGTCCGGATGTGTATGTTAAGCTTCTGATTGCCTCAGATTATGATTGCTCAAATTTTACCAACAGTCTGTCTGTGGACAGCTGCTGCCAATTACTCAGTGATTCGAATCGAGGATTGAGAGTCAGAAATTAATCTTGGGCTCGGGGTTTCTTTTTAAGGTGGATAGAGAATTTATTCATTTTTCATTGAAAAAATTTACAAATACAAAACATATTGCAATATAAACATTGCCTTGTCATACCTTCGAGATAAACATTTTATTTTCGATTTGAAAGCTTCGATCAATTAGGGGAGATTGGGCCTCAATCGGGAACATCTGCATGGAGGGGTAAATCACAGAAACAATTTCACTTTTATCACTGGAATTAGTAAAATCGCGTCTGCTCACAGATTTGAATAAAAAAAACCCCCGAAAACGCGGCCAAGGGTTTCCATTTCATTGAAAATGAAACTTTGCACATTCGTTCCTTGGTTGGTTGGATTGAGATTGAGGGGAGAAGTGGAGCCAAAAAAACACACCTCATTCACTAAAACTGACCGCGTTAGCAGTCGTAAAGCAATCAGTTTGCGATTGAATCACAGGCATGAATTTGTTTTTTTTCTCTCATATGCGTTAGCTTGATCTTTTTCGCCCAACCCAAGCGGCAAAATTTGTATAGGGGTGCCAGTTGATGAAATGGAAGACGTAAAAAGAGTTTTTTTTTTACCTTTGTTTGAAATTAAGTGAGCAATTGTATAGGTTAAACGAAGAAGCTGCGAGGGAAGTAAAAATGAAAGAAAATTTACTAGTGGACCAAGAAAAGTTCTACCATTCGGATCAAAAAGTGGCAGTAAGTCAATGAATTTTGCTCTTAAAAATTAGCATTTGGATTTTTAGCTTTTTTTGTTCAGCATCCTCTGAAAACAATCTTAATTACAACAGAATCTCTTTTTTCAGCATATCTTACTCTAAAATAAAAAAAAAACAAATTTACAAACAAGAAAAAAAATGGACTGGTTTCGTGAAAAAACGTAAATATCGTTCAGCAAATCCTTGGAATTTGGATAGGCCTACAGGTGAATCACAGGAAAAATAATCGATCGCAGTAAGCCGAGCGCAGAAGAAATATGTACATTTCCGTAGACCGCATAAGGGCCAATTAAAACACATCTGAGCCGATTTCTCCCTTCTCGTTCGAGGCTTTCCACAATAAATGTTATTTTCGAGGGACAAAATTATTTCTAGAATTTCACACATTCCTCACAATTAGCGCTTTCCCTGACAACCCCAAGTTTCCACACGAGAATAAAATTTAAATTTGCATAATGTGTAAACACTCCGTTTCTGCAGCTACCGGTTTGCAATTCTTTTAATGAAATAACACTTATTCCCCTCGAAATTTTTGGACATTCCGGTGAACACTTCTGCACTCCCTTCCAGCTTTTACTTTCTCTCATTTCTAGTTTATTCCCGACTGTTTTACGTACTGTAATTTATAATTTAGTAAAATTTTCGCGGACGGAAAGAAAAACGCGTGCGATTAGCAAAAGTCATCGCCTGCTCTTCCAACTGTCGTCAATTTAGTTCGACACTTTGGGATAAACAATCAGTGGAATGTTTTTCACGATTTCAGTAGTCGTTTCATTAATATTTTTTACGCTGTGCAAAAAAATTATTATTATTTGTTGATACTCACGGTTTCTTTTCGGATCCCGTTGGAAAAATTCCCGGACGTCGAACAACCCGATCCTATGCGGCCACGTTCTACAAAACCAAAACAGATTGTTTTGATTTCGTTCTCTTTTCGTCAAATCTGTAGTTTCATTTAAAAATCATTTTGAAAAAATATATTTCGAATCATATGAAATTTACAAGAATTTATTAGAAAAAACAAATAAAAATGCTAGAGGAAAAAATCTGCTATTTGTGCCATTCTGGGAAATGTTCTATTCTGGGGGAAAAAAAAAATCTAGGAAATTGTCCATTCGGGGAAGCAAATTTCTGGTAAATGGTGCATTCTGGGGAATTGTTTTCTGGGAAATGGTTCATTCTGGGGTTTGATTTCGGGTATTTGTCATTCTGTGAAAAATTCATTCTGGGTAAAAGTTTTCTGGTAAATGGGATACAATCCATTCCGATTGCTTAATTGGGTTAATTGGAGGAATGCGTACTCGAGTTAGAGAAAATATGTATTTAGTGTCATTTTTCTCTCTTTTAGCACTTTTTTTTCGCAATATTTACAGAAAAGGCTAACAATAAAAGGTTTTAAACAATATAAAACTATTTTTAACATCTTTTCATCAGCATTTGTTTATATTTGTGGTTGAGATATTTACTTTTCACAATACAAATTTTTAGAAATGTTACAGATCAGTTCATATAAAAAATAAGATAAAATCACCATTGTAGCCTTCGTGTCAAGTTCAAATAGAAATTGGATAAATGTTAACGTTTGACAATGTTCCTACAAGTTTGAAAAAGGGGAAAACAGTTTAAAGATTTTTAATGAGGATAGTGTAAAATAATGCCAAAAACAACAAAATGGAATGAATTGCACCAAAGATTGTTTGCAACAAAATTTCATAATATCTACTTTGCACATAACCAATAAATTTAATAAAAATTTTGATCCAAATTAAAATTAAAAAAAGAGATATAGCTCCCATCTTCCTCATTCTGTGCTTGTGCTCTTGTAATTGTTTGAAAATTCTATAGTTTTTATTTGTAGAACACAGAGACTTGTTAAAATTCCTATCTTTGACAGTTTTGGCTTTGCTCATATAATTTTTTGAAAATTCGATTAATTTATCTAATTTTAAATCGAATACTTGAAACTTAATTTTTCGGCACATTTTGCACATTTAATAAGCGATTGCTACCTTTGTATGAGTTAGCGATTTAATTAGCGGCGCTCATTTTTCAGTTAGCGATGCCGAATACTGCTTATTACTAATATAATGACAGTACTCAATGTTTCATAGCTTACCAACGATTTTTCACTCCTTTTTATTTGGATAAAAAGTTTAGGAACCAAACCAAACAGTACGGTGGCAAGAAAAGAAACGATTTCCGAACGATAAAATTTTGGGGCAGTCAGTTCAATCTGTGAACTTTTATTCTGGGGTGTCGACAGCAACCCAAAATTAAAAACAGCAGCTAAACTTTGTTCTGATGCCCGGGCATTCTTAATTTTGGGTTGTTTTTTTTCTGACTGATAGCGGTTGACAGTTGATGATGATCGAAGATGATGACAACAATACAAATGTTGTTGTCATACACGCTAAACTCAGCCAACACAGCTTGTGGTTATGAGTTTCCCTGCAGTGATGGCAGTTTATTATCGATGGCTAACCCAGAAACCGATTGTATTTAAGGACTGATTCAGAACTGAGGTTATAGGCCCAGATACGTCTGGTGAGGGTTAAGAGATAGCGTGAGCAAGAAATCGAGTTAGCGAATCCAAGAGTATTTCGGTCAGCCTGTGGTCCGAAGAGGTCAGCCTGTGGTCCGAAGAGGTCATCCGAGATGTCCCAAGCACATGTTCTCAAGAAGAAAACGAGGTTCACTAGGAATCCAGAAGAGCCCAGCCCGGGAAGAGCAGTCTCCGAGAGGGATACTCTCAAAGCCGTCACTAGTCACGCTGCGAGTAGCATGCGTGACTTCATTTTCGACGGCCGGGAGAAGACCTTCGCAGCATAGAAGTAGAGGATTGAGCGCCGATCTTTCATCCACACCATGGTGTGAACTCCCGAGGAAGAAAGCTGCGGCATTCCGATGAAGGAACCTGCAGAGGAGGAACGGCGCGTGGTAGCCGTGAACATTTTGGTCAGAACCTTGGAACTGACGCATCGAAACATATTCCTGGATAGCGATGCGCGACAGGCTCCATGACATGACCTTAAACGCCGGAGGAACATCAGATCGTTGACTCAATTATTTGAGGAATATGACCTGTTCGTCCGGGAGCTGGAGCACATGAGTGTGGAAATCCCGGCAGATGAAAATGTCCACGCGCTGATCTCTGCGGCTCCCAAAGACTACAATCTGTATGTAATATATTTGATTATGCCCTCTCGAATTATGATAGACCACTCCTGTTAAATCTTGCCATAAAAAAATGCTTAAGCTCTTGACTTGGTTAGACACCCGAAAGTTGCTATTAACCGCTTAACGCGACATCTCCCGATCGCTAGGCTCTACCCTTCCTTGAATATTTGATTTCCACAAGTGATCTCATTTAATTTTTTGACTAGCTATTTGGGATGCAAAAAGAGGCTGTGATAAAAAAATCTTTGCGTATCACTTTACTGTCCTTGAGATGCGAACAAAGCCCACTAGCTAGGGAGTATAGAGTGCAATGCAACGCACACAACTGCCGGTGGCTTAACCACCATTGGGCGTGACTTAGATTTGGGGGGTGATAGCACGTCGTAGGCGACGGTTGGCAGTACTCGTTCGGCGATTAAGATCGTATTCGGTCATATCGGGCTCAGCCCTGTTTAAAGTGCTAAAAAAACCACGTGCAGGTAGTGAAGGCGATAATCTTCTTGTATCGTTTAAGATTATTATATCACTTTTTAGTTATTGCAGATTGTGCTCAGATAAGTTTCGTGTGTCACGCCTAAAAAGTTTTTATTTGCACATGTTAGGGCTTAAGGCACTTGTGAGTATGATTTTCACAATTATGCATTCAGAATGTTTGTTAGAATGCTTTTATCTCTGCTCAGGTACGAAATTAGTTATCGGGAATAAGAATAGCCGATCGAATTGTGAAAATTGGAAACAGTTACCTCCAGGTAAGGTTCACTGTGCATTATGCACTGCGCATGTAAATCGGTTCCGACTGTGAATTCTTATGTTGCCCTTTATCTGATACGTTGAACACAGAATTCCGGGGACGGAAGACCAAATCCGTGTGGTGCTGCATCTCGTCATATCCGGTAGTCGCATACGACGCGACGTCATTCTGTGGAACACGTTCCCAACCGAGGTGTTACTGCCAATACCTTAAGAGCCCGTTATATGGTGGAAGAAATTCCGCCGCTCTCCCATCGGTACCACAGTGATTGTCGTGACTCATCAGAACACTCCGAGGCTTTGGTCAAACACGTGTTGGTCCAACCACGTGAGCTCGATGCTGCTCTGCATTGGGCACAGTTAGTCGTCGTTGCATCTGAACCGGAACACGAACCACAAGATTGAAGCGTTTGTATTGAGCATGAAGTGCATGTAAGTACGGAGTCAGCCGATTGGAATCTCTGAAGAAATTGAGCATGTTAGCCTAGAATAAAGAGTTGATCTTATTGTGATAAGTATTAAGAGCTAATGATTGAGTGACGTCACTAATGCCCATAGGAACGAAAATTTGTGAAATACAGCTGCAGAATGAATCAAACTAAGTTCCGCCTAAATTAATTGATTGGGTAAGATTGGAAGTGTCGACGTTTGCTGTTGATTTGGGTTGCGTGGGATAAGGTTTTGTAAGTGTCGCAGGGTTGTGGGTTGTGTATTCCACTCTATCAATATTTACAGATTAGGGCCGCATTCCGGTAGTCGGTTGGGAAGTTGAATAAGATACAACGTTGGAACTGTTAGCCCGCCCTGATTTGAGTCTTTAGCCGGGACGCAAAACACGCGTCAACAGCCTCTCGGGTTCCGGGAGTGGCGCTGTTGTTGATGGTATCGGGACAAAAACGTTCGTTACACGTAAAAGAGGCTTTGAGCGTTCTACCGATTGCGGACCATGGCGCAAAACCGATACTGGAGCTGATAAAAATATTCCAGGACACAGAGCTGGCATTCCAAAGGCGAGAGGACTGAACTCCGCGATGAAGGCGGAGAAGATTACTTGCTTCGGGTGTGGCAAACCGGGGCACTACAGGAATCGTTGCACTGCCCAACGCAAAGGCCTGCGCGGAAAAATATGTCCAAGCTGTCGAAGCGTGGCGCTAAGCTTCTGTGGTCAGGTTTGTTGTACATTTCGGTGAATCCCACCACATGGTCCGGGATGACAAACTCTCGAGGACGTCAGAGACATTGTAATTGTAATTGTAATTTTATTGAGTAACGATAGCCTTCTTTGGTACTACATAAGGTTAAGGAAACTATGAAGAAGCGAAGAACATCCTTCAACACATCTTTTTATGGTTTCTCAACTTCACGTTTTGACACTTTTCCTGAAAATACTTACTGGCTTTTCGTGAAACCAACCCAAAACAAAATTTCCGCTTCCGACTCGATTGAGTGAAGATTTCTGGCTGTCTGGGAATGCCAATGACCGCTCATTTCACAGTAAACTAATTTTACTCGGCCCAGCGTTTTATTAATGCACGCTCATTTTTTTTGCGTTAGAATGGGTAAATATTTGTTCACGCTTATGCCTCTCAGCGTGGGGATGAGTTTTGTTTAAATAAAGTTGCCGATATTGCTGATATCATATCAATGTAAATATTGGATTAAAAGTCAACTGTAACAACAGTCCTCGGTCAGATAACCTTTGGCGGGATAACTCATTTGACCTAGTGGCCAAATCGAATGGCCTTCTGCCTATCAACTTTCAGCGAGCCAGTTGATCCATAAGCCTATGATCGGCTACGATCGACTATACTTTGTGTAACATAGCAACGCACTAATCGGGAAATTCCAAACAGCATCTAATCATAAAATTGTAGCTCACAATTTGCAATGGTAAAAACACACTTATTCAGAAGACAAACATTTTTGGATCGATCGATTGAGCCAGGTATCGAAATTCTCTCCGTTTATTCGTTAAGCCTAAGCTAAGCCTAACGCTTTGCACCACCTAGTGGTGTGGTCGACCATCGATGCCTAAGCCCTTCCAATTTGGTGGCGAGGTGTAAATTAGCGCCCCAAACTCTCCGACTGTTGTGGCATTACAATTGGATCCATTTTTCGTCTCGTTTTTTTTTTTCATTTTTGGAAGTTGGAGGCGATGCACAGCGCGGCACCGAAAAATTGAATTAACGCACTTGTTTATTCGAATAAACAGGTACATTTGTAAGGCTTAACTTAATTTGGGTTGAAAGGTTTATCGGATTTGAGGCTTGGAGATGATTTTTGGTCGTGATTGAATGTTAGTTAGTTAATAGTCTACTTTTATTAGCTGAGATCTAATCAGCGATAGTTTTATTGGTTTGCACCAAATAGGGAAACCTATCGTTGATTTCAGGTTTTGTTTTTTTGCAACAATCAATCATCTCGAAAGGAAATTTTTTGCATCAACTGTGAAAATAAAACCGGCATCACGAACCCAAACTTGCCAGCTCGCTGGAGAAAACATGGAATACTGGTAGGTAATCTCAACGAATCGAAAAAAAACGAGTAAAAAACCCGGCCTTGTGCACGGAATAACCTGTCTGCTCCCAAAGTCTCCCCGGGCGTCTTCAGCTGATCCGAAGCTGAGCAAGATTTCCTAGGCCCAAGTCGCACTCACTCAAGACCGGTGATTTTACCGGCTCACGCATGCTGATATGACCCACTAAAAGTCCGCTCTTCGATGGTACCCCGGAGGAATTCGTTGATCTTTCCCATTGCCAGACAGAGTCATTGCTGGATGCATTTCTCGATGCACTACCCGGCCGGAATTGGCATACTTTTGCATCTGCAGTGGACGATGCCAGAACAGGATGGACCGTAGGCCGTGGATCGTTATTATTTTTTCAATCTTCATTTCGTTGCATTTCACTCTGGTCGCTGCTGACATACATTTCGCTGTTAATCCGGCTCCCAGTCGGCTCAGATTAAACTTGTTTTGGGATTGCATCTCGGAGTGCAGCAAAGGGTTATTCTGTAAGTGTTAAGATTTTCTTCGTAAGGAACATTTAAGCTGACTTTTCATTATTACGTTTGAACTCAAAAGATTTGTGATAAAGCTTAAGTCTATTTCAACTGAATTATTACTTCCAATAACGTTTCCAATCATCCAAACTTCTTTTTCAAGGAAAAATTGCATGGAATCGAATATTTCGATTATTTTGAATGTCTTCTGAAAACGTTTTATTTAACTAAACAGTATCGAAAAAATTGCCAGAATTGACAATTTTCACAATTTTGACAATTTTGCATTCCTTAACAATTTTCACAATTTTTACAATTTGAAGAATTTCGTCAATTTTGTTATTTTTGTCATTTTTGTTATTTTTGTCATTTTTGTCAGTTTTGACATTTTTGTCATTTTTGTCATTTTTGTCATTTTTGTCATTTTTGTCATTTTTGTCATTTTTGTCATTTTTGTCATTTTTGTCATTTTTGTCATTTTTGTCATTTTTGTCATTTTTGTCATTTTTGTCATTTTTGTCATTTTTGTCATTTTTGTCATTTTTGTCATTTTTGTCATTTTTGTCATTTTTGTCATTTTTGTCATTTTTGTCATTTTTGTCATTTTTGTCATTTTTGTCATTTTTGTCATTTTTGTCATTTTTGTCATTTTTGTCATTTTTGTCATTTTTGTCATTTTTGTCATTTTTGTCATTTTTGTCATTTTTGTCATTTTTGTCATTTTTGTCATTTTTGTCATTTTTGTAATTTTTGTAATTTTTGTCATTTTTGTCATTTTTGTCATTTTTGTCATTTTTGTCATTTTTGTCATTTTTGTCATTTTTGTCATTTTTGTCATTTTTGTCATTTTTGTCATTTTTGTCATTTTTGTCATTTTTGTCATTTTTGTCATTTTTGTCATTTTTGTCATTTTTGTCATTTTTGTCATTTTTGTCATTTTTGTCATTTTTGTCATTTTTGTCATTTTTGTCATTTTTGTCATTTTTGTCATTTTTGTCATTTTTGTCATTTTTGTCATTTTTGTCATTTTTGTCATTTTTGTCATTTTTGTCATTTTTGTCATTTTTGTCATTTTTGTCATTTTTGTCATTTTTGTCATTTTTGTCATTTTTGTCATTTTTGTCATTTTTATCATTTTTGTCATTTTTGTCATTTTTGTCATTTTTGTCATTTTTGTCATTTTTGTCATTTTTGTCATTTTTGTCATTTGTGTCATTTCTGTCATTTTTGACATTCTTGACATTTTTGTCATTTTTGACATTTTTGTCATTTTTGACATTCTTGACATTTTTTACATTTTTGACATTTTTGTTATTATGTTCTTTTTTTTTTGTTATTTTTGTCATTTTTGTCATTTTTGTCATTTTTGTCATTTTTGTCATTTTTGTCATTTTTGTCATTTTTGTCATTTTTGTCATTTTTGTCATTTTTGTCATTTTTGTCATTTTTGTCATTTTTGTCATTTTTGTCATTTTTGTCATTTTTGTCATTTTTGTCATTTTTGTCATTTTTGTCATTTTTGTCATTTTTGTCATTTTTGTCATTTTTGTCATTTTTGTCATTTTTGTCATTTTTGTCATTTTTGTCATTTTTGTCATTTTTGTCATTTTTGTCATTTTTGTCATTTTTGTCATTTTTGTCATTTTTGTCATTTTTGTCATTTTTGTCATTTTTGTCATTTTTGTCATTTTTGCCATTTTTGACATTCTTATCATTTTTGAAATTTTTGTCATTTTTGACAATTTTGACATTTTTGACATTTTTGACGTTTTTGACAATTTTTGTCATTTTTGACATTTTTGACATTTTTGACATTTTTGACATTTTTGACATTTTTGACATTTTTGACATTTTTGACATTTTTGACATTTTTGACATTTTTGACATTTTTGACATTTTTGACATTTTTGACATTTTTGACATTTTTGACATTTTTGAAATTTTTGACATTTTTATCATTTTAGAAATTTTTGAAATTTTTAACAATTTTGAAATTTTCGATATTTATGAAATTTTTGACAATTTTGACATTTTTTACATTTTTGACATTTTGAAATTTTTGACATTTTTTTCATTATTGACATTTTTGACATTTTAGACACTTATGACATATTTGACATACTAAATAATTTTGAAATTTTCGATATTTATGAAATTTTTGAGAATTTTGACGTTTTTTACAATTTTGACATTTTTGACATTTTTAACATTTTTGACAATTTTGACAATTTTGACAATTTTGACAATTTTGACAATTTTGACAATTTTGACAATGTTGACAATTTTGACAATTTTGACAATTTTGACAATTTTGACAATTTTGACAATTTTGACAATTTTGACAATTTTGACAATTTTGACAATTTTGACAATTTTGACAATTTTGACAATTTTGACAATTTTGACAGTTTTGAGTATTGCAAATTTTGAAAATTTTGACAATTTTCACACATTTTGACAGTTTTGACAATTTTGACAATTTTGACAATTTTGACAATTTTGACAATTTTGACAATTTTGACAATTTTGACAATTTTGACAATTTTGACAATTTTGACAATTTTGACAATTTTGACAATTTTGACAATTTTGACAATTTTGACAATTTTGACAATTTTGACAATTTTGACAATTTTGACAATTTTGACAATTTTGACAATTTTGACAATTTTGACAATTTTGACAATTTTGACAATTTTGACAATTTTGACAATTTTGACAATTTTGACAATTTTGACAATTTTGACAATTTTGACAATTTTGACAATTTTGACAATTTTGACAATTTTGACAATTTTGACAATTTTGACAATTTTGACAATTTTGACAATTTTGACAATTTTGACAATTTTGACAATTTTGACAATTTTGACAATTTTGACAATTTTGACAATTTTGACAATTTTGACAATTTTGACAATTTTGACAATTTTGACAATTTTGACAATTTTGACAATTTTGACAGTTTTGAGTATTGCAAATTTTGAAAATTTTGACAATTTTCACACATTTTGACAGTTTTGACAATTTTGACAATTTTGACAATTTTGACAATTTTGACAATTTTGACAATTTTGACAATTTTGACAATTTTGACAATTTTGACAATTTTGACAATTTTGACAATTTTGACAATTTTGACAATTTTGACAATTTTGACAATTTTGACAATTTTGACAATTTTGACAATTTTGACAATTTTGACAATTTTGACAATTTTGACAATTTTGACAATTTTGACAATTTTGACAATTTTGACAATTTTGACAATTTTGACAATTTTGACAATTTTGACAATTTTGACAATTTTGACAATTTTGACAATTTTGACAATTTTGACAATTTTGACAATTTTGACAATTTTGACAATTTTGACAATTTTGACAATTTTGACAATTTTGACAATTTTGACAATTTTGACAATTTTGACAATTTTGACAATTTTGACAATTTTGACAATTTTGACAATTTTGACAATTTTGACAATTTTGACAATTTTGACAATTTTGACAATTTTGACAATTTTGACAATTTTGACAATTTTGACAATTTTGACAATTTTGACAATTTTGACAATTTTGACAATTTTGACAATTTTGACAATTTTGACAATTTTGACAATTTTGACAATTTTGACAATTTTGACAATTTTGACAATTTTGACAATTTTGACAATTTTGACAATTTTGACAATTTTGACAATTTTGACAATTTTGACAATTTTGACAATTTTGACAATTTTGACAATTTTGACAATTTTGACAATTTTGACAATTTTGACAATTTTGACAATTTTGACAATTTTGACAATTTTGACAATTTTGACAATTTTGACAATTTTGATTTGACAATCTTGAATTTTATGATAATTTTGACTATTTTGACAATTTTGACTATATTGACAATTTTGACATTTTTGACATTTTTGACATTTTTTGGCATTTTTGACATTTTTGACATTTTTGACATTTTTGACATTTTTGACATTTTTGACATTTTTGACATTTTTGTCATTTTTGACATATTTGACATTTTTGACATTTTTGACATTTTTGACATTTTTGACATTTTTGACATTTTTTGGCATTTTTGACATTTTTGACATTTTTGACATTTTTGTCATTTTTGACATATTTGACATTTTTGACATTTTTGACATTTTTGACATTTTTGACATTTTTGACATTTTTGACATTTTTGACATTTTTGACATTTTTGACATTTTTGACATTTTTGACATTTTTGACATTTTTGACATTTTTGACATTTTTGACATTTTTGACATTTTTGACATTTTTGACATTTTTGACATTTTTGACATTTTTGACATTTTTGACATTTTTGACATTTTTGACATTTTTGACATTTTTGACATTTTTGACATTTTTGACATTTTTGACATTTTTGACATTTTTGACATTTTTAACATTTTTGACATTTTTGACATTTTTGACATTTTTGACATTTTTGACATTTTTGACATTTTTGACATTTTTGACATTTTTAACATTTTTGACATTTTTGACATTTTTGACATTTTTGACATTTTTGACATTTTTGACATTTTTGACATTTTTGACATTTTTGACATTTTTGACATTTTTGACAATTTTGGCAATTTTACTATTTATTGGTTACTTTGTTTTTTTCTCTTCTTTCTCAACGTGTTCGGTAAATTTTCTTTGTTTTTTTTTAAATTTTTAAATCAATTACGTTTCGATTGTTTTATTTCATTTCCTCCTCTTTTTTCATTATCGTAAAAACAATAAAAGAAAGAGATATGATGGTTTATCTTTCTCGTTGGTTTCGTTTTTTTTTTTTTTCATGGTTCTCACAACAAACTTGCACCGAAGATGTTTTCCTTTTTTTCTTCTTTTTGCTTTCCATTCAGACCATCAACTCTGTTTGCAACTTATTGTTCAAGGTGCTCATTAGTTATCAAACATAATTGCTCTGGGAAATGAACTCGTGTTAATAGTCAAACTATTTCATAGGCTGTTTTCAAATAATTTCTTCAGAAACATAGACAAAATTCTCATCAAATGAAATTTGTGTAATACTGTTTGTTTAACATATTGTAATAATATTTTTGATAGAGATAATCTGACCAAAAAAAATCGAACGATTTTTTTTAATTGGTATATGAATTACACAAGATTCAATTTCTGTAGTTTCTAAATTTCCTCATGGCGTTCAATTCGCTCTGTTCGAAGCCCGGCCATTCAAAATTCTTATAAACCTTATCGGATTCATTCTGTCTTATCCATCGTCATATTTACGTCAAATGAAAACGTTCAGGGATCGGGCAATAAACTCTTTCCCGAAATACCAAAACCGCCAAGAGGTTACTGGAACTCTCACGGGTGATGTGAATTGTTCACACACTTATTTGCGCCGACTGTCAAAACAAAACCCGAAAAGCCAGTCACCATTAATTGAACCAAATGAAAACATGTCACCCGGCAAGAGACTCACAGAGAGAGAAGCGAACGAAAACAACAACAAAACCAATTTCGAACGCGGGCACTACTTAATGGCATTTGTTGTTGGGTTATTGTTTTTTGTCGCCTTTTCGCTGCTGCCTCTACTCTTGTTGTTGTGGTTTTTGTTTCGGTCGTTTTCTAGTTAAAACGATTTTGTTTAACTTTTGCCGATGACAGTTCTGCTTGGTGAAACATTTTGCCGGTGCTACTCCAACTTCTTGCTGCCAGCTTTTCCAATTTATGATTGTGTGTTTTTATACGCGTATCGTACAGTTGTGTGTTTACTCTTTATCCCTTCTAGATATGTGTCAACAAACCATTTGAACATTACAACTGTATGCCGGCAACATTCCATCGGACCATTAACACCAATTTCCGAAACGACTCCCAGGAGTCCCATGATCCAGAAAATTCGGGTTCCGGGTCAAATTGTGAACACTTAATGTCTAGCTGTAGAATCGTAAATTCGAATCGCATCTAATGGGAGCCACTCTCTCTTTAAAAAGTGGGTTTGTTCCAACCTTCAAATGGTATGACACTAAATCATTGGATCTTACAACTTACAACCGGAAGTTAAACAGAAATATTTTAAAAGTTGACCTCATAACTTAATTCGAAAAAAAAACTATGCCCAGATAAAATTTCAATATTATCGGTTATAAAATTTAATTGATTCAAAACTTTTCCTGGTATTGTCTTCATTAGGAATCCAACTTATCAACAGTACATCATACGGTACATGTTTAGCATACGATACAATGAACAATAACTGAAAAAAACATTGTATAGTTTAAACTCGTGAAAAGATAGTGTCATAGAAAAAGATTTTTAAGAAATGCCAATTTTTCGTTTGGAAATTGTCCTAAAGAAAATCTACTATCTGGCAACATCATTGAACTGGGAGTGAATTTAATCATTATAAATATAGGAAAACTGAACGACGACGAAAACCTCACTTAAATTTTCTCAGTTGCGTTCAAATTAACAAGTGTTACTCTCACACAGGTTGATTATTTTATTTGTGCAAGCTCACCATGGGGCAATTATTTGAGAAAGTCGCTGACTTCTCACTTTGCACTGGATGCTAATCATACAATAACAATAATCGAGAATCGTTGTATGCTGTGAACTTTTTTATGCAAAACATTTTACGCAGATATGTATGGTACATAACATGGTTGTTTATACATCAAGGAAAACCAAATGCATAACAATTTTGAAAAACCTGGCTGGGAGCTACGAAACAAAAAACAATTTCGGATGCAAATAAATGGACTTCAACAATTTTGTTTTTAATTTGTAGCACAACTTTGTCAAAACTATAGCTAAGCCTCAGCCATTTTATGCTGAATGATACTCAAAAACCATCATTCAATCCTCATCAGTCCCTGAAATTTTTACACGGTACAGTCCCTAGCGTGCCAATTTGACACTCCTGACTAAAACTTATACCTTGAGCGAAATAAGAATAAAAAGACAAAAAAGACATAGATACACCGTCTTAGCCGATTAAGACTTTACAGACTGAGTAAATGACGTGGACAAATTAAGATAGTTAACCAATAGTACCACTATGTGCTTTACTTATTGAAATATTATTGATGAATTTTAAAATGTTCTTCCACAATTTGTTTTAAATTGTTCTACGGATTAATCAAGCATAAATTTACTTTTTTTGGATGAGGCAAACGGCGTTGAGGACCAAAACTATGAAAAAAAAAAGTGCGAAATAAGAATAGTACCACTTATGTTTTTCTAAAATCAATATTATTTCTAAAAATTTTCTGTGGAAAAGTTATTAATAATACTTCTACGACTAATTTGAATAGATAACTGCATTTTCAGGCGTTTTATAGTATTCCAAAAGTTTTTTGAGGGGTTTTTTGAGAGACTTTCCTCTAGTAGAAAGGAATTCACAATTGAGTTATAATCCTGTATCAAACTGCTTAATTTCTTCATGACATAATGAAACACAGATTCTATGTCTAATTTGAATAAAAAACACGCTTCTCGTTCATAAATATTAATTTTTCTAATCTGTCAAACACATTTTTTTCAGTTTTAAGTCGTAGATGGCAGCATCATCTTGCTGTTTAACGGAATTGAGATTCATTTTCGACTATCCGGATTAGGTAAGGTGTGCTGGATGATGTTGGTCAGGATATAAGTACTTGGTACCGCGTGATTGCCTTGGAAATTTTAAGTACACTAAATCGAATAATTAAAGGGTGCGTCACATCAAATTGCATCACGGAAAAAACGCTGTAGAAATTCGCCGAGTAGACCGATCTTTTTGAAAATTTTAGACAGTAAAAAAAACTAATCAACGACTTTTGGCATTTTCTTTTGATTCATACTTCCAACCCAAGCCCGTATGCTCGCACCTTCCTCTTTACCCCGTCCATAAGGTTCTGTACAACGTCAGGTTGTTGTTTTTTTTTAACAGAGATCCTTTTTCTCTTGAAGTCCGCCTCCGATTTGACAACTTTTGGGTTCTTCCGGAGGGCCTGCTTCATAATCGCCCAATATTTCTCTATTGGGCGAAGCTCCGGCGCTTTGGACGGGTTTATTTCCTTTGGCTCGGAGGTGACTCCGTTGGCTTCGTACCACTCCAACACGTCCTTTGAATAGTGGCACGAAGCGAGATCCGGACAGAAGATGGTCGAGCCCTCGTGCTGCTTCAATACTGGTAGTAAGCGCTTCTGTAGGCACTCCTTAGGGTAAACCTGCCCGTTTACCATGCCAGTCGTAACAAAGGGGGCGCTCCGCTTTCCGCAAGAGCAGATTGCTTGCCACACCATGTACTTTTTGGGAAACTTCGATAGTTTCTCCATGCGAATCTCCTCCGGAACGCTGAATCTCCTCCGGAACGCTCTGCTGTGAAAAACAACAGGCCCTGCAGCTGACGAAAGTCCGCTTTGACGTAGGTTTCGTCGTCCATTACCAGGCAATGCGGCTTCGTCAGCATTTCGGTGTACAGCTTCCGGACTCGCGTCTTCCCCACCATTAACGAGCCTCTATAATCAAAAGAGACGAAATGTCACGATTGGAATTTTCTATTTTCTGTCAGTGTCATTTCAATCGAGCAAAAGACTTGTCAAACTGGAAAATTTGGAATTGCGAAAGCGGTGGTAGCGAAAGTATTATCATTCATATCTGTAAACAAAGGGTAATCAAAACACATGTTTTTGAATGCTCGATTTCGATTAGAAGCTAGATTCTCAAGGTCTTATTTCTTGGTACTGAATTGGTAAAGTTATAATTTTTTAATGATAAACATGTTGGATTTTTTTTTAATTTTAAGTTTTCATTGCCAGCACAAGATGTTGCCGGATCAGCGGAGTCGAAAGGGAAAGTTTATCAATGAAAGTTGCGGATTCCAGTATAGAATCCCCCGAAAGATAGCAGAATGCGAGCAATTTCTCCCGTTTTTTTTGGTTCAGTCGGGAACCGGAAGAAAAATATATTTTTAAATCCGGGGCAGGTTTTGTTAGAACAATTTTTTGCCAAACACTCCATGATTGACTTTTTTTTTCTATTGACGACAATACCAAAAAACAGCTTAGTTGAAACAGCAGACTAGACCAAAAACCACTTCCGAATAAAAATAAACGCAACCAGAATTGAAGTCATGTGAAGTTTGAAGCAAAGCAGTGCTGCGCCCAAATGAAAGCGGGGTTGCTATATGATTTATTCTTGAAAGGATCAGATTGCGTCTCTTTTGTTTTTATTACAGGCTCTTTACCCACCATGTTTTGTCTTTCGTCGCGGTTAGGAGCCTTCTAAACCGTGCATGTACGCAGGACCTTCCACTGCTTAGTCCGCTGGACGAATGAACTTGACAAATTCATTTTTTATGACATCCCGGACCGAACTTCTCGGATCACGTCTAAACTACTTAACTACGTGCTCTTTTTCACTAACGGAGTATCCATTTTTGCCGTTCTTCACCTTCCGGTCGATGGTTAGGTTCTCGAAGTATCGTTTTAGTACTCTGCTGATCGTGGATTGGACGATTCCTAGCATCTTACCGATGTCCCGATGTGACAACTCCGGATTATTGAAATGAGTGCGCAGGATTAGTTCAAGACGCTCTTTTTCGTTCGAAGACATTTTTCCAAATTTACGAAAAATTTACAGTGAAGCATGGCCAACTTGATCTATACACTCTTATCTGATTATAAGTGAAAGCTGAAAATATAATTCCTATAAATTAAATTTCTACAGCGTTTTTTCCTTGATACAATTTTATGTGACACACCCTTTACAATTACATCAAGGTCACTATAAACTAGATTTCTTGGACCGATATTTAGAAAAATGTTGTACTTTACTATGAAATTTGATGGACCAGATGGCTATCCGTACTATGGGGATGCAATTGCAATTGGATCGGGAGTGGAGATGAGCAGAAACATCCGCGGTGAGAAATTCTTGAGTTGTAAAATTAGCTAATCGCCGCGAAAAATTGTTTGTTTTTATTATCGACTTTTTTCGGCGAATAAATAACTACAAAATTACTTTCCAGTTGGTCCGGACGTTTCGAGCTACTTTTGGCTTTTCACTCCTCTTCAGCGGACCTTAAATTAAATTTATTTTCTTATAATCTACCATGTTACTACACTATTTTAAGCTTACTTAATCTAGCGATCGTCTATTCTACTGTTTGTAGTTATTTCTTACTTTTGATGTTATTTTTATTTATTTGTCTGTCAGTGTTTTGATCTTAGGTAAAATGGAGTTGTAGGCTGACTTAAAATTTATAGAGTCCTTCTTGTGTTATATTTCAAGAATTTTCATGTTTTTAAAGTAAAAAATATGACCATGTTCTATGCTATGTGGCTAAGTTTTGAAGTTTTATCTTTAGTTTTTGTAAAAATTGTGTTTTAACTTTGTCTAAGGACTTAAAGGCAACGTTGATGTCATATTGCTGACGAACCGCGTGGCAAATGTAAACAATAACAGAGAGGCGCGAGTGAGAGAGAACGTCAATTCGCTATTGTTCTAGGAATCGACGAAGAGTGAATTTGTAGTATTCACTGGAATAGATGCCAGGTGAACAAATGAGAAATCATAAGAGAAGTGTTGCCACTACAACGGATGGATAATCCGACATATCAATCACTACTGTAAGCTTACTTGATTATATGACTTGACGAGAATAAAGATGATTAGGTTATCAGTTTCCGATATAAAATAGTACTACATCTTTTTGATATCTCAACATGTGTGTACGTACTTACAGCTTGATAAATCATCGAGCTGAATCATGAAAAAGGTCTCAAACTCATTTTGGTTCTTTCATAATGATCGATAACTTGGTAAGGGAAAGGCGGGCTATATGCGCATATTAAGGAAAGTGGTAATTTTCTCCGATATTCTAATAGATAGTAGTCTGAAAACTAAATGCACATGTGCGGACATCTGTTTTATATACGTTAGATCAACTTTTCTGTTAAAAATTTCTTACAGTTTTTGTGAAAATAATTTAATGATAAAAGAAGTCAAAATTTTCGAAACTGGCGGGTTAAATGCACATATTTATGTTTTTAGCTATATTTCATTTACACTTGCAATATTTTGATATTTTTTAATTGAAAATAGTAGAAACAGAAGTGAGGCATACGCCCGAGCTGAAATTTTGGCGAAATTTTAGTGTTCACTAGTTATTGTGTATTAAACATAGTTAGGTATGAATTATGGCCATAGTTCATGGTAATATTTTGTTCATATCGTATTTTTATTGGATCAGTATTAAGCTCTTCCATTTTCACTATAAAATTGTTATTTTGGCGTACATTTTATATTTCAATGATAAAAAGAAAAATAATTCAAGATTTACCTTTTTTTTCTTAATAAAGGCATTTAACCTGCCTGATATGGGCATTCAAAACCTGTCTCTTATTCCAATATCTTATCATTTACAACTTTGCAAAAGCTTCAATTTGTTAAATTTCCGATTTTCAGATGAAAAAGAAAGAAAAACCATTAACATTTTAGTTAACAGATTCTGTACGCACGATAATTAAAGTACAATATATTACAATACAAATACATTATAGTGCAGCATTTAGTAAAAGTGAAGTATCAAACATTAACGTATACTGCAGAAAAATTACAGATATATCAATGAAATTTGAAAAAAAACAAACAGGAACACGTATTAAATTCTTTTCGAAGCCTATGTTACGCATCTATGAATAAGTTCAGAAAAAGCATTGTGGTTTCACTTGCCTCAATAAACAGGAAAATGTTAACTTACAAACATCTTTCTGTCAACATTTTACTTTCAAAAAGAGTTCTTTGAGAACTGATTTAGCTTTGCAGCAAACGAAAATTGATTTGTTTTAAAAATTTACATATTTTTTATGGTTTATAGTAGTTAAACTATGGTAATAGGAACTTCGATAACTGTTACTCTTCTCGGCAAAAATATCATCATTTGAATTTTTTGTGTGATGGTTACATGAAAATTTTTAGAAAATATTCACAACACCGTTGAAGAATAAACAGATTTTTTTTTTATCAATTCAATATTTGAAAAGTTAAATCTTGAAAAGTTTAAAAAGAGAAAAAATATAAAGTAGTTGTGATTCAGTTGAAAAACAAAATTTAAACATATTTTTTTCTCTTTCAAAAACCATTATTTTCCTAGGTTCATTGAGTAACAGCTTTTTCTTCAAGGCAGTTAAACTACCAGAGTCATTTTTTCCTAATTTATCAGCTTATCATTTTGAATTTAATTTGCATTTATGCTCAAAGTATGTGCTAGTTTTCACTAATCACTAATCACTCATCACTAATCACTAATCACTAATCGTACTTCCACAGCCAGAACTTATGTCTGAGTCCCAAAAAATAATAAAATAGTGTTATTATTCTTCTTTTCTTTGTTCATGTTTTTGATCGTTTTAATATAAAAACATTAAAATGATAAAAAACATAAAATGGTTGGGCCTACCATGGAGCAGAGAACGCAGAGACCTCTGGAACACAGGAAAGCTCCTTTACTCGCTCTTGGAAGTAAAAAAGAGAAGTAGAAAACATTAGTAGAACATGAAACCTTAAGAGCTCTGTATAGAGCTCGAAAGGTTTTATTCAAAAAATAAAAATTCTATAATTTAAATTGATCTTTTATATTACCTTGAAAGATTTCGATAAATTATCAGCTTTCAATTCTAAATATTATTGTATTTCATTTAATATCACTATGGAAAAATAATAATCTATAATGTACTGCCTCCCTCGTGCATGTAAGATATGCTCTGAAGAAGTGTTTTATATATTTGAAGAAGATTTGTGAGACATGATTTGACAAAATTTCCAAGTAAAATCTTCGCCACAAGTGATTTAAATGAAAAAATTACCTTCTCAAAAAACGACAATTAATCAGGTTTATTATCTTTGAGAAATTCGTCTCATTAGCCGTTGGCAATGAAAGCAAGCAACTCTTCTCTTACTCCTCCGGAGTAATCCGCCAACGTTACTTGAATTTTGTTAAATTTTATCTGCATGACTGCATCTCACTTGGGCATATGTAAAAACATGACCGAAACACGTTAGCGTTAGCTAATTCTTTATCTACTCTAAAATTCAATAAGGCAATGACTCAAGAAAAAAGATGAAGCATGTAAGAAAGAGGCAACATTTAACCGAAAAAAAAGCGTGGGAAATTTACACAGAACCAAATTTTACCACGAATATCCTTGGAATAATCCTTGGACAACTAATGATTGCGATTACAGTAAAAACATGATAATTTTTTTAAATTAATTTTGTCGTTATTTTGTGCCATGGTATTGATTCCCTGTGCTCGAATTGGTCATCGCCTCGTACAAAATGCTCTGATATACACAAAAAGCATGACTTACAATACATCACTGAAAACTAATCAATCCAACGGACCATGATCTGGAAAGCCACCAGATGCACCAGAACATTCTGAAATTTGCTTTTTCTGCAATTGACTCCCGAAAATCGAAGAAACTCGAATGTATTTTAAATTTAAAAAAATCCGATTTACTTTAAACCAGTGTTCTGAATATCACTCATTTTCAATGAATGTTTCTGATTGCACTTCGCACCTGAACGTACAACGGTCGGGTTTCGTTATTGATTGCTACTGGACCTACCCGATCATCGATCGTTCAATTCATCGCTAAAATACAGATCACCTCGTACGATGCTTGCTGTCAAAACAGTGCAGCACCATCATCAAATTGGAATCTCACCAATGCGCAATGCATATGGCGAATCTTGTTGGTCTTCGATCAGGAGTGAATGGATCAGGTAGTGAGTGAGTGATACATGAAGCCGATCATTAGCGTATTTTGTTTGATTTGATATATAGCAAATTAATAAATTTATTTGTTGTTATAACGTTTTTTAACATCAGTATGATCAAAATCAAATTGAAGTTGTGTATGTGAGGGAAAGATGTTCACTTTCGCCGTGTTTTTCAAATTTTACAAGTTCTCTTATTAAACAGTCGTCCGTCACGTTAAAACTACTGAGAATTTATGGTGTCCCGCACAACTGTTTGATTTTTCTCGTCCTGCAAAAAATAATTTTGAATTTCATATAATTTAGGCAGATACTGAGTGAGCTACATTCAGAATGGATCAGTTTGTATCTCACTCATCTCCGATATGCGATGTTTGCTAAACCGATGATTCTGAATGATGCGACTCGGTTTGCATAGCTGATAGGAGCGCTGATCGAGATTGCATACCAGCCAGGCGAATCAGTTGCGAGAGGCGCTATCCCATTATACAATCTGAATGTTTCCAACAGGAAACGCATCCTGAGTGTTTGTTTTGATTGATTTTCAGAAGACTGCTTTAAACCTAATTATCATGGAACGGACTCACCAAATAATCTCTGGACCCTGATAGTTGATGATTATCTCCACTTTCCCATCGTCTTTGGGCCGGATTCAGTGCTGTACAGCACATAAGGAAAACGAACGAAAAATCGATAGATTTTTCATTACGCCGAAGAAGGCTTTAGCTCACGATCTCGACCATTTGATCACACTTAACGGAAACTCACCACTTCCGGCAATTCGACACTTAAAAAGTTTTAACATTTTAAATCATTTTTAACGCTTAATATCAAAAGTAATAATTTTGAACGACGGAGAGAAAACAAAACACGACGGTTGCCGACAAATCATGGCCTACCCCATCCACTCAAAGTATGTGCTAGTTTTCAGTATCAAAAGTCGTCAGATTTCATACTATGGCAAGTGCTGTTTGGCATCACTTTAAGTTGTTATATGTCATGGCTACAAGTTTAGTACATGACGAAAAAAATTATTAAGATACTTCTAATCTAACACAGGAAGGTATTTGGGTACGAGATATGTTTCTATGATTGCTACAAATTTTTCTGCATTGCAGTGTGGAGAAGGGAAAGGGCAAAGAGAGTTCCATATAAATTGCGTTGTTTAGCTTGCTAACTTATTAACCAATCAGGGCTTCCATACAAGTTTGTTGGTATAAATTGAGAACTTATCATGCATAAGAAAGAGAGGTAGTTTGCGTACGAATAATTTGATACTCCCTTATTTCTGGGTGGAGTCGGAAAGAAGGAGGCAAGTCTTTATTCATATTATCTTTGGCACAATTTTAAAACTTTACAGACAAATAAGGCGAAATGTTACGCCGAGATACTAAAAATGATTTTATATTAGTTCGTGAGCACTTCTTGCCTTGGAAAAGGGGAAGGGCTGGATGTCCATATCATTAAAACATACATTTTGACATCATTATAAACTCTTTGAAGTTAATTAAAACAGAGTAAAAGTTTCAGATCTGGAAAAACAAATTTTGTGATCAATTTTAAGAAAATATTATTATACTGAAATTCGAAGCTCCAGTTTCAGCTCTCTTTTAAACGCGTTCGCTTCTTAGTTATGTTGAAATTCGGTTTGAATGCTGCCTAGGAAATAGAACTAAGTTTCAATTATTTAAACAAATTTAATTCATTTTTGGAAGGTGTAGCAAAGCACACCGGGTCAGCTAGTAAAACCTTAAAAGCATTATGATGAAGATGGGCTTATGATATAGCTCAGTTGGCAAGTCTGTTGTCTCCTGAGCCGATGTCCGTGAGTTCGAGCCCAAGAATAAACATCGAATACAGTTGTACCGGATAAGTTTTTCAATAACAATCCGCCAACTGCAACGTTGATAAAGTCGCGAATGCCATAAAGATGGTAAAACGACTATAATCGAAACAAAAAAAAAATTATGATGAAGATTGTAAAAATATGGCAGAAACTTGAATTACAAATGACCAGCTGTTCTTTCAGCTAAACTGCCAAAGGTATGTAAACGTTTTGATCATCAAATGATAGAAAAAAATTGACAATTAAACAACAAAAGCTAACAGAACTATAACGGAGTTTTCTTAATTTTTTTTGTCATAGTTTAGTCACATTTTTGTCGAATTTTTATCATACTTTTGTCATATTTTAGTAAATTTTTTGGTAACTTTTGCCCGAAAAGCTTTGGTAGGTTAATTAAAACTTTTAAAAATGAAAAAAAAATCACTTGAAATAACCAGAATTGCTACTGGAAATACTGATGATCATATCCAAGAGCATTGAAAAGAAGGAATGTTCTCCCTCAGAAGATCGTAAATCAACTTCCCCATTTTTAATACTCAAAATAAAAAGTCTAAAATTCATCAATTCTGATCAGTTGATAAGTTATAAACACTCTGCAGCTGCTACGCAACTCTGATTTAAACTTTTGCTGCCTCGACTTCGGGGCTTATCAAAATCCAACCTATCGCGCGGGGGCGTGAACTTATCTCATCTTGGTCGTCGCACGGTAGTGATGTGGATTTTACTCATAATTCAACACCCACCCACCAAACTTCCAAACGAAAGCAAAGCTCCGGCAAAAGAGGAGGTGAGAGCTTTTCGAGTGTTGTGTTTTGTTTTATTTTTTTCCCTTTTTTTTTCCTTCCCCAGTGTGTCTTAATAATTCCGAGAAGAGAAAAGAATGTTGATTTTTTCTCACTTCTACACAGGTTGAAAGAGAAAGTTTTTTTGTTTCATTGTTATAACTTTTATTTTTTTTTTTTTGCGCAATTTTTTGTTCATTACTTTTCCGCTGCATCTTTGTACGTGGGTTGACGTTTTTCACACCCTCTCGGGAGGGAAATTGAAATAAATACTCTTTGGGCGTTTGGCTGGATAAGTGGGAGGAAAATTGAACTCAGCCGGTGCAAATTTCGCACCAAGATGTGACAGATTGAAAATGGATTAAACTGAAGAAAAAAAAAACAAAAACTCCTCCAGACTAAAGCAGCCGAACTAATTGACTCGGATTTTTGTGAAGTCCTCTCTTTTGACAGGTGTCAAGGTGACGTTTCGGATGAGATTCCTCTAAAAGGGTTTTAAAGCTCGTGTGATTTATTTCCTAAGTTCAAGTACAATTGCTCGATTGATTGATAACATTTTTGTGTCATTTGTTTGCTGTATATTTATTCTAGTGGATTTGTAAACTGGATTTCTTACTCAGACAGCTCAAGCTGAAGAGTTTTAAACTTGAACCTATATGCCCTAAGAACTAGTTAACAACTTTTTTGCTCTGACTAAATCAACATCCAGCCTTGGGTCAAGACCATCAACAAATTCAACAAAGTTAACCCTTCATTTCATGATTTTTTATTTTTCCTTAAAAATCATTTTTTTCAGTTGGAAATGATGAGTACATCAAGAAAAAAAATTAAAATAAAATACGATTTTTCACTTTTTCCATACATTAATTGTTGCATATTTGTTACTTTATGAAACGAAGGGTTAAACCCCATACAATATTGCTTCGATTATTTTGGTTTCTGATCCGAGCCAACCGGACTCAGTTGTAATCCAGCACAATCTGGCACCCGGCTGGAAGAAGCGCCCTCAAGGGTTCAAAATCGTCGTACCGCACCCGCCGGAAGCCCTCACGATTGTCGAACAGGAAGCACGAATCTAGCACCAGCTGCCGCAAATTGGGCAATTTTAGGGACTGATCGGTGAGTGTTAGAGTTTCCTGGAAAGGAAGGAAAAGATACAAAAAAAAAAAAGAAAATAAAGTCACTGGTGTAAGTTTTCATTTTAAAAAAATGAAACCCACAGTAAAGATTCGTTACGCAACATGACTATTAAAATCTTTTTTTAAAACATAAAAATATTGAACGAACAAAATTAGAAACAATTAAACAAATATGACAAAACTGGATCAAAGATTCAAAAAAAGGACACAAATCTGAAACAAAATCATACAAAAATTAAACAAAAATAGAACAAAAACGGCACAAAAATAACAAAAACATGACATGAATGAAAAAAATGACAAAAATGACAAAATTGACAAAAATGACAAAAATGACAAAAATGACAAAAATGACAAAAATGACAAAAAATGACAAAAATGACAAAAATGACAAAAATGACAAAAATGACAAAAATGACAAAAATGACAAAAATGACAAAAATGACAAAAATGACAAAAATGACAAAAATGGCAAAAATGACAAAAATGACAAAAATGACAAAAATGACAAAAATGACAAAAATGACAAAAATGACAAAAATGACAAAAATGACAAAAATGACAAAAATGACAAAAATGACAAAAATGACAAAAATGACAAAAATGACAAAAATGACAAAAATGACAAAAATGACAAAAATGACAAAAATGACAAAAATGACAAAAATGACAAAAATGACAAAAATGACAAAAATGACAAAAATGACAAAAATGACAAAAATGACAAAAATGACAAAAATGACAAAAATGACAAAAATGACAAAAATGACAAAAATGACAAAAATGACAAAAATGACAAAAATGACAAAAATGACAAAAATGACAAAAATGACAAAAATGACAAAAATGACAAAAATGACAAAAATGACAAAAATGACAAAAATGACAAAAATGACCAAAATGACAAAAATGACAAAAATGACAAAAATGACAAAAATGACAAAAATGACAAAAATGACAAAAATGACAAAAATGACAAAAATGACAAAAATGACAAAAATGACAAAAATGACAAAAATGACAAAAATTACAAAAATGACAAAAATGACAAAAATGACAAAAATGACAAAAATGACAAAAATGACAAAAATGACAAAAATGACAAAAATGACAAAAATGACAAAAATGACAAAAATGACAAAAATGACAAAAATGACAAAAATGACAAAAATGACAAAAATGACAAAAATGACAAAAATGACAAAAATGACAAAAATGACAAAAATGACAAAAATGACAAAAATGACAAAAATGGCAAAAATGACAAAAATGACAAAAATGACAAAAATGACAAAAATGACAAAAATGACAAAAATGACAAAAATGACAAAAATGACAAAAATGACAAAAATGACAAAAATGACAAAAATGACAAAAATGACAAAAATGACAAAAATGACAAAAATGACAAAAATGACAAAAATGACAAAAATGACAAAAATGACAAAAATGACAAAAATGACAAAAATGACAAAAATGACAAAAATGACAAAAATGACAAAAATGACAAAAATGACAAAAATGACAAAAATGACAAAAATGACAAAAATGACAAAAATGACAAAAATGACAAAAATGACAAAAATGACAAAAATGACAAAAATGACAAAAATGACAAAAATGACAAAAATGACAAAAATGACAAAAATGACAAAAATGACAAAAATGACAAAAATGACAAAAATGACAAAAATGACAAAAATGACAAAAATGACAAAAATGACAAAAATGACAAAAATGACAAAAATGACAAAAATGACAAAAATGACAAAAATGACAAAAATGACAAAAATGACAAAAATGACAAAAATGACAAGAATGACAAAAATGACAAAAATGACAAAAATGACAAAAATGACAAAAATGTCAAAAATGACAAAAATGACAAAAATGACAAAAATGACAAAAATGACAAAAATGACAAAAATGACAAAAATGACAAAAATGACAAAAATGACAAAAATGACAAAAATGACAAAAATGACAAAAATTACAAAAATGACAAAATATTCAAAAACTACAAAAATTACAAAAATTACAAAAATGACAAAAATGACAAAAATTAATAAAATTACAAAAAATTACAAAAATGACAAAAATGACAAAAATGACAAAAATGATAAAAATGACAAAAATGACAAAAATGACAAAAATGACAAAAATGACAAAAATGACAAAAATGACAATAATGACAAAAATGACAAAAATGACAAAAATGACAAAAATGACAAAAATGACAAAAATGACAAAAATGACAAAAATGACAAAAATGACAAAAATGACAAAAATGACAAAAATGACAAAAATGACAAAAATGACAAAAATGACAAAAATGACAAAAATGACAAAAATGACAAAAATGACAAAAATGACAAAAATGACAAAAATGACAAAAATGACAAAAATGACAAAAATGACAAAAATGACAAAAATGACAAAAATGACAAAAATGACAAAAATGACAAAAATGACAAAAATGACAAAAATGACAAAAATGACAAAAATGACAAAAATGACAAAAATGACAAAAATGACAAAAATGACAAAAATGACAAAAATGACAAAAATGACAAAAATGACAAAAATGACAAAAATGACAAAAATGACAAAAATGACAAAAATGACAAAAATGACAAAAATGACAAAAATGACAAAAATGACAAAAATGACAAAAATGACAAAAATGACAAAAATGACAAAAATGACAAAAATGACAAAAATGACAAAAATGACAAAAATGACAAAAATGACAAAAATGACAAAAATGACAAAAATGACAAAAATGACAAAAGTGACAAAAATGACAAAAATAAACAAAATAACCAAAATGACAAAAAATGACAAAAAATGATAATAATGATTTTTTTAACAAAAATGGATCGTAAATAGAACAAAAATGGAACATAAATAGTTCTTATATGCACAACAATTGCACAAAAATGACACAAAAATGTTTTAAAAAATGGCACAAAAATAGCTTAAAAACTGCACATCAATGACACGAACACGAGACAAGGATAATATAAAAATTACACAAGAATGACACAAAAATTGCTTAAAATTTATACAAAAATGACAAAAATTGCACAAAACTGACACAAAAAGGACACAAAAATGACAGAAAAATGTAACAAAAATGGCACAAAAATGACACAAAAGTGACACTAAAGTGACACAAAAATGACACAAAATAGGCATTAAAAATGTGTTTTAAAAATTTCACGATAATGTCACAAAAATGACACAAAAATGGCACAAAAATTTCACAAAAATTAAACCATTATAACACAAAAACGATACAAAAATGTCACAAATATCGCAAAAAAAGCACACAAATGAGAAAAATGACAAAAATGACCCAAAAAAAGCACAAAATGTCACAATGATGACACAAATATGACACAAAATGACACAAAATGACACAATAATCGCCTGACCTGTCCAGTTCAAAGATAAATTAACCTACCATATGACACTCGACCAGGATCAGCTTCTGCAGTCGGTGGCCGGTGGGACTCATCAATCTCAACGCATCCTCAGCAATGACTACGCCGCCAAGTTCGAAGGCGCTCAGATTCGGAAGATGGGCCAACGCTTCGAAGACCTGCTCGGCCAGAATGGTTTGCCGGGAGCTAAAGTGAACGCAGAGCCGACCCACGGAACTAACGTTTTCCAGGATGAACTGCATCGATCGAGGCGCATCGGTTCCGGTGGTGTGCACAAAGTATCGCTTGAGGCCGTCCGTTTTGAAGTAGAAGTTGGCCTCATCGGTGACGTTTATGAGCGATAGATTCTCCAAACTTGGTAGATAAACTGGAGGTTGTGGAGGTCTCACGTAGGGATAGTAGTCGCTTATGAGAAGCAGTTTGAGTTGGGTAAGGAGCGAAAGTTTTTCCAGGGCCTTGGCATTGGTGATGTTCATTTCGGCAATGACCAGATCCTGTAGCTCGGTTGAGTACTCGCAGATGGCCGCCAGCATGGATTCCTTGAGACCCATCCCGAGGGGAATGTACTTGGCCCGGGTGTCAATCAGCTGCAGCTTATGACTCCGGAGATGTCGCTCCGAGACACAAGATTCCAGCCGCAGGTCGGCCATGTTGAAGTAAAGAGATTCGGCGTACTGCGAGATTAAGCGCACTATCAGCTTGACAATCTTGAGCCGCGATTCCGTCAGCGGGCAGCCGAGGTTGGCTTTCAGAATGATGCTGTAGTACTCCCGCTCCGAGCGTTCCAATATCTGGGCAATCTGCTTGAGCTGCGGAAGCGATTCATTCAGACTGATTACCAACTTGAACCGTTTGATGTACAGTTCCGAGAACAGTATCTGGTGCCATCGGTGGCAGACGGACGCCGCAATTTTGATGTCCTCCAGCGGAAGGTAGTCGAAGATATCGCACAGTATCTGCAAACATAAATTACTGCTTTAGTGGCGCTGCGCATGAAGGGGGTTACCAGCTGGTGGTCGATAGGTTGCGTTGAAGATATTTATTACTTGAAGTTTTTTTTTAACAACTGTAAAACATTTCTATCGCAGTTGTAAGAGGTCAAAGGCTTAAGAGAATGTTGATTCAAACATAACATGTACTTTATTATTAATTTAGATAAATAGCTTTCCAAGAAGATTATGATTACAAAAATTGAGAAATGAAAAACCAAGACACACTTATAAAAATTAGTTCAAATAATTGAAATAGTTCGACTTTAAATGCGGTAAATTAATTTGAAAATTGATACAAAATTTGAAGATGGAAAAGATAACACAAAACAAAACAGGACCGCAAAAGTAGAATCAGCGCATTGAGAGGACAGCTGAATTAGAAGTAATGGCGAGTTGAGAGGACAGCCAAATGTTTGCGTGTTAGGAGGACTGCAAAAGTAGAACCAGCGTGTCGGGAGGACAGCTGAAATGAAATCAAATGTCAGTTGAGAAGAAAATCAATTATTTGCGTGTTGGGAGGACCGCAAAAGTAGAACCAGCGCATTGAGAGGACAGCTGAAATGAAATCAACGGCGAGTTGAGAGGACAGTCAATTAGAGTCTGCGTGTTGAGAGGACAGCTGAATTGAAAGTAATGGCGAGTTGAGAGGATAGCCATCATTTGCATTTTAGGAGGACCGCAAAGTTAGAATCAGCGTTTTGAGAGGACAGTTGATTTAATATTGATGGCGAGTTAAGAGAACAGCCAATTGTGTGCGTGTTGGGAGGACCGCAAAAGTAGAAGAACAAAAAAGTTTAATCAACGTTTTGAGAGGACAGCTGAATGAAAAAATGAGATAATCAGCTTCACATTAGAGCAGATTTCAAAAACAGACTATGAATTACAAGTTGGTTGTAGAGAGATGATCTCACGTAAACAGATGACACTAATTTACAGCATTTTTGAACTTAGTAAAATGAAGGTCATTTTTAATGTAAGATCTGACGCTGAATCCGAAAATTAAATTCAAAAAAATCTCAGTAGAACAGTTTTTGAGTTATGCTCCAAATATGAAATTTTGGAAAAATAAAAAAAGTTCTTGTACTTAGATGAAAATATCTCGGACGGCAAAACAGGAATTTGAAAGCCTTTTTTTGCATATTGAAGGTGAATAAATTTTCTATCGATCATCTGAACACTGTTTTTGCGTATGACCAACATTATTGTTGATATTAGTGACGCATTTTTTTAGAGAAAATTTTGTTTCAGGGAAAGTTTTAGACTCGATGGTAACATTTAAAAAATCTTCGCGTGAAATATTTGTCTCAACTTAGGCTTTAAGAAAATCAACCATCAAAAACAATCGGCTTGTGATAAAAAAGTTATTGATGAAAATTCAATATTTTTCGTTCCTCCCGGGCAAAATACCTTACAATTTTATTCACGTTTGAGACTCAAGCAACCCCTCCCTATGATCAAATCTTCCTGAAATTTGGCATGTGACCTTTTGGTAAGCTAATAAATAATTTTGACTTGGAGCGAGTTAGATTTATCATGTTTCATTCTTCCTATACTATGATAAGTGTACTGCGGTTCGTTAAATTATTAAAAACTCCAAAAATTTCAGTTATGGTAAAGTAGCCATAACTTCTTAAATTTTCAACCGATTTTGATAAATAACCACTTGAAATCTTTGTCTTAAATTGACATTTAAGCGTAAAAGAAAATCAGATTTTTTAAATGCTATCATCGAGTCTAAAACTTTCGTTGAAACAAAATTTTCTTTAAAAAATTGCGTTTTTTATAATTTTTTTTCTCATAAAGTCACTAATATCAACAAAACTGTTGGTCAAACGCAAAAACAGTGTTCAGATGATCGATAGAAAACTTATTCACCTTCAATATACAAAAAAAGGTTTTCAAATTCCTGTTATGCCATCCGAGATATTTTCATCTAAGTACAAGAACTTTTTTTATTTTTTCAAAATTTCATATTTGGAGCATAACTCAAAAACTGTTCTACTGAGATTTTTTTGAATTTCATTTTCGGGTTCAGCGCCCGATTTTACATTAAAAATGACCTTCAGTTTACTAAGTTCAAAAATGCTGTAAACTAGTGCAATTAGTGATTTAAAAAAGCCTACTAATAACTTTATACTAGGCTTGGCTACATTTGCACAATGAAAGTTTGAGTTACTAAATAGCTTATTACTTTCATCAATGGATTTGCTCGTTGAATTTGCTCAAGAGTCAGGTAGATATCGCTTATTTGATTTGAACATACTTGTTCTTAGCTCAAATAAAAAATTACTAAATCTTCCGAACTCCAAACTGAGCAACTACAAAAATTTAAATTAACAAAGTGAAAGTTAGAGCTTAAAATGTAAATTACAAAAGTCAGAGGTTAAAGTTTATAACTGATTCCTGCCAACTCTATCCAAATTTAAAAGTTTAGTATGAAATATTACTCTTGAAAAAAAAAACTACAAATTACTGATGTTGAACACAAGACTAAGGAAATTTTGAATTTTTTGAATTTTTTTTGCGTGAATTTAACTTGTTTCATTATCAGCAAGTATGTACTTTTTCAAAATCATAATTGAATTTCTGTCGACAATTAAAAAAAATAAACATCAGGATTTAATTCTTTATTAAAACTTGCCGATAAACTGAAAAATTACTTTATATTTGTGATTTTCAGGTCAATAGCGTATGAAACCCCGAATTAAAAATTCATGATTTTGAAATTGAATTGACAATCTCGATTATAAATCTGCGATTTCTTGCGGTTTGTATTTCTGAGCAAAAGAGCCATTTTGATACTTTAATCTTGGTTGTCAAACTCAATTACGAGCAGAATCTGATTCTTTATTTCTGGAACTTTTAGATTTGTTTGGAAAAACTGAATATTTTGTACTGAAAAATCAACATCATTTTTGTTTCTTCTGTGGAACCGAGCCAGCTTATGGTTTTTGTGCCAATATATAAATTATTGAAAGGAAATTATCCGCTGAACAACTTGGTCGAAGACATTAACTTTGAATCTTATTAGCCAAAAAAGTTATAAGCTGTTCAACGAGGGTACGTCTTATGGTATTGATGAAAAATAAATTCAATTGACATCACTGCTTGTGCCTCGCGAAGCATTGCATGAAAAGTAGTCATGCAATACCTTGTTAGGCACCCAGCAGTGGTGTCAATCGAGTTCATTGTTTATAAATTCCTAAAGAGCCTATAGTTAACAAAGAAACGAAATGTCACGACTGGAATTTTCGATTTTCAGTCAGTGTCATTCCAATCTAGCAAAACCAAACAGTCTTAAAGGCAGCCCTACAGCAGGGTTGCAAGCTAATTTTTTCAAAAGAGATCAGACTGCGCCTCTTTGTATGTAGTCTCTTCATCAATTTCAGAAGACATACCTCTGTTAAACAGCTAATTGCTTTTTTACCTAATAAGATACAAAGACACGATCTTCCACAAAGTTGTTCAGCAGAAAAGTTCCTTTAGAAAATTCATAAATTGGCACAGAAATCAAAAGCAAAGTGGGTTCCACAGAGAAACAAAATAGTGTTGATTTTTCAGTAAAAAATATTCAATTTTTCCATACAAACTTAAAAGTTCAAATTTACTTATGTAAACGTTACTTAAAAATTCTGCAAAAAAAACCTGGATGAGTTTTGAACCAAAAAGAAGCTGTTAAGATTCCAGGGTTTGAGAAATTCAAAAATGACCTTAAATTGACTCAGTTTAATTATAATGTTAATATAGAAAATTCATATGAGTTTCAAAAACAACTAACCAAATTTTGAATAAAATACAAAGCAAAATTTAAATTGAATTTCATAACAACTTTTGACAGTTGGTTTCTTAGTCATAATTAAAGTGAAAATTTATAATTCTAAACTGGATACAGAATCCTAAACATGAACACAGAAATACAATTATGATTTTGATAATATGGAATCAGAACCACTTAAATTATTTTGATCTAATTTGTTGGTTTGTAAATGAAACAGTTCACATTTTTGATTTAAGAAACTTTTTACAGATTTCATAAATTCAGACTGTTTCTTTTAAGTTCTAGTTTTTTAGATAACCTTAAAAAATAAGTTAAAAATTAACTATTCAATTTGGTTACTTTTTTTACAAAACCGTAACATAAAAATACTTATTAATTCAATGATCAACTTTCTCAAAGACCGCGAGTAATTTTGAAAAAAAGTTATGGAAGTTTTCTTTCTATTATTTGCTTCTGCCAACCTGAAAAGTACGAAAATTTTGACAAAAATATATAGAAAAGTTAAACTTAATTGAATCATCTTTGACATTTTAAAAATCGTGAGTCAAATCATTTCGCAGTCTTCACAAAGCTGTTGAATAAATTAAAATATTGAACATACAATTTCCAAAAATTCCCTGTAAGAATGTCAGAAGAAGTTGTATTCCTATTTTTGGAATTACTATAAATTGTAGAATTCAATTTTCTGAAAGCGATGTTTCTTTGATACAAGAATATCTTGGCAATTCGGAAAATAACGATATTGGATCTCCGTGGGTAATAATCGTTAACGCATAGATCGTTAAAAAAAAGAACGAAAATCAAAGGTCCCAAGAGACTTTCTTGTGAAACTCCTGAAGTGATCCAGGAGTCCGGTCTACGAGAAAAGAGTATATCCATTTGCAAAGCCAATCAGGTAAATACCCTCTCAACTAGCCTTTTAATTTCTAGCTTTGATTGTAACTCGCTCGGGACTTCTAATAATACTTTAAGGCCGTTCTGTCAACTCGCCTGTCAATTTCCAGCAGCCTTTTCAACTCGATTGGGTTTTAATTTAATGTGGTCAGGTTTTCCTCTCAACTCGCTTGAAATTTCTATAGATTTGTTAACGCTTTCCTCTTAACTCGCCTTTCAATTTCAAGCTGTCCTCTCAACTTGGTTGAAACTTCATTGATTTCTTCAAGCTGTCCTCTCTACTCACCTTTCAATTTCAAGCTGGCCTCAGGCTGTCCTCTCAACTCGCCTAACAAATTCAAGCTGTCCTCTAAACTTGCTTCAAATTTCATTGGTTTGTTCAAGCTGTCTTCCCAACTCGCCTTTCAGTTTCAAGCTGTCTTCTCGATTCACTTGAAATTCCTATCGATTTATTCAGGCTGTCCTCTCAACTCGCCTTTCAAATTCAAGCGGTCCTCTCAACTTGCTTGATTTTTTTTTTTCAATATGTTCAGGTGGCCCTTTCAACGGGCCTCTTAATTTCTAGCTTTAATTTTAACTTGTTCGGAACTTCCAATAATATTTAAGGCTGTCCTCTCAACTCACCCGTCATTTCCCAGCAGCCTTTTCAACTAATTTGAATTTCATTTTAATATGGTCAAGCTATCCCCTCAACTGAAGGAAAGGCAAATCTTGAGTCGCTATTGATTGGAACTCCAGGTAACACCCCGCCATTTTGCCCCTGCCCAAATATAACCCATTTGATACAACAACAATACGGATTTGGCGTTTGAGTTGAAGATTCGAATTGTGACCCTGATAGCATAAGTATAGAAACGGAAAACTATCACCAAAGATCAACTGTTGTTTGCAGTAGATACCTCCATTAATAAAAAAATACTCTAAAGAAATTGTAATTTTCTCCCAAAACCTTCAAGAATTTTTTTTTTCAATCTTTTTTTTTAAATCACACAAGATTATTAACTATGAATCTGAATGTGACTAGAATATTTAAATTTAACTGGAACTTGGAACTCTGGTATATAAATATAACTGGTGCTGGTAGCCCTATTTTCCGGCAGAATAATATCGCAAACTTTGCGACATGCGTTTGTTTATAACCGTATACCTCGAATGGCAGATCGTGCACGTGAAGAAACTGTTCCGGAGATGCTGTCGCTTCACCTTCTGTTGCCTCTGATGCTGATGCTGTTGCTGCTGCTGCTGCGGTGACACTCATTTTCCCGGTCACGTCCAACCGACGGCGATGGCGACCAAGACGTGACAAAGACGACGAAAATGAGGATGACGACGACGACGACGTCGCAGCGGATCCGCGCTTTCGGCAGCACCGAAAAACCGCACTTTTATTACCCACCTCGATCGGAACTTGGCGAGCGCCTCCACTTTCCTTATTTTTTTTCTTCTGGTAGGTATAACTGTGCTACGCTATCCCGAAACGCAAATTAAACTTTTCCAACTTTCTTTCGGTGGCCTCCGCAGTAAAATAACGGCTCCTCTGGCTGCAGTAAGTCAGCACCCGGTCACGTAATACCCGAGAATGATGAAAAGAATATTGATAAATCGATCCGACCAACACCGAAAAAAAAAGAAGCCAGGAGTGGGTTACCAGCAAAATCGGAGCTGCAGACCCAGTTCCGTCAATGTCAAGTTCGACCGTCACACTGCGCTGTGCTGTATGTACACAAAAATCAGCTGAGCTTAGGGTTGAGATTTCTGTCATTGCACACAACTGAAGGATGGAAGGGGAAATTTGAAACCCGAAAGGCAGAACTAGGACGCAGGAAGCAACGAGTTCACCAAAACAAAACATTCGCCTCGCTCGTTGTTGATGGTTCATCTTTGATTACAGTTCGCTGTCAGAAGGATGCGGGATCACACGGAACCGAGAGCATTGAGGCTGCAGGAGGAGATGTACCTACATACTTAAATGCACTTTTGCGCATGTCCGGCGAAATGTGCATGAAGCAGCATGCAAGCCAAGGCTGATGATAATCCATACAAACCAAAAAACGGACGGAAACTAACGTGGCAATGAACACGCTTATGATCGGGAGCGTTGTCATGGCTTGCTGCTCCAATGTTTACATTTGGATCGATGCGACGTCTTGTCTACAGAAGATTTTACAATCTTAAAGTACAAAGTTAAAAATCCATTAAGGGAACTCTTTGACGCGGCCTCCTATCAGCAGGCTTTCAACTGATCCATATTTTTGTTTCGGGAATCAAATCAAATGATAACAGGATGTTTTGTTATGATTTTCCTACTTTTATGTGACGTGGAAAAAACAACTGGGTGATGGACTCAAGTCAATCACATCAACAATAATCAACAATTTTGACAGTTTTGATAATTTTGACTATTTTGACAATTTTAACAATTTTGACAATTTTAAAAGTTTTGCCAATTTTGACAGTTTTGACAAATATGACATTTTTGACAACTTTGACACTAAAAAAAAATTTGAAAATTCTGACAATAAAGGAAATTTTAACCATTTTAACAATTTTGAAATTTTCCAAAATTTTGACAATTTTGACAATTTTCACCATTTCGACAATTTTGTTCATTTTGACAATTTTGACAATCTTGACCATTTTGACAATTTTGACAATTTTGACATAGTTGACAATTTTGACAATTTTGACAATTTTGACAATATTAACATTGTCGACAATTTTGACAATTTGGACAATTTTGACAAATTTGACAATTTTAAAAGTTTTGCCAATTTTGACAGTTTTGACAAATATGACATTTTTGACAACTTTGACACTCAAAAAAAAAATGAAAATTCTGACAATAATGAAAATTTTAACCATTTTAACAATTTTGAAATTTTCCAAAATTTTGACAATTTTGACAATTTTCACCATTTTGACAATTTTGTTCATTTTGACAATTTTGACGATCTTGACAATTTTGACAATTTTGACAATTTTGACATTGTTGAAAATTTTGACAATTTTGACAATATTAACATTGTTGACAATTTTGACAATTTTGACAATTTCGACAATTTTGACAATTTCGACAATTTTGACAATTTTGACAATTTTGACAATTTTGGCAATTTTGGCAATTTTGACCATTTTGACAATTTTGATAATTTTGACAATTTGGACATTTTTGACATTTTTGACATTTTTGACAATTTTGACAATTTTGACATTGTTGACAATTTTGACAATACTAACATTGTTGACAATTTTGACAATTTGGACAATTTTGACAATTTTGACAATTTTGACAATTTTGACAATTTTGACAATTTTAATAATTTTGACAATTTCGACAAATTTGGTAATTTTGATAATTTTGACAACTTTGACCATTTTGACAATTTTGAAAATTTTGACAATTTCGACAATTTCGACAATTTCGACAATTTTGACAATTTTGACAATTTTGGCAATTTTGGTAATTTTGACAATTTTGATAATTTTGACAATTTTGAAAATTTTGATAATTTTGACAATTGTGATAATTTTGAAAATTTTGACAATTTTGAAAATTTTGATAATTTTGACAATTTTGACAATTTTGACAATTTTGACAATTTTGACAATTTTGACAATTTTGACAATTTTGACAATTTTGACAATTTTGACAATTTTGACAATTTTGACAATTTTGACAATTTTGACAATTTTGACAATTTTGACAATTTTGACAATTTTGACAATTTTGACAATTTTGACAATTTTGACAATTTTGACAATTTTGACAATTTTGACAATTTTGACAATTTTGACAATTTTGACAATTTTGACAATTTTGACAATTTTGACAATTTTGACAATTTTGACAATTTTGACAATTTTGACAATTTTGACAATTTTGACAATTTTGACAATTTTGACAATTTTGACAATTTTGACAATTTTGACAATTTTGACAATTTTGACAATTTTGACGATTTTGACAATTTTGACAATTTTGACAATTTTGACAATTTTGACAATTTTGACAATTTTGACAATTTTGACAATTTTGACAATTTTGACAATTTTGACAATTTTGACAATTTTGACAATTTTGACAATTTTGACAATTTTGACAATTTTGACAATTTTGACAATTTTGACAATTTTGACAATTTTGACAATTTTGACAATTTTGACAATTTTGACAATTTTGACAATTTTGACAATTTTGACAATTTTGACAATTTTGACAATTTTGACAATTTTGACAATTTTGACAATTTTGACAATTTTGACAATTTTGACAATTTTGACAATTTTGACAATTTTGACAATTTTGACAATTTTGACAATTTTGACAAATTTTGACAATTTTGACAATTTTGACAATTTTGACAATTTTGACAATTTTGACAATTTTGACAATTTTGACAATTTTGACAATTTTGACAATTTTGACAATTTTGACAATTTTGACAATTTTGACAATTTTGACAATTTTGACAATTTTGACAATTTTGACAATTTTGACTATTTTGACAATTTTGACAATTTTGACAATTTTGACAATTTTGACAATTTTGACAATTTTGACAATTTTGACAATTTTGACAATTTTGACAATTTTGACAATTTTGAGAATTTTGAGAATTTTGAGAATTTTGAGAATTTTGAGAATTTTGAGAATTTTGAGAATTTTGACAATTTTGACAATTTTGACAATTTTGAGAATTTTGACAATTTTGACAATTTTGACAATTTTGACCATTTTGACAATTCTGACAATTTTGACAATTTTGACAATTTTGACAATTTCGACAATTCTGACAATTTTGACAATTTTGACAATTTTGACAATTTTGACAATTTTGACAATTTTGACAATTTTGACAATTTTGACAATTTTGACAATTTTGACAATTTTGACAATTTTGACAATTTTGACAATTTTGACAATTTTGACAATTTTGACAATTTTGACAATTTTGACAATTTTGACAATTTTGACAATTTTGACAATTTTGACAATTGTGACAATTTTGACAATTTTGACAATTTTGACAATTTTGACATTTTTGACAATTTTGACAATTTTGACAATTTTGACAATTTTGACAATTTTGACAATTTTGACAATTTTGACAATTTTGACAATTTTGACAATTTTGACAATTTTGACAATTCTGACAATTTTGACAATTTTGACAATTTTGACAATTTTGACAATTTTGACAATTTTGACAATTTTGACAATTTTGACAATTTTGACAATTTTGACAATTTTGACAATTTTGACAATTTTGACAATTTTGACAATTTTGACAATTTTGACAATTTTGACAATTTTGACAATTTTGACAATTTTGACAATTTTGACAATTTTGACAATTTTATTAATTTAAAATCCTCGAAGTTCATCGTTTTCGTGCTTACAATGATAACTAGTATCGAATTAGCCAGAGTAAATGCCCAAAATTGTTTTGGGGTGCTTCAGAGATCATATTACCATCTTCATCGCTGAGCAAATAAGGCTGAACTGCCGTTTATTGGGTGTGTAATTTTCCAATTATTTTTGAGAAACTTTCAATGTATTACTAGCATAATTTGTTTTCGATGGTATTTCCCACGGGTTTCAAAACAACCAATATTGCATGTTTGATGGAAGAACAATTTTTTACAGAAATCGGATTTTATCGACTGTTACGAGTTCTGCAAACGGTTAAATTCGCAAACGAAGAACGTCACCATCCCGATTCGATTGAATCATCAGCGTGGAATAGAAAAGCTGATTACGCAATGGCTGGTATACAAGCCCACAAATCACAACACGGCCATCAAACGAAAGCAAATTTCGCAGGCCCGGTGAAAGAAAAATATTAGCAGAAAAGTAATGATTCAAAACAAAAAAGGCGGCAGCCCATTCACAGAAAGCCGGTGCCAATCATTCGGAATCGAGCGTGCTGAATGGAAGCTGAAGGGCGTGAACGACTCAATTCAAACCACCCCAAAAGTAACGAGCCAAAACCAAAACAACAACAAAAAAAACAGCAAACTTCTTTTGAGTGTTTCAAAAACGAAAAAAAAATAACAATATTGATGCAGGTCAAGAATCGAAAACATAATACTCGGTGGAAATGGAAACAAATTTGCACTCCCAGCCGGTGATGATGCGAAAGATTTGCATTTCTTCTTTGCCGGTTTTTCCCCCCTTTTGAATGTGAATTGGATTTATGAAGAGTGAAATGGTTGAATTACTTCATCGATCGGTTGCCGAACACAAAAACATGGAACATCCTCTCGGTGTTGTAATATTTGGCTTTTTGGCTTCTCTTCTCTGCTGTGGGTACCCATTTTTTGATCAGCTGTTCAGTTTTGAGCGTTTTTTGAACGAATATCTGACATTTAAAACAAATTGGAAAAAGAAAATTGAAAATTAATTTTGATAAAAATATGACTGATGATTATTTTACATGGCGACCGTCAAAAAAGTTTAGAACGAGATATCTATTACATTACTTTTAAAGAACACTGATTGAAAAATACATATTTTAAAATCTTCAAGCTATGGACTTTTTACAAAAAAAATCGGAAAAATCTTAAATAAAATTATTTCGCCAAAAAAATGAGAAATGAAGATTTGATCTTTAAAACACCCACATAATTCACTTCGAATGATAAGAGGAATATCACGAAATTGACATGCTACATCATAATACATGGCCTCGAATCCTTTAAAAGAAACTTTAAAAACTTTCAAAAATTTGTCAAATTTTTCTTGTAACATTCAACGACCGAAAAAAACATTGTTAAATTTTGATTGAAACGAACTCCGGCTAGCGCCTCGTCTGGCTGACTTCAGCAGTCGAAAGCTCAACACGCTTCCCGGGGCCTGGATTTATTGCGTGATCAACTTTTTCTCGACGCCTCGAATCCCGGAAAGCTCGATTACGCCATTTTATGGGTGCTAAAAAGTTAAACGACACAATAAAAATCTAACCTTTTTCACCGGAGTTCACAAAACTGGAACCGGACCGGGACAAATGGCAGTATCAAAACCAGCAAGAAGTATGTGGGAAATTTCATCACCTTCGGTCACGATACACAAAGATAAAGCAACACACACAGTGAAAATGGGTCTCCGGAAAAAAACATCTTCCAAGCTCCAAATGTTTTATTTATTTCAATGTTGTTGTTTTTTTTATCTAAAGTCGGCCACCCGTAATGGCGAAAATCCTTTACTCAACCAATCCGACACACAGAAGTAGTAACAGCAGCCGTTTTTCAAAAGAAAAATTATCTGTAAATTGGGCGCGTGATTTTGATGGTCGTTTTGCAGCACCACCACTTTTCGGGATCGGTCTCCCTTCTTTTCGATTATTTTTTTTTTTTTTTTGCTGGACCCATTCGCGCCCAATTTCCCGGACCAACAGCCGGATGGATGGAAAAGGTCTCGTATGCGAGTGATGATGGAGATGATTATCACGAAATGGTGTGTATGGACGAGGTGATGAATGGCGAATGGCTTTTCGGGTGTGGGGCGTTCTCCGCAGTTGGACTCCCTTCCTGCCCCAGTTGGATTTGTTTAATGTTTTTGATCCGTGACACCAGTTCTCAATCTTGAAAGCTTCGAGTTGAAGCGTTTAAAACCATCTGTAAAATTCGGTAGCGGATATGGAGTAACATCTTTTGACACTTTTCGAGAATTTTACAAAAAAAACAGAACATATCATTATTCTATTTTAGTTGTTTTCCGTCTCACGACCTAACTTGATGAAAATAATTCCTAAAATTCATTTAATCCATGGCAACCGTTCTCCAACTTTTTGGACATCCCACATTCGCCAGATCACGCTTCTCTTGGTCTAACCACCTCGCTCGTTGCGCCCCCGCTCGTCTTGTTCCAACCGGATTCGTAGCGGAAACCTGTTTTGCAGGACAGTCGTCCGGCATTCTCACAACATGTCCTGCCCGGCGTATCCGGCCAGCCTTCGTCATCTTCGGATACTGAGTTAACCGTAGAGTCGCGCGAGCTGGTGGTTCATCCTTCGGCTCCACACTGCGTTCTTTTGCACGCCGTCAAAGATAGTTCTGACACTCGTCGTTCGAATACTCCGAGTATGCGCAGGTCTTCCAACTGTTCCCTGTTTCCTCGACAACAGCTCCCACATCTCGAGAAGCATGTGTTGTGTCTGAGGTAACATTCCGGCACCACAAGCTGGTCACCTCCAGCCAGGATTTAGAAATCGATTGCATGGCCATACCAAATCGCCATACTTTGGGCATCTAATCCAGGAACTCCCAGTTCACCGGGTCTTGGAAATAGCTCGCACAACTCGAGAAACTCGTGCTGTGTCAGAGGCACTTTCATGATATACAAATTACGCATTAAAACCTCCAGCATTTTCCATTTGTCGGCTGCACAGTAATATTTGTCACAATACTTCGGTTAGTTACTTCGAGATTCACCTGTTTTACCGAGCTTCGATAATAGCTCCCACATTTCGAGCGTTCGTCAGGCTGTGTTTGGGATCCGTAGCTTTAAATTTATGCTTAACCCACTACGTCCTTTCTCCTTTGACCGCAACACAAAATCCTGATATTCTTCATAATATTCTTCTGAGGTGTTGGTTGAACAATGCTGATGGCTTCCAGAAATGTTCAAAATTTGAATTATATTCTCGTCGGTTAAACTAATAATGATCTTGATTTGACATAAAATAAACAGTAGATATAGAAATACCTGCCTACTTAGATACTACACTACTGCCGCTAGCGTGACGTTTTCTTCATCTATCACCCTCCTTCACTGTTGATGGCTGTTGATGGCTGTCTTGATGGTATCCCAAAAGTCCTCGAGAGGGGCTTCGTCAAGCTCGCAATCTGCCGGCAGCGCTGCTTCGAGCGAGTGCGCGTAGTCTGCGGCGACCTCAGGTTGCTTCAGTCATGCGATATTTAACCGATGCGAGAGTCGTTTCGTATGTTGTTCACTACGCATCTTCACCATCACTAGTGGTCTGACTCGATGGTGGCGCCTCGACAGGATCTGTCGTCCATGATGTCCGAGGTGTTCCGCTTGTCTATCAAAACGTAGTCAATCTGTGATTGCGTTAGAATTTCCAGGTGTAGGTACTTATGATGGAGGCACTGCTGGAAAAAGGTACTGCCAATTGTCTATTTGAATTCCTGCTCCTGACCGACCTGAGCGTTAAAATCCCCGATGACGATCTTGATATCATGTTTTGGGAAGCGGTCGTATTCACATTTCAGCTGTGTGTAGAATTCGTCTTTATCGTCACCGGTACTTCCGAGGTGAGAGCTGTGCATGTTGATAGTTGAAGATCCGGCCCTTGACCCTCAACCCACGAATGTGCCGCCATTGCTGGTCAAGTTGATGCACAAAGTTGTTGCTGCAATTCCTGATTATTCGAGCCGTTTGGGACTCAATACGTGGGACACAGACAATGGAACTCTACGTCCGTACATGGTCCTTCGAACCGAATTGAACTGCATAAGTACCTGCCAGGCCTGACGGAACATTTCGACCTTCATCAGCAGCAGAAAGTGCAAACAATGCATCATCAGCAGCAGCAGTAAGCCAGAAGTATCGTTTTAACACGTTTTAACGGCTTCCAGGGGGGTTTGGTTGTCGGTCCCGAGTGCGAAATCGAGGCTGCAGCCAGAGTAGAGTACCGTACTTGGAGCGTGAAATGAGCCCACGCCATGCATGGTGACATAATTGTTATGAGATTTTTCATACATTACATAAAAATGTTGAGATTTGCCTCATCGTAGCAATCGATGGGACAAACAACAATAAACAAATTCATAGATTCATGGATCAATAACAAACAAACAAATTATTGTAACTATGGTAACCTATGAATATCAGGGAATAGGCTAGTATAAATAAAACGTTAAGTTAGGAATAAAAGTACTCCATTTTGTACCACCAACTAGACAAGTCTCTCTTTTCCACTGCCCAAGTGTTGCACAACAGGTAATGAGCCCATCATTAGTGGAAAGGTGGATAAGCGGAATCATCAATGGCAAGAAGTGCCAGCGCTGATGGAAGGACTCCGAGCCGAAGCCCGGAATGATAACGAACCAGGAACCAACTCCTCAACATACACATCCGCAGTGTGCTTACTGCCTCCGGCAGCTCCTCTTGAAAATGGGGCTGCTCTACTTTCACGCACCACCGGACCTCATTCGTCGCCTTAATTGCACAACGCTCTCGCCCCTGTTGCAGCTCGACGACCTGACTTCTGGCTTCTGGCTCGTCGTAGTCTCCTTACTGTGGCTCGAAGCCTTCTCCTTCGCTTAGACGCCTTTCCTGAGGCCTGCGCCTCCCAGTGGTTACAGCCCAACGATCTCCACTTGGCTTTCCGGTCCGACGACCTTCCATGGCACCGACCTGGCCACCTTCCGCGGTACCCCGCTCGCAAGTTCACTAGTGACTCCTGAATCGACGACCACCACCTGATTTTTGACTAGACGACGTTCCATGATACCGACCCGCTTACCTTCCATGGCTTCCGGTTCGGCTTTGGCCCGACGACCGCATTCGTGGTTCCAGCCCTACGACCTTGTTTGGTTCCGACTCGACGCTTTTCTATTGCCCGACGCCTCATCAATAGCACAACGATCTTCCTCTGGCTCCCGGCTCGCCGACCTTCCTACGGATTCCGGTCAGCTCACAATGGATTCGGCCCAACGACCTCCCGTGCAACCTGTCCAACGACCACCGTTTTTCCTGGCTTGTCGAACTCCACCTGGCTTCCCGGTCCGACGACCTTCCAGATGGCTTCTGGTCCTACATCCTTCCACGGTTCCCGGCTCGTTGACTTCTCTTGGCTTCGGCTCATTGTCCTTCCATCGGCTTCCTGGCTGGATGACTGTCCACTCTTGATTCCGCTTCTCCTCCTTTCCACTTGTGCTGGGCCCATAATCTGTTGTGCAGCACTTTGGGCAGTGGAAAGGATAGACTTAACTATTTGGAGGAAGAACTAGGAATACTTTATTTATTTATTTATATAATTATTTATGCCAGGAATTTACCACTTAGTGGCATACTTCTTTACTATATAATTTATTTATATCTAATTCGCTACCTTGAATACTAAACCATTTCCATGGTTACGATTAATAATTGTTTATTCTTTTTAAACAAACATCATGCGTGTGTTGCTATTCATCTCATCGATTGCTTCGATAAGACGAATCTCAACAAAAAATAAACCTAAATCTTTGTTTTTCGTCATTTGTTTAAAAAAAAAATCAGTAATTAGTGTAAAGAAACTAAAGTTGATAATGAAACAATTGATACCAGTGTGAAACAGATTAAATCCATTTTGAAAATACTGAAGAGAAAAGATGATTTATCAATTTAATATTTTACTGTTAACGAACTCGAAACTTGCGTGGACCTAGGACTGTAAGATGTTTCCTCTTGCGAAATTTTAAATTTTTTAGCTTACAATATGCTTGGAGATAGTTTCCAGTAATAATAATTTCTACGAGAATTGAGATATTTCAACGGCAAATTCGTGTTCTACGTAGAACCGCAAACCAAACCCATTTTTTTAAGAAGCTCATAAATCTGGGAAGTTCATTATAGATAGATTTGAGGACAGTGGCATAAAAAATATTTTTTATTGAAAAACTTTGAAAATCAGTCAGTGTAATGCGTGCTATTTTTCATAACAGCTACGTCATCATTCTGTAAATCTGTCAACCAATATGGCGGATGAAGAAAACTGTTATTTCGGAAAACTTCGGACTTCAACTCAATTTTCGACTTCCTACGGAACTATCTGAATAATGTTGGAAACTTCCCAGGTGGAATTTTCCCATCTTCACAACAACAAACCGTAGGTTGGACCGGTCGAGTAAGTCATATGCCCGTTGCTCTTTCGCTGGAAACGGAAACGAACATTGTTCGTCGGCCATTGCTGTTGGCCATTGAAAATCAAGTTAGAGCTGGTTAAAAATCCTTTAAAGCTCAGATGCTCAAATATGTATCAAATTCAAAAATATTTTCTGAACTTTTTTGATTTTGTAAATCGATAACGATCATCAATTTTTCGAGATAATTAACCCTCTCAGTGCCATTGCAAAATATTCGAAGCTGACAAAAAATAATTGTCCGTGGAATTTTGCTGTTTTTTCGATAATGAAGAAGGAGGTTGAGTTAAAAAAAAAATTGGTGACTTTTCGCCATGCTCGAGATTCAATGGAACATGCCATGAATTTTATGCATAATTTCGATTCATTAACTCAACAAGAACAAGCTTTGGCTCGTTAAAACGTACTTGATAGCAATACTTTCAGTATCTACGGTTCATTCTTTCCGTGCCTGCCGTAGTTCAGCGGATGCTTTTTGTACATACATGTTACTTAAAAATTCTGCAAAAAATCATGGATGAGTTGTGAACCAGAAGGAAGCTTTTAAGACCCCAGGGTTTGAAAAATTAAAAATTTACCCCAAATTGACTCAGTCTATGTTCAACATTACACTTCGAGAATTTGAATGCAGAAATAGTTTCAATTCACAAATTCTAGCACTTTCTCCTTAAAATTTTATCAGTTATGAATTCTTTCCCAAATCTTGTAATTTCTATAATAAGATTCCCTGTACGAGAAACCTCCTTATAATCAATCTCGAATTGGAAGATAGTCCCCACCTAGTTCAAAAATCGAAATTTGAAGAATTAATAGCGTCGAATGAGTTTCAACTTTTTTTTAACGGTCGCCATATAAGAACAAAAGTGACCGAACAACAATTAGCCTATATCTCATTTAGGAATCACGGAAATTAACGATTGTTATTAGAAATGCATTTTTGCCCTAGAAAAAATGTCCATGTTCTGAGAACCACACCTCAAAAGTTTTTCCAACTCGTGGTGGTGGTGGTCTGGTCCCCAAATTTATTGCTCAACCCTTTAACATCAAACGACGACGACTGATGAAGAATACTGATAACAATCGTCCGGGACTGGAGCCGGGAATTTGGTCGGTCGGTTTCAACTTTGAAAAATTTATCGATCTCCGGAGAACGTTTTCCATCGTTTGGAATTGTGGCGTTTTGGATCCGTCCGAGGACTGTTTTCAATTTCCTTTTGATAAATGACCCGCCCCGGTGCCAAACTGTCAAGGAAAACCAGTACCAACTTTCTACGGTTTAACGGTTTCATTTTTCTTTCTGCCAATTTACAAACATCGAGATGCGGCAAGGGAGGAACCGGCAAATCGAGGTGTGTTGAATTGACCCATATTTTTGCGCTTCTCAACTTCGCTGAACCAGTTGGAAGCTGTGGAAAAAAAATTGCTTTCGATTTCAACCATTCGTCACACACACAATGTTAAAACTCGGCGGAGAGCCCTCACCTAAAATGGAACCTCGGTAAGATAATTATCAGAGGTACTGGTAGGTCTATGAAAACGACTTTTCTTCCAGTTTGACTGCAACTGGATTGCTCTGGATGGGCCAGAAATCACCTTAATGACGACAAAATTTACGTACCATTTAATGCTTTGATGATCTTCCGAGAAGATTAAAAGCATTCATCTGTTGCAATTCCTTGAAGTGTTTCGTTGAAACTGAGAAGGAGGACTATTTTGGCTGAATTTTTCTGGAGAATGGAATTTTACCCAGTAGAATTGGAAAGATGAGAACAAACTTTCAAGTCCACACGAAACATTTGGCTGAATAGTTCTTCAATGATGGCCAACGGTAGTTTTGTTCTATCTTTTCCAAATGTCATTAACATTCAACATAAGTAACTTTTAAATAGATGCAGCTCCGTTGTCGCTTTTTGATTATTCTCTTTTCGAAGCATCAAAACAAATAGCTCCACAACTCAATGTGTTTCTGGAAGTTGTCACGTAAGCCTTCCGAAAACAGATGCGTGTCGTCAGCTCAAGCCATCAGCCTCAAGAAATTGGAAATTTGAGGTGGGGAAGCACAATTCCTCAAGACCAGAATGAACGACAACCCGACAACAGAATAGATAATAAATCACACGCACCTTTGAAGGCGCCGAATGAAACGCACCTGTAACTGTACAGGTAATTTATTTTTCACCGGAATACCTATTTGGAAAAAATTGGGTTTGAAAAAGAAAGAAAAAACGTTTCTCTTAGATCGGAAATGGAAGCTGCGAGTTCTCAAATTGAATTGAAGTAAAATTCTTGAAATCTTCTTGGAATTGTGTTGTGTTATCTAGAAAGACTGACTGATTGCCTGATGCAAATCGTTCAATGTTCAGAAATATTATATCGTTGAAAACGGGTTCGCATCCCGTCTGGAAGCCTATTTATCTTTTGTGGTAATTTTTCAATTTATTTCTCTTTCAAAAGTTTCTTTTTCATTTCTTTTTTATACACACACCCATATTTATTTTCTCGATTTATTGATCAAATTTACATGGTTTAGTGTTAAGATTCCAAAATCCTTCAGTCTTTTAACTTCAAATTGTTCGAACGTTATAACTCTTGGAATTGCGATTCACGATTGAATGCATCTTCAGAACTAAATTAGATTCGTATTGACAATATTAATAAAAATTATCACGTTAGTTGTCGACTATTTTCAAGGCCACAAAACGATCCCACGAGTTAAACATTTGAAAGATATTGAAGTGATTTTTGATTTTTGAAAACCATAATCATCATAAAATATCGATAATGTTACGTGATAAAATAATAAACAAATGTTACAATTCTAAATTATGAATCACTAAATTTCGAACGTATTAAATCCATAATGAATCAATAATAAATGATATTTTTTTCAATTTTTGTGAATTTTGTTAACAAGGACAATTTTGTCCATTTTTTCATCTTTTGTCAATTTAATCACTTTTGCTAAATGCATGATTTTTTTTTAAATTGAAAAATTTGCAAAAATTGTAGTATGTAATAAGAACATTGCATAAATTGACAAGATTTAAAAAAAAATAACAAAATTTGACAAATAGTCAAAACTGACAAAATTTACATAAAGAAAAATTAACCAAAATTGAAAAAGTAGCATAAGTGACAAAACTTACGAAAATGATCCAAATTGACGTAATGGACAAAGTTGACTAAAATTGTGAAAACTATGAAAAATTATCAAATTTGACAAATTTGAAAATAATTAACAAAATTAACAAAACTTTAAAATTGACAAAATTGATGAAATGAAAAAATAGACAAAACTGACGAAATTGACGGAATCAACAAACTGGTACAAAATTTGACAATTTTATTGTTGTTAGTTGATTAAATTTTATCAACTATGTTGATTTTGTCATTTTTGTCGTTTTCTTTTCTCATTTTTGAAATATTTTTCATTTCTGTCATTTAGATCATTTTTGTCTTTTTGTTAATTCTATCAAAATTTTGCATTTTTTTCAATTTTGAATTTTCTCAACTTTAAAATTTGTCATTTTTTTCTATTTTGTGATATTTAAAAAAAAATCTTCGTCTATTTTGTTAATTTTGTTACTTTTACAAATCTTGTCATTTTTCCAAGATTATTCTTCCAATTTGGGTCCATTTTTTTTCATTTTTTGTCAATTTAACCACTTTTGAAATTTTTTTTTTAGATTGACAAATTTGGGGAAAAATTTCAATTAATAAGAATTCTCAAAAATATTAAAAAATTACCAAAATTTAAAAAAAAACATAATTTGTCAAATGAGCTAAATCAGTAGAAAATTACAAAATCGCAAAATGGGCATAAAGACACATTGACCAAATTGAAAAAATAAACATAAATGACAAAACTTACGAAATTGACCGAAATTTACGTAATGGACAAGGTTGACAAAAATTGTGAAAACTATGAAAAATAACAGAATTTCTAAATTAGACAAAACTGAAGAATAAATGAAAATTGACCAAAATTAAATAAATTTTTAAATTGACAAAATGGACAAAATCGATAAAATAAAAAAAGTTGACAAAACTGACAAAATTGACGGAATCAGCAAAATTTACAAAATTTTTCAATTTTATAAATTGATTCAATTTGTTAACTGTTTTGAGTTTGTCATTTTTTTATTTTTTCATTTCTGTCATTTGAGTCAAGTTTTGCCATTTTTGTCAATTTTAAATTTATTAAATTTCAAATTTTTCAATTTCTATCAATTTTTTTTTTAATATTTTTCAACTTTTATCAATTTCGTCTATTTTGTGAAATTTGTTTCTTTTTCAAATCTTGTCATTTTTCTAAAATTATGCTCGCATTTTTGTCAATTTTTTAAATTTCTGTCAATTTAATCACCTTTAAAAAATGCATGTTTTTTTTTTAAATTGACAAATTTGACAAAATTTCAGTTAATAAGTGTTAAACAATAAATAATAAATTAACAAAAATTAAAAATAAAAAAAAATGACAAATGGACAAATTAATTTAAAAAATAATTAAATTGACAAAATTGGCTAAAAGACCAATTGACCAAATTGAAAAAATAAACATTATTGGCAAAATGTACGAAATTGACAAAATTAATGTCATGGACAAAGTTGACAAAAATTGTAAAACCTATAAAAAATATAAATATTTCCAAAGGGGACAAAATTGAAAAACAAAAATGGACAAAATAAAAAAAAATAAAAATTGACAAAATTGCCAAATTGACAAAATTGACAAAAATTGAACAAAATTGACAAAATTGACAAAATTGACAAAAGTGACAAAATTGACAAAATTGACAAAATTGACAAAATTGACAAAATTGACAAAATTGACAAAATTGACAAAATTGACAAAATTGACAAAATTGACAAAATTGACAAAATTGACAAAATTGACAAAATTGACAAAATTGACAAAATTGACAAAATTGACAAAATTGACAAAATTGACAAAATTGACAAAATTGACAAAATTGACAAAATTGACAAAATTGACAAAATTGACAAAATTGACAAAATTGACAAAGTTGACAAAAATGACATTTTTGTCATTTTTGTCATTTTTGTCATTTTTGTCATTTTTGTCATTTTTGTCATTTTTGTCATTTTTGTCATTTTTGTCATTTTTGTCATTTTTGTCATTTTTGTCATTTTTGTCATTTTTGTCATTTTTGTCATTTTTGTCATTTTTGTCATTTTTGTCATTTTTGTCATTTTTGTCATTTTTGTCATTTTTGTCATTTTTGTCATTTTTGTCATTTTTGTCATTTTTGTCATTTTTGTCATTTTTGTCATTTTTGTCATTTTTGTCATTTTTGTCATTTTTGTCATTTTTGTCATTTTTGTCATTTTTGTCATTTTTGTCATTTTTGTCATTTTTGTCATTTTTGTCATTTTTGTCATTTTTGTCATTTTTGTCATTTTTGTCATTTTTGTCATTTTTGTCATTTTTGTCATTTTTGTCATTTTTGTCATTTTTGTCATTTTTGTCATTTTTGTCATTTTTGTCATTTTTGTCATTTTTGTCATTTTTGTCATTTTTGTCATTTTTGTCATTTTTGTCATTTTTGTCATTTTTGTCATTTTTGTCATTTTTGTCATTTTTGTCATTTTTGTCATTTTTGTCATTTTTGTCATTTTTGTCATTTTTGTCATTTTTGTCATTTTTGTCATTTTTGTCATTTTTGTCAATTTTTTCAATTTTTTCAATTTTTTCAATTTTGTCAATTTTGTCAATTTTGTCAATTTTGCATATTTTGTCAATTTTGCATATTTTTTAATTTTTATCCAAATTGACAAAATAGACGAAATTTTTGTGTACAAAATTTGATTCTATTTTGTCTTTTTTGCCATTTTCTTTTCCATTTTTGTAATATTTTTTATTTCTGTCTTTAAATCATTTTTGTCTTTTTTTCTTTTTCAATTTTGTCAAACTTTTGCCATTTTTTGTCAATTTTAAATTTTATCAATTTGAAATTTTCTCAATTTAAAATTTAGTCTTTTTTTCTATTCTGTTATATTTTTAAACTTCTATCAATTTCATATATTTCATCTATCTTGTTAATTTTGTTATTTTTGCAAATCTTTTTATAAGACATTTTTTGCAATTTTGTCAATTTATTTATTTTTTGTCAATTTTATCTTTTTGAAAAAATGCATGTTTTTTTAAAAGTGACAAATTTTACATTATATTCATTAAAAGGAATACTGAAAAATATAGTAGAAATAAACAAAATTTAAATAAAAAACAAAATTTGACAAATAAACAAAGATAATAAAAATTTACAAAAATGACAAATTATACAAAAAGACACTTTGATTTAATTGCAAAAACAAAAATTGGCAAATCTTTCGAAATTTACCAAAATTGACTTAATGGACAAGGTTAACAAAATTATGAAAACTATGAAAACAGTTTTTTCAAATATCACAAAATTGAAAAAAAACAACGTAATTAAAAAAATTTAAAAATTTACGGAATTGACAAAATTGAAAAAGTTGACAATACTGACGAAATTGAAGAAATCGACAATGCTACAAAACTTGTCAATTTTATTCAATGGATTCAATTTTGTCAACTATGTTGAGTTTGTCATTTTTGTCATTTTCTTATTGATTTTTGTCATTTTTGTTATATTTTTCAGTTCTGTTGGCGGTTGATTCTTTAAAAAGTACGTTTTAACACCATAAAAAAATTTAAAAAAATATTTCCATATGCGCAACATATAGTTTTTAACTTCAGCTTTTTCGGGCACTTAGTGAATTTTTCTCCGAGCACTTATTAACAGACTTATAGTCTTTTCCCCGAAGCATGTTTTTTCGGACTTTTTTTCTTAGACTCCGAATAACTTTAAAATCGATGTTTGTAGCTCAATACTGTCTGAGAACTACATTTGAGTCACGTTACAAGCTTTCCAAAAATATAAATTTTGTAAAAATCGGTTAAAAAACAAGAGAGTTTTAGCGGAAAAGGTGTTAGGGGTCATTTGACCCCCGGCGGTATAAATAGGTATATACAGAGTGCCGGTATGTTTAGTGTTAAATCAGTTTTGCCTTTTTGTCAATTTTGTCATAATTTTGCCATTTTCTGTCAATTTTTAATTTTTTCAATTTGGATTTTTGTCTTTTTTTTCTATTTTGTAATATTTTTGAACTTCAATCAATTTAGTCTATCTTGCTAATTTGGTGATTTTTGTAAATCCTGTCATTTTTCTTAGATTATTCTTGCGATTTGGTTTTTTTTTTCATTTCTTGTCAATTTAATCACTTTTAAAAAATGCATGTTTTTTTTAATTGACAAATTTGGCAAAATTTCAATTCATAAGAATATTGAAAAATATAGCAAAAATTAACCAAATTTTTAAAAAAAATCGAAATTTGACACAGGTACAAAATCATTAAAAATTTCAAAACAACAAATTTGGCATAAAGAAGAATTAACCAAACTAAAAAAAAACATAAATGACAAAACTAACAAAATTGACGTAAAGGGCAAAGTTAACCAAAATTGTGAAAATTATGAAAAATAACAAAAATAGATCAAAAATTTGCGAAATTTACAAATTGAAAAAAAAAATTAATAATAAAATATTTTTTTCAATTAATTGATGAAACTAACAAACTTTACAAAACTGAAGAAATTGACGTTATCAACAAAAGCTACAAAATTTGTCAATTTTATCAATTGATTCATATATTATTTTTGTCATTTTCTTTTTCATGTTGTAATAGTTATCATTTCTGTCATTTAAGTCCTTTTTTATTTTTTTTATTTTATTTTGTTATATGTTTAAACTTTTATCAATTTTGTCAATTTATACTATTTTGTTTATTTTGTTACTTTTGCAAATCTTGTCATTTTTCTAAGACAACTCTTGTAATTTTGTCAGTTTGTATTCCGTCCATTTTGTCAATTTTGACAATTTTGAAAATGTGGGCAATTACATTACATTCTTGTCATTTTTGTCATCATGCAATTTACTATACTGCGAACCCAATAAACAATTTTGTTATTGAGTCAGCCTTAGTTAATGAGCATTATGAAGACAAGCATCTTACAAATGCTGAAACCTCCAACCCACAGAAACCGAGATTCGATCTCATGACCTCTGGCTTAGAAGACTTGATTGAACGCTATCCTCTAGGCCACGGTCGGCTACCTTTGAAATTATTGGATGTAAACGCCCTAGTGTAGGCAAGTGATAGTCCAGAATATAGGTTCAAAACGACTTGAAAACAAAAACAACACAATAATGTTCACAGTGAAAATAAATTAATTGTGATAATAAATTCGGAAAAAGTGGAACAGCTTAAACTTTAATTCATTCGGGAGCATAATCCAAGCTAATAATTCCACCACTTTAAATAAAACACTCATAAGTGACAATAATGTCTATAAATAGGCAAACTTTGAAGAAATAACTAGAATTTCTGATTCGAAAGAGTCGCTTTTCACAAGTTTTTTGTCATATTCCATTCAACCAAAAACTTTAATAGCATGGCAAATGTTACCTGCCATGAAATTTTTAAAAGTTTTAATACTTTTTGCAATTTTACGATACACAGCACTTGTTTTCATGATGATATAGTATAAGACATATACATACTTTTGGAAGCTTTTAGCACTCAAGTGTGGTTAGTTTTCATAATGCTTGTTGCTTTGCGAAGTTCACAGCATCGACGATACGCCGGTGCGCTTCGTATTTAGCAATTATTAACACTAGGTTTACGGAAGTTTTCGTTTAAATTAAATTTTTCTAAACAGAAAATAACAAAGTTTTAGCCTTATATCAAGCCAAAACAATAAATTTCCTTACTGGATCACAATTTCGATGGTGTGAGTTTTCCACAATCGCAAGGAGAAAACTAGTGTTAAACCTGATAAATACTTATCACGTGTCTTGAAACGAGTGACATTAAACGAAATTTAAAATAATTTGAAATAAATGTTTTAAAATTAGCTCAAGTTTAAAGTAATTATTGAAAAATTTAACTTTAGTGACCAAACTTCAAAATAAGTAACATCTGAGTGACCAGTCTGAAAAAGAGACAAAGTTACTAAAAAGTGACCAACTTCTAGCCCAGCTCATGCCAACGAAACTTAAAAATCTGCAACAATATGGATGGGTCTGGACCAAAATGAAGTTTTGAAGACTTGAAGGTTCGAAAAATTTAAAAATTATCCTAAATTGACTGAGTCTGCTACTCCACTTATTTGCGGATCTCACAGAATAGACTATGTATATCTCCTTCAGGAAAATGGACTCCTTATGAATCATAATTTTATAATCATTTCATCTCAATAACCTACGTGTTACAGATAGATTATATAACAATAGCTGTAGTGTACTCGTCAGTCATGAGTTATTGAGCCACTTGTTTACACGGAACGTTAACTGCTCGATATAATAAAAACAACATCATCTTTCTCTCCCCATCTCTTCACGGTAATTAACAGGGGGAGTTCCCGAAAAAAAACAACAAGTGGGCAGTCACTCGGTTCCCCAAAGTACACACAGGCCCGGCTCGGGTCAGGTTAAGGTCGTGGAAAGTCATAATGACGATTGCACTGAAGCTCACCACCACCCCCGCTACCAAAACTCCAACGCAAGAAATTTAAGAGAAAATAAAAAAAATTGTCTAACTATTGTCTGTTTCACTTTCATCTGCGCGCAAAACTTATGACCTTCCATCACACCGTTGAGATGAGATAAACAAAAGCGAAATGAAGTTGGTACTGGAGAAACAAAAAAAAAAAGAAAAAAAACCAAGCATCAATTGGTGTAAACAAAGAACAACAATTATAAAAGCGAACGAATTAATGCTGCTACGCCACTTAATTTGTACCGCGGTGGCCCATTGTTTTGGGGCGGCGCGCAGCTTCAGGCTTCATTTTTTTCTCAGCTCCGCTCTCTTTATTTTCTCTCGGCGCGGAGTTGCGTGCGTGCGTTCGGCTGGTTGTTGACATGATGCGTTCGGTTGCCATGGTGACACACGACGATGTGGAACCATGGGAACGAAATGTCGACATTCGGTGGTCTATTGTTTTTCTGCCGGTTACGGTTTGCCATAAGACTGAAGCTGGTTCATCTCGTTAAGATTCATCAAACGCGTTTATCGGTGTGTGATAATTTCTGCTTTAATTTCTTTTACTAATTTTCACTCGTTTGGGGGGTTACGCAACAGCGATAAGGATGACAATACATTTTTATTTGGGAAATTGCAAGCAAAAACTGTCACTACTGTTTTGGTGTTTAAACAGGAGAAAATTGAGAATATTAGTAATACTAAACTAGTATATTGGCCTACAACAGTCTTACTTTCTTAAAAAAACGATCATTTCAAGTCTTCTCATAACTTCATGAAAAGGGTATGTTATAAACATGCCATAATAAATGATTTTTTTTATTTTTTATTTTTTTTTTTAGATAAAATCTTCTATCATGGTCTATCAAACATAAGGTTGCCAGAATTTTATAGCACGTATACGGGCCAGACAAATCCGAACATATGATTTCAAAATTGATAACCAAAAATCCTGGCAATATTCGGATTTTTTTCCAAAACCCTGGAATTACTCAACAAAAATGAAAAAAAATGAGAAAAAAACCTTTCGTCAATACTTATTGAAAGATTTCAAACCGTATTCTAGGCTTCCAAAAAACCAATCATGATAATTTTTATAAAACCTGCTTAAAAGATTTCGATTTGAAGGCATATATAAAAAAATTTTACAAAACATTTTATTTATTCTTCAACCGGATGAAAATCCCCGAAAAAATAACAAAAATGACAAAAATGACAAAAATGACAAAAATAACAAAAATGACAAAAATGACAAAAATGACAAAAATGACAAAAATGACAAAAATGACAAAAATGACAAAAATGACAAAAATGACAAAAATGACAAAAATGACAAAAATGACAAAAATGACAAAAATGACAAAAATGACAAAAATGACAAAAATGACAAAAATGACAAAAATGACAAAAATGACAAAAATGACAAAAATGACAAAAATGACAAAAATGACAAAAATGACAAAAATGACAAAAATGACAAAAATGACAAAAATGACAAAAATGACAAAAATGACAAAAATGACAAAAATGACAAAAATGACAAAATGACAAAAATGACAAAAATGACAAAAAATGACAAAATGACAAAAATGACAAAAATGACAAAAATGACAAAAATGACAAAATGACAAAAAATGACAAAAATGACAAAAAATGACAAAAATGACAAAAATGACAAAAATGACAAAAATGACAAAAATGACAAAAATGACAAAATGACAAAAATGACAAAAATGACAAAAATGACAAAAATGACAAAAATGACAAAAATGACAAAAATGACAAAATGACAAAAATGACAAAAATGACAAAAATGACAAAAATGACAAAAATGACAAAAATGACAAAAATGACAAAAATGACAAAAATGACAAAAATGACAAAAATGACAAAAATGACAAAAATGACAAAAATGACAAAAATGACAAAAAATGACAAAAATGACAAAAATGACAAAAATGACAAAAATGACAAAAATGACAAAAATGACAAAAATGACAAAATGACAAAATGACAAAAAATGACAAAAATGACAAAATGACAAAAATGACAAAAATGACAAAAATGACAAAAATGACAAAAATGACAAAAATGAATGACAAAAATGACAAAAATGACAAAAATGACAAAAATGACAAAAATGACAAAAATGACAAAAATGACAAAAATGACAAAAATGACAAAAATGACAAAAATGACAAAAAATGACAAAAAATGACAAAAATGACAAAAATGACAAAAATGACAAAAATGACAAAAATGACAAAAATGACAAAAATGACAAAAATGACAAAAATGACAAAAATGACAAAAATGACAAAAATGACAAAAATGACAAAAATGACAAAAATGACAAAATGACAAAAATGACAAAAATGACAAAAATGACAAAAATGACAAAAATGACAAAAATGACAAAAATGACAAAAATGACAAAAATGACAAAAATGACAAAAATGACAAAAATGACAAAAATGACAAAAATGACAAAAATGACAAAAATGACAAAAATGACCAAAAATGACAAAAATGACAAAAATGACAAAAATGACAAAAATGACAAAAATGACAAAAATGACAAAAATGACAAAATGACAAAAATGACAAAAATGACAAAAATGACAAAAATGACAAAAATGACAAAAATGACAAAAATGACAAAAATGACAAAAATGACAAAAATGACAAAAATGACAAAAATGACAAAAATGACAAAAAATGACAAAAATGACAAAAATGACAAAATGACAAAAATGACAAAAATGACAAAAATGACAAAAATGACAAAAATGACAAAATGACAAAAATGACAAAAATGACAAAAATGACAAAAATGACAAAAATGACAAAAATGACAAAAATGACAAAAATGACAAAAATGACAAAAATGACAAAAATGACAAAAATGACAAAAATGACAAAAATGACAAAAATGACAAAAATGACAAAAATGACAAAAATGACAAAAATGACAAAAATGACAAAAAATGACAAAAATGACAAAAATGACAAAAATGACAAAAATGACAAAAATGAAAAAATGACAAAAATGACAAAAATGACAAAAATGACAAAAATGACAAAAATGACAAAAATGACAAAAAATGACAAAAAATGACAAAAATGACAAAAATGACAAAAATGACAAAAATGACAAAAATGACAAAAATGACAAAAATGACAAAAATGACAAAAATGACAAAAATGACAAAAAATGACAAAAATGACAAAAATGACAAAAATGACAAAAATGACAAAATGACAAAAATGACAAAAATGACAAAAAATGACAAAAATGACAAAAATGACAAAAATGACAAAAATGACAAAAATGACAAAAATGACAAAAATGACAAAAATGACAAAATGACAAAAATGACAAAAATGACAAAAATGACAAAAATTGACCAAAAATGACAAAAATGACAAAAATGACAAAAATGACAAAAATGACAAAAATGACAAAAATGACAAAAATGACAAAAATGACAAAAATGACAAAAATGACAAAAATGACAAAAATGACAAAAATGACAAAAATGACAAAAATGACAAAAATGACAAAAATGACAAAAATGACAAAAATGACAAAAATGACAAAAATGACAAAAATGACAAAAATGACAAAAATGACAAAAATGACAAAAATGACAAAAATGACAAAAATGACAAAAATGACAAAAATGACAAAAATGACAAAAATGACAAAAATGACCAAAATGACAAAAATGACAAAAATGACAAAAATGACAAAAATGACAAAAATGACAAAAATGACAAAAATGACAAAAATGACAAAAATGACAAAAATGACAAAAATGACAAAAATGACAAAAATGACAAAAATGACAAAAATGACAAAAATGACAAAAATGACAAAAATGACAAAAATGACAAAAATGATAAAAATGACAAAAATGACAAAAATGATAAAAATGATAAAAATGACAAAAATGGCAAAAATGACAAAAATGACAAAAATGACAAAAATGACAAAAATGACAAAAAAAATTACACAAAAGTATCAAAAAAATTACACAAATTAAACAACAATTACACAAAAATTACATAAAAATTACACAAAAATTACACAAAAACTAAACAACAATTACACAAAAATTACATAAAAATTACACAAAAATTACACAAAAACTACACAGAAATTACACAAAATTTAAACAAAAATTACAGAAAAATTACAGAAAAATTACAAAAAAATTACACAAAAAATTACACAACAATTACTCAAAAATTACAAAAATAATACACAAAAATAACACAACAATTGCACAAAAAATACACGAATTTTACACAAAAAATTCACAAAAATCACACAAAGATCACACAAAACTAACACAAAAACAAAATTTCACAAAAATTACACAAAAATGACATGACACAAAACTAACACGAAATGACACAAAAATTTCTCAAAAATAACACAGAAATAATACAAAAACTATAAATAAATTACACAAAAATTACTCAAAAATTACATAAAAATTACACCAAAATTTCACAAAAGTGACACCAAAATGCCACACAAATGGCATAAAAATGACACGAAAATCACACAAAACTTACACGAATATGATACAAAAATTACACAAATACTACACAAAAATAGCATAAAGATGACACCGAAATGCCACAGAAATGTCATAAAAATGACACAAAAATGACAAAAAACTCACACGAAAATGATACAACAATTACACAAAAATTACACAAAAATGACAAAAACTACAAAAAATTACACAAAAATTACACAAAAAAGACACTTAAATGCCACAACAATTATATAAAATAGACACAAAAATGAAACAAAACTTACACGAAAATGATACAAAAATAACACAAAAACTACATAAAAAATAACACAAAATTTGCACAAAAATTACACAAAAATTACACAAAATTAACACAAAAATAATACACAAAAACTACACACTACACACACACACTACAATGTTTCAAAATTTAGTATTAAATGTCCGGGCAATCTGGCAACCTAATTCGAACACAGGGCACACAAAAAACGAAAATTATTGAGTTCAGTAATATTTTTACCGACTTTTCTACAGCTGAGAAGTCACAGCTGTCAAATACTACAGAACCTTTTTCGGTAAAAATTAACGAAACTCCGCTTATGCTTTTAAAGATGATCTGTGAAAAAATTGACAGCTGTCAACGTGGCAAGTCGTTATATTTTCAAACAATCAGTAGCAACCGACCTGCCTGTATTTGTTACCGAAACAACGGTAAAGATTACCCGAAAAAATATTCAAGTTTGGTCATATATACCGAACAACCGCACAGTGGTCCAATTCCATACAAACCTGGCAAAAAGAATGTTTCCAAAATTTTTGACTCGGAAACTTACTGAAATAGTTCAATTATCATAATGTCGCTGGAAATAATTCATTATTTTAATATTTACTCCATTTTTTTTTTTTTTTGAAAATTTTAACGAATCAATTTGAACATTTTAATAGCTCAGTTAGGTGTTCCCAGTATTAATATTTTCTAACAGCTTACTGCAAAATGGCTCATATCCTAGAAAGGTTCGTTGAAGTAAAAATCAACTAAAATTTAACACAAATAAAATTAAATCAAATCAGATTGACATAAATTCCAAATCTGGTACTGAACACTTTTTAAATGTTATAATCAACTGTTTTCTTTTAATGTATGATTAGAGTTTGATAACAAACTATGTAATTAAATAAACAATTTTGCCAATATTTATCAAACTTTTAAAATAAAGGTAGAAAGGAGTTTTTTTTCTTAAGCCTTCATTTCTTGCTATAAATGGTTGTTCTTATCACCAAACATTTCATCTCAATTTTAAATGAGAAAAACGGATTTTTTTTTGAATATTTAACTATTTTCTTGTTTATCCATATTTCGTATCCTAAAATATTGCTATTGAAGTTTCTAGTTATTTTTGAAGTTACCATTGGTTTTTTATGGATTTTGACCAGCGTTTTTTATGGTTCTATGATTTGATCATTAAATAAAAGAAAACTTCAGAAAATGTGTTTTGGGAGTTATTCTAAGTAACTCCTTTATACTAATTAGTGAAAATAAACAGAAATTTCGATCGACATGGCTTTTAAATATTAAAGAGGTTTTTTGAATGAATTTTCGAGAAAGTTTAATTTAAAGATCCAATAAGAAATCAATCAAATTCGTGATCCGAAAGATTCTTTGCTCAGAGGAAAAAAAAGCTTCCAACGTTCGAAACCGTTCTACAAAAATGGCCCAATTTGCAATATGTTTAAGTCCTGAAATGTGGGAATCTATTTTATTTTATTTTTTTATTTACATAGTATTCCGTCTTACGACATAACTTGACGAACATAATTCCTAAAATTCACTCGGTTCATAGCAACCGTTCTCCAATTTCTCGGGCACCCCACGTTCGCCAGATCACGCTCCACTTGGTCTAACCACCTCGCTCGTTGCGCCCCCGCTCGTCTTGTTCCTACCGGATTCGTAGCGAAAACCTGTTTTGCAGGACAGTCGTCCGGCATTCTCGCAACATGTCCCGCCCAGCGTATCCGGCCAGCCTTCACCACCTTCTGGATACTGGGTTCGCCGTAGAGGCGCGCGAGCTCGTGGTTCATCCTTCGCCTCCACACTCCGTTCTCCTGTACGCCGCCAAAGATGGTTCTTAACACTCGTCGCTCGAATACTCCGAGTGTACGCAGGTCCTCCTCGAGCAATATCCATGTCTCGTGCCCGTAGAGAACAACCGGTCTAATGAGCGTCATATACAGGTTACACTTCGTGCGAGGGCTAAGTCTTCTCGACCGCAGTTGCTTGTGGAGTCCATAGTAGGCACGACTTCCGCTGATAATTCGCCTCCGGATCTCACGGCTGGTGTCATTGTCTGCGGTCACCAGTGAGCCGAGATAGACAAAGTCTTCGACTATCTCTAGCTCGTCGTCGTCGATCGTGACCTTGTTATTACTGGACAAGCGGGTTCGGTCGGTCTCGGATCCACAGGCCAGCATATACTTCGTCTTGGACGTATTAATCATCAACCCAATCCTTCCTGCTTCGCGTTTCAGTTTGCGGTAGATCTCCTCCACCGCCGCAGATGATCTGCCGACTATATCAATGCCATCGGCAAAGCAGATAAGTTGACTGGATCTGTTGAAAATCGTGCCCCGCATTTCGCCCACCGCTCGTCGAATAACACCTTCTAGCGCCACGTTGAACATCATGCAGGATAGACCATCTGGGAATCTATGCAAGTTCTATTAAAATCTTTTTAGAATAACTTCCATTTAAAAAAATTCAACTTCCTCTAATCAAACAAATCTTCACTCAATTAGGTGTACAGTATGCCTAGCAAAAATAAAAAAAAAAATGAAAAGCAACATACTTTCGTGATTTCTTTATTGGTTCGTCATTCAATGTAAGCCAATTATTCTAATTTTTAAACAATATTCAAACTCTTCTTAGCATTTCTACGAGAACTTTTGAACGAGTAATCTTATTACCATCATCTTCATGTTTTCGTGTAGCCTGAAAATGCCGGAACACTGTGAAATATATGGATAGATAATCTTGACCACTTCAAAAAAAGACTTTCTGCCAGCTTTTCAGAATTTTGGACAACTGTGCACTGGTAGAGTTTTCTAAATAAAATACCTGTTATTATAATCGAATTATCTGTTATAATTACCGAAGAGTCTGTAAGTTTTAGCTAAAAAACGTTCATGTTACCGAGAAAACTGTAAAAGTTCAGTAATATTTACCAAACACTCGGTGATTTTTACCGAACAACCGGATTTTTTTACCGAAATACCTGTAAATCTGAAATCGAAATTCCTGTAACTTTAAGCGATAAAGAGAAACTTTTCGCCAGAACATCTTTAATTATTACCGGAATACCGTTAATTTTTACCGAACATAGTAAACGTTTCATCGAAGCATAACACGTGCAGTAATTTCAGCTTATGATTAAGTGTGCTACGTGAAAAACTACATAGTTTTTATTACGGGAAGTAATGTGGTTGCTAAAGGACACACGTAGAATCGATGGGATGCATCAACAACTTATTTTACGTGAAAAATCCCGTAAAATTAATTTCTTTATTATTTTGGGTGTATGCGAGATGATTTGAATCTCGAGTCTCGAATAATCTTGCGTATTACGCTGTGCATTATAAGTTGGAATATCCGAACGTTTCTTGGTTTCGGTAAAAGGGACAAAAATTTCACAGTTTTCGGTAAATATTACCGGCCACCTCAATTTCAATAAAAACTAAATATTTCTCAACAAATCACTCCAACGCACGATACAGATACTAGAATCATTGCATATCAAAAGCATCCCGCACGCACACTTGGAAAAAAGGACATTTTTCATTGGTATTGCTTTTTGTTTTGCGCGAGCAAGATGTCACTACATAGCAAGGGCCAAAGAGAGACAGTTTTGACAGCGACACATGACTAAAGGAAACAGTATTGCTCGGTGTTTTTACCGAACAATAGATGACCAATCCAATTTGTTCACATACATATATCTAGACGAACTTCGGTAAGTCAAGAATCGATCATTGAAGTTCGGTAGAAAATAGACGTCAAAATCATAAATTACCAGGGGGATTTCCGGTTCTTCTTGCGAACAAGAATCTTTTTTTTTCTTTTCTATCCATCGGGAGAAACGTTTATGGTGTTTTCCTCCCAAAGCAGTACGGAGTTGAAAAAATCAAATTTCAACCAATGAGGAACCAGAATGATTGTTGTGTTAGTGTGCCATCATTCATAATTCTCTAGGATGTCTCTTGGAAAATGTCAAGTTTGTTATGGGCACAAAAAATAGTAGGCCCGTAATTTTGATAGTTGTCAAATACAATGACAAAGGATAGGGATGCCATCTCCCATGTAAATTACCGATTTTTTCCCATATTACAGAACTGGTTCGGTAAAATAAATTACCAAACTCGGTGATTTTGTTTACGGTGTAAGCTTACTTATAGAACTCCGAGCTTCTTTGCACCTATGTTCTCAAAGCTATCAAGTATCCCTTAAACACGCTTGACACAAGTTGGATCAGTTTGATTACTTATTACACAAGACCAAGCAATGTTTACAATCGGCTGTTGAACACATCCGAATTCACCCGGCAGTTCCCATCGAATTCTGTTTCATAATTTTTTGCATACGAGTTCAACATCACAGCATATGTTTTTACCAGCTTTTTTCTCCCTACATTTCTCGGTTTATCTTCCGTGACTTAAGTTTAACAATGATTCCCGACCACCACCGCGCCTTTCTTAACACCCTTACGTACGATCGCTACCCGCCGGGGAAAATAACCAATCTCATTCGCCAAAAACGAAGGAAAAAAATCCAACAAAATCCCCCCATTGATGCACATCGTTGAGCGTGAAAAAGGCCACTCATTGCTCATATCAGTGAATAGTAGCAATCATCAAACAAACAAGCCGGCGCGCTTTAGGTGGCTATTTTTTGTTTTGTTTTGTTTCGGCCTCTCCGTTGTAGTGAGTGGGTGGTTAACCAGCTAAGCCAACCAACTGATGAGCCTTCATGAATGGAAGGTGTTTTTCTCTGTTTGTTTGTTTTTCTATGTTTCGATCCAGTTTTACTACAAAGAACCAATTGATGTTTAAATGTAAGTATAGCTGGGAATTTTCAAGAGATCCGTTCCGTTGTTCTATTTTTTCCTCCACTTGGCTTCGTACTTCCCATTTTAACATTTCGTTTTGTTGTAGCAGCAATTGTTGAAGTAAGTAGTTTTTTAGGTACATACTTCAGACTTCATTTTTTCAGCAAAAAAACATGTAAACGATCGAAAAATTATCCACATTCAATGGCGCCAAACAAATAAATTGAATTTTTAAGAATCATTGTATCGTTTTCCGAAATCTTAAACAAGTTTTTTTTCTCCGTTTTCTCCATTTTGACAATTTTGACAATTTTGACAATTTTGACAATTTTGACAATTTTGACAATTTTGACAATTTTGACAATTTTGACAATTTTGACAATTTTGACAATTTTGACAATTTTGACAATTTTGACAATTTTGACAATTTTGAAAATTTTGAAAATTTTGACAATTTTGACAATTTTGACAATTTTGCAAATTTTGACAACTTTGACAATTTTGACAATTTTGACAATTTTGACAATTTTGACAATTTTGACAATTTTGACAATTTTGACAATTTTGACAATTTTGACAATTTTGACAATTTTGAAAATTTTGACAACTATGACAATTTTGACAATTTTAACAATTTTAACAATTTTAACAATTTTGACAATTTTGACAAATTTGACAATTTTGACAATGTTGACAATTTTGACAATTTTGACAATTTTGACAATTTTGACAATTTTGACAATTTTGACAATTTTGACAATTTTGACAATTTTGACAATTTTGACAATTTTGACAATTTTGACAATTTTGACAATTTTGACAATTTTGACAATTTTGACAATTTTGGCAATTTTGACAAATATGATAATTTTGATAATTTTGACAATTTTGATAATTTTGACAATTTTGACAATTTTGACAATTTTGACAATTTTGACAATTTTGACAATTTTGACAATTTTGATAATTTTGACAATTTTGACAATTTTGACAATTTTGACAATTTTGACAATTTTGACAATTTTGACAATTTTGACAATTTTGACAATTTTGGCAATTTTGGCAATTTTGACAAATTTGACAATTTTGACAATTTTGACAATTTTGACAATTTTGACAATTTTGACAATTTTGACAATTTTGACAATTTTGACAATTTTGACAATTTTGACAATTTTGACAATTTTGACAATTTTGACAATTTTGACAATTTTGACAATTTTGACAATTTTGACAATTTTGACAATTTGGACAATTTTGACAATTTTGACAATTTTGACAATTTTGACAATTTTGACAATTTTGACAATTTTGACAATTTTGACAATTTTGACAATTTTGACAATTTTGACAATTTTGACAATTTTGACAATTTTGACAATTTTGACAATTTTGACAATTTTGACAATTTTGACAATTTTGACAATTTTGACAATTTTGACAATTTTGACAATTTTGACAATTTTGACAATTTTGACAATTTTGACAATTTTGACAATTTTGACAATTTTGACAATTTTGACAATTTTGAAAATTTTGACAATTTTATCTGCAAATAAACAAGGGTAAATTTCGAGATTCAACTCGAAAGAGTTCAAGAGGTCCGTGCTTATAAGAACACTTAGTAAATAATATTTTAAATGGTACAATTTTTCCACGATTCCATTTCATGTAATACTTTTTATTTTAATTCGAAACACCTACTATTTTTTCAGGGAGATCGGTAAACTTGAACACTCTGGAGTTGGGCGGTGATTTGAAATTAATGGAATTAACAATGAAGGTTTTAAAACGTTTGGAAGAATTTATAAAAAAAATGCATGGAAAAAAATTTACTAAGATGAATCTGTGCTTGAGGCAGGCAAATGAAGAAATTTTTAATTTCTATAGCACATTCTGTTTTTTTTATTGAATATTAAAGAAAAAATGACCTGTGAGTAAATCTCATTTGCAAAATTTGGCCCACCTGTTGAAAATGTTGGCCACCCATAGTTTAAACCATTTTGATAATTTTGACAACTTTGACCATTTAGAAAAATTGGGAAAATTTTGTCAATTTTCATAAATGAAATGTTGATTTTTGTGCTGCGTATTTTTGCCTATAATTGAACGATGAAAATTTTAAAAAAATAAACTCGGCACTAAGGTTGTCGAAATCACAGAAAAATCTCTAATTTCACATAATTTTGGAAATATTCACAGATTATACAGAATTTTAAATTTTTTGACGTTTTTTCAAAATTTATTTTTTATAGTAATTTAAATTTTGGTTCATTATGTCTGAATCAGAAAAGTATGGTAAAATTTGTAATGTTAATTGATTTTTTTTAAGTAGAATGTTAAAAAAACGCAATTTGACTTGACTTTTGAATGAAATTAAAAAAAAAAACATCACAGAAAACCATCACAGATCACAGGTAAAATCACTGAAAGTCAGAATTGGGAGGTCTCAGTAAGCCGTGCCCGGCCTTGCTTCAGACAATTTAATAAAAACAGGATATTTTAGCAAAATTCCAGTTATTACGTTTACAAAGTTTAATAGTGGTCCAATGTTTCGAAGTTTTTAATGTAGAGAAAGTGGATTTTCGGCGTTCGAATCGGAGAAATAAGTGTTGAGTTTTTGAGACGCTGCGTAAAGGGGTCTGGTGCTACGCCTCCCGGACCAACTTAAAAAGACTGAAGTCCAGCTTCTCCGATAATCAAAGGACGGTATAAAGATAAGCACATTGCAAATTTATGCATTATTTGTTATTATTCATAATTCTCAAGTGATTTTTTATAATAATTTGAAAAAAAAACCATAAATTTTAGAGGTTTTGACACTGTAGATATTTGCAGGCAGGAAATATTTCGTTCGGAATTTCGGAAACATTTCAAAACTTGGATTGCATAGAAACTTTTATGCTAGCCGAGATTAGTCGAGTGTTTTTAGCAAGAATATTGATGATTTCGTCGATCAATCGATAAATTTTTTTTTCATAAGACTAAACAAGTTAAAATAAAAACACATCAAGATACACAACAAAATTTAGTCTCAAGAATCATTAAACTTCATTTGAGAAATTATAGAATTCTTTAAATGTATAGTCTGCATTTTTATTATATTATTATTTAACGGTCTAAATACGGTAAAATTAACTTAAATTGAAAGTAAACGGTGTTTACTAAACACCCTTTCGCAATGACATAACAATTGAAAAAAAAAAATGCGTCCTTTCCTACATTTAGGTAAGGATAGCTAAGATTTCCAAAATAGATGATAAAATAAAAAAAAATGACTAATTCCTTGAATAATCCGTTGTTTCTTTAAGCATTTAAGCAAAATCAGGAAAATATTAATAACTTCTATGTAATAGCGTTATCGCACAAAAAGCAACCATATATGCAAACAATTCTACACATAAATGCTATTTATTTACATCAACTTTTTTTTTATTTTTGCTAAAACTGTTTATATTAATTGATCTTTTTAGTATTAAATAGTCGACCAATTCAGAAGTAACCAAATTAATCAACTAAATAAGAGTAAAGTTTAGTAACATTTGTAATTGGTTTGCAATAGATTTAAAAATTCGCTAAATACGTTTTCAACTAGTTCCTCTAATCCATAAATTTACTGATTTTAGTCACATTAGTCAAAAGTGTCTCCCAATCAAATCCTTTAACCTCCAAACGAAAATTGTTTTGCTAGGATGCAGAGGTGACATCGGTCCTACAGCACAAAATTGATCTCTTGTTCTTTCCTACCTTTTCCAATCCAACCCATTGACTACTAGGACGGGGCCGGCGCCGTTATTGACGTTCAAAGAGAGAGCATCAGGTTTGAGCATTTTTCATAATGATATTTTCTAAATTGAAAACATTTTAAAATAACTTAAACTTGCGTTGGTTAATTTACATGAATGAAAAATGTTGATGAAATATTTCGGATTTAATGAGTAAAGGTGGATGTGAGTAGACAATCAAGCCAAGCTTAGCTAGCTTAAATCACTGAAAGTACTCAGTCAGCGGTAAGACATAGTTTCCCTTCCTAGCTTCGTTTTTGTTTCAGCAAAATCTAACGATGAGATGTCGACTTTGGATCTCGATGATGATGACAAAATGTTACTGGGAACTCAAGTCGATTCAAAACTCGTTCGGATAGCAGAGAGGAATGTTGATCAATTAAGGCTTCGCTCCACATCAATATTTTACAATCTTGTTCTAGTAGTAATAGATTGATTGGATTCAGTTCTCTGGATGAAAATTGCGCAGTATACAAATTAAATAATAAGTTGCGGTTTTGTGTTATGGTTGTATTGTGATTCAACGACTTAAACTTTTTAAAAGCTAGCTAGCTGTTGTCCTAAATATTGCGGTTGCTGGGAAAATTTCTAATCGCGCGACGGTAGCCTTCCGTGCGGTAGGCTAGCCGGAGTAGCAAACACAGTTAAAAAAATCACTCTTACTCACTAATTTCATTGACAAGTTAAGAAGTAAATTCTTGAATCAATCTTCAAATCATTATTTTGCAAGAGAGGACAAAACATGAAGTCATCGGAATGAAATATTATTATTCTTAGTATTCATTGAGATTGAATTAATTACGAGCGTTAAAATCCCAGACAAAAAAAACAGTCTACATTATTGAAAACACATTTTTCCATAGCCTGAGAATTAACGAATTTGGCATGACGAAGATTTTTGATGCGATAAATGCGTCTTTGATACTTTATATGCTGATCGAATTCAATTATGTTGTCGTTAAAATGTAACAAATCGTATATGAGAAGTTAAAAAAAGGAGTTGTGTACGGTGAATAATCTATTATAGGAAATATTGTCTATTGCATGAATTTTTAGACTATTGAGAGAATCTGATTTGACAGAGGTAACAATTCCGCACTCACTAACACCATCACATTCTTTATATAAACTATCATGAGCTAAAAGTTGGAAAGGGACTATATGAAAAAAGGACCAACATCAGAGTTCAGTTACTTCAAATTATTTCTACCAAAAAATCAACTTTCATATGCACCGTTGCCTTCTTCAACAAACTGCGCAGATTGCACCTATTTAGACCCCCGTGCAAATAATTTGCGCGTAGTAAAATCTGCTCACAGACCTATACATAGACAATGACACATATCGATATTCTTTACATCTTTGGATAAAATTGAATTAAAAACAATTGCAACTGGTGTTTCAGTAAAAATTGTAAGTGAATCCATAATTTTTTGGCTTATTTTTCAGTAATTCGAAAAACGCCCGAATAATGCATGATTTATTTGTTCTGTACATTCTTGTACCCGAATGTACAGAATGCATTCTGTTTTCTGTTCGTTTCTTTTCATTTGTTGATCGGTAAATTTTCGTTATTCAACTTCTTGGTTCGCATGCATTTCATAATAATTTTCGCCAAAACAATAATGATTATGCCGTTTGGAAATGTGATTCGAAAATCAGAAGCGAGCAACGGCTGATTTGAAAAACTGACACGGGTTGTCTATGTGTGCGTCAGTGCGAAAATATTTCTGCGAGGAAATTATTTGCACAGAAGTCTAAATAGGTGCAATTTCCGCAATAATACCATTCGCATCGCAAAAAATTGGACTGCGCACTCATAACTGCGAAATTTGTGCGATCTGTCAAATCAATATAAAATCTGACGGTTTTCTACACGCTAACCGCTTTTCAGTTAAACTTTATACGGATAACTCCGACTGCAAAACATAGCACGAAATCCAACATTCAATGAATGATCGCTACCGTGTCGTCGAACTCTAAACTTATTTAAACAACTACAGGTTTTTATTTTTTTTCGTGAATTTGTCCGCTGATTGAACCCATCGCAAACAGGTTTTTTTTATTATTCATTTTTCCGTGATTTTGACCACTGATTGACCAAGCTCAAGGCAAACACAATTTTTTGTTTTATAAACAATAGATAATCCGATAATAATATTTAGTATACATGTTTGTTTGACAACTTTTTATTAAATCATCTTTCAATGTTCTCCGCTTGTTCATCCGATTGAATTTTAGTCGATAAATAATCCTTATGTAGAACTATGCTCATTTTTTTCTTAAATACTGTAATTTTTTTTTACAGTGGTACCCTACGGGAGCCCAAATCAGCTATCGCAGAAATAGAAAAAAAGAGTGGATCAGCAATATGCTGTTGATGGGTTTTTGCAATATAGTTTTATTATGCTATCTGTTGGTTCGAAATGTTTTTTTTTTTTTTTTGTTTATCGTGCCTCGAATGCAAATCCATAACAATTAATGATTTGTGTCTGTTTTATGCCTTAGTTTGTTGGGCAAAACGAGTAAACATACACTAAATAAACATAACAGTTATCGCCCAGTAAAATACTAATTGGCTTCCGCAAAAGCTTGAAGCAGCTACTGGATGCTGGAGAGGAAATGAAAAAAAAAACGCTCTTAAGCCACTCACTGAACTTCCCACTCGAGCAAGAGTCAGTGAAGGGGCACAACACTAGGCATGTTGATGGCGGTTTTTTAAAACCTTTCCCAAATTGGTCTGACCCTCCTGCACTTGGCCGGTCGAACAACCACCTGAATAACTTTTATTATTGTCCGACCGAGGAACATGGATTTGTCATCCTCTGCAGGTCGAGATGACTTCCAAGAGTGTGAACGTTCCAAGTGCCTCCCGGAGGATTTTTATGAGAAGTGGAGCTTATGGTTTTTACAGTGTTGTCCGATTGTTTGAAAGTTTAAGAAAATTATTTAAAAAAATAATGTGGAGAACGAAAAACTTCGACTTCAATTTCAGCTGTAAATATCAAAAATCTTAAGCTTCTGATTCCAAAACTTCGAACTTCAGCTAGCAAACGAGCTGCCACAATACTGTGGTCGTTCAAGCGGACCAATCTCGTCAGATGAATCTTCTCACTAAATCGACATAAGCTCTGCTGCTGCAAACAGCCCTCGAAGCCTCCAAGTGGTCGTTTTGGGATTTATGTAGCTAGTAGCAGCATTTTTACCTCCCCCAGCAGTTTGATTCATTTCAGAGAAATTTATCGCTGGGAAAATTAGCCATCAGAAGACTTATACAGGACTTTGTCAAGTAGTTCTTCAACACCATTCGCTGCTGCAAGACTGATTGTTTGGGTCCGGATAAGAGGCAGTTCTTTTTTTTCTCTTGGTTTCCATTTTCGTTTTCGTCTTCTGCCTCCCACCCACATCGAAGTCGAGGTTCGGGTTAATGTGATGAAGATTTATGGTGCTCCGTGGAACTGCGCTCTAAGATGCTGCCTCCTCCGCTGGCTTCTCTTTCTGGAGGCTGTTGTGCCGTCATCTCGTGGTGATGGATAATGAACTTGAAAGTGTTTTTCTTGTATTGTTGTGGCGGCGAAACAGAGGAGAGTCGACGAGGAACGCGAAGGGGAAGCTGGTGGTGCTGATGAGATTATGGCGGTCTTAATTTTCAACTATCAACCATTAATCAGATCTCGTAAAGTAACACCACAATTGCTCTGCCCCGGATGGGTGGGTGTGTGAGATTACACAATCACCGGAAAGGTCAACGGTCGCCATACTGGAAGAGAAGTGTATGAAGAATCGGGAGAGCAGGAATTTCATTCTTGACCAAAAACTCGATAAATAATGTTCTTATTAAGGTTTTGAAAATTTATTTTCACTTTACTTTCTACGATCTTTGATTTTAGGTTCTCTGTGATCGGAATACTTGCAGAAGGACCAGTTGCAATGTAATTTGGAAGTTCGTAACACCTACTTGTATCACATCTTTCTGATGTATCAGAAATTTGGAAAGAAATACAGAGGATGAAAATTTGGAAAAATGGAAAGAGAAATATATTGAAAAATGACCACAAAAGATTCTACGGCTCCCAGGCACAAATGTGTTTAACTACTCATAGAGTTTATTCAAAGTTGTCCACTCTAGACACATTTTTTGGCTCGATTGCATATTAAGGAAATCGACAACGGAAGTGTGCAACAAATAAGTACACAGAAACGCATCTTTAGTCGCAATAATCAAATAACCTAGCCTAATTTACCTTATTTGAAAATGATATTTAATCCGAGCTAATGATGGTATGCTTTTCATATATGAACATTTCACAACTTCAATCAACTCTCGATGAATTGAATATTTAGCCCACGCTCGGAGTCTGATTTATGACTTCAATTAACCTGCATCTATTTGCCTAATTACCTGCGCATCCCATTCATTAACCAGTCTCCCTTCTTTTCCGCTCTAATCCCTGCAGCATGTCGACTGTACTCCAAGAGCAACCTGCGAACCAAATCGGACGGGGTCCAGTTTCTGCGCATCAAGGAGGACTTTCCGGTGGGTGGCGAAATCGTGGCCCTGTACGCCTATCCGCGGAATTCGATTCTGATAGCCAAGAATGACAACTCGAGCGATGCCGAGTACTTCCGGCTGCGGGAGGTCAACAGTACCGTGGTCAGTGTGATCCTGAACCGGAGCCTGGACCAGCTGGTGGACAACGATATGCCCCAGAGCATACTGAAGTTCAGTGTCTTCTGCAGTGGGACTTCGGCCATGGCCATGAAAACGGATAACGTAAGCTTTTGAAAATCATTCTTAGTGTTCAAGTAAAAGGTGATGAAATTACATCACATTACTTAACATTACATAACATTACATATCATTACATAACATTACATAACATCACATAACATTACATAACATTACTTTACGTTACCTTACATAACATTACATATTTGGAAACTAGAATGTCTTACATAAATCAAATGTCCTAGAAAAATTTGCCAAATCGAATAAAACAACAAACCTGTTATTGCACTTTGTTTGAAAAATCTTACAAAATGTGATTAGAAGATCTTTTTTTTAACTCTTTGAAATGTTTCCTACAAGAAAAAATTAAAATGAAAATATTTATTCCAATATGTCAATCGTTAGAGTGCAATATGAACTTCCAATATGAAATGCCATATTTTCAAAGCAATAGTAAACTTCAAGCCGCAGCCCGTGGCCTTGAGGATAGCCTTCAAGTCTTCTAAGCCAGCGGGCATGAGGCGAATCTCGGTCACGGCATACATAGTACACTTTCTGTGGGTTGGTGGTTTTAGCATTTGTATGATGCTAGCCATCATATCCTCGTAAGATGTACGCTTAGAGTTTAAGGGTGATAGGGTCAAAATTTGGTCAATATCAACTTGACGTATTTCTTTCAATTTAGCATTTTAATAACCTGAACACCCCTCATTTTGAAGGTGTGTGTGTGTAGAATGTTGCTCCTATTTTGATTTTGGAATTCACTCTTCAGTTGTCAAAATGCCGTCCAAGGAAGAAGAGCAGCGTATCAAAATTTTGCTCGCGCATCGCTTAAATCCGAGCTACTCGCACGCAAAGCTGGCAAAATCGCTAAAGTTGCCAAATCAACCGTTACAAATGTAATTATAGTGTTTGGGAAACCTTTGTCGACAGCCAGGAAGTCTGGATCGGGGGGAAATCGAAAACCGGAAGCCGCTGAGATGACAAAGAGAGTTGCCGGTAGTTTCAAGCGAAACCCTAACCTCTCTCTCCGAAATGCCGCAAATAAGCTGGGTGTATCGTCTACAACCATGGATCGGGCCAAAAAACGAGCCGGACTATCGACTTCAAGAAGGTAGTGACTCCAAATCGCGATGATAAACAAAATACGACGGCCAAAGCGCAATCCCGAAGCAGCCTTCGCTGCTGACGAAGTTTGACTGCGTGGTAATGGACGACGAAACCTACGTCAAAGCCGTCTTCAAGCAGCTTCCGGGACAGGCGTTTTATACGGCAAAAGGAAGGGGAAAGGTAGCAGATATTTTCAAGCACATGAAGCTGTCAAAGTTCGCGAAGAAATATCTGGTTTGGCAAGCCATCTGTACCTGTGGCTTGAAAAGCAGCATTTTCATAGCTTCCGGGACTGTCAACCAAGAAATTTACGTGAAGAGTGTTTGAATAAACATCTGCTGCCTTTCCTGAAGAAACACGGTTGTTCCGTACTGTTTTGGCCGGATTTGGCATCTTTCAATTACGGTAAAAAGACCATGGAGTGGTACGCCGCCAACAACGTGCAGGTGGTTCCCAAGGACAAGAACCCTCCCAACACGCCAGAGCTCCGCCCAATAGAGAAATACTGGGCTATTGTCAAGCGGAACCTAAAGAAGACCAAAAAAACTGCTAAGGACGAGCAGCAGTTCAAGGCAAACTGGCTTTCTACGGCGAAGAAGGTGGACAAGGTTGCTGTAAAAAATCTGATGGCAGGGGTTAAGCGTAAGGCCCGGCAATTCGGATTTGAAAAAGCGTAAGCCTAACTGAACATTTTTCCTGAATTTTATACTAATTAAACTTGAAAATGAAATTTAATTTGATTTTTTTAATAAATGATTTCACCGATTTACACGCGTTTTCCCTTGAACAAATTTTTACCGTATCACCCTTTAGAAAAAGCGGGAAAGTCTATTTGATGCATCAGAATTTTCCAGTAACACTTCATTTAATCAGTGATTTAAGCGACTTCATCCTTCTTATTCAATTTCCGCTACTTTGTGACCAAAACTTCTTGTTTGACAGACACTGGCGACATTTTGGTGGATTTAGCTGTTCCGAATTTACCAAAACTCAATTATTTTTGTGCCACTAAAACACGTTTTTACTGAAATGTCAGCTAGCAAAATCAAACATAAACAAAGTAGAATCCTCAGGAGACTCTATTAAAAGTAAAACCGATTAATTGAGTTCGTAAATTACGCAGTTTTCCAACAGGCTACTCTTTTTAAGCTTTTAGAAGCATCGAATTCCAAAGTTTTGGTCATCAAAAATTGAGTTTTTTTTACAGGAGCAGAATCTTGCCAAATCATGATATTTTTATAAAACAACCAGCAAATATGAACTTTATTCTGCTAGCAACCTTGTCAGAACCAGAGTTGTTATAGAAGTCAACAGCCGTTGTTTGCAGTTTTGTCGCCCATTGAAATTTATCTGTCCCATTGGCTCGGCACCGGCTAACAGCTTACGAGCTCTGGAACTAGCGAAAATTTGTCTATTGAGGTTTAATTTACATCATTGATTGCTGGACATCACTTCTAGTCTCCCAGGGACAAATTTTCAAAGATATAGACTGTGCTTTTTACCTATTCATAATTTAAAATGCTGGTATAAGCCGTAATTTCCGATCATGTACTTCATTCTTAAACTTGATTTGAACTTTGCGGACATTCTCGACAGTGTTTTCATGCTTTTTCACCATTCAAGCATAGCAATTTTCGGTACACTCAACGGTTTTGTCACCTCTCGACCTCTTTTCATAATGATGGATTTTGAAGACATTGTGCACAATTAGGGGAGAGTGGGGATACTTAATCTCCTTTTCTTATTTTTACCATATCTTTTTGGGAAATTTTAGCAACTCACACCCTTTTACATTTTCTGACAGCGTGTAACTTCAAGTTTCTAAAGCTTAGTTCTTTTAGAAATGGGACAGTTATGAATGCGTGTATCTCAAAAACCTTTCGTTTGTTCTAAATACTTTCTATGAAGGAAATGAAGGTAATCTTATGATAATTCATGAAAAAAATTGAAAAAAAATATTTATCGTTTTTTGTTAGAATAAATTCTACTTCATTCTTGGTACCTCACATCGGCCAGCGCACACTTTTTTCAGTCATGATATTGATCAGTTTTTCAAACTTATACTTCGTCTAATCTGTATTTTAGGTGGCTACATTCTCCTCTTTCAATTCCTGCCACTTTTCGGACCAATACTTCTCTTTTAAAAGAAACTGAGGGCAATTTAGTGGATACAGCTGTTTCGAAATAAACAAATTTGATTATTTTTGAGCCAATTTTTGAGCGTTTATAATGGAATTTCTGCTGGCAAAATCTGGCTAACGAAGTAAAACCATCATGAGATTAAACTTAACGTATAATCTGTTAGTATATATCGTAGGTTGCGAAGGGTACATAAAAGATAACTCTTTTTAGGCTTTTAAAAACAGCGAAAACCTTAGTTTTCGTTTTGAAAATTTTTGTTTTTTTCCACAGGAGCAGAATTTTGGCAAATCAATATATTTTATACAAAATAATCAGCAAATACATACTTTAATATACTCGGGACCTTACCACGAGCAGATATGGTTTTGGATTCAAACGCTGGAGTTTGTATACAATAGGGTATTTCATAAGTTTTGTCGTTCATCAGAAATCATCTGTCCCATAGCCACGGAACCGGCTATACCGCTTACGAGCTGTGGAACTAGCTTAAAATTGTTGTTTGAGGTTAGGTTTGAAAGACTCATTACTAGGCAACACTTTCAGCTTATCGGAGGATTTTGTTTTGGAAATTTCAGTGATCTAGCCTTAGTTTTTCGCCTATTGAAAATTAAAAATGCTGGTATGAGACTTAACTTCCCCGATGACCCTTAGCCAAAGTTGCCGATCATATGCTTCACTCCAATGCTTGATTTGAACTTTGTGGACATTTTTGACAGTGTGCAATACTTTTCCACAACTCACACACAGTAATTCTTCAAATAATCAACGGGTTTGTCAGCTATCAATTTGATAATGATGGATTTTGAATAAAACTGTGCAAAATTATTGTTTCCTTTTTCTCTTGCATTGTAAATATTTCAAAAACGCGTAGATTTTAAAATTTGAAAAAAATAGGTCAGATAGTACTTTTCAAAGGTAACAAAATGCTGTCAAAATTTTGAATGTCCGATTACTAGTAAACAAGCTATTAGCAAAAGAAAGTGTCCCATTTCTAAAAGAACTAAGCTTTACTGTCCAAAAATTAGAACTATCCTTGAACCCGTAAATGAACTAGAAGTATTTTCGTGAGAGTAAAAAAATTGCGATACTTTTGAAGTTAAGGGAGACTTGATCCGCTATTGAAAGAGAATTGATCCTTTATTCAGGAAGCCCAAATCCTTGGAAATAAATAAACAAAACTCCAAGATAGAATGTCAATTGACTATTTTGGTCATGTTTGTTCTCGCTTCACAATTTATAACTGACTGAAGAAGAAAATTCTATAACTTTGTCTCAACGCTAATGACATTGCATACATAAAAGCGTTTTTCCAATAATTAAGAAAAAAATAATTATATAAGCCCTTTCTTTAGACAATTGCTGGATAAATATTAGTAATCTCGTAATCCGCAATGCTCACGATCAATTCAGAAGAAGAATATACCGTTTTTAACTCTACACAGCAAGAAAAATTCGTGTAATTTTAGATTGAAAACGATGCACGAAAACGGAACATCGTTTATAATCTAAAATTACATCAACATTACATTGAGGCGTGTAAATTTAGACCAAAAACGATGCACGGAAAGAGAACAGCTTATTATCGTGTAAAAATACACAGCGATGTAAAATTTTAGATTTTGTTTCGGAATACTTGCACTTTTATGGAATAATGAGATATGATGAGCCTTTTGAAAAGAAAAATTATACTACTTTACTACTATTAAACATTTATTTAAAAAAAAACATGAATAGTGAAAAAAAATAAAGTACATCCACCATCACGAGCACCGCCATGCTGGGGCATTCTGCTGATATTCTATCCGGTCAGCGTCACTGGGGGACCAAAGGGAATCCGTTCCGGACTGTCATGGTCCTGATTCAAACAGCTGCCTCCGTAACTACGAATCCCATTCTGCCGCTGTTCAACAAATAGGAAAAATGACCACCGCGCTTGACTCAGTAATCGTTGTCGGGAATTATAATCTTCCTCATCTACAATGGACCTATGATCAAGATCTTAATAGTTATCTGCCAACGAACGCTTCATCTGAAGCTGAAATTCTATTAACTGAAACACTATTTTCCGCTGGTCTATACCAGATCTGCAGCATAACGAACAACAATCAGCGTTTCTTAGACCTTGTGTTTGTAACCGATCCCGCCAACGTGTCAATTTTCGAATCACCCGTTCCAATAATTCCTGTAGATCGTCATCATAAACCGCTTATCTTATGCTTCGAATTTGATCAAGAACTGAGCCCCTTAGAAGAGCCCATCGGAGAACTTGATTTTGATTTCAAGAGGTGTAACTTCGATCTGGTTGCGGCTGCGCTCGACTCAACAAACTGGGAATTTCTGGAAGAAGCAAGCAATGTGGAGTCCGCCGTTGAAATTTTCTATTTTAAAATTTACTCAATTTTCAAACAAAATGTACCCCTGAAGCGCCCACAGAGAATCAAATCAACGAAGCATGCCTGGTGGAATGCCGACCTTAGAAGATTACGTAATCAGCTACGAAAGGCCCGAAAACTTTTTAATCGGTATCGTTCTGAAAATTGTAGATGTCACCTTAGACTCCTGGAACGTGAATTTAAAAATCTGAACAACGTGCTTTACCGCCAACACATCTTGCGTCTCCAGCAGAACCTCAAAAATGATCCCTCATCATTTTGGAAGCTTTTCAACAGCAAGAAGCGTAACGCCACCATCCCTGCAGATGTGAACTTTAATGGTGTCACTGCTAATAGTCCAACCGAGTCGGCTAATATGTTTGCAGACTTTTTCCGAAGTGTGTATTGCTCTGCTGATGTATGCCAAGACAACAGCTACCTAGACTCTTTGCCTTCCTATGACATTAATTTGCCCTTACCGCGCTTCTCTGAACAAGATGTTTACGAAAAGTTGTCCGCTGTTGATCCAACTAAAGGTTCAGGTCCTGACTGCATACCGCCATCGATTTTAAAATATTGTGCTGCATCCCTAGCTGGTCCGATTTGCAGTGTTTTTAATCGGTCACTTAATGAACGATCGTTCCCTAGCGCGTGGAAAATCGCTGCTATTTCTCCAATATACAAATCGGGAAATGCGCACAAAGTCGAAAATTACCGTCCCATCTCAATTCTGAATTCTATTTCCAAAGTATACGAAGCTTTGATGCAAGAAAGACTGTACGCCGCCGTTAAACCGTTCATATCCGAATCACAGCATGGCTTTGTGAAGAAGAGGTCGACTGTTAGCAACTTAACCTTCCCATGCCGTTCGCAAAATATCCGTTTCGGGGAAATTTGAGTTGTAGTTTGATTTCGTTCTCCTGGCTGTAAATGTTAACCGATTTTGATGATATTATATTCATTGTGTAGGTAATTTATTCTTATTACTCAAAATTTAAAAATAAAGTCGATATGTATTACCAAGATATAAGAAACTGGTTCAGAAAGTAAAAAGTCCGAAAAATCAATTTTATTTTTAAAATGCTCATCACTTTTGGCAGCTTTTTTGTATTTAAGTGTTTCATTGATGTTTAAAATCGTCAAGAATCCATCTATCCGACAGTGTATAGATATGTTGGGGTCCAATGAAAGTTTTAACCGCTATCTCAGATCTTCCGGTAGTAAAAAATCTAACTTTAAAAAAACGATATCCAATTTTTGCTTTGCTTAGCTGTATTTCATTTCCCAATGAACCGATTTTCAAAACTCAAATTTTAATTTTTTGACGTTAATTTGATCATTATTTTCATAGAACATACTTGGTCTGTCAAAATTACAAGTTCTTCAGTATATTGGAATGATGTTAAAGAGATTTGAAATGTGCGCTTCGGGTCATATTGACCCGAACGGCATGGGAAGGTTAATGTGCTACGTAAGCTCAATTAGTAATTGCCTGGAGAAAGGTTGTCAAGTGGACTCGATTTATATCGATTTTGCTAAAGCTTTCGATCGAGTCCCGCACGATTTACTTATCAGAAAGTTGGACCGACTTGGTTTTCCAACTTGGTCACTCGAATGGATCAAGTCGTATCTCATAAATCGCTGCGCTTTCACGAAAATAAATGGGTCGCGATCTAGTATATTCGAAACCCCGTCAGGAGTACCTCAAGGAAGCCACCTTGGACCGCTACTTTTCATTACATTTGTAAATGATCTATGTGAAAAACTCCACTCCGACAAGCTCCTGTATGCTGACGATTTGAAGCTTTTTAGGAGGATTCATAGTAATATAGATTGTATGGCACTGCAAGCTGATATCGCTAGGCTTGAAAGCTGGTGCCGCTTGAACGGGATGCAGGCTAATGCAAAAAAATGCAAGGTAGTAAATTTTACTCGCTCACGAAACATCGTCAAATTTGACTACCGCCTATCTGAAAGTTATCTTGAAAACGTGAAGTCCATTTTAGATCTCGGAGTGAAGATTGATAACAGGCTCACATTTGCTGAACATATTGCAATTACTTCCGCAAAAGGTTTTTCTGCATTAGGATTTCTGCGTCGAAATACCGAGGAGTTTGACGACATCTATACTTTGAAAGCTGTTTACTGCGCATCAGTACGAAGCATTATAGAATACGCTGCACAGATATGGGCTCCTTTTCAGAGCACACAGAGCTACCGCCTTGAACGAGTTCAGCGTAGTTTTATAAGGTATGCTTTACGGCGCCTTCCCTGGACTGAACCGCTTCGTCTTCCGTCTTACGAACAAAGATGCGCCCTTGTAAATCTGGCCACGCTTGAAAAACGTCGTACCGAACTTCAGCAAACTTTTATTTTTGACACCCTGACTCATCGTGTGGACTGCTTTTACATACTCCAGCGTGTCAATTTATACGTATCCACGAGGACGCTCCGACAACGCCAGTTTCTCTGGATACCTTACCACCGTACTGCGTATGGTCGAAACCACCCAATCGACAAATGCTGTGAACGTTTCAATGTAGTGTACCATCTGTTTGATTTTAATGTATGTAAACGTAAATTTAAACTAGACATAAGTAGAATAACCTAGTTTTTAAGCAATTTGTCTGTATGGTAATTCCTCATCCAAAGACTAAGTAATAAATAAAAAAAAAAAAACCTACCACTTTCACCATAGAGATGATGGAGCTTCGTCTTGGAACGACACTCGGTTTCCGAAAAATGACTCGACTGGCAAATGGCACGAACAAACAGTTTCTGTCAATTTTAAATCAAACAGATATAATTTTACACTGCTTGTGGTATAAATTTCATTGGATGCTTTATTTTTACATCACGGAATGTAAAATTATACCGAAACAATTTATCTTTATTCGCTTTTTAAAAAAAGACTTAAATTACATCGAAAGGAGTGGAAAACTACATCATTTTTTAAGTACACTTGTGAAAAAATAGATCACTTGCGTTTTAGATTCCGTATACTTTTAGAAATTTTTTGCTGTGTAGGGATCAATTGAACCCATAATCAACATTTTAGAAAACTTTTTCTGAAAAAAGTTGAGAGTTTTCCATTGCGTTGAAAATATAGTAATATGAAGTTCATATTACGCTCGAACGATTAATATATTGGGCTATAACCAAATGAAAGTGTATCATTTCTAAATTAACTAAGCGTTATGTTGTTTTCAACTATCTTGTATTATTTTATTTAGTCGTTTTTTTTTCAAATTTTGAATAAGATCCGAAAAGATACAGATTTTAATAAATTTTAAAAAATTGCTTGTTCCGATAGAAAATCCTGTGAATGAATCCTCTTTTATTGATTTTTCGATTATCACTTGTAATTTTTAGCTTTATAATTATCTGACTTCCCATTCCAACTGAATTTGTGCTAGGAACATTTTCATCCAATGGCAGTTTCAGAAGAACCAGAAGCCAAATGTTCGAAGGTGTATGAAAATGCTCTAACAGCTGCTTTATTGTTTTTAGAGTATCACTCGCCTTTTTCACTCTCCCAAAGAGGTTTCTCACTCATCCATGTTTTATAGGTTTAGGAATATCTTTTCTTTCTTCAAAAGCATGCACTGTAACTATATTTACTTTAAATTTGGAACATTTTCATCATACGATCTGACTACGTTTCTCAAACTTCCATGCTCTAACGGGTGTTAAATATAAAATGAGAATGTTTTCAATACCTTTCAGTAACTCAAATAAAGAGCGTAAAATTTTCTTTCTCCAAGAAAATTGCTCTTTGGGCTCCCTAGAAACAGTAGGCGTGTTTGGTTTTGCTAGTTTGAATTTAGTCAAAGCAAAGATGGCGTCGAAACAGCACGTGCTCCGCGAACGCATTGTACGGTTCTACGAAACGCATTTCCAGCAAGGAAAAAAGTTCACGGTGGCACATTTTAAGGAAGAACATGTACCTGTCAGTACGGTATATCGTATCCTGGGTTCCCTGAACGTAGAGCGGAAGGTCGGAAGTGGTCGTCCGGTAACGATAATGACGAAGCAGAGGAAGACATCGTCAAAAAAGCTGTTTCACAACAAGGACGCAACCAGCCTGCGTGACGTCGGTCGGAAATATGGCTGCTCCCACGTATTGATCCATCGTACCCTCAAGATGGAAGGAATCGTCTGCAGGAAGAAGACGAGGTCGCGGAAGAGCAGATTGAGTCGGTTAAATCACAGTGTCGGTGGATGACCAAAAAATACCGCGGGACGTCATTCGTTCTGGCTGGCTGGCGTACCTTGAGGAGAAAAAGATACCGTTCGTGTCGAAAGATCGTAACCCAACAAACTTGCCCCAGTGCCGCCCAATAGAGGATTTCTTTGGCTCACTCAGTGCCCTAGTGTATAAAAACAATTGGAGGGAGAAGGACACGAAGCAACTGACTACAAGAATCCGGAAATGTATCCGGAAAATGGACGTAAGTGCCGTACAACGTTCTTGTGAGAGCATCTCGACAAAGTTGCGTCGAACATCAGACCACGGCCCTTACTCAAGCATTCACTGACATTTTTTTGAAGAAAATACATTATGTTATTTATAAAAAATACTGAATTCGATGAAAAAAAAAACATTTTTTTTATATGTGATTGAAAAAATTCTTATTTTTTATGTAAGACCCGTTATAAAAAATTTCTCTCTCTCTCTCAGTGTCTATAATGTTGTAGAAGATAAACTGTTTGGTAACTACCAATTCATCAGATCCTAAACATTTAACTGTTTAATTATCTTGGTCAAGCTAAGAAAATAACCCTCGCTTAGAGAGGCTTTCTACACTCACATAGTGACCTTATAGACCTAGCGATAAAGAGGTTAGATTATTGAGAGGTTTCCTATTGATCCAGGTTTACTGTATTTCATTACATTTCATTTAATTACATAACATATCATCACATTATGTTATATTACTTTTAAAAAGTAAACTTTGTCCATTTAATTTTTTTTTCTATTTTTCATGATCCTCAAACATGACGTTATCTGAACTCATCATGTCGTTCATGTGTTGGCAACTTTGTACCACCGCACGTCGCATCAACTAAATATGGCTGCCAAAACCGACACCAACCCGATCTTTTGCTCCAAACTAATGGGATGAACTCACCGCCCGATTATCCCGAACTCTTAACTATGACCGACAACTCGTCGGTATTTTTTTTCTACTTCTGGTTTTTTCCATGCCGGACAACACGATCAACACCAACAGCAGTCGTCATTTTTCACAATTACTGTTTACATTGAAGATATTAACGATAATGATCCCGAATTTATCAATCTACCGTACGCGGTAACGCTGGACGAATCAACGCCAATTGAGACGGTGGTGTTTAATAGAATTAAGGCAATTGATCGTGATAAGCCAAACACGCCGAACTCCGATGTGGAATACGCGATCGCACCGTGGCTGCTCAAGAGCGCCGACTTCCCGTTTCGGCTCGAGAGTGCCCAGCGGCCGAAGCTGATCCTCCAGCGGCCCCTGGACTACGACTCGGGGCTGCACTCGATGAGCGTGCTGGTGATGGCGAGCGATCGTGGGAACCCACCGAGGACGGCCAACGCCACGGTCAGGGTGACGATCAGGGACGTGGACGATCAGCTGCCGCTCTTCACCCGGGCCGTCTACCGGGCCAGTCTCAAGGAGTCATTTCCGCTGACGGTAGGTGACTTTTACTTATTCTGTTCTTCGGCACTGACCGTTACAGTTCATCGCAAAATTGAACGTACACCATGATTTAATGATAAATATGTAAAACATATCTAACGTAAGAGACTTTTTATATTCGATAAAGGAACTATTACTGAAAAAAATGAAAGATTTTCGAATCCAAAACGCACTTCACACTGACAGAACGCTCAAGACCGACTCAGTAGGCTTTGACCGTCGTTGACGCAAGTTCAGCGTCCGTTCAGTTTATTTTTTTCAGCGGATATATTTTCGTCATTTTGGTCATTTTGGTCGTTTTGGTCATTTTTGTCATTTTTGTCATTTTGGTCATTTTGGTCATTTTGGTCATTTTGGTCATTTTTGTCATTTTTGTCATTTTTGTCATTTTTGTCATTTTTGTCATTTTTGTCATTTTTGTCATTTTTGTCATTTTTGTCATTTTTGTCATTTTTGTCATTTTTGTCATTTTTGTCATTTTTGTCATTTTTGTCATTTTTGTCATTTTTGTCATTTTTGTCATTTTTGTCATTTTTGTCATTTTTGTCATTTTTGTCATTTTTGTCATTTTTGTCATTTTTGTCATTTTTGTCATTTTTGTCATTTTTGTCATTTTTGTCATTTTTGTCATTTTTGTCATTTTTGTCATTTTTGTCATTTTTGTCATTTTTGTCATTTTTGTCATTTTTGTCATTTTTGTCATTTTTGTCATTTTTGTCATTTTTGTCATTTTTGTCATTTTTGTCATTTTTGTCATTTTTGTCATTTTTGTCATTTTTGTCATTTTTGTCATTTTTGTCATTTTTGTCATTTTTGTCATTTTTGTCATTTTTGTCATTTTTGTCATTTTTGTCATTTTTGTCATTTTTGTCATTTTTGTCATTTTTGTCATTTTTGTCATTTTTGTCATTTTTGTCATTTTTGTCATTTTTGTCATTTTTGTCATTTTTGTCATTTTTGTCATTTTTGTCATTTTTGTCATTTTGTCATTTTTGTCATTTTTGTCCAGATTTCCCAAGTGTACGTTCAGTTTTGTGACTAACTGTACATTTCAAAGCTCGAAGCCCGTTTTGATTGGATCTAATTTGAGTTGTACAAGGAAAGATCTCCCCATCTTCAACAAGAATGGAGACGAGTTAAGCATAATCTGAACATATCATAATACCCTCCTTCTTTCGTCTCCACCAGGGCAAACCGATCCACGAACCGATCTATTTCGATCCGCCGATTTGGGCCTTCGATCAGGATTCGTTGAACACCACGCTAGTTTACAGCATTGCGGGTGGCAACGAGCGGATGCTATTCTGGATGTCCCCGGAAACCGGAATGCTGTTTTTGCAGAAAGAAATCGATCTTGAGGCGGAAAGCTTACCGGATAACACGGTGGTGATTCAGATCGAAGCACACCAAGCCAATGATCCCTCCCGGAGTGCTATGGCCAGGTGAGAGAGGGTGGCTCCACAAACTATCGATGTTAAAATGAAATTTAAAAAACAATTACTTTTGGAAAACTTCTTTAAGATATGATTTTACGAGTCTAATATTTGTTGTGAGCCTACTTGGTTGAATAATCCTACTGAATCAAAGCAATCGAAATTTTTCGATTGCTTTGATTCAGATTTTCCGAGATTTTATTTACCTTATCGGATATCCATTCCGTAGTTTTCTATTTGATAATAACTTACTTTCTTCATTCATCAAACTCATCCATTGTTAAACCATTCGACACCTTTCGTAGAGTTGAGCTGGAGATCATCGACCTGAACGACAACCTGCCGGAATTCGAGGTGGACCTGTACAACATCTCCATCATCGAGAATCTTCCGAAGGGGTTCAGCATCCTGCAGGTGAACGCCATAGATCGGGATCAAGGCGAGAATGCCGAATTTTACTACTATCTGGCCAAAGAGGAACCCAAGGGGGCGTTCGTGATCGATCACATGACCGGGTGGATTGTGGTCCAGGACGAGACCTTTCTGGACAAGGAAACGAGAGGATCGCTGCGGATGACGGTGAATGCGATGGAACGGCTGGAGCAGGTAGACCGAAAGAAAAACTATGGAACCGTTCAGGTGGAGATTACCCTGCTGGATACCAACGACAACACGCCGGAGTTCGAAAAGGGAACCTTGTACGAGTTTAAGGCTAATTGTAGCGCTCCGGTTGGGAGTAAAGTGGGAACGATTACGGCGAAGGATCCCGATGATGGAGGTAACGGACAGGTTCAATACTCCATTAAGAACGTAAGGCCGAACTTATCGATTCCGTTCAAGGTCGAGGGAGATACGGGAGATATTGTGACAGCAGAGGCACTAACGTATGGGAAGGTTGCCTTCTTCGTAGAAGCGAGGGATCGTCCACAGAATCCGTCCGAAAGCAGATTCAACGTGGCTCTGGTAACGGTTGACATCATTTGCCAGTCGATTGAGGAGATTGAGTTCATAGGATCACCTTACGAGTTTTGGGTTGGGGCAGACGCTCCCATTGGAGCATCCGTAGGTCAAATTAGGACAACTTTCGATGCCAATACGGAGGAAGAAATATTCTTCGACTTGCTGCATTCCTATCCGGAGGGAGTTCCGTTTGCGATCGAGGAACGATCAGGAATAGTTACGGTAATCGAAGCACTGGACCGATTCAATCGACGCTGCTATGAGTTCGAGACAGTCGTATCCTATCTACCGAATTCAGCAGGGAAAGTTACCGACCAGCTGACTCCGGAAGCTTACAACAACTTGGAAAAAATAATCGTCACCAATGTGACCATCCACGTGATCAAGAACAACTTCATGTTACTTAGGGGTACCAACTCGACCCCAATAGAATTCAGGGTGAAAGAAAACAAACCAAATACTGTGATAGGTCAGCTGAAGTTTCAAGACTTTCAGGAACAATGCGAAGTTGATGAGAAAGGTCTTCCTCCGTTGATTTCTGTCCGCGGTGATAAAAACAGAGCCGATCGTCAGGTGTTCAACCTGAATGGGAAAAATCGCACCCGATACGGAAGAAGGTTCATAAGGGAGGCTGAATCTGATCTGGTTCACCTGTATCCACTGGTCACTTTCGACGCGATGTACACAACTGACACAAACCGGACACCACGAAATTCTCGGCACACGAAGGCACCTACCAGTGGCGTCCAATACTCTCTAGTGAACAGCTACGAGGTAGCGGACACTATTCGACTTACCAACGACGGCAAACTGGTGACGATAAAAGGTCTAGACCGAGAAAAACAAGAAACAATCCGAGTGACTATCATCGCTGAATACTTCTTCAAGCATAGGACTTTCGCGGGCATCTACCAAGTTGTCATTCTGGTCGAAGACGAAAACGATAATCCACCCAAGTTTAACCAGCCGTTCTACCTAGGAGTGATCGCTGAAAATTCTCCCATAGGAACAGAAATCGTGCTTAACAACCCCATCGTAATATCTGACCTGGATTTGGGCTCCAACGCTCAGTACGAGCTAGTCCTAACGGGTGAATCCAACTCCTTCGCAGCCCAATTCTCCAATTCAACTCTTTCCAACTACAACAAAACGGTGGCTCACATCTTCAAAAACCTTCAAATCGGAAACATCGAATCTAGTGAATCCAACCAAAGGATTGATTTTCAACCGAAGAATCCCCTGGAGCCAAGTCTCAATGGTTCGACCCCTCACTATAACATCATCTTCATGGGACCGAACAAGCTGGACCGGGAGGAAATCGATAGCTTGAGCCTGAAGATGATGGCTACCGATCGCGATAGCCTGACATCGGAAGTCGAGCTACGGATACTGATACTGGATGTCAACGATAACGCACCGATGTTTGACAAGGTTGCCATTTTCCGGAAAAGCAACTGCGAAATGGTTGAAAACACCAGCGATTTGGAGCTGTTTTACTTCGATGAGCTGGAGACGGAAATGTTGCCGGAGTTCGCCGGAAACCGGGCCGATCGAGAATCACTTCGGATGAACTACGGGGTGGAAAGTCTGTTCGAAATGGTCCAATCGGCACCGTACGTGGGGATGCCGAGGTTGTTTGATGGGCAGCTGATGATGCGAGGGAATCGTTCGACGACGGCCCTTAAACGTAAGTTGTACAAATCGAGGGGAAATCGGGTTCGTAGCGGGGTTCGGAACACTCGAGCCATTGGGAAGAAGTCGATGCTTCGGTTTAATTTGCCGGAGAACGTCGAGACGGGGAAGGTTATTTTGAAGCTGACAGCTAGTGATGACGATTTCGATAAGAATTCGATGGTTTTCTATGAGATTACGAGTCAGGAGGAGAGGCGTAGCGGCAACCGGACGGTTTATTTTAGAATCGATCGACAGTCGGGAGAATTGAAGGCAGCTAAGAAGCTCGCCCCAGAGACGGAAGTGTGGTTGAATGTTTCCGCGAAGGACAACGGAGGATTGGAGGATGTGATATCGTTGGAGTTCAATATCTACGACGTGAATGACAACTCTCCGGTATTTGAGAAACAGTGGTATACGTTTAAGGTGGAGGAAGCTGTCTATCCGATCACGGGAACCAAAATAGGGCAGGTGAAGGCGATTGATGAAGATTTGGGTGAAAACGGTAAGGTAACCTATCTTCTGCTGGCAGATGATGAAAGGAAGATCCCGTTTTCGATTTCACCCTTGGATGGTACGATTAGAGTTTCCGGAGAGATTGATCGCGAGTCGGTGGCTTCCTATCGGTTTAAAGTGCTGGCATCGGACAGTAACTTCGATTTGAAACTTTCCGCTATGGTGGAGGTTGAGGTTATTGTACTGGATAAAAACGACAACAGTCCGGAGTTTACGACCTACGACGAACTGCAGTACGATCGAAGCAGTATTAAGAGGTTGCCAGTTTATATTGCGTACATCAATGTGAATTCCAAACCAGGGAGCTTTGTGAAACAGGTTCAAGCTAAGGATAATGATTTCGCCGAAAACGGAAACGGGTTGGTGATTTTCTCGCTAACCGGGCAAAGTGAACTGATGCAGTTTGTCATTGATCCAAAGGACGGAGTGATTACAACGGCTTCCCGGTTTGTTGCTCCTGCAGGGAAAAAATCCTATCAACACGTTAATGTAACAGTAGTTGCTTCCGATTTTGGGACTCCTCCTCGATCGAGTGTAGCCTTGCTCATAGTCAACCTCCAGGGTGATCCAACACATACAGATGTGATTGAAGAGCGAGTCCCTCTGTTTCCGTATAAGTACTACGAGTTAGAACTCAGAGAGAACGATCCGGCTCCTAAAATAGTTTTGAACATAACCCTGAACAAGCCTTACGCTAAGGACTTTTTCCGCTGGGAGCTGGTCAGTGAAGACGATTCGGCGAGTTCCATCAAGAAAAAGTTTAAAATCGATGAACGCAATGGTTCGTTATGGTTGCTACAGCCATTGGATCGGGAAGAGAAGGAAATGTACGAGATCAAGATAAAAGTGGAGAAACAGAAGAGTCGCGAAAGTCGGAACATTCCGAGTGTTTTGTACGCCCTGGAGAATCCAATCCGACGGCGAACGCAAAAGTTGTACGACAACGAGGTAGAAATTCTAGTCAAAGTCATGGACGTTAACGACAACGCCCCAGTGTATAAGGAGAGTGAGGGACCCATCATAGCGGTCGTTCCGGAACGTGCCAACTACGGCTATTCGGTGCTGAAGGTGGAAGCCTCGGACCAGGACGCCGGTGCCAATGGAGAAATCCGATACTCTTTGCTCAACGAACCTTCCCGGTTGTTCGATGTGGACGCTTTGACCGGACAAATAAGGCTACTTAGCTCGCTCGCTAACTTCCAGGAGCGGGTGTTCGGATTTGACGTCAAAGCCACCGATCGAGTCGGGGCCGATGACGGCAAATCTACCATTGCCAACGTATTCGTGTACGTACTGAACTCACGCTACGAGGTGTGTCTTATTTTGGCCGGAGCCCCGGTCGAAATAGAAAAACAACAGACCATGATCGTTGGCAGCCTGAGTTCGGCCACCGGGTACGAAGTTCGGATACGGGCCCTGGAAAGCAACGACAAAGTTGAGGATGCGTAAGTCCCTAGTTTATTTGCGTTTGAGTATAGGTTTCAAATTTATCAATCCACAAATCCGTTCCACAGGACAAATCTCTATCTGTACGCAATAGACCGGAGATCGAACACACTAGTTGAGATGTCCGAGCTTCAAAGGTAACCCATGATATCTACACTTTATTGAGACCTGTAGTTTACGATTGTCTTTACTCTAACAGAACCCTGGCATCGCTGGACATGCTGAATCTGAAGCCAACGCTGCCGATCATCGAGCTGGCCGAGCTGGCCTCGACGAACGCCCTGGAACCGCACTCGTACGATGCCGGGATGAAGGGCATCGAGCTGGCCACCGTCGTCATTGGGGGGTTGATCTTTGCCGGCGGTACGGCAACGGCCCTGTGCATCGCCTGCGCCCGATATCGACGGTAAGCATTGTATTTTTTTTTACTATTTCTGTTTTGCTTACTCAGCTCAAGTATCAAAACGTTGCACACGATTCTAGGTGCAGGGAAGATTAGGTTTAGCAAAAGCATCCACATTATTTGATCAGGGAATGTCTGGCAATGGACTTGATATTATTTTAAATCAAATTAAAAGAAATTATTTTGGATTAATTACCAAAAATTTTGATAGTAAGGTGTCATGTAACATTTTTGCTATTGTAGTAACTCTCCAAATTTAAATATTTCTAAGCACGTTTAAAAATGTTTGACCCCACCTAATACCGGTATTCGATTTTCTTCATTTTCTTTTTTGCCACTCCACACACACACACGCACACTTACGCACGAACGTTGATCCATAACAGCACCTATAAATACCATTACTGATCGATCGGACTCATCAGCCATATCCAAACCACCGCATTTAATTACTAACCAAGTTAGATTTAAGTACTCAAAACTACTGTGCAATTAGATTTAAAAAAAACCCAGTATTAATGTTTCCTAGGATACTGACTCGAATACGTCACAAAATTGTTGTGTGATTGTTGGATTTGAGAAAATGTTACAATCATGGGAAACTAATTCATTTTGTGATGTAATTGACTCACAACTCCATCCAAATAAAAATCGAAGACTGCTTATCTATCAAGACAGAAAAGTGGTGGATTATTCCATTCAATGACAAAGCCATCTGACGGGTGTAGTGATTTTCGTCCTCATTTCCTTTTTTACGACCACTCTCTATGGTCCTTTTAAATTCCTCCCGTTAAATGAAACACTTGTGTTGCCGTTGACAAACGAAAACGTAAAATTTATCGAAGCAATCCATGACATTGACATCAAGCACATGGGGTGAAAATTTTGTTAGTTCTATGTTAGTCTTCATACAAATCAGTCCGATATAAGCAACTTTAAGATGTGACATTTTTGGCGACGAGGATCCGAACGAATCTATCAAGATAGTCCATGAAATGGGAGGGGAATCCAACCACGGTCAAATCGGCTCCAGTAAACGCCAAACAGCCAGGCCAAGCCGACATCCAGCTGGCAATCCTACGCTTGCTCGATCGTCTGACGAACCAGCAGCAGCCTCAGCAACAGAATCTGGAAAAAAGCCTTGAATCCCTGTCGTTAAACATTTCCGAATTCGTTTTCCATCAAGAAAAAGGATTGACGTTCCAGCGATGGTTCTCCCGGTATCAAGATCTTTTCGAGAACGACGCACGGCAGTTGGACGATGCAGCGATGGTCCGATTGCTGCTCCGCAAGTTGGACAATTTATCCCACAGCCGCTACCTCAACTATATTCTGCCTGGACTCCCCAAGGGCATCGACTTCCGAGAAACGGTATCAACATTGAAGAACATTTCCGGCAGCCAGGTTTCCAAGTTCCGAAAGCGTGTCCACTAGACTGCCCCAAATTTGTATGGGAAATTCAAAACCTGTGAAATGTTATGCGCTGCAGGTTAAAATTGATCCTAGGCCTAGTACAAGATCTCATGCCAAATTTGGGCCAGATCGGATCACGTTTAGGGGTCGCTCAACGAGCCTGAAGTTTGTATGAGATTTTGAGACATTTTGTTCGGGAGAAACATGAAAAACCAGTTTCTCGTCGACCGATTTCTCTCAAAAACGGGTTTTCATAAAGCCCAAATTATGACAAATATTTCATCCGAAGACTGCATTCCAATTAGAGTTAAGATAAGAAAGTTATAAAGCTTCAAAAATGGGTTAACTTTTTTCAGGATGGTATTCATCACTGTTAATGAGTCGAGGCGGTCGAACATATTGACGCCTCATTAACAGTGCTGAATACCACCGTTAAAAAAGTTAACCCATTTTTGAAGCCTTATAACTTTTTTATCTTAACTTTTATCGAAATGCAGTCTTCGCATGAAATATTTTTCATAATTTAGGCTTTAGGAAAACCTGTTTTTGAAAGAAATCGGCCGACGGGAACCAAAGAAATTGATGAAAAACTGGTTTTTCATGTTTCTCCTGAACAAAATGTCTCAAAATCCCATACAAACTTCAGGCTCGTTGAGCGACCCCTAAACGTGATCCGATCTGGTCCAAATTTGGCATGAGATCTTGTACTAGGCCAAGGATCAATTTTAGCCTGCAGCGTATAACTTTTTCAAAAGTCGGGTCATTTGGGGCACTCTAGTGTCCACTGTTTCCAGATTGTCTAAAACTATATGGATGACATCATCGATTACGGCGGAAAGGTGATGTTCTTTTAATTATGTTGTTTGGTTCCGGGAAAGTTATCTCCGGATTGATGGAAAAATTCAGAAACCCTGCAGTATTGGTAATGGTATCCAAATATGCTTAAAAACAAACACAAACACACACAGGATCTAAATGACCTAAAACCACCAACCTACGAAAATTGTACTATGTATGCCACGACCGGGATTCGATCTCATGCCCGCTGGCTGAGAAGACTTGAAGGCTATCCTCTACACCACGGGCTGTGGCTAGCGCATCGATGTTTTTGGCCGGATTCCGATACCAAAGTCATCAGCATACTGTACTATTTCGGTTTCGGATTTTTTCATTTCAGTGCAAACAGATGTTGTAGATGTTGAAAAGTGTAGGAGACAGAACATCATCCGTTGTTTATGGTTCTAGAAATTGTGTTGCTGTTCGTGTGAAAGATGATTTGTTGATTTTTTTTTAAGAATAAAATTGTCCATAGCATTTCATCCAGAGAAACCCCTATCCTCAGCACGATTTCTTCAAGTTTATTCAATCTAACTGCATTGAAGGCGTTGGTCAGATCGATGCATATTAACGTCGTAAGAAGATTGAGTCGTCTACTTTGTTTTACCCAGTTAAAAACGAAGTTCACACATGTAGGTATTAGTGGATAAGTTCTTACGAAATCCAAAAGAGGTGTCCGGTAATATTCGTTTCACTGTTGGAGGCGTTCTAGAACTGCTGAGTTGACTAACTTCGCAATAGCTGGAATGAGAAAAAATGCCTGTTTCCATGAAATTCGTAAGAGAGGTTGTCTTCTTCTGGGGCTGACGACTTTTTCATTTTCGCTAGAATTTTATGCCAGATCGCTTTATCCAATAAGTTATCTCTTGTGAAAGTTGAGTGGTTTCCAAATGGTATGGGGTCATGTGGACCAAAATGTGTGTCTAAATATTGTTCAGCTAAGAATTTGTCGTCATTCAAGATATCATTTTCGTTTTTGAAGACTCCTTAACCAGTTAGTTGACCCACCTTTAGCCATAGAGCTCTCAATCAACAAATGGACTTATTGCATTCGGAATTTCTTCAAACTTTTTCCGTATCTGCTTTATTTTCCTCCTCTGAAACGTTGCGGCTTTCTTCTTGAATTGAATTCAAGGTTTACAATAGTTGAATTTCTGTTTAAGATTATCCTTGCTTCCGTTTTTTCCTTCCTTTCCTTTCCTTAAATCACATGAAGTCAGAGTTTTTATCTCCACAACACAGAGTTTTTTTTGGCAACCTTGCTTTGAGCTTCCTTACAGTTTTGGATGTTGTGACCATATGTCAAACAGTGTTGGCATAATAAAACGATCGGAGTGAATGGTTTAACTTTTGTTGGGTAGCCAAAAAATCTGATGGAATCTGGAAACCGCTGAGCACGAAATGTTTTAAATCTTATTAATCGGAATGCTCTACTTACCTTGGTGCATTCGATCAATAGCTTAGACAGGAACAACGCTTTCCGTATCCTCCTTTATATCTCTAATGTCTAGATTTGTTGGTATCCCGGTCACTATTCCGGTAAAACATATCAAATGTTTTGGTATGTAGGCCTTGTTTAAGCCGTCCGAATTACTGATATCTTCAACGAGCTTGTTGGCTTTGTTATAACTGCTGAGAAACACTATCACTTTCGGACGGCTAACATATCCCATGTCGGTGATAACGTTTTTAAAAGCACCTAGGTATCTTCCTCAAAGAACTTTCCCAAAGATTGTTAATTTGAGTTGTTTAGTTTGACCCGGTTGACCCACTGCGTAGATCGAAGTAAACTCGATACGAACCGAAATCAGTTACCGTGTAGTTGACGTTTAAATATTCCTTTATCCCGGTGGCCAGATCCACCATTCCTTCATCCGTTGTCCTCTCCTGGATGAGTTTTTCCACTGTTCCAGTTGATGTCTGTTCCACATCCGGAGAATCCGATTATTGCGTATCATCTGCTATCGCGTAACCTCACTTTCTTCATACACAGCGTCCTTTCGCTAACGCACAGTTTTTCACAGTTCTTCACAATGTTTCAGCTTAAACACTACACGAAACTTGTCCCCGACAATAACTCACTGATTGCACTGAATATTTCCGAAAACAAACTCGCCATTTCGACTGCTTTAATAATCAATAACTTCCGGAAATGATCTTCAGAATCTCTTACTTTTTTCCGGCGGGCGTGGCTGAGCCCATAACCTACAGAGAACTCTGATGTGGTTGAAAGTTATAAAAATTCTTTTTCTTACATCATCTGACCTTCCGCAGACTGCTACGATCTTCAGAAAAAAGAATCAACGCGTAAATTTTTCTTCAGCTTTTAGTTTCACCATACCCCGCAGATAGAACTGCAGACAGAGGTCCAAAATCAATAACAGTCTTGATAAGATAAGAATTTCTCGATAGAAACCTCAAAGTGATCGAAAATTTTAAGACTAAATTTATTAACTTTACGATAGTATTATATAAAATTGTAAAATAAACTTATATGACTTTGAGATTCTTTTCAATTGCATATTACAAATGGTTTTAGCTTATAGGAAACAATTTCGTGAACGATTTAAAAAATAATTCCTTCAAACTATTCATTTTTTTTAAACTGGTAACCCTATATTTGAGAAAAACTAAAATATGATTACTCCCAACACAAGATGGCGCTAACCCTTGCGCACAACATCGTACACAATGTTCCAATCCGAAATCAGATACCGAGAACGGTTGATTTCTCAACGGTTGGTTGAGCAGAAAATTCTTAAAAATGTTAGACACCCGGAAATTTTGCAATCATATTCAATGAAGGCAAGAAAGCAGCCGGAAATATTGATACCGAAAATCCGATTGTTCTCCAAATGGATTATTTCATTTTTCTTTTGAATTAAAAAAAATCTTAAACTTAAATGTGAGTGTTGTGAGTGAACTAATATTTTAGTCTTCATTGAATCTATTCCCCCCATGGACTTTGTAAAGATGCGAGTAAGACTTAAAAAAAACATGTAGTCTAGTTAAAAATTTTGTAAAAGAAATATCTACTCTTTCAGTTCTAATCCTGAGATCACGGATTCTGAATTTGTAAAGCGTCAAATTTCCAATCTTCAGATAAATGGGCGGAGTTAGATTGATGGATTTTTTCTCTCTGTGGATTAAAAGTTATAACAGAGAAGATTTTTCGTTCAGAACATTTTCTGCGTTGCATGCATATCTTCTTTATACAGATTTACTTTTTTTTTAAATTCTTAAGTATACTCATAACTAAAACATAATTTTTTTTTTAAATATTTTGTTTCTCTGAACATAAAAATTTCATAAGAAAACTTTCAACGGAACGTTTTGGTCGTTTGCCCTAGAAATGGAAACCCTACTGAACTTGCACAGAAACTTGTAAACAACTCGAAAGACAATGCAAGCTTTGATGCTACTCAAAATTAGACCTGTTTGGAAACAGATCTAAAACGGAGGAAAAATCCAAACCACGTGTTGGCGAGATGAGAAAATGCGCGCAATAATGCTTACCGAACCCTCTTCTGTTTTGTCCACATGCTTTCCTCCAGAACTTGGGAGTTGCAACTGTAGAAACGATCTCTTCACATCACTGGCAAAGTTATAATGGTGCAGTCTAACATGGTGGAAGATTAGACTTTAGTAAACTAATGCCTTCAAAACTTGTACTTAAAAACTTTCAGGGATTTCATTTGTAAAAAAATTAGTTGAAAATTCAACCACAATGTGTTTGTAACGTTTGTAAGGAATAGGCGAGTTTTGGTGATTGTTTTGCATTTAAGGAATAGGGATGAAGCTGAAATTTCATCCCTTTTTTGGCGGATCTTTCGGGGAAGAAAGAATAACTTTTTCCTTTCATCGTAAATTGAAGGGCTTCTCATAACCTGTAGTTCCAGAAGAAAAACGCATAAATTTGTTCCTATTCGTAGCCAATCACTAACCCCTACGCTTCTTGCTATTTTCGTTTTCTTTGACGTTGACGCTTGGACGAACAACAAAAACAACATAACACACACGATGTGACAACAAACACGTTCCACGCGACAGATTGATTCCGCTGCCCACGATCAGCGGAGGATTCGGCAGCTTGGGAAACGTCCGACGCAACCGAGATGTGCGGGCCACTGGAATCCGTAGCGCCGGCTCGACGACGTTGATGGGCGGCCGGGGGGACGGAAGCGGGGCTGTAGGTGGTGGAGCCAACATCGGCCATCAGAACATCAGCTCAGCCGGGGTCCAGGGTGGTATGGCCGCTCGGGTCGACATTCAACCGGTCATCAACCGATCGGATCTGAAGAGTTCGATCTTCCACCCGAGCTTCCACCGGCAGTTCGTGACGAACATTAGCACCGAATCGGGCGCGCCGGTCGAACCGGTTCACGAGGAGAACAATAGGTGGGTGTAAGGTTGATTTTTTTTTCGGGTGAGTTGAAGTTTAAACTTTTGTCTTTCTCCTTCCCAGCGATAGCTACGAGGATTCCTTGAAGGATTCGCTGACCTCGAACACGAGTCTATGACGAGAGGCGAAGGGTTCCTCCTGCAGAAGGGGGAGCCATCGGGGCTGTCGGAAGCCCAGCAATCGAACCATGAACAACAGCCAGCTGTACAGAATAGCCGATAGGATAAACCAAAAATTTTAATAACGCTAAACTACACAAAACAAAACGCCACGTTTTATTTTTTAAATTTTAGCCTACTTGTTAAGGTTTAATTATTCCAAAAATAATGTTGTTATGTAGTTAGGTAAGACAGTTCGGATTGAGAATGCTCGGTGAATGTTCGTGTGCCGCTCGCGTGGTTTTGTATGTACGTGCAAAAAGTGCCTTCGAAGTGCAATCAAAGCAACCAGAAACAAAGATAAGCAAACTGTAAATATGACAATTTTAATTAAATCTAATGTAAACAAACACTGACACACACAAACGCAGCGTCCGGCGTCTTGTCTCTAGCGATACTCTCCGAAAGCCTTTGCGCCCGCCTCGTTCAGTTTGCTCCCGGGGGCCACATCTTTCATGTGTTTGTACCACTCGTTCACGTTTTGATAACGCGTCAGATCGAATCCCAGTGCACTCATCGTAGCAACCGTTGCCAGGATGTTCAAATCTACAATGGTCATGGCCTCCCCGGTCACCACGTACGGTTGCCCGTCCAGGAACATATCGAGCATTTTAACGGCCTCCTCCAGCTCCGCCAACTTGTCGTTCTTTCCCGCCAAGCCGCCGAACACCTGCTCATGGTAATACTCAACAAATCTGTGATAGAAAATGCACGCATCGAAGAACATCCGTTCGTTGACCTTAGCCCGTCGAACCGGATCGCTAGGATACAGCTGGTCCCCGATGCCCGGTTTGCCACTGCTGCCATATCGATCTACCAGATAGATCTGAATCGCTCGGCTCTCCCACAGCACCAGATCCCGATCCTTCAGCGTAGGAATGCTATGCTGCGGGCTGATCTTCAGAAAATCCGGCCTCCGGTGTTCCCCGTTCATGATGGGCAGCTCGTGCAGCACCAGCTCGATTCCGAGGGCTGCGGCCGTCATCTGGACGGCTCGGCATGGCGCAGAACAAGGCAGGTAGTAGAGTTCCATCGATGGCCACAACGGTTGTCCTCCTCGTGATGACGCTTTAGTACATACTAATGTGGCTCGAAAAACAAACAACTAGTCGAACCGAGACTAACAGCTCGAGCCGAACAAAATCAGCTGGAGAGAGGGAGCGCAAAAATAAAAATCTTGTAAAGCTTCCAGCTTCATTTGCTCTGATCGTCGGCCTTTGACCGGTTTTTCTGGAACTCGAGTTACAGCTACGGTGCAGGAACGAAATCTTTTAATCGGCTTTCGTGTTTTCAATAGAGGTAAGACCAACTTCATACTGTTTGTTCTGGAACGAAGAAGCTCCGTTTGAACCACTCTAACATCAGAAAAGGCTCAATAGAAACATGGCGATGCTGCGCGCATTAACGGCGGTAATGCGCGCCAAAATCATCGGTTTTCCTCGGACACGAAGAGCTTTTTCCGAAGGATCGAGCCACCGTCGATCCTTGAATAGGTCTCTTTCCCATTCAACCATCATCGGAGCAAGAACGGTATTTTCGGAGGCCTTGGGGCCAGAGTCAGAGGCCAGAATGGCCAAAAGTCAGTTTGTGTCAGAAGTACTTCTTAAATGTCTAAATTGTTTAAGTCTAAGTTATCGAAGTAATACAGTCCACTATTTGTAATGTTGTTTGAATGAGTGCGGTTTTATTCAATCTCGAAATATCTGATGCTATCGATCCTGCCATCAGGGGCGATCCTGAACACTGTTTTTAGACTAGTAGAAGATTCAATTTTGTGAGAACGTCACGAAATCTCAGGACATATGATGCCTGATAATAGTTCATAGATGTAAAGATACGGCCATAAACATTTTGTTGTAGATTGGCCTAAAATAAGATCTGTGCAAAATTTCAATTCAATCGGGCTTTATTTGGGGGTGCCTCAGAGCACTTAAAGTTACGATTTTGCAAGCGTCAGATAACACTTCCATCGAGGTTGTAGTGATTGGTCGCGAGTAGGGTTATTTGCCAATCGTTGCACAGCTAAGCATATGATTTTGGTGTTTATGCTGTATTTTAGTCATTTCAACCGAATTCACTTGATTTTTTTTGTCGATGCACTCATACAGGATTGGTCAACAAGATCCAATAGTTCAAGTGTTTGAAAAAAGTGACATAAAAATTAAAAAAATCATTTCAAACAGCTTGTCTATGCCCAATAGTTGCACAGGCAAATTTTGTGTCGTGCATAATGTTGTCCGATTTTTTCCAATGGTTGCACATTTTAAAAATCAGTCACCATGAGGTCGAATATGCTGATATTTGTTACGGAAGCTTATTATGAGAGCTTCTAGTTCAAATGCAATCTAATTTTTAGATGAGAGGGGGGGGGGGGGGGGGATGTATTCCATATAAACCGTCCAATGCACTTTCTAATTCCAATTCGGCCTAAAAAAAACACAAAGCCGCCGGTTTGGGTTTGTGGAATAGCATTTATCACACGTGAAGTTTTCTCAGAAACTCAAATCCACCTCTTAATTCACCCGAAGCCATTTGAGTGGAGTGTTATTTAACCTTAATTGCCCAGTATTGTGCCTTTTTTTATATGTCCTACCAACATAAAATTTTATGTCTTTAAAATCCCATAGAATGAACTGAAAGGTATTTAATGCTTAATTTTTAGGTGGCTATTAACACGTGAAAAGATTAAAGAACGTGATCTGTTTTGCCCCCTTTTACCCCTATGAAGAAGATGCGATTTCATAAAATAAATGTGTAACGATGTTACATTTATTTCTCCTATTTTATTAACACTACCTTACGACAATGCCATAAAACGTTCCCAGTCTCTGAAGACTGCCCGGCCAAGAGATGTCAGTGTAACTTGGCGTCAAGAATGCGATCGAGGTTGGGGTCGTCAGCAGATGACGAAACCAAAGAAGCAGGAAATAAAACAGAATTCACGATACTCCTCGGGTCGTCATCGCTATTCAAGTTTTTCAGCATACAACCGCACTTTTCTGAGAGACCATGGCATCATAAACTAGATCTTACAAACACCGAAACGCGAACTCTCAACCGAATCATGGCCGGACATGATTACAGTAAATATTGGCTTCACAAGATGCGACTAGCAGACAGCCCAAACTGCGAACAATGTGATCAACCTGAAACCGCAGAACACATTATCCTGAATTGCAACCTATACAACGACCTTCGAAAACAATTCAACTTCGATGGCAAATACAACAACATTTCAGACTTACTCAAGACAAAAGAAACATTGCTTTTAAAAGAAATTGTAGAATTCCTTAAACTTTCAAAGATGAACTTGTAAAACTATTAGCAACCTAACAAAACAAAGTTCTGTCCGATAACGTAACAACCGATCAAATAAAGAACACCGCTGGATATATGGTCATTGTCACCAATCCATTCGTGGATTTCCACAATCCACAATTAAAAAGAAGAAGAAGAAGAAGTCATCGCTATCATGATGTAAAGCTTCTCTATCTTGGAAGGTCTCGTCCATTTGCCTTGTGACCACTAGACGAGTATCATCTAGGCCCGGCCAGTGAAACACTAAGAAAACGTGCTTCGGTAGTGTTGATACAGTTGTGAGTTAGACTGTTAAGTAAGATCCAGTATAGTTTTACTTAATATAAAGTTTTATTCAAATAGGCTATAACGTCGATGTGCCACTGTACGTAAATAATAAAAACGAGATAGTGGCCAAAGAAAACATACTATCAGGTAAATGATTAACCTCAAAATGTTTGCCTACAATTATAAGTTTGTAAATGAAATCCTTCGTAAACTTCTCGAAGATTGCCCTTCGAGAAGAGCGTTCCCGCCGGGACCGAAAAACGGCCGCAGAATAATACCCCTGGGCCAACATATCGTGGTCGTGCAACATCGTGACAAGTTCACGATAAGTCGAGTGTTGCGTGTAACCCCATGAGCTTTACATAAGGTGCGGAGATATTTTGATGCTGTCACAAATACATCAGTATCTTCAGACTGGTGTACGTACAATGCGGTCTGATTCGCATGAATGACGTCATAAGAGTTGTTTGGGTTGCAAAAACGGAAGAGTTTTTTTATTTAGATATATTTTGTTGATTGAAAAAATGACCAAGTGCTGCATAAAATCCTGCAAAATTTCGCAGGTCGACGCGAGGAAGCAAAATAGTGCAGTGAGTTTTCATCAGCTACCGAAGGAACCCGCGGTACGCAAAAAATGGCTCGCGTTCTGTGGCCGTAAGGATGGATCCGGCATATACGTGTGCTCGCAGCATTTCCAATTGACGGATTTTGCCAATGTTTACATGGAAAACGCAAGGAGGGTTCTTATAAAATCTGGTAAGTATTTCTAACTTTGGCCATTATCGCAATATTCTTTATGTTTAGTTTTTTTTCTCTCAGCTGTGCCATCCATTCGTTTCCCTCCAACTGAGTCTGCTCGATCCATCAGAGCTAAAGTGAGGAACCGGAAGCAGGTGGTCGAAGAACTTTTACAAAGAAACAACAGTTCAATCGAGTCTCTACAGAACAGCACTAACGTCAAGGACCAAGAGCTACCAGACCAAACTGATGATCATTTCCGGGGACTAGACTTACTTTGTGAGGCAATAAGCGTTCCGTTGAAAACCAACTTTGATTGGCCGGAAGAATTTATTCCAAGTCTCGAGAAGCCGTCACTTTCTGAATCAGCAGCCCTCTGTAGACTCGACCTCATTTGTGAGGTGGCCATGGATGGTGAACCGCTGGAAACATGCGCCAATGTGTCTGGGAAAGAAGCGACGTCGAATGTAAACCCTGAGCACGACGACAGTGGTATATTTGATTTGTCGTTGAAGAACACCGGCACCGAAGAGTCATCGTTTCCTCAATCAGCAAACTTCTGTGGACTTGACCTGCTTTGCACTGCGATCCACAGTGCTGAAACAAATCGTCAAAATAATCCGAGTCGTCTTGCGAATAATACTGTTTCTGACCAATCGTTGCACGAAATCGCTTTTGATCCGGTACTGTCTACACCTGCAGATATGAACTTCGATGGTCTCGAGTTAATCTGTAAGGCGATCGAGATGGAGACGAACACACTGCCCAAAACCGTTTCAGTACCGAAGACGCTGACAAAAACTGCGTTACAACAGATAATCATTGATCAGCGGAAAACAATTAGCTCTTTACGTACACGGGTAAAACTTATAAATAAGCCACTATCAATACTACTAAATAATACTATTCAATACTTTGTTCTAGGAGAAACAAAAGGATGCTAAAATTAAGTTTCTCCATCGTAAGTATGCGTTGGAGTTGAAAGCGCAGGAAAGGCAGATAGACTTTTTGCGGAAATCCAACCAAGAGCTTGTGCGTGTTCCAGAACAGTTGATCAAAAAAGAAGTAGATGAAGCTTTTGCAAAAGTTTTTACAAAAAATCAAACCGATTTGATTTTGGGACGCAAAAAGAAAGTTAAGTGGACGTCCGAGGAGATCATGACAGCATTTTCACTAAGGTATGATCGCTTTGTTAAAAAAAAAACTTTGGTAAAACGATGACCAGGATGTAACCTCCGATATTACTTTGTCTTAAAATATCTGATTAAAGCTTATCATATAACTAATTCATAAAATCATTATGTTATTACTAGATACCACAGTCAGCCAGCGTACGAGATAGTCAAAAAAGAGATGAAAATTCCTTTGCCCAGCCTACGTAGTCTTCGTGAGTATGCTTCAGGAATACACATGCGAAGTGGTGTACTGAAGGATGTGTTATCAGTACTCGAAGCGACTGGGAAACACATGACGTCTAGAGAGCGAGTGGCAGTCTTGGCATATGATGAGATGGCCGTAAAAAACTCAGTTGAAATGGACACAAAGAACGACCAAATTGTGGGCCCGCATAAGGAAATGCAAGTTATCTCGATACGGGGTCTGTTTTCCAAATGGAAAACACCTGTATTTGCAGATTTTGATTGCCCAATGACCTTAGAGATTCTCAACGATGTTACTAGTCAATTGCACTCGATTGGATTCACAGTGGCAGCAGTCGTTCATGATTGTGGTGGAGGCAACTTGTCTCTGTGGAAACAAGCCAATATAAGCCACGTTACAAAAATAACTTCTATCCAACACCCCGTCACAAAAGACGACATGCACTTTTTCCCCGATGGACCCCATTTGTTGAAACTTGTAAGGACTTGGTTGGTGAAGCACGGATTCTATTACAAAGGTAATTATAACTTTTAAAATGAAAGGAACCATCTGGAAGGAACACTTTATTATGCCTATTTTTCAGGAAAACTGATCACGAAATATTTTTTGGTTGAACTGATCAAAAAGGCGTCGACCTTGAACTCGCCTTTGAGTAAAACTGAAGGGGGTGTTAAAAATGTTGAACTTAACTCTATGTTCAAATTGAGTTTGAAACACATCACAGCTGAGGGACCAGAAAAACAAAATGTTCGCTTAGCAGCAGAACTTCTTAGCCACACTACAGCGGTCAACCTCATACGACATTTTGGAGAGTACGAGGAGGCGCGGTTGTTGGCCGAAGTAATCGATATTACAAATTCGTGGTTCGACGTTATGAACTCCTATAGCTTGCACCAATCAATACCTGATAAAAAGTGTTATGGATTAGCCGAAGAAGCTCAGAACAAAATACTTGATCAGATGGCCGAGCTTATGACTAACATGAGAACGCTAAAAAACCATGCTTTACCCGCTGCATCTTGTTTACAGGTACCCTGTTTTGATAACAGTTTTAACATATATAACCAACAACTTATTCTCTTTTCCCAGACATTTCAGAAGGCCATTTTGATTTCCATCCATTCAACTAAGTGCCTATTGCAAACAATGCGAGCTAAATATGGAATCGATTTTATCATGACATACAAACTCAACCAAGACTTTGTTGAGAATCTATTCGCTATGATTCGTTTGAATGGAGGAAGCCATGACCACCCTACTCCCTTGCAAGCACTGGATAGGCTTCGCTTGATTATCCTGGGGAAAAGCCTGAAACAACAACTAAGCCGGAACCAGAATACAGAGCAAAAAATGGATTTTCAAGAAGAATTCAACATGTCAACTATATTTAGGAAAAATAAGCGCCCAATGCCTAACGACGATGAAACGTTAATCGATTCGGATGACGACGAAACGTGGGTTTTTGAACCGAAGGAATGTACATTAGAAGAAGCTGATGGGCAGCAATACGCTTATGGGTTTATTGCTAAAACGTTGATGAAACAGCATGATTGGTGCGGTCAGTTTACTCATCAGCTAACGGACGATGTTGAAAAAGATTTCAACAAGGAAAATTATGTCCAGGATCTGTCGAAAGGAGGGTTAGTTGTTGCTTCTGAGACATGGTCAAATGTCGCTGAGCAAATGAACTCGTGCTTTAGTCATCTTCATAACAAGGGACCCTATAAAGAGGAAGTTGGTTTCCGGAATAAGGAAAATGTAAAGATACGAACCGTTCGAAAATTGAATCGACATTTCAAAGACGTGCCAAAAGCCATTATCGACAAGTTTACTCAAAAAAGATTAAAAATGCGAGTAAAGCACCTCCAAAAGGTATTGCTGGAACGAAAACTCCATAACTTTAAAATTTTGAAAAACAAGAAAAAACAACCTCGCGATGAGCGCGATGCCGTGAATAGAAAAAATGAGAAAAAAATTAAACATTTTGTTACCTAGCTTCGATTTAACGATTTGTTCTCGATCTGATAAATAAAAACAGTTAGTACGTACAAATGAACGAAAAGAAATATTTATTTGTCCCTTAGTTTCTTGAATGAAGCTGTTGATTATGAGTTACGTTTATTGAATTTCTATTTATTGTACTTGTATTCTATTTATTGTACTTTATCGTACTTTAATCATGTAAATTTGACAACTTTTCTAGCAAACTGTATTACGCACTGCAGCCCCGATGATGTTATGACGTCATAACTGTAATACACACAATGTTTACGTTTTTTCGATCACCTATACCACGGCAAACCGAGTTCATCCACACCTTATGTAAAGCTCATGGCGTGTAACCAACATCATTTGACCGTGCGATACATCCGGGATGTTGGTGAGCATCTAATTCACCATAGTACCCACTCGACCCACACAACTGCAGCTGAGACTCGCACCTGGGACGCGTTGAGTCACCTGGGACTCGGCGAACCATTTATACGTTGCCGAGCGCCGATCGTCGACGCCGCCTCCATCGGGACGGCGGAGAATCAAATTGAGCTACGGGCCGAAAACCAAAAACGCAAGCGCTTGCTAGCACGTGTGTGCATTCAGGTTAGATTAAGCTTGCCAGATTGCCCGGTTTTATCCGGGTTTGCCCGGATATTTGATGCAAAATTTCGAGAAAGTCCGGTCCGGCCCGGTTGCCCGGATATCGTGAAAAAAGTCCGGATATTGCCCGGATTTTTAACAATTTTCACAAAGAAACCAAAGAAAATCAAATTTTTTGAGTACGTTTCAGCAAAATCGATTATCGGTATGGAAATTTTCAACGGTTGTTTCAAATAATTTCGCTGATACTTTTATAAACCTTTAAATATTTAAGTGTTCCAAAAAGTTGTTGGAAGTCTGCAATTACTTTAATAAAATATTAATTTCGATTTTTTTTGCATTTTTTCTTTGCTTTTATATATAATAACACCTAAATTTTGCCCGGTTTTTGCCCGGTTTTTGGATTTGAAAAATTGAAATCCATGCCCGGATTTTGCCAGGTTTTTTTGAAAAAATGCCCGGAATTGCTAGGCCCGGATGGTAGTGAAAAAAATTCTGGCAACCTTAGGTTAGATAGATTAAGAGCATCTTTGTAACGACTAACCCACCATGGAATTCCAAATTATACCTACAACGTCAAATTGAACTCTTTTTAGTGGTCATCGCAAACCGTGATCTTCCTTGTTCGGTCTTTCGCGTATCGGTAGTATAGGCTCTAGTGAGGAAAACCTTCAAAGGAAACCTCACTACCCTGAATGATTGTTGTTTTGCATTTGGAACGATCGTTAGTTTTTTTGTTAATTCCTGATTCGACTTGAACGCTGTTTTTGGTTTCAAGACCTGCCCTGAGGTCTTTCAGCTGGGTACGGGGTTTTCCAAAGGGACAAATTGCGACCCCACGGTGCTTTCGGGTACCTGGCGCATGAAGTGGTGGTTCGTTCAAGGGATTGTCTCCTACTACCTTCCCCCCCCCCCGTTACAAATGTTTTAGGACTCAATTGGAAGTCAATCGATTTTTACACAATCCATCTCAATTTAAAACTTGAAAATGGACTCAACCACGCCCAAAATTTCAGATCGTTTGACTTGTTTATGCTCATGATATACAATTTTGTATTAGAATTTTATTTCGAAAATTTAATTGATTAAATATCTTTTTCATATAAGTGGGTTTATTTGTAATTAATGTAACCTGTGTAGCATTTCATCAATCTTCAGGAACAATCACATCACATGCCTTCCAAAAGTTTTCCGCCTGAAAAACTGTTTTGAATCAAATTAAGTTTCACAAAGTTATGACTGTTTATTTTTCTGGATGATAAGGGCCAAATAAAGTTTCACATAGATGTCTCCAGTGACGGCAACTCGACGGCAGATTCGAATTCCTGATAAAATTGCACGTCAGATAAGTAATATTTCAAGGTCTTCCAACCTTCGACTTCTAGTTTTTGGGATTAAGGGTCGTAGTTTTCCTCCTGTATAATATTCTGACAATATTAATAACGATATCAAGGGGATAGCTGTTGACATAGAATAGGATTCTTTTAAATTTGTCGTCACGAAATAAGAGAAACAGATTTTTTTAGAACAGCTTTTAGATTCTTTGCATAAAATGTTGAGTAAATGGTCGGGATAAAGGATTTCAAAATAAATCTGATAAAAAAGTAGTCTCTCAAAGCCAATACAGTTGACTTTGACACTTTTCAGACCATGCGAATTGCCCGACTTTCATACATACATAAGTTTTTTTTAACGAGTTTAATAATTTCAAAACTTCATTTTTAAGATCTTACGGTAGAAAAAATAAACTTATGGATATATAAAGTGTCTTTGAATTATTGAATTAATTATTAAAAATCAACATTGAGTGCAAAAAATGTGAAAATTCTAAGTGGAAAATAATTAACTAAAGCACAGAATTTACTAAAATTACTAGTTAAACGTAAATATCCACTTATTCAGAAAAAGAACATGTCATATCAATAGACAATTCGAGTTGTTTTAGTTGCATGTAGTCAATGAACGTGTTCAATTTTGTATGACAATTTGTAAGCAAGAAGAACTTTTCGCATATACAAGAAATTCAAATAAGTTTGAAATGAATTTGGCTTTAAATTATTGAATTAGCCCATTCTAAAGATTAATTGTTTGCCAGCATGAGAAGAAGCAAAGTATTTCATGAAAAAAGTAATAACCATTTCGAAATGAAAAATCAAAATCCATTGAAAAGTATTGTGAAATTGCAGGATTTGCTTTCTGAAGCTTTCAATAATTTCATGACATGTTTTTGCGAAAGTTTTAAATCATCATCATGTTAAATCAACATGTATGACAACGAATATCATTCCTGGAGTACAAATTAGGTTTAGTTTTTGTTCTCATGCAATGTATTGCAAGAACCAAGAACTATTTAAAAATACAAAATTATGTTTTTTGAACTTTCAGTACATTTCTGATGTTTTTTGAATGAAAATTTGGACATTTCCGTACAAGCCTCCTTACTAATTCAAAACACGTTGTTGTAATTCAGGACTTAGTCAATCGCTTCCAAAATTTTTATTGCTATTTTTAGCTGTAAAAACAACCAAACAAAGTTATTGGAGGTATATGAATTTATAAATTTGAAATTTCCAAACAAATTTTGCAGCGGAATTATGTATGGGAGAGTGGGGAATCATGGGCCACTTTTTTTCGTTGTTCCATTACTTCTTTATTATGAAAGATAAAATGAAAATAAAAAATTGTATGGTTTTCTACATTTTCAAGGTATCATAAGGTATTTTTTTTAAATTTTTAATAAGTTATTTTCCCGAAATTCTGACTGTTTAAAAAAAAGCAATATTTTTTGGATTTTGAAAAATGGTGGGGAATCGTGGGCCACCAAATCCAAATTGACCGAATAACATGCAAAGTTTATGAGTTGACCCAAAACTGTGATTTCCTAATTCATTTCGTTATTTCAAAGCAAATTCAGATGATGAAATAAAAAAGAGAGCTGTGTATGATCGCATAGATTCCAAAATCTGGGTCGCGAACGTTTTGGCAAAATTTCTTATATAGGATGGACAAAATATTTTGATAACTCTTCATTTGGCATAAGAAAACTTTGCAGATTAGTAAAACGTATTTTAAGTTCTGAATGTGTATAAAAACATAAAAATATAGGTGATTCAAAATGTGTGGCCCACGATTCCCCACAAGCTATGATTTGCAAATTGGTTGCGTTTGGGTGACTTATTGATGTTTCATCAAAAATTCCTTTTCCACGTGAAAGTTCATGACAAAACTAAGATCATAAGCGTATGAGCATATTTTTGTTATGTACTTTAGGTTCCCCATCGATGAAATTAGCGGGTGTTTTTTTAATTATGAAAGTAAATTTTTCAAACTTTATTTAGCTTGATAAATAAAAGAAACATCTGATGCGTATTTCAGTCAACAACATATAGGAATATATGCTCATGCAAAGCGACGGCGATGACAGTTGGTTTGAGATTTTTATCTCAACACACATCTGAGATATTAAAAGTGGCCCACGTTTCCCCATGGCCCACGATACCCCACTCTCCCCTACAATAATGGGGCAGGAGGAGATTGAGCGGACCAATTGTTGCACGATCCAACATATTTTCTGGTTAAGTATGGATCATAATTTTTTTTTCAAAATCATGGCACAATGGGGAAAAAAGTGTACAAACCGCGAAGAAATTCAATATCTTTCGTGCTACATGACCAAAATCTATGAAAATATACTTTTCTTTTGTGAAAATTTCCGGAGAATCGATTGGACATAGTTTCAAACTCCGAACAAGCTTATGAAAGGAGATATAGTGCCTTTTTAACCCCTAATTCCCCTATATTTTGTAAACATTCCAGAAAAACACTGATTCGAACCAGAGAATTTGGAACGAAAACAGACCTATCGTGTGTAATTTTTTCTGAGGAATCGAATGAAGGCTGTTCTGGCCACCGCACGCTTCAGAAAATGGAGTTATGGCTGTTTTTACCCTCGATTCCCCTATATTTTTCGATTATTTCAGAAAAAAGCAAATTCGAACTTGAAAATTTTGAACCAAATGGGTTGTATCTTGTGTGACTTTTTGCGAGAAATCGAATGAATGCTGTTTGAGCCCCCGCACGCTTTGGAAAATGGAGCTATGGCTGTTTTACCCTAAATTCCCCTCAATTTTTCAAATTGTTAAGAAAATGCATGTTCGGACTTGAAAATTTTGAATCTTTTGGGACGTATCTTGTGTAATTTTTTCCGAGGAATCCAATAATGGCTGTTTGAGCCACCGCACGCTTCGGAAAATGAAGTTATGGCTGTTTTTACCCTCAATTCCCCTACATTTTTCAATAATTTAAGAAAAAAGCATGTTCGGACTTGAAAAAATTGAACCAAATGGAATGAATCCTATGTGATTTTTTCTGAGGAATCCAACGAAGCCTGTTTGAGCCACCGCACGGATGAGGAACAGGAGTTATGGCTGTTTTACCCTCAATTGCCCAACATTTTTGAAATAGCTCAAAAAAGCATGTTGAGACCAGATAATTATGAACCAAAAGTAAAGTATTTTGTGGAGTTTTTTCCGAGGAATCGAATGAAGGCTGTTTGAGCCGCCGCACGCTTCGGAAAATGAAGTTATGGCTGTTTTACCTTCAATTCCCCTACATTTTTCAAATTGTTAAGAAACGCATGTTCGGACTTTAAAATTTTGAATCTTTTGGGACGTATCTTGTGTTATTTTTTCCGAGGAATCCAATGGAGCCTGTTTGAGCCACCGCACGCTTTGGAAAATGGAGTTATGGCTGTTTTTACCCTCAATTCCCCTACAGTTTTCAATGGTTTAAGAAAAAATCATGTTCGGACTTGAAAATTTTGAACCAAATGGGTTGTATCTTATGTAATTTTTTCCAAGGAATCCAACGAAGCCTATTTGAGCCACCGCACGGATTGGAAACAGAAGTTATGGCTGTTTTACCCTCAATTTACCTACATTTTTCAAATAGCTCAGAAAAAGCATGTTCGGACTCGAAAATTTTGAACCAAATGGAACGTATTATGTGTGATTTTTTTGGGGGAATGCAACGAAGCCTATTTGACACACCGCACACATCGGAAACAGGAGTTATGGCTGTTTTACCCTCAATTCCCTTTCATTTTTTCAAAAAGTTCAGGAAAATCATGATCGGACTTGAAAATTTTGAACTAAACGAGACTTATCTAATTCAATTTTTTCCGAGGAATCCATTGAAGCCTGTTTGAGCCACTGCACGCTTTGAAATAGTGAGTTATGGCTGTTTTTACCCTCGATTCCCCTACATTTTTCAATGATTTCAGAAAAATGTAGGGGAATTGAGGGTAAAAACAGCCAAAACTCACTATTTCAAAGCGTGCGGTGGCTCAAACAGGCTCCATTGGATTTCTCGGAAAAAATTGCATAAGATAAGTCTCATTTAGCTCAAAATTTTCAAGTCCGATCATGATTTTTCTGAACTTTTTGAAAAATTGAAAGGGAATTGAGGGTAAAACAGCCATAACTCCTGTTTCCGATGTGTGCGGTGTGTCAAATAGGCTTCGTTGCATTTCCCGAAAAAAATCACACATGATACGTTTCATTTGGTTCAAAATTTTCAAATCCGAACGTGCTTTTTCTGAGCTATTTGAAAAATGTAAGGAAATTGAGGGTAAAACAGCCATAACTTCTGTTTCCAATCCGTGCGGTGGCTCAAATAGGCTTCGTTGGATTCCTTGGAAAAAATTACATAAGATACAACCCATTTGGTTCCAAATTTTCAAGTCCGAACATGGTTTTTTCTGAAACCATTGAAAACTGTAGGGGAATTGAGGGTAAAAACAGCCATAACTCCATTTTCCAAAGCGTGCGGTAGCTCAAACAGGCTCCATTGGATTCCTCGGAAAAAATAACACAAGACACGTCCCAAAAGAATCAAAATTTTCAAGTCCGAACATGCGTTTCTTAACAATTTGAAAAATGTAGGAGAATTGAAGGTAAAACAGCCATAACTTCATTTTCCGAAGCGTGCGGCGGCTCAAACAGCCTCCATTCGATTCCTCGGAAAAAACTCCACAAAATACTTTACTTTTGGTTCATAATTATCTGGTCTCAACATGCTTTTTTGAGCTATTTCAAAAATGTTGGGCAATTGAGGGTAAAACAGCCATAACTCCTGTTCCTCATCCGTGCGGTGGCTCAAATAGGCTTCGTTGGATTCCTCAGAAAAAATCACATAGGATTCATTCCATTTGGTTCAATTTTTTCAAGTCCGAACATGCTTTTTTCTTAAATTATTGAAAAATGTAGGGGAATTGAGGGTAAAAACAGCCATAACTTCATTTTCCGAAGCGTGCGGCGGCTCAAACAGCCTTTATTGGATTCCTCAGAAAAAATTACACAAGATACGTCCCAAAAAATTCAAAATTTTCAAGTCCGAACATGCTTTTTCTTAACAATTTGAAAAATTGAGGGGAATTTAGGGTAAAAACAGCCATAACTCCATTTTCCAAAGCGTGCGGGGGCTCAAACAGCATTCATTCGATTTCTTGGAAAAAATCACACAAAAAAACCCATTTGGTTCAAAATTTTCAAGTTCGAATTTGCTTTTTTCTGAAATAATTGAAAAATATAGGGGAATTGAGGGTAAAAACAGCCATAACTCCATTTTCTGAAGCGTGCGGAAGCCAGAACAGCCTTCATTCGATTCCTCAGAAAAAATTACACACGATAGGTCTGTTTTCGTTCCAAATTCTCTGGTTCGAATCAGTGTTTTTCTGGAATGTTTACAAAATATAGGGGAATAAGGGGTTAAAAAGGCACTACATCTCCGTTCGTAAGCTTGTGCGGCGTTTGAAACTATGTCCAATCGATTCTCCGGAAATTTTCACAAAAGGAAAGTATATTTCCATAGATTTTGGTCATGTAGCACGAAAGATATTGAATTTCTTCGCGGTTTGTACACTTTTTTCCCCATTGTGCATGGTGTTAAATTTGGCCAACAAACGTTACGTATAGAAAACTGATACGAAAAATGTTTTGTTCTGACGTAAAACCTTATTTGCCGTAGAAGGAATGTTAAGGTTTTTGTTAACAATTAGCACAAAAACCGCGCGAAAAAAAACAAGAAAAATTAAAACTGTCGTAAGATACACACTTACCAGCAGAAAATATCACAAAAGCCTCATTTCATCAAAAAACATTCCGAATAACATGAGTTAGTATTATTTTTGAGGAAAAGATGAGCTGAGATATTGACAATTTAAGTCATGCTGTGCAACAATGGGTTAGGGGACAACGATTGGCAAATCACCCTAAATGTTGTTTTCAAATATCACAGTGATGGGTGATGATGCTTCTTTTCCTCTTGCCGCAGCCTGACTTTGTACGGAGTGAAGCAGCAATCCAACTGCTTAAGGGGATGGACGAACTGGTTAGCCGTGGAGGATTTTCCTTGAGGAACCTAACCTAACCCATTCTAGCACTGAGCACTCTGAACCTGGAGATGTGGTGAAAGTTTTGGGAACTTCCTGGAAACCCGAAAATAACTTGTTTTGATTCCAACCGACGGAAACATAACGAAAAATCGTTTTTTTCCGTGATTGCTCAACTTTATGACCTTTTGGGATTAATTACCCTCGTCATTATACGCGCAAAAAAAATTGTCCAGCAACTTTGGTTGTGTAGGGTCTAGTTAAAACATTTCCTGATTTGGAAACGCCTATTCTATTCTATTATCAAATACGCAGCTTCTAAATTCCACGTTTTCACTCCTAAACTGTCAAATCCCTTCACTCCTTTTTTCCCAAAGCCGTCTTTGATTTTACATAAACTTATATGTATTTGTTATTGATGTAGACAACCACAACACCTAGAGCAACTTCACTGGTGTTGGGAAAAAGTGGTAGAAATTTTGACACTGTGAGCACATTTTGAAAATTTTGTCATACAAAAACATTCTCAAGATCTGTACCTTCAAGTTTTTTAACAACTCGTGTTGAAGTTTCGCATGCTGTGATGCAAAAATAACAATATTTCTAACATATACGGCTGAAATAGAAACAGTGCTGTGAAAAAATACAAAGTCCAAAGATCTTGAACATATTTTTGCATGGTAAAATTTAAAATGTCAAAATTTCTACCATAAAGGGTGATACGGTTAAAATTTGGTCAAGGGAGAACGCGTGTAAATCGGTAAAATCGTTTATTTAAAAAATCAAATTATATTTCTTTTTCAAGTTTAATAAGTATAAAATTCAGGAAAAATATTCAGTTAGGCTTCCGCTTTTCCAAATCCGAATTGCCGGGCCTTACGCTTAACTCCTGCCATGAGATTTTGTACAGCCACCTTGTCCACCTTCTTCGCCGCAGAAAGCCAGTCTGCCTTGAACTGCTACTCGTCTTTAGCAGTTTTTTTGGTCTTCTTTAGGTTCCGCTTGACAATAGCCCAGTATTTCTCAATTGGGCGGAGCTCTGGCGTGTTGGGAGGGTTCTTGTCCTTGGGAACCACCTGCACGTTGTTGGCGGCGTACCACTCCATGACCTTTATACAGTAATGGCAAGATGCAAAAGCTCTTTCACGTAAATTTCTTGATTGACATTTCCGGAAGCTATGAAAATGCTGCTTTTCAAGCCACGGGTACAGATGGCTTGCCAAACCAAATATTTCTTCGCGAATTTTGACTGATTCATGTGCTTGAAAATATTTGCTACCTTTCTTCTTCCTTTTGCCGTATAAAACTCCTGATCCGGAAGCTGCTTGTAGTCGGCTTTGACGTAGGTTTCGTCGTCCATTACTACGCAGTCAAACTTCGTGAGCATCGTCGTGTACAGCCTCCGGGATTTGGAGTCACTACCTTCTTGTAAGTCGATAGTCCGGCTCGTTTTTTGGCTCGATGCACGGTTGTAGACGATACACCCAGCTTATTTGCGGCATCTCTCCCCCCAAACACTTTAATTGCATGTGTAACGGTTAATTTGGCAACTTTTAGCGATTTTGCCAGCTTTGCGTGCGAGTAGCTCGGATTATCGCGATGCGCGAGCTAAATTTTGATACACTGCTCTTCTTCCTTGGACGGCATTTTGACAACTGAAGAGTGAATTAAAAAATCAAAATAGGAGCAACACTCTACAATCACACACCTTCAAAATGAGGGGTATTCAGGTTTTTTAAATGCAAAATTGAAAGAAATACGTCTAGTTGATATTGACCAAATTTTGACCGTATCACCCTTTATTTTCCCAACACCAGTGAACTTGCTCTTATCATCGAGGTGCGACCCTACAACCCCCCTTTACATTCTTAAGACCAATGTTCGTAAACATAGAAATACGTTGGTTTCTATTAAATGGGCTGTATTTTGTAATAAAATGTATCTAATGATCATTATGGATCTGTGTAGTTAGTTCTCTGTATATTCACACGCAGAAAAATATATTTTAAAAATAATAAGATTTCGGCCAAAAATGATAAAAATTTTGGTTGGGAAAAAGCACAAATATATTTCTGGTCACAATGATAAAAATATCGATTTGGTTTAAACTTATCGTTTGAATGAAAATAAAATATACCCTTTTTAAAAATGAATCAAAATTTTTTGGGTAAAACGAATAAAAAATCCTAGGATCAAAAGAATAAAATCCCGGTTCAAAAAAAATAACAGTTTTAAGGTTTGAAATAGCTTATTTTTTAAATTTTAATTTAAAGCAGATTATGTTGGTTTCAAATGCATTTGAATTTCATTAATCAGCATTAAATCAACATCTAAAGATCAATTTAAACAAACGATAACCATTATTAGCTGTCCATGTTAGGAGAGAGCTTCAACGATTTAATTGATCGAAACAAAATGTACAATCATCAGAAAAATATCGCTGGTCACCGTATCGGTCCAAACCTTGACATGAAATGATGGCATAAAAAAAGAGATTATGAGAAATTTCAATTTAAAAACTCAAAATCGAACAATCATGCTTGTTACCTCCAAAACTAGAGGATATTTCGAATAATTAATCCGTAAATGAAAAGCACGCGACTTTACTTTTCTGCTTTATTATTCCAATAAAGCAGTTATGCTTCATTCCAACTTTTTGCCAGTTATGCTATTTCACCAATATAACATTCTCCTCTTTCTGCGAGATAATTGCTTATCACACATTTTCACTCCATTTCAAAATCTTCAAAACGCAGTGGGCGTCTTATTTGTCTGCGGGGTCTACCGGATGAAACATTTGCATCCACAGTTGTTTCTTCTCTCAGTGTGCTCGACCTCTGATGGCAATCGAAAACGATTGCCATTAGAGGTCTCAACAACGACGCGATTTCCTTCTTTCCCAATCACTTGAGCAGGACAGGTAAGATACGGTGCTGATAATTTGTCTTGAGGTATTAAGTTCCGCATCAGAACTTCATCTCCTTGCTCTAAATTCGACTCCTTCGCCCGGTGTTTTTCATCATATCTTTGCTTTGAAGCTTGTTTGTAGATCCAATCAGCATCTCTCAACTCTTCGTGGCGATCGAGGCACTGGTAGCTCATGTCTGGAATCCAATCACGAAAATTTCTTCCAAACAGCACTTCAGCTGGTGCTTTACCAGTTGCAGGATGTCTATCAACGAATATACGTAATTAGCCTCTTGCAGGTCATGTTTCCAGTCAGTTTTATTAATTTTAGCTATTTTCAGGACTTTCAGTATTGATCTGGTTCACGATTGTCGGTTTTTGTTACTAGCTGACAGTCTAAGCATCGTTTCACAGTTGCCTCAGCATCTCGATCTACATTTGGCCACCATACTTTAGAACGGAGTCGTTGCTTGGTTTTTTCAATTCCTGGATGACCGATGTGCGATAATTTAAGAACACGGGAACGAAGACCAACAGGAACCACAATGCGGTCATTTCTCATGAGTATATCGTTGATTGCACTCAGTTCGTTTCTAAACGGAAAATAATGCTACAGTGAATCTGACCATCTACCTGTTTTTAGCGCCTCTTTTACGGCTGATAGTTCCACATCGTTCAAATTGTGTTCTTTGAAGTCATTTAAAGTAAGAGTTGTGGGCTTGGATGCTTCTAAAATTGCCATAATCATTGATTCACCGTTCGGATCATAAGTGGTGCAATTTGTAAAGTTAGGAAGTCGAGAAAGTGGATCAGCTATGTTAGCTTTTCCGGGTACATGCACTATAGTGAAGCAGAAAGATTGGAGTCGCAAAGCCCATCGTTCAATTCTTGGGCATTGTTTGCGTTTCGAATTGAATATAATTTTTAGAGGCTCATGGTCGGTAGCTAATTTGAACTTTAAACCTCTGAGATAACATTCCAGTCGCTCTGTTGCCCAAACTAACGCTAGTGCTTCGCGTTCATTTTGAGCGTACCCTTTTTCAGCTGATGACAAACCCTTACTAATGTAACATATAACTCGATTTTGCCCATTTCGCTCCTGTAACAATACAGCACCTAGGCCTACAGGATTCGCATCCGCAATTAAAATGGTCTCATCCAGGGGAGAGTAATAGCCGAGATTCTTAGCGTCAGAAATTTCACTCTTAATTTGTTCGAAAGCATTTGTGTGCTTGGAATTCCATTTAAACCGTACCTCTTTATGGAGTAATTCCCGCAATGGAGCTGTCACCGTAGAGAGATTGGGTATGAACTAACCAAGATAATTCGTCAAACCTAGGAAGCTGCGCAGTTCTTCAGTGTTCTCTGGATTTCTGAACAGCCTGATCGCCTCTACCTTGTCTTCAGACGGACTAATGCCTCGGTCGCTTAGTCGGTGCCCCATGAAGGTTACTTCAGATTTTCCAAATATAGATTTACTTTTGTTGATAGTAGCTCCGATTTCTTCCAACCGCTCCAGAGTGGCCGATAGTGCTTTGTCATGTTCACGCCTATTTTTGCCAAACACCAACAAGTCGTCAATACCAGCCAGTACACGCTCAATGACATTCTGGAACACCTCTGATGCGCAACTCATTCCAAATGTTAAACGTTTGTACCGGAAATAACCATTAGGGGCTGCGAATGTTGTGATCTCTCTTGATGGCTCGCTTAATTCCAGTTGGTGGAAAGCTTTAGTAAGATCGATCTTTGAGAAGACCTTACAGTCGTGTAAATGTGGAATTATATCGTCGAACGTAGGCAGGGGATGGTGTTGTGGTATTATCGCTTTGTTCGCATCCCGCATATCGACGCAAAGCCGTACTTCGTCTTTTGCACCTGTCTTCGGTCTCAGGGCTGGTAGCGAGTCACTTTTTAGTGACTTGGTCACTTTTTTTGGGTCAGTCACTAAAAAGTCACTTTTTTCATCATTTGGTCACTAAAGTCACTATTTTCCGAAAAATGGTCACTTTTATCACCAAAAGTCACTTTTTTCTCCGAAAATAATCCAATGAAAAAGTAATAATGAAATGAAATAGTAATCAGTCAGTCAGAAATTTTTTTTTCCGCCTCCGGCGGAATTTCGGCATAAATCACCCTTGGCTTGAGACATTTCGATCCACGACATTATTTGACGTTCATGAAATAAAACTAACTTTGATTGTAGATTTTAATTTTTAGTTCAATCAACCTTTTGTATTGGAACTCAAAACTTGATATACAAAAACCCTATATCGTCTTTAGAATGGGATTTTATTAAGATGTGGAACTAAGATTGAGATTGAAACGAACAATTTTATTTATTAAAAAAACTTTTATGTCATAACAATTGTTATGTTGATATGAAATATTCTTTAAAAAAACAATTTCATACTCAATTTTATTTCGTGTTTTTTGTTCTTCTAAATACTTAAAAAAAGGGTTTTAAAAATTTACACAAGGCCACAAAATTTACATTTTTCTTAGGTGCAATGAATTTAAACGGTAATTTCAACTAATTTGGGTTCCCCGAATCTAAATATGTATGCAATATTTCTATCAGCTTTTGTTATTGAAATGACTTTTGAAAATATTTAAAAATCTTTAGAGAAGTTTCTGCACTTTTTTTTTACAAAAACTCAAATCAAAAACATATTATTTAAAAATAAAAGTTTTATATGAATTGATGAGCTTTAAATAGAATCAAGTTTTTTTACGCTTTCTGCTGTGATGTCAAAAATACTTGTAATGACATTTTTCCATAATCAGTTATCTATCAATGTTTGATTTTACTAGTAATAAACTCTTTATCACCAAAACTAAATGTGTTTGGCCGAATTTGACAAAATTTCTAGTTTAGGACACTATTTACCAAATCAATAATTTAAAAAAATAAGCACCAAAATGGTTATAGTGAAACATGTTTATTGAAAAAACTCCTCCTGAAATGTTTTTAAAAACTAATCTTTTTTATTTCCATACTGTTTTTTAATTTTCAAATGAATTTACCGAATTTTAATGTACAGTTTTTATTTCAATTTTCTAATCAATTTTTTTTAATCAAACTTTTTAAATTTTTAAGACATTTTTTAACTATTGTTTACTTGTTTTTAAATTCTGAATTTTCATGTTCTTCAACCATAAGCCTTTAACTCTAAATCTTTAATAATAAAACATAATTTAAGGCTTCTGTTCTTTCAGGACCCAATATTTTAATCAAAAGAGACAAAATACTCAGACCTTGTAATTTAAAGCTTAAAAACCTGCGATTGAAAATTTAAAAACTTTTTGTTAATATTTTTTTATATGAAATCATGTTTTTTGGATCGATCATGATTTTTAAATTAATCTGAAAAATTGTTCTAAGTAGCAACTTTAAAAATAAATTTTAATATGCAGTGTTTACTAACTTTGTATTTGATTTGTGCTTTCAATATAAATAACAAAAGTTTTGAACTCATTTTTTTTTATTTTTCATCAGTTTTTATCATTCACGTAATTACTCATTTTCAAACATTTCTTTGTCAGTGTAGTTGAACATGAAGTTATTATTTAAGCTTCAAAAATGAAATTTTGATAACTGGAGGATTTTACTTTATTAAAGGTTTTATGTCTGGTTTATAAAACTGGCACTTTTAAAATAGTTATAAATATATTCTTCTTTTTATCAAATTAAATTAAACCATCGAACATTGAATAAATTCTGATCAAAATTCATTTCTTATTCAGTAATCGGTAATTCACATTTTAAATCGTGATTAAATATTTTTTGTTCAAATTAAAAAAATTACAGCGGACTAAACTTCTAACTAAACTTCCAGTTAAATATGAGGAAAAGAATTCCATATTTAGATGAATAAAAAATAACAATTATTATCATTTTCCTAACATCTATTCATGGTAAGTTTTGTACAACATTGGACATTTATTTTAGAATTCAGATTTTTTAAATTTTAAATTTGCTAAGAAATTCTTTTGAAACTAATTAATTTGTTACTTTCTTGACTTATCGAAAATTTGAAACATTCATTGTAATATGTTTCCAAAATTTTGTTTATCAGTCATTTTTTTTTGTTTGTGTGTTGAAAATGATTGACAAACGGTGTAAGAAAACACTTTCCTTTTCAATTTTTTTTATTTTTGGTATTGTTATTATTTTTATCTAAATTTAAATTTCGAACCCCCCGCAGCGCACCCCCCCTCCCCCCTCCCATGGACGGGTCCTTCACACGGGCCTGATTTGGTCACATTTTTTGTACTTAAAAGTTACTTTTTTCTTTCTACATAGTCACAATTTGGTCACTTTTTTCGGTCCTCAAAGTCACTATTTGGTCACTTTTTTTCAAATTTTGGTCACTAAAGTCCCTACTTTTTCATTGCCAAACCGCTACCAGCCCTGGGATCTGGTTCAATCACGTCTTGAGCTAGAAGCTTAGCTAATTCTTTTTCCACCTTGGGCTGCAACGGAATTGGGATTCGATTTTAAGTATGCTGTACCGGTCTAACTTTTGGATCAATTTACACATCGATCACGATTCCTTTGAACTTTCCAATCTTTTCTTCTTTCAAATCGATGCTGCAGATAGAGGTGTCGATCTTGAGTATTCCTAATTTAGTAGCAGCTTCTTTACCCAGAAGGTTTAGACCATATTCTTTCACGACGTAAACTTTATCGCTTATCCGAGTTTTCTTGGTTGATATCTCTGCTACAAACATTCCTTTCACTGACAATTTGTTGTTTCCAAACGCCATCAGAGTCTTCTTCACTTGGTCGGTTTGAAAGTCCACTTTCACTTTTTGGTTTTTCAAATAGCTCCATGAGCTATCACTAATCACGTTTACTCCAGCGCCGGAATCGACCATCCACATCAGCTTCACTCCGCCAACTTTGCAGGACACGTTACCATCATTTCCAGGATTCATTGTGAATACGTAATTGAGATCTTCGTGGTCATCACATTCACTTTGTTCGTCTTCAGAATTATCGCTGGCGACCTGATGGACCTTCTTTCGCTGGTTATTTGCACGGCTCGAACGTCTGCCTCTTGATTCATAGTTCGGGATTTTAGTTTTGCAACACTTCTTGTAATGTCCTGGAAGATTGCACCGCTCACACTTTTCACCTCTTGCTGGACATGCGATGTCATTGGCGTAGTGGCCTTCTCTGCCGCAACGGTAACATTCGTCCTTTGATCCCTGGATTTGATTTACATCATCGCACTGCAGCAGCATTTTGCGATGTTTGGCAATCGTCTCGAGAGATCGCCCCATGTCCACCATCCAGGTCCATGTTCGGTTTAGATAGAATTTTGGCCCGCAATTCATCAGAAGAGCTTTTTTCAAAGATCTGCTCTTTGATATTTTCGTCCAACCAGTTATTGTAATCGCATAAATTTCCTTGCTCTCGTAGACGCAGTACGAATTGCTCTATGCCCTCCTCAGGTTGCTGCTCAAGGTTGCGGAAAATATGTCTCTCCCTCGGTACGTTTTTAAGCGGAAGAAAGTAGGCGTCAAGTAGCGCGAGAGATTCTTGGTATATATCTGAATCCGGAGGGACTTGCACTTCATCATCTCCACGGAGGTTGAAGAAAATGTCTTGTACATTACTTCCAGCGTAGTGTAAGAGATATGATCGTTTTCGTGCCGGGAGAGCAACGTTGTTTACCTCCAGAAATATCTCAAATCCTCGTTTCCATTTCTTCCATCTGCTACTAACGGTGGACGTATCAGTGGGATCAAATTTGGGTAGGCTAGAACCTTCCGGGTGCAACATTTTATTTCTCTTCCGACAGACTTTTGTCTGTTTCGCGCACTGTTCCCGGTGTTCTGCTGTTGTTAGGTTCTTTCTGGTTCTCTTTGTTTATCGTTTTTTTTCCGAAATTTTCGCGGAATTTCGACCGTATTTAAACAGATTCGTATTTAAACAGAGCTACTAACGGTTTTGGCCCGTCGTCGCCAAATGTTACCTCCAAAACTAGAGGATATTTCGAATAATTAATCCGTAAATGAAAAGCACGCGACTTTACTTTTCTGCTTTATTATTCCAATTAACCTTGTTGCCAGTTATGCTATTTCACCAATATAACAATGCTAACAAAAATTTAGAAAGGATAGCTACAAAACATTGTGTTTCTGTTTGTGTGTAGCGGACAATTGTGAATAGGCGATGGAAGCGCTGACAAATTGTGGTGTTGGTTTTGCATTAGCAGAGCTTATCTTGCCTCTCTTCCGCACTCTCACCTCCGGCTATACTTTACTTTGCAGTTCTTCATCCCAACCGGGAGAGGCAGCCAGTTCAATTGGTAATTGCTAGGAATAATCTACTGTTTTAGCATCTATTGAGCGCCTCTAAAGCCTTCTTTCCTTATAAACGGTATTCAAAGGTATTTTAACATCAGAGTTTTATTAAAGTGTAGCAATTATAATTTCTCATTGTAAACGATTCAAGCTAAACAACGTCTGGAAACTACATTACGGGCAGTATGGCCTAGATGTTAAGCAATTCTAGATGATATGAAGAATTAGCGACGACGCACTGCTATCACAATATTTTTTCCATAGCTATTCGCTGTCGAAGTCATAAAATTTTGCATTTTTTCCCGAGTATTGTTAAACTGTGTTTAGTCGTGAAGATATATCTATCCATACAACCTTTCCAAGACGACCATTTCTTCTTCACGCATACAAGACAAACTTCAGCCAGAAATACAGTCAAACAGCTCACGTAACACGTTATGGCTAAATTCATCAGCGACTTGAGTTCGTCGCTTGTTATAAACTGCACTATTCGTTCGTTTTCCAGCCCCAACGATAACTGTTCGTACTCCCAACGTAAGGTACATTCTTGGTAGTAATCAGTCCAGTATCGGTAAATACCTGATTCAAAGATTTTCCGTTGAAGTTGCTCGTACTTTGGTAGTATTGGGACCCCATATTGGAATGAATATATTCCATACCCTAGATCAACTCTTTCTGGTAAAGTGTCCAGTTTTTGGTTATTTTTGATTGTGGACCAAAACTTCATCATACGACTGATGTCATCTTCCAGAACCATATAAGCGAAGCCAGAATGTAGTTTTACATAAAAATCACCGGTAGAATGCAACGATCCTTTGTTCATTTTGAATACATGAGAATAGCGTTCATATATCTGCATGCTCGTTCTGACTGAAGTGTTCTGCTTTCGTAAATCCGTTATGGATTTCAGTTCAGAATAAGAAGGCCAGTTTGTGATCAACGCGGTGAGTCGGCTTTCGTAGACTGAGCGAATGACAAATACGAGAATAGAAAGTCCGGCGATCAAATACTGTTCCATTCGTGTAGTTCTGGTGAAGCTTTGAATTTGAATGTTGAACAGTGGAAACCAAATGAGATCATTCTTAAAAACCTTCGGAAATCGATACATTAAAATGATCAGCAAAAGCAACAGTACTCCACAGGCAGAAAGAAACGTTCCTTGAAAAGGTTCTGTAAGAACCTCCATGAGAGATACAGCTTTGTCACTTGGAACCAGAAAAACGAAAACATATGGTGTCAACGATGCAACTTGATAATTCGAATCATATTCCGATAAACTTAGGAATCTGTTTAACATGACTGTCGGTTGATGGAGTTCTTTAAATTTTATGAAACAATTGCCATCTCCCTTAAAGTCACATGGAATTTGTTGCAATTGTACACTCGCATTGACATGACTCATTGCGATATCCAGCAAGTGATAGTCGATACCAATGGCGCCATCTTTTGTGAAATGAACGAATGGATAGTTCTGTGTTGCAGCTGCTATCACTTGAACACCGCTTATATCTTTAATCTGGTCGGGAAACCATTGCTCATATGTTTCGTTGAGAAAATGCGCAGCGAAGTAATTAAACACGTAGGAATAAGTAAACAACATGACTCCAAGTGAACTATTTTGACGCTTATCACCAATCACTAAAAGCGTATGAAACAATCTGAAGTCATGGAACATCTGATTAACTTGTCTGACAAACTGAAACGTCTTCATTAGTATCACCACTATCACGTGAACAAACGTCGAATTCAGCTCAAATTCGGTTTTGAATTTTTCAACCGAGGGATTTCCATGCTCATCAAAAACAAAAATGAACATCGTTGGTTTCTGGACCTCTATCGATGCAGACGAATTAAAAAATCCATGAGTTATCTTCACTGTGGGAATCAAACTGAAAACTCCCAGTTCAAATAGCTCTAAAATTTCATTCCTGTATGCCTCCGAAATTGTCGGTAAATATATCCAACAGCTACGAATGATTTGGGACTGCTCGCTTGCCAAATGATTCAATACTATTGAAATCGTTTCGTTGAGACTTTCCAGTGATCCCACATCTCCTGAAAGTGAGAACGCGATTAGTACAAGTAACTTGAGGGAATGCATGTCAGCATCTGGTATCCTTCCAGAAGAAATATCAGTTGCGCTTTTTTTTTCAAGCGATTGATTTACTTTGTAGCATTATATTTACTATCATTACAATCATTACCTGTATCAGTGGGTACCATCACTGTTTCTCGAAAACATATGTCGTTTTTCTTTTACTGATGCCCTATTTTGTGACATTGGTGTTTAGAATCCTTAAATAGGTTTTCTATTTTTAACGTAAGATTCCACAAAAAAACCGTTATAGGCTTCTTTGGTTCTTCAGTGCTGCCAGTCGAAACCCTAAAACTCTACTGCGTGTACCCAGTGAACCTACATGTAAAGCCTCGTCCACTCCACACTCGGCAACTGGAACTACGATTTCGGTTGATGAGACTTGTTTATGTTTACATTTTGGCTGCCGAAAGTCTCCCATACTTGTCGGGAGACTTGAAACATGCAACCAAAATCGCTGTTCCAGTTGCCGAGTGTGGACTAGGCTTCAGAGAAGCGATGTCTGAAAGACAAAATTCCAATCGATACAAAACACGGTGTACAATAACACAAGATGATATATTTCCGACGATGACGTCATTGCTATCCATCTAGTGAGTGGGCTCGGTGTATGCAGCATTATCTTACGCGCGCAAAGCTTATTGCCTTCATAATTTGAACATCGATTAACTGCACACTTCACCATTTCATTTTTCACAATAAACGGTATCCACAGAGCCATAACACAACTTCCGTTACCGATACTGCGGTGCACGTTTGACGTTGTTCGCACTTTGTTTACATTCAAACGAGTTGTTTGCTCGTGGGAGTAGCCTACCTTGTTTTTTAAATACACACAAACTTCCTAAATCGATTCCAATCGATAGGAGATTTTGTGGCTTGAGCTTTCTAATTGGCGGTGGAAGGGAAAAGTTATTCTTTCTCTCCTTAAGGAAAATCCAGATGATCTACCAAAATTTGGGTGAAGTTTTAGCTGCATCCCACTTGCAGTAATGCAAAACCATCACCAAAATCCGACAGCGCTTCCATCGCCACCAACCGGATGAAAATCCCCGAAAAAAAAGCTTCCATTGCATCAACCAAAGAGAGTATTGTGATTGCTGTTGTAGCTCAAGCAAATCATTTTAAAGCTCGTCACATGAATTTACCATCAAGAGCAGTTTTTTCACTGCTAAGGTGGTTCGTGTTCGTAGTTGGAAAACTATCTGACTGTTGGGGATTTTTTTTTATTATCTGCGCCGGGGGTCTTCAGATTTTCCCCAAAATTGAAAATTTGGTTCATTTTTGCGACTTAAAAACACATGTATTTTTTCAGATTTCTAACATTTTTATTTTTTGAGTTAGCTTCGGTTAGATTTTTTTGTAATTAAAAAATAACCATTTTTCAAAGCTACATAACTCTGTTGTTTCTCAACGGAAATTATAAAATAGCACATCAAAATGCATTGAAATTTTATCAGCATTCTAAATAGAATAGTTGAAAAAAATTAAATAATGACCTTCAACATGAAAAGTTGTAAATAAACTTTAAATGGCGTCTTAAAGTACCGTCTGCACCACCGAATATATTGCAAAAAATACCATTGTATAGCTCGATTCATGATGCAACTTTCATCTGAAGACACCAAAGTGGGCCATTAACACCTTGAAGAGTTATGAAAGGAATAATGACAATAAATCTCTTTTTTTGCATCGAAAACAAACAATGGTGGAACAACTGCACTCACATATGGAGATAGCAAGCATTTCTGACAACATGGAAACAAAAGAACTTATCAAAGCAGGTGAAAAACACTACTTTTTCGTACTTTATAGAGTGTTTGCAGCAAAACTGACTTTAAATTTTAACCAAAATTATGAGTATCGTATTTTTTAAGTGATATAACTAAGAATGGGAATGTTGCTTTTACAACCTGGTCATATACTATATAACTTATTAATTTTTCGATCAAAGATCATTGTGAAGCATAATCAATGCCAATAGTAGAAGGTTCACTCCCTGTGTTTGTATCACAAAAATGTGATTAAAAAAAATGAAATATAGACGTGCTTTACATAATTTTTATATCGGGAGCTAAGCACTGGACACCAAAATCCTTTCCCATTGATCAAAAAAGTATGAGAAAGTGGCACAAATGTTGTAGAAATAATCAAAGAGCTCAGTATGACCAGCCCAGGCTGTAAAATGATGAAAATATGATACTTTTACCATATTCGTATTCTACATTCGCCCAGTTTTAAGGTTAACCATACTAGAACGAACATAATTCGTCGTCAGTGTTTTGCTACCTCGATCGCTCACAAACGAATCTTCAGTTTTCCACCGTCCATTTTAAATCAAATCTAGGGAATTACGGATGCAAAACTTAGCGCATAAACTTCTAAAAATGACAGTAAAATGTGCATAACTTGTTGTGACCTGGTGCAAAACTGGGTATAAACGAATACGTTAATAGATTTTTGGATATAACATGAAGTCAGTTAAGCTGCAACAATCTACCGCCCCTTCTTTCATAACAGTCCCATATACAAAAATAAGCAAGCGAGACAATCAGCTTTTTCTGTTTTGGAATATATTTTTAAATTGTGACCACCATTTTAAGCATAAACGAAAATCGTTTCTAGGTTGTCATAAAAAATCGTTAGGCCTAAAATTTTCGAAATTGGGTTATTGGTAAGGTCGAGAGCACCATTTTTATTCATTATGGGACTGTTAATCGACCATATATGAAACCTTTTGCGAATCTACTAGCATAACAGTCCCATACAGAATATATTTTTCTCACCAAGCTACTTTTTAAGACTTAAATTTGATCATTTTTGAACTTCTAAATGCAATTGTCAGAAAAAGAAACATACTTTTGCAAAAAAATATCATGAATTCCACATTGTAAGTTGAATCTTTTTACGAGTTTTGATTGCATCCGATAGTTTTTCGCTCAGGAAGTCATTCCTAAGAAAGTCAGACCTGCCTTCGAAAACTAGTGTGCATCATTCGACATCAAATGAGTTAAAAAAATGTTTAAATGATTCAAATCAATAAACCAAAGACTATTTCGCCGAAAGAAACATTGAAAAGTAACCAAATCCGTGGTATTTCACATATGGGACTGTTATTCAGGTATATTTCATATAGGACAGCCACGAATTGATGTTTTTTTTCGAAATTTCTAGAACAAAACCTCTTTTTTTAGTCTTTTATGTTGAAGCCTTATGTTGACCTAAAATGACGAAAATTCATATGGGACTGTTATGCGAATAAGGACAGTCTGAAAAGGACTAAAAAATAGTGTTTTTACCAGCTTTGATAAGTTCTTTTGTTTCCATGTTGTTAGAAGTGCTTGCTATCTCCATATGTGAGTGCAGTTGTTCCACCATTGTTTGTTTTCGATGCAAAAAAAGAGATTTATTGTCATTATTTCTTTCATAACTCTTCAAGGTGATAATGGCCCACTTTGGTGTCTTCAGATGAAAGTTGCATCATGAATCGAGCTATACAATGGTATTTTTTGCAAAATATTCGGTGGTGCAGACGGTACTTTAAGACACCATTTAAAGTTTATTTACAACTTTTCATGTTGAAGGTCATTATTTAATTTTTTTCAACTATTCTATTTAGAATGCTGATAAAATTTCAATGCATTTTGATGTGCTATTTGATAATTTCCGTTGAGAAACAACAGAGTTATGTAGGTTTGAAAAATGGTTATTTTTTATTTACAAAAAAATCTAACCGAAGCTAACTCAAAAAATAAAAATGTTAGAAATCTTAAAAAAATACATGTGTTTTTAAGACGCAAAAATGAACCAAATTTTCAATTTTGGGGAAAATCTGATGACCCCCGGCGCAAACCCGTCATATAATAAAAAAAAAATCCCCTGTTATCAAAATTAAAGTCATTCATACCGTTTATGGCGATCCACCGGGCATCAAATTCAGTGTTGTTTTGTTGGATTTACTGAGCGCTCACTTAAGAGCTTGAACATTGAGCCAGTAAACAGTGCTGAGAATGTTTATGTGGTATCTGAAATGAGAAAATCTCATACATTAAGTACGAAGTTCATTTATAAACTCTAGAACCAAAAGATTCACTACGACTATACTCAGACATTGGAATTTTTCGGCGGTGTCCAATTCCCTTAAATTCTCTCGAAGTATCCGGAAAATTTCCATGCAATTACTTTGGTCTGATGAAAAGCCCATAATCGATGTTTGGAACTTTAAGAATATTTCCGAATGTACTGCAGTCCTGTCCAGGATGCAGAAATGACCTACAGTTCAGGTGTTAGCATTCCGCAATATTCGAACGATGATGGGTGGTAAAATTTTCAATAAATTAGTTTTTAAATATCCCGTTAGAGCAAGTTGACTGGTGTTGGGAAAAAGTGGTAGAAATTTTGTGAAACAATCTTTTTGTACATTTTGAAAATTTGTCCATGCAAAACATTTTCAAGATCTGTGGCCTTCTAGTTTTTTTACAACACGTGTTGTTTTTTGCGCATGCTGTGATGCAAAAATAGCAATATTTCTGTCACATACGGCTGAAAAAGAAACAGTGTTGTAAAAAAAATACAACGCCCCAAGATCTTGAAAACATTTTTGCATGGTAAAATTTTGAAAATGTCAAAATTTCTACCATTTTTCACAAACACCAGTGAACTTGCTTTTATGACTGAAACTGGAAAAGGAGTACCCAAGCAACCAAAATTCCCATAAAAAGGTTTCATAGAAGCTTAATTAGCTCTCGTTTGTGTCTGAAGAGAATGCTAATCAGCCCGAAATTTAAGTTCTTACATTTACTTTCAAGTTCGTTAAGGTGGCTGTAGAGAATGCTATTCAGCTTCTAAGAGAATGTCAAAAAACTACTACGCGCCGAAAAAAAATCCGGTTGACAGATTGCTTTGAGAACCAGATGACAGATTACTATGTTGCCGGTCTATCATGGTCTATCTCATTGATTTTAATTATGTTTTGATTACAAAAGCTATACTTACGCCTAGAGAATTGAACCGCTGCTCTTTAGGTTGCAATTTAACTTACCAGCCTCTCGACCAATCAAGCAATCATTCTCTACCATAGTAATAATAAGTATTTAAACTTCTTTTCATTTGAGGTCGCGTATGAGCGAATGCGTTGATCGGGAGCTTATACACTTCGTTTGAAGGACTGTCAGATCAATAATAACAGAATTTTTCACTTTCAAAACTTTTATTCAAACAAACCTACGACTTACATATATTATAATGAACAATATGCTATAGGAACTATATATCAAATATGACAACGTCCTCCAGCAGAAAATCGGATATTGGTGATTTCACGCGGTTTGCTCATGGGTGGTGTAAAATTTGCAAAGGTTTTCTTGAACTGCCAAACAATACAATGATTTCCGAATCGCCGGCAGGAACGATGAAACCCTCTTCAATAGCAGCGAGTGATGGTGAAAATGATCTGAAAAGAAAAAAAACAAAGATGTTAGAAATTCGGAAAATTCTTTTCAAATTTTTATTTAAACCTTTGAAAAACTTTGTTTTACTGGTTGCGTCGAAATCCATTGTAAATATCAGTTCTGATATAAACAAAACAAATACCATGACGTAAAATTGACAGACATAATTGACATGTCGCTTAGAAGTTCTGAACAGGTTCCCTAAAACACCTAGAAGTATCAGTTTGATAGCTATCGTCAAGCTAGACGGACGTATTTTATCGAAGTGCAGTTGGTTTCTTTGTTCAGCCCTACAAGGTCAAGCTATTGTCTGCTTTGCTTCATAAGAGACAACTTCTTTTTGTTTGTGGAGACGTAGATATACTATTTTTCATCAGCTGTTTATTCACCTATACAGTGGACTAAGTCCACTGACTTTACCCCGTCATGGCGGGTAAATCTCCTGGCGACACATCATACCCTATAGGAAGCAGACTACCACCTTTCATGACGAATGCGAGGAACGACGGGATAACCAGAGTCCTACTGCTACGAGCTAAGCCTTTGCCGGAACCTAGCCCTGGATCGCAACATGAATTGAATCAGCAAAACCTTCCTTCTAACCCCTTTCTGATCGCTCGGTCCATCGAAGCTGCAATCGGATATAACAACAGAATGTTGGTTTCAGCAAACAGAGAAGCTCGAGGCACACGATATGTGCTTCGAACCCAATCTCCATTAGCCTACAGAGAACTGCTTAAAATGACAAACCTGACTGACGCGTGTAAAACAGAGGTGGAAGTCATAGATCATCCAACATTGAACTTTGTCCAGGGAGTTGTTTTCGACCATGACACTGTTGGTCTCGATGAGGCGGAACTATTGGAAGAACTTAAACCTGAAGGTGTCACTTGTGTCCGGAGAATAACCAAAAAACAAGCTGATGGTAAATTCAAAAACACCCCCCTAATCATCCTTACCTTCCGTGGTACTCAACGACCAGAGCATATCCGGTTTGGTTTGCTAAAAGTTAATGTTCGGCCATATTATCCCAGTGTGTTGATATGCCGCAACTGCGCCGCTTACGGCCACCCTAGCAAGCGTTGCACCAGTTCAGCGGTGTGTATGAACTGTTCACAAAAACACCTGACTGAAGAAAATCAGACCTGCCCCAATCCATCCTTTTGTAGTCACTGCTCTGGTGCCCACTCGCCGGTCAGCAAGGACTGTCCAATTTTCCGCAAGGAAGAAGCGGTGATTCGGCTCAGGGTAGATAGAGGATTGTCCTACGTCGAAGCTAAAGCTGAAATTGAACAATGTACATCAAAACCTACATACGCCAGCAAATTACAGCACCGTCTGGACCAACACTCAGATAAAGATCGAGAAATCCAACTTCTCCGCGATGAACTCAAGAAGATACGGGAACAGATGACAGATTACCTCGCCATGAAAAAGGAACTCGAGTATCTTAAAAAACGTCAAGACGACAAAACTCTTTCCCAAGAAACATCAGGTGAAAAAGCATCAGCCATCAGTATCCATCAAAATGTTACCTCGAATCCCAGATTATCGCGGGTAGATTCCGGAAAAGGTCAGGTTAGAAAAGCGTATGAACAAGGTGCAGCAAAATCCCAACAATTGTCTCCCAAGCAATCCCGCACAGAAGTTCACAGGAGTTTGAGTAGAAAACGTTTCATGAAAAACCCCCCCACTCCAAATGATCAAATTAAAAGACAAAATCAAACCAACGTCTCTAAAGAAATCAACATCTACGATCTTGATGACGACGACTTTGATATCAGCTAAATCCATCCTCTACTCTACGGTATAAACATTCGCAACGGCCCTGGACATTCTAACGATTCTACTATGGCTAATAAAGTATTAAAAGGAAATCTTGATGACGACGAACGCAACGTAACAGGACAAGTAATTTTGGATCCACCCCTAATCCTCGGAGCCGAACATCTGATAATAAACCAAATGGTTATACCCGATATAAATGACAGCAGAGTTCCAGCTACCAGGCCCTTCCCTGTGTCAGTCCTGTCACGGAATGTGCCGGTACTAACCGATGAGCTTCGGACAGCTGCTGGCACAGGGAGCCTGAATCCCCCTCAGGCAAGTACTTCCAATAAATCTACTGTGAAATTGTACGCTCCCCAATCTTCCAACCTAACAGATGGCAGTACCACAACGAAAGTTAGCGAATCGCACAACGAACCCGTTTTTCATAACCATAACCGAAATGAAAAACAGATACTGAATGGTAGCAGAGATCCAGCCACCAGGTCTGTCCCTCTGTCAGCCCCGTCACGAGTTACTTCGACTCTCTTGGCGGATGCTGGCATAGGGAGCCTGACCCTCTCTCAGGCAAGTATTGCAAATATATCTTCCGTTTCCACGTACGCTGGCTCTTCTTCCATTCCAACAGATACTGAGTTGCAGCAAATTCAGCAAACACCATCCAGTACTTTCGCCATGCAATGGAATATCTGTGGACTTCGCACACACCGCAACGAACTGCAGATGTTGTTAACAGAGTTCCAACCATCCGTAGTGTGCCTCCAGGAAACTAATCTGCACGAACACTCTACGCCATCCAATATTATTGGTAATAACTACCATCTGATACTGGGTCCATGCTCTACCTATGGTAGACAAGGAGTTGGCCTAGCAGTAAAAGAAGGTGTACCTTTCGAAAGACTGCAAATACAAAGCGACATCCAAGCAGTGGCGATCCGAATATACGTACCGTTTGAAATGACCGTTATTTCTGTGTACCTCCCACCAAATGTTGAAACAGCTTCAGTTAGCTTTGGGAAACTTCTGGAAGAACTACCTGAACCAATGATTCTTCTCGGCGATCTTAATGCCTACCACATAGCCTGGGGCAGTGTAGTTACAAAAGCTTCAAATCAAAGCTGCAAACGTGGTAATGCGTTACTTCAACATGCTATCGATAACAACTTGATTGTATTAAACAACGGTTCTCATACCCGCATCGATCCAGTAACGGGAAAATCGCAGGCACTTGATGTTACCCTATGCTCTACATCGATATCTTCAAAATTCTTATGGAGGGTTCACACAGATCTAGCAAATAGTGACCATTTTCCAACATTTCTAGATGTAGCCGGTCCACCTGACATCATAAAATGTCGTAGGAAATGGATATACGATCGTGCTGATTGGGCTAAATTTGAGCGTTTATCTAGGGAACATTTGAATCCAGATTGCAATTTCAGCGTAGCAGAATTTTCTAAAAAATTAATTGAAATAGCTACAGTAAGTATACCAAGAACAAGTGACGTATTAAGCAAGAAGTATGTGCCGTGGTGGAACCACGATATTGCTCAGGCAGTAAAACTGAGAAGGAAACGACTTAGAGCGTTGCGAAAGCTTGATGATAACGACCCTAGAAAACCTTATGCTCTTAAAGAATTCCAACAAGCTCGTTCAGCCAGTCGAAAATTAATTCATGAAGCAAAGCAAAAAAACTGGGAACAATTTGTGCAAAACATTAATCCTGAAACACCAATGGCTAGTGTTTGGAATAGCATTAATCGGTTACAAGGCAAGAAAACGTCCAAAACAATCGTTCTACATCTCCCCGACGGTCCATCCAATGATGGAACTCTAGTGTCAAACGCCATCGCTGACGAATACGAAAAACGGTTTTCTGATGCGAGCTACTCGAACTCCTTTCTCAGGAAAAGAAGTAGACTAATTAACACACCCATTCAAAATTGTTCTATCAACTCAACCTTGCGATACAATAATGATTTCACCTTTGATGAGCTGTTGTTTGCCCTGGATCGTAGGAGTGGAAAATCTACAGGAACAGATAACATAGGTTTTCCTCTATTACAACATTTACCAACACTTTCCAAAATATGCATGCTAAATATGTTTAATGAAATCTGGCATAGGGGTCGTTTTCCAGATGAATGGAAAGAAGGCACGATCATTCCCATCCCTAAAGGAGATGGGAATCTTAGCAAACCAGAAGGATATCGGCCAATCACATTACTCAGTTGCTTAGGCAAGCTCTTCGAACGGCTCATTAATAGACGCCTCATAACGGAACTAGACATATCCAAACGTCTTGATAGCAGACAGCATGCTTTTAGAACTGGGTGTGGAATCGATACTTACTTCTCGCAACTTGAAACAATATTATCCCATGAACCCAATGAACACGTGGAACTGGTAGCTCTGGATATATCTAAGGCCTATGACACGACCTGTAGGTACACTATAATTCGTACTTTGAAGCAATGGAAAATTTCCGGACGAATGCTAAATATTTTGACATGCTTCATGAACAACAGGACTTTCCGCGTTGCAGCAAATGGTACGATTTCCAATTTACGAACTGCACAAAACGGTGTACCACAAGGCTCAATTTTATCGGTCACCCTGTTTCTTATCGCTATGCAACCTATTTTCTCAGTGATCCCACGAAATGTCAACATACTACTGTATGCAGACGATGTGCTTCTGGTATCAAAGGGTCAAAACTCTACCGAAATACGCAAAAGATTAAGAAACGCCGTCAAAGCGATAATTGGGTGGGCATCTAATGTCGGATTTAGCACAGCTCCAAAAAAGTGCAATCTCATGCACATTTGTGATTCTCCTCATCGTAAACGAGGTCGTGCTATTAAAATAAATGGTATAGCTATTCCACGGGTCCGAAAAATGAAAATATTAGGGATCGTTATTGATCAGAAAATGAATTTTCTACAACATTTCAAAGGCATAAAAGAAAGCTGTGTTAAAAGACTTAATATTCTTAAAATCTTAGGTGGTCGGTTGAAAAGAAGTAATCGTAACACACTCATTGCAGTCGGTGAATCTATTGTCGTCTCAAAATTACTTTTTGGAATAGGTTTAACCAGTTTGCGTTTCGATGATATGGAAAAAATCTTGAGCCCGATATATAATCAGATGATTCGCTTAGCCTCCGGCGCTTTTCGTACAAGCCCAGTGGATTCGATAATGGCCGAGGCAGGTCGGCTTAATTTCCGGCAAAAAATGATTGAACGTCTCTGTGTTACGGCAGTTAGAATGGTAGAAAAAGGTATAATCAATTATGATTGCCCGCTAGCGAAACGATCAGAAGAACTGTTCAAAGCCACCACAAACTTACCTATTCCGAAAGTATGTGAACCTATGAGACTAACAGTCCGCCAATGGTACCTGAAACCACCTCGTACTGATAACTATATGCGACAAAAAGTTAGAGCAGGTGATCCAAGCCCGAAAGTTTTAACCTTCTTCAATGAAATGGTACAGAACAAATACAAAAATTATTATCATCTATACACAGATGGATCTAAGTTGAGAGACGACATAGGAGCTGCTGTTTATAGTCGAGACCTAGAATTTAGCTGCTCTTTATCAAATATTTGCAGTATATTCTCTGCTGAGGCGTTTGCACTCATGATCGCAGCCGAAAAAGCCAAATTTTTGCATCGCGCGATCATTTTCACCGACTCGGCAAGCTGTATTGATGCGCTTTCGAAAGGTCACACAAGGCACCCATGGATACAAGAAACAGAAAAACATTTGATGGAGAAAAACGTGGTTGTAGCATGGATTCCAGGACACTGCAATATTCATGGGAACGAGAAGGCTGATCGATTGGCGAACCAAGGAAGAAGCAAATCACCATTAAATATACCCATTCCACCAGCAGATGCAGTCCGTTCGGTTAAAGCTTGTCTACGAGATGCGTGGCAGTTAACATGGAATCGGTCTCAAACCCTTCTACGACGTGTTAAACCTTACATTAGCCCATACACAGATAGGAGATGTGCCTCAGAGCAACGGTTGTTAACGAGATTGAGAATTGGACACACTAGACTAACACATAGCTTTTTACTTGACCGAACTTCACCGCCAGAGTGCTCTTTCTGCGGAGTTCAAATAACAGTTCAACACATTTTGGTAGAATGTCGAGGTTTTAACGAAGCCCGTGACTTATGTGGTTTGGAAGGCTCTATCTATGAAATTCTTTCCAACTGTAATGATAGGGAAAGTTGTGTTTTGAAATTCATCAAACTTTGTAATCTAACTGATAAATTGTGATAAGCTGGAAGAACGATAGACACGAAAGCCGTGAAAATGGTAAAGTGTCTCTAATATTATTAATAATAATAATAATAAACCTAGAAGTATCTTAGTGGTGCGTTAGAGAGTGTTAAGCGAACGTTATCGACCTTCTTGAAAGAAGTTGCTTTAAAAGGGCTTAGAAGTTCCGTTATCGAGAATCTAACCTTTCAAAAGGCGATTTAAGTTCCTGAGCAACTTTTACGTGAGATAAGTCTCCTGAAGGTCCCGTAAAACAGTTTTCCAGCCAAATATGAACTTCGGAGTTCAATCATTAAGTAAGAACGCGACTTTTGGTTGCTTGGGTAGGCGATGCCTAATTGACACCGCACGCGTTTTTTTCGCCCTTCTAATAATTCCAGTAATTTTCGTTTTTTAGTTTAGTGAATCTAAATAAATTGAAATTTAGTGGTATCAATGTGTAGCCGGATGTTCACAGCAGTGATGACCACCGAGATAAGTGCTTCAAGTTTAAGGATATGGTCTTTCGAAGAGGTTTATTTGCCTAATGGGGTCGAAAGAACCTTGCTTGATTGCGGTGTTGTTGTTCGTGTTGGTACTTTGATTTCGTTTTTCATTCAATGGGCCTGAAGAGATTTATGTTTAAAAACCAGTTATTGATGTATAAATTTGGTCTTGTTGAATCCCACGATTTCAATGCCAAGTTTAACTGAAAATTTGGGCTCGAAGTGCCGGATTCTTTCCTTTAGAAAAAGTGATCAATTTTATGGTTCTGGGATTTGGGATAGAAAGATTATGTTGTTTAAGTGCACGTGATAGAGAAGTGACCTTATCATGTGAAACTAATATGACACCAAGCTTATACAAATTCCCTTTTCAAATACAACTTATACCATTCTTTTCATCACGTTGCTTACGAAACGACCCGTTTAGCAACTTAAACTTATTTCACAGGAAATTTACGGAACAACCGGAGCACACTTTTAACTTTAATCCCACCCATCATATTTAAACGCTTTTTGACATTCTTTTATCTACTATTTTACGTTGCAAAATTCAAGATTTTCAAAAATTTTCGCGGACGAGAGAAAAACGCGTTCGATTGGCTAAAAGCATCGCCTACTTCGGCTGTTTATCATTGACTCGTGAACGAATAATAAAATGCAAAGAAAAAGCTCCGTCTTAGTGAACTATTGACAATGATTTTTCGTTCTGTTTGTGTTGCCTAGCATTTTCGTGGTAGCTGGACAACAGGTTTAGAAAGTGGAGTGCAGCCAGATAACGCCTGATGGTGGTACCAAGAAAGACATCGAAACCCGGATCAGAAAGGTTCGATTTGCGTTTGCGAGTCTCCGGAACATCTAGCAGTCACGCCAGATTTCACTACGAACAAAAATCCGAATCAACTCAAACGTCAAATCGGTATTGTCGTACGGGTGTGAAACTTGGTGCACATATGCTTTGACGACGCCAAAACTGCAAGTATTTGTGAATCGCTGTCTGCGGAATATCATCCGCACTTGGTGGCCTGGCAACTAGCGAAGGAGAATCATGACTCGGACCAAGTGAAGATGCTGGCTCCGGATCGTCGACAGTGGAGGTCTTGTAACAAGGCCGGAAAATCGACACGGGATCATTAAGTAAGAAGGTAAGTAATAAATTTGAACGGACTCCCATTAAAGCAGCTTTCCCAGCAGGGCAATGCCTCCCGCGCTTCTCGGTGTGGAGATCCAATCGCTGTGGCTGAGGCTCCATGAACTGAACACATTGAACCAGTCGAAACCTCGGATGATTGATGATCCCAGTGGGCGCAATGTTCTGCCGCTCCCCATCGTCCCTATGGCGAAGATGATTTCGTGCACTCCAAACTGCAAGCTTCCGATGAACGTCTGGACGGCGGTGTTGTTACGATCTTTTATCGGGGTGCTGTCAAATTCGGCGGATTATAAAGTCTGCCTGTAGTGATTTTTGCCCGATCCAGTTTGTTTTTGTGTCGACGCCGTGCGGCTACGCTCTCGAGGTCACAGTTCTTTGACGTGTCAAACATTCATCATTGTAGTATCGACCAAAGACCACTCAGGAAACTCCTCGACTGCCTAGATTCTTCTAAAACCTATGCCCACTTTCATATAATACTTTTTTAAGTAGAACCTGTTAATATCAACGAAATGTATTAGAAAGTTTATGTTACAGCGATACTACAATCATGACGTGTCCCGGCAGCAAAAGCTGTGAATCTCGCACGTACAATCATCCCGGTTCTGTTTCGAGCTGAAAAGTGCAAAAATGTGTGCAAAAAAGGGGCGTCTAAACCTGAAAAAATCACAAATTGTAGGTTATTGCATGACCATTTGTGGGGGCTTTCGGCTTACCTACGCGATCCCTTTGCTTGCCGGAATCTGTTGATACCTCCGGAAATATAGGATGCAAGGCTATATTTTTTCGACCTTCGTGTGTTTTCCGGGAACTACGGCTACTTTGAGCTGACGTGTTTGATAAAAATTGGCTCGGTACAGTGGGCCAAATCTAGTCAAACAACTTCACACTTAGTTTGTTTTTGATATGGGTTAGGGTTTAGAGTTTAGACGATTCGCTTTTATGGAAAGAGAATGTTTCCTCTCCCTCCTTCCTTTAAAATACATATAGAATTTCAGGTGAAGTCGCAGATGGAGTTTGGTATTTAGATCCACAGAACCCCTTTATCCACTTGAGCATCCGTAGATTTGGTCTCGCTCATGAGGGAAGACATTTATGTGTGGCCTTATTCAAGGTTTACACATTGTAATTGCCAAGAATAAACTACTATTTTAACACCTATTGAGCATCTTCAAAACTGTTTTCGTTATAAACGGTATTCAAAGGTATTTTGACAGTAAATTATTATTACAGTGAAATAGTTGTTATTTTTTATAGTAAATTATTAAAGCTGAATAAAAAAAATGCCTGGAAATGACCTTATTGAAAGTATGACCTAGATGTTTAGCAAATCTAGACGATTTGAAGATCTAGCGAAGACGCACTGCTTACACAATATATTTACCAAAGCTATTCGCTGTCGAAGTCATGAAATTTTGCGTTTTATTTCCGAGTTTTCTTCAAACTGTGTGTAGCCGTGTTGATTCTAACCAATCAACCTTTCCATAACGACCACTTTTTTCTCAAGTATCCCAACCACACTTCAGCCAGAAATACAGTCAAACAGCTCACGTAACACGTTATTGCTAAGTATGTCAAAGATTTCAGTTCGTCGATTGTAATGAACTGCGCCACTTGATCGTTTTCAAGCTGTATCGATAACACTCCGTACTCCCAACGTAAGGTACATTCTAGGTAGTAATCAGTCCAGTATCGGTAAATACCTGATTCAAAGATTATCCGTTGAAGTTGCTCGTACTTTGGTAGTATTGGGACCCCATATTGAAATGAATATATTCCATACCCTAGATCAATTCTTTCTGGTAAAATGTTCAGTTTCTGGTTATTTTTGATTGTGGACCAAAACTTCATCATACCACTGATGTCATCTTCCAGAACTAAATACGCGAAGCCAGAATGTAGTTTCACAAAAAAATCACCGGTAGATTGCAACGTTCCTTTGTTCATTTTGAAAACACCAGAAAAGCGTTCATATATCTGCATGCTCATTTTGACTGAGGTGTTCTGCTTTCGTAAATCCGTTATAGATTTAAGTTCAGAATAAAAAGGCCAGTTTGTAATCAATGCAGTGAGTCGGCTTTCGTAGACTGAGTGAATAACAAATACGAGAATAGAAAGTCCGGCGATTAAATATTGTTCCATTCGTGAAGTTCTAGTAAAGCTTTGAATTTGAATGTTGAACAGTGGAAACCAAATGAGATCATTGTTAAAAACCCTCGGAAATCGATACATCAAAATGATCAGCAAAAGCAACAGAACTCCACAGGCAGAAAGAAACGTTCCTTGAAAAGGTTCTATTAGAACGTCCATCAGAGATACAGCTTTATCATTTGGAACCAAAAAAACGTGAATACTCGGTGTCAACGACGCAACTTGATAATTCGGGTCGAATTCCGACAAATATAGGAATCGGTTTAACATGACTGTCGGTTGATGGAGTTCTTTAAATTTTATAAAACAATTGCCATCTCCCTTAAAGTCACATGGAATTTGTTGCAATTGTACACTCGCATTGACATGACTCATTGCGATATCCAGCAAGTGAAGGTCGATACCACTGGCACCATCTTGTGTGAAATGAACGAATGGATAGTTCTGTGTTGCAGCTGCTATCACTTGAACACCGCTTATATCTTTAATCTGGTCCGGAAACCATTGCTCATAGGTTTCGTTGAGGAATCGCGCCTCGAAGTAATTAAACACGTAGGAATAAGTAAACAACATGACTCCTAGTGAACTATTTTCCTCACGCTTATCAACAATCACGAAAAGCGTACGAAACAATCTGAAGTCATGTAACATCTGATTAACTTGCCTGACAAATGGGAAAGTCTTCATTAGTATCACCACTATTACGTGAAGAAACGTCGAATACAGCTCAAATACCGCTTTAAATTTTTCAATCGATGGATTTCCATGCTCATCGAAAACAATAATATACATCGTTGGTTTCTGAACCTCTATCGAAGAATTGAAAAATCCATGAGTTATCTTCACTGTGGGAATCAAACAGAAAACTTCCAGTTCAAATAGCTCTAAAATGTCATTCCTGTATGCCTCCGAAATTGTCGGTAAATATATCCAACAGCAACGGGTGATCTGGGGTTGCTCCCTCTCCAAGTGATACAATACTGTTGAAATCGTTTCGTTGAGACCTTCCAGTGATCCCACTTCACTAGAAAGTGAGAACACGATGAGTACAAGTAACTTGAATGAATTCATTATAGCATCTGGAATCCTTCCAGAAGGGTTCACATTTTGTAGGTAAGTTTATTCATATTTTTAATTGACTGTTTCTGTAGTCACTGCTGGTAGCAAAATCAGCTCAGATTCGAATCGAAAACGGTAATTAAGTCTTTCCTGAAGACAACCGTTTGTTTGATGAATAATTGTTTTGTTTTGATGAGAACACATGTTGCTTTTCTTTGAAACATTGTATTGTAGAGCAACTAAAAAACTGGTAATTTAAGATATTTTATTCCAATGCTGTTTGAATTTAGTTTGCAAAATTTTCGTTTTATTTTTTTCTCAATCAATTTTTTTTATTCACATAGCATTTGTCGGTAGAAACAAGAAAGTCAATTTCAAATGAATAAATTTACCCTAAATCTTAAAATTTTTCAAAGCGCTGGTTTAAGCAATTTCATTCTTGATTTTACACGACTGTATGTTCTCAAAGTATTCGGAGGAGTAGGCGTTGTTGGGATGGCAACGCACGTGTTGTTTCTTCGAATTTGTGACAATTTAACTAAATTGTATGTTTTAAAAGTGATTTTTTGATAAATTGCTCGAAAAAATGTTGAACGAGTAGCCGGTTGTCAACTGAACACTGATCAGTGGAAGTGATTTGAACGGGCTCGAGGGAGGATTGGTGCATTCAATTAACTTTGAGCAAGTGATTGTGCAACTGAAGTGTAATCTCACATGCTTCTCCGAAACATGGGAGGTTGGGTCCGTGGTATTTGAAATCTGTGCTTTAATATTGAATTCAGCATTTTGAATGTAATTTTTATTTTAAAAATATTGACCACTTGTTTTGATGGGGTGGGAAAGTTAATTTCTAATAGCGTTTTTTAGTTAATTAACAGTGGTAACCTAGTTATCCACGAGTTTTGCCCAAACTTTTTTTTAATTATTTATTTGATCATTGGTATTTTAACAACTGTGGGGTCATTCATCCCTCCTTAAGATTAATTAAAACAAAATAACAAAAACGAAATAAAACTGAAAGTTACAATTGTTTGAAGAGATTCGATTCTTTAAGTAATATAATCATCTTGTTTTCTTCTTCTGGGTCGTTTGAAAGTGCAATTTCCAGGCTTTGATTAGGTCATTCTTCCTCGATTTGATTGATCTCGTTGGTCGTTCTTGTTTGATGTGTTACCGTTTATAACAGTTGATATTTTGCATGTCGGTTTTTGTTTCTTTATTCCGTGTCATTTGTTTAATATATTTATTTTATAAATGTTAGGCAATAGTTCGAATTTAAATTTAAATAATGGCTAGGTAAAACAGACGTAACAAACATTTGACATAACATCACAACACAGAAGGAGCGAATAACGGTTCAAGGGGCGGTAATGGGAAAATCGGATGACAGGTAAGAACGAGGAGGCCGACAGAGTTTCCCTTTCGGGTGTTAGCCGCCGAGTGAAGACCACGCATGCGTTAGTTGCCAGCATTAAGGCGCAACTAGTGCAAAGTGAGTTCGACTGTGGGCCAGCAAAACGCCCTAAGACACAGCTTCTACATAATTCCGAGCTGCCGAGGCGCAATACATCTCCCGGACACGTCGGAAATTAGTGGCCCCTGGAAAGGGCGCTTCTCCTACACGTGCCCGCCACATGGTATCGTGTCTGCTCCACTATCGAACCAAGCCGGTTGATAGCCACCAAATCACCCCAGAAGATTCCTTCCTGCTTAGAGATCCTGCCTCGTTCCACCAATTAACCAGGCAAAGGATCTCTACTAGACGATACCCACTAATCGTTCTTCAGGTCACCGCTAGTGCATCGCCAAGTTTCCGGCAAGCCGCCAAGCCACAAAGAACGTATTGGTAAGCCGATCTCCGCTAAGCCAAGACCAGGCTTCCATCAAGCTCAAGGCTAAGCCAAGACCAGGCGTCACCACCTCCCAGCCATCGACGAGCCACCAGAACCACCACTTGTGAGCCGATATTCCCCGCCGCAGGCCTGTATCGACGTGAGTACACTTTAACACACACACAATACACAAAACTCCAGAAATTATAAAAACTCAATAAAACACTAATTAAAAGAAATATCATTTGTAACATCCACATCAATATCACATCCGAGATCTGGGTATAAACAGTAGGCACAAAGCCGACCTAGAGGTCCTCCGTTGACATCCAGATCGAGCTATCCAGTGCAAAAGACGGTGATGTAGACCCACCCTCACTGATCCCCAGAGGAACGACCAGGGATCCGAGGGCTTAGACCCCGTCCCCTCTGGACGTGTGGTAATAGATGGTAGCAGGGGCAGTTGATGAGGTGATGTTTAACTGTGATTCTGACGTTGCAGGATGGGCATATTGGGGGTTGATCCTTGTCCATGAGATATCCGTGGGTTAAGCGAGTATGTCCGATTCTGAGGCATGTAAGGGCTCTTCTTTCCCAGTAGGATTTCTGATCGGTCCAAGGAAGGGTGGTTCTTTTTATTTTTCTTAGTTTCGATGTCGTGTTTCTTACCCATACGGTCTCCCATTGCTCTCGGGTAGCTTTCTTGATCCATTTCTTGGCATCGTCTTGAGGAACTGAGATATTCGGGGGAGGGATCTGACTTCCCTGTGACGGGAGCTGATCGGCTGTTTCGTTTCCGGGGATCCCTGAGTGCCCAGGGACCCAGCAAAGGGTGACGTTCTTTTCCAAACAGAGTCTGATGATTTTGTCGATCCAAGGGTGGTTCCTGTTGTTTGAGGCCACCACCCGGCAGTACACTCAGAGAGTCGGAAAAATAACAGTTGATATAGATGTATGACAACAACGAGGGCGTGTGCCTCGGCGCTATAAACGGAACAGAATGTGGGAAGCGGCAGGCTCCCTCTATAATCCACGTCGAAAATACCGCAACCAACTTGACCGTTTGGGTTTCCATCGATGTGAGTGGTATTTTCGATTCATCAGTTCCAAGAAATACAATAGGGTCCTGGTTCTTCCTTCACCGGCACGAATTTTTTGTCGCAAGCTATGGTCAACTTTGGGGAGAGGGAGATTTCAGCTTTGGATTTCGGGATTGGAACGATGGCTGATTTGAGGAAGGGGAACGGGAGAAGGGAAACTACTACTCAGGAGTTCTTGGGATCTAAGGATAAATGGCGCGCTAGGTGAACGGTTGTAGGAGAGCCAACGAGTGGCTTTTGTAGAGAAAGCTTGAATGGCAATATGTTCAAATGGTAGGAGGCCGCTTGCTGTCATTAGAGATTCGAAGGGACTGGACTCAAATGCGGAACTTTTGGTCCGAACACCTTGGTTGTATAATGGTGTTAGCTTTTGTCCTCCTCGATTATAGAGATTTATTCCGTATAGGATAGATGATAGGAGCCATTGGTTAAGGAAACGGAAAAAAATTGACGGGAAGCATTACCACAGTTATGGCTGATAACTTTGAGAATATTAAGTTTGTTTTTGCAATTTTTACGGACCAGATTGGCGTGGGTTACAAACTTTAATCTGTCGTCTACGTGCACACCAAGGATGCGGATGGAACGGACTATTTCAATATTGTTGTTGTTTAGAGTTAAGGGGGGTAGTTTATTGAGTTTTCTCCTGATCCCAGATTTTTCTCCGATACCGGATAATGGTTTTTTTACTAATATTTTTTTGAATGAGTTGAGTTAGTTTTTAAATAAAAGAACTGACAACCCCTTTTTTAGTGATAGAAATAAAAAAACATTCAACTAAAAATTTTTCGACCAGTTTTTTTTTTGGCATGTATGTTGTTGAATAGAAACGTTTTGCAATCCAATTTTGGGTAGGCATTCTTGTCATACAAAGATAACATAAATATAGCAAATTTATCAACAAGAGAATCATTTAACAGAAACAACAGTATCGACCTTAATTAAGGAACTAAAATAACCGTTAACATACTTGTGAGGCAAAGAGTTGATTTATGTTGATGGGTTTCCAAAAACAATCTTATTCAATCATCACAATTCACATAACAAATTGATAAAGTAAAATAAACAAAAATAGAGGATCACTTCATTCATTAACAAAACTTTAGTTTTCTTTATGTCTCCTTATAAATATTCTTTGAAGTTTGATAGAAGTATTTTTACCCTGAAAAGTCGTTTTTGAAAATACATTAATGTAGCAGGAATAACAGCTAGGAAAACAAGTTAGCTTAGAAAATTTTAGAATATTTTTTTCATTTTCTATTAAATTTCTTATCACTGCCTCAAAGATAGAAATAGGAGATTCCTTAGGAAATATCTAGGAGCATAGGAGGTGTAGGAAAACTCGATCGCACCATTCACCAAAATGGATCCTGATCTCTACCTTTCATTAACTAACACAACTCCTTCCTTTGATGCTTGAGTATGGATTCGCAGACGTATAGACGGTTTCCATAGTTTGTGATACTAACTTATCTCTGGTTCTGACTATTTCAAAACTATTTTTGGAGTATGCAGGAGCATGAGGTTGCTAGTTGAACCTATAGAGTATCATACTAACATTCCTTCCTTTTTCCCCATTGACTACTAGGACGTGGCCGGCGCCGTTATTAATCATTTATAGAATAGGAGAGCATGAGTTTTGTACATTGAGAATGTACTGCTAATCCCAAGCACCATTCTTTTGGACTTTGTGCAAAATTGATGGCCTCGATTAATCACGGAGTAGCAACCATTGGCGAGGTAGAACTTGTTCTGCTTAGCCACGCCAGCGATCATGGAATTTGAAATGCGTAAGTTGAGTAAAGAACTAGATAAATATGTTATCAGAAGTTTCATTTTTTTTTTGTATATTTTTGATGAATGATCATATCTACACAGCATTTCAAGTTCAATGATTCAAGGTGGATATGAGTAGTCAACCAAGCTAAGCTAGTTTATTGAGTTTTCTCCTGTCGAGACCAAGGTGGAGAAGTTTCGACTTAACTGCAGAAAAGGATAAACCTGCGTGAGGTGCCCGTTTGGCTACTGAGTCGACAGCTAGTTGGAGTTTTCGACGGGCAAGCCTGGGAAAAGCAGCTTCGGCAGTTTTTACTATGTCGTCAGCGAAAACCAAGATATTAACATTGGGAGGGACATACTTATACCGTATTTTTTTCACCTGGAGGCAAACCAGAGGCAACTTAGGTTCGCTCGAAAAACGGACGGAGTCGCCCTGAGAAGAAAGTCAGTTTTGCGAGAAGTTCACCAATACTCTCAACGTTGTTGTCAAAACATCAAACAGCTGTTTTGGGCTGAAAGCAAAACAGTTGAAATAATGAACTTTATTAAACTAGTCCTGTCTCTTCCAATCGCTGAACGTAAGTGAGTTGGGAGCTTCTGATGTCCTCTGACGGAGCTGACCTAGCTTGACTTCGTAACCGGAACTACTCGATAAGACCAAGTCTAATCGCGAAGTCAAACAAATAAATCCCAATTCGCGAATTCTCGAGCAAGCTTCGTCTTCCCCTTCGGAAACCGAGTTCTAAAGGCCAGTCTTTTCCTTTCCCAAAACTCAGGTTCACAAACGCGTCCCGAAGGAGGTCATTCACCTGGCGCAAAAAGGAATGTGGTTGGTGATCTGAAGGAGGGCAGCATCTTAAACCACATGTTTTGAACCAGAAGCGTGCCTATCTATTTCAATGATGATTTCAATGATTGATCAGTTGGGGTGGAGCCTCAACTGAAGCTCAAGATTTAATGTTCATGTTGTTTATTGTATTCTTATATTAAGGTGATTTTAGCAACTTTATGTTGCAGGTATCTGTTTGTGTATGTTGAATTTCGTTAAAGCGTACCTAAATGGCCTAAATTTATTTATTGGTTTTACATCTATTTGAATGATTATTGCTGACTATTATAAATGTCTCATGTACCCGTTACAATCCTTAGAAGTAGAGTTTTTGAGTTTGGCGGTTGCTTTTAAGATAGCTGCATCGTCGACGAGAATACCATTTAGAGGAGAGCCTAGAGGTGAGAGAGTTAGAAACAGTGTGGGGGAGATCACCGAGCCCTGTGGTACACCATTGTTGATAAACTTGTGCGTGGAGTATTTCCCATCGACAAACACTCTAAAGCGACGGTTCTGCAGATAACTTTTGACGTAGTTGCCTCGATTTCCTACTGTTCCCCAATTCAGAAGGGTTTCAAGGATCAATTTTCGGTTCACTCGGCCGAATGCCTTTGAAAGATCTAGCGAAAGACATTCTTTGTGCATATTTCTCTGGGTGGCGTCATCCAGAATTTGTTCCAGACAGGAAAGCTGATCACCTGTGCTGAGGCCTGGACGAAAAGCAAATTGTCGCAGATCTAGATGGTTTCTGGCCTCAAGATAAACAGAAGTCGTCTATTGATCATTTTCTCTCGCAGTTTACCCATGCAGTCTAAAAGTGTTATAGGACGGTAGTTATCCAACAGATGCAGGTTTTGATTTAGTTTCGGGATAGGGATGACCTGGCAGAGGTAGGTTTTTGAGCAGAAGATAACTTATGCCGTCAGGTCCAGCTGATAGACCTTTAGTTTTCGCAAGGGCAGTTTCGAGTTCTCTTAAACTGAAGTCGTCGTTGTATTCTTGATGATCATTGGTGTCAAAAATAATATCAAATTCCGCGTTGGTGCTTCCAGGGGGGCAACTTACAGACTTCGAGGTGTCACCGAAAGCTTCTGCAAGACATTGGGAATCGTTGCTAAACTTGTTGTTGAGGAGGATGTGAAATTGGCTTCTCTGGTTTCCCCATTTAGTCGCTTCAGTTTGTTCCACAGCTTGGAAGAGAACTTTCTAAGAACTCATTCCAACTCTTTTTTTTCGAATCGCTTCTTCCATTGATTTCTTTCATGAAGAGGCCAAAAGCTTTCTATAAATATGTCGCAAGTCTCAATCTGTTAGTTTTGATATATTTCGTTCCGGAACCGGTCAGATTGGCCATGGCCACGACCCATTGTCCCCGAATCACTTCTCCTATTGGTTCTCTTCATAAAGAATACAAAAGCTGTATGTTAATACATTAACATATGTTAATACGTTACCGGATTGAGACTTGCGACATAAAAGCCTTTAATAATGCTTTTATGTCGCAAGTCTCAATCCGGTAACTTTGACATATTTCGTTCCGGAACCGGCCAGATTGAACCACTTCTAATAAAGGTTCCTTTAATGTTAGGCCAAGGCCCCAGAACTCTTCTCAGATAGTTTATGATCTGATCACATAATTTTTCATTATTACGAAATCAGATAGATTAGCCACATAATCGAAGCGGATTGTCCCAAGTTTTAAATTTCAGGACAATTCCACATTAGAATTCGTCATTATCTTCTCATCGACGTGACAATTCTTGGTTGCCTATTTCATTTTGTCATGATACACATACGGGAGAGACAAAAGGTTGTCGCACAGAGAGAGAAATGAAGACAAAACCACACGCCTACTTTGTCGCTTGTTTTAAGACAATATCAGGGACAATTTGATTCACTGCTCACAACACATATGAGAATGCTAGAGTTTGTTTTGATTAAGTCGTATGAACCACCTGGCATGTTTTGAGAAAATCGATTTTAAAGTTCCGAAACACCTTTTTAATTCTTACTTTGTTATTACTGGTCAAATTCGTCTGCAAATTCGAAATTTAATGTAAAACTGAACGCTAAACATGATGATGTACTTGAAACTTGCATTAATTCAGTTCTCATAAATGAAGTGGTACTTACGACATACCGTCAAACGGGGCATCCTGCAACAGCGGGGTTCGATGCAACATTTATATAACACTACATTGAATCAATTTTTAATTTAATGTATTGTAATAAAGTTATCTTTTAATGGTAACAAAATGATGACGACATAATTTCTCGCATCTTAAGCTAGTTGTCTTAAGTTTTTTATTTTTATGTAAAATTTAAAAAATCGAGCAATAAATGTACAAATTTTAACATTTTTTGATGCCGAAAAAAACTTTACCCAGTATGACGGATCGGCTTGATAAAATTACCTACAAACTTTTTACAAGTTTCCTCATGCTATACCAACATTGTTGGTGTAAAAATATTTTTCTAACAATCACCCAATTTTTTTAAATGAATATTTTTAAAATTCAGTTAGGTGTCTGGGGTTAAATGCAACAAAATGCAAATCAAAGAAATACCTTGTAAATCTCGTTTCCATGTGCTGGAATAAGAATGTTTTGCATCACGGGTTTGTAAACATTTAAATTTCATTCATCCAAACATTTATTTTTATGATTTCAGCTTGTAGATTTTTTCGTAGTATTATTTAACCCCTAAATGTATGCAGCATCCTTATTTTCAGAAAAAATGTGAAAATTTGTTTTAACAGACCCAAAAACTACTGCAATTGGTGTTGTCATGCGTAATGGTCCTTAAGGCAACGCAAATATATTAAAAACTATGAATTTTCGTACGTGTTCATAAGATTTTTTATTAAAAACAAAGTTTGTTGCAAGTTACCCCATTTTCTTAGGAGTGTGAAAATCGCATGTTTTTAGAAAATTAAAAATAACTGAGGAAACCAATAATTTTTTTAACTACGCCAATTTGATGTCCCAGCATCCTTAAAACTTTTGATGCATGAAGGATACGATTAACTGAGAACATAAGTTATTTAGAAGCCATTGAAGTTGAAAATTGTTGCATGTTGCCCCCGTTGACGGTAATGCATTTCTCTTCTGGCGCAAATGTCCTTTTGATCATTTGATAATTCTGGTTACTAAAACTGATTTGATTGGCCCAAATCCTCAGTTTTTCATTCGGAGTTGTTTGATGAAAGGTTTTAAATGGTAAAGTATCCAATTAGCACGCTGAAATCGTTGAGCGATGGCATTTGTGATTATTGTATTGTGGGACTTGCCGTTGGGAGTCCACCCGGACATTTCCGACCACTACTTTTGGCGCTACTGGCCGTTAAAAGAGTGTAAAAGAGCATCGCACATCTGATTTGATTATTTCGTTTGCCTCTTACTTACTTACTTACTTAATGATCCCGCGCCGATCCTCCGGTGCATAGGGCCGTGGTAAAAGACCTCCACTGTTGACGATCCGGAGCCAGCGACTTCACCTGGTCCCAGTCAAGATTCTCATCGACAGTTCGGATTTCAGCGGCTAGGCTTCGCCGCCACGAGTTTCTGGGCCTGCCTCTTCTTCGATGACCTTCTGGATTCCAGTCAAGCGCCTCTCTGCAAATCTCGTTTTCATCTTTTCGCAGCGTGTGCCCAATCCATCTCCACTTACGTTCCCGAATCTCGATTTCTAGCGCCCTTTGATGACACCGGCGATGTAGTTCCTCATTCGAGATCCAGTTGCCAGGCCACCAAGCGCGGATGATGTTCCGCAGACAGCGGTTTACAAATACTTGCAGTTTTCGCGTCGTCACCGCATATGTGCACCAAGTTTCGCACCCGTACAGCAATACGGATTTGACGTTTGAGTTGAAGATTCGGATTTTTGTTCGTAGAGAGATCTGGCGTGACCGCCAGATGTTTCGGAGACTCGCAAACGCAAATCGGGCCTTTCTGATCCGGGTTTCGATGTCTTTCCTGGTACCACCATCAGGCGTTATCTGGCTACCAAGATACTGGAAGCACTCCACTTTCTCAACTTGTTGCCCAGCTACCATGAAACTGGAGGGATTTCCTGTGTTGATCTCCATTGACTTGGTCTTTCCGACATTGACTTTGAGACCTGCTGCCTTGGAACTTTCGGTGAGGTCGTCGAGTTTGCTCTGCATGTCCGGTTGTGTTTGGGCGAGCAAAACAATATCGTCAGCCAGGTCAAGGTCGTTCAGTTGCTCCATTGTTAAAGGATTCCACGGCAATCCTCGGTTCGGTGCACAGTCGATCGATCCAGTCAGAATCTCATCCATTACGATGAGGAAAAGTAGCGGTGATAAGATACATCCTTGTCTCACTCCAGCAGTTACCGGGATTGGTTCGGACAAGACACCATCGTGCAAGACCTTGCACGAAAATGCCTCGTATTGTGCTTCGATGAGATGGACTAGTTTCTCTGGGACCCCTCGTCGCCTTAGAGCCGCCCAGATGTTTTCATGATTAAGTCGGTCGAATGCTTTTTCGAAATCAACGAACACCAGCAAGCACCAGTTTGCCTCTGGAATGAAAAAATGATACTAACTATTCACACAGTGGAAAGTGAAGCTGATGGTACTCACCAACGCTAATTTGGAGCCAGTTATTTTATTAGGACAGCTAAGACCACTCCTGGACACAGTTTTCGATTGAATTTACACGAATTTTCACAATTTGACAACAAACTTTACGCGACGAAGCATAACGTCGTTAAAACCAACCTGACGAATTGTTTTTAGCGACCTTTTGCATCCCGGCAAATACACGGTAGCGCAAAATGACGCAAAAATCAAGTTGCACTGAAAAATGAGGAAGTCATCATACGTCCTAAATTCAAATCATTGTGTAAAAGTTATTCGATGATAAAATGAAACCAATTTTTTACCAAATATAAAATACATGGTTATCAATCGTTTGCAGCAAATAACTCAGTTTTGTTTATATTGGTTCATACGACCTAATCAAAACAAACTCTAGAATGAAAATGTGGAGCGATCATTTTGAGCGAAATTTCCGTTACTTTAACGTAGCCTGATTTTGCCTGATTTTTATTTCACCAGATTCCTGATTTTGGGAAAAGAAAGATGTTGGCAACCCTGATTGTGTAACAAAGTCTCATGTGAGGTTAGAAATAAAACGTGAGACGCGAGTAGGGACGACAGACTTGCAAAGACAAAATGTCAGAAGATGTTAAGTTCCATCAAACTCAGATTTTGGGTCATATTGAAAATTCACAGTCTGATAAATGTTTTAATGGATTCAATAAATGTTTGCAACAGGTTACTGCAAATCTGTAAAATTTCACTAGCCGCACTTCGATTAAGGAATGGTTTAAATAAATTTGAAACAGTTATATCTCCTGTTTCGAGCTCTTCGTTTGAAACGAGTGATTAGCAGCGCTTTCACTTGAGAAAACATAACATTAAAGATTTGATAGAAGATTCAAAATGACAGTTCAGAGACGTAGTCGTCTGCCATCGTGGAGGAAAACTACTGTCAGTTTTAGTGTTTTTCTTTCCTTAGCTTTAAGTTCGCAAAATTTAGGGCTACCAGTTGGCTAAAGCTTGAACCTTTCTTGATTTGACAAACCGGAAGGCATTCTTTGCAAAACATTAAAATATGCACTAAACAACATTTCAATTTTCAGTTTCAAACTTTGTCAAAAAAAAAACAGAAACTGGAAGCCCCTTCGACGAGCATCACAAGAGGATCCCATTCGATAGCGAACTTTATTATTCCATTATTGCTTGATACTTTGTGCCGTTTCCATTTCATTATGCACTAGCAGCAACAGAAGTCGACTTACTGTTGATAAGACTTCAGCTTCTGAACGAAATGCTTTTCAAGAGTCACTAATCCTCATGCTGCTGAATAACTTAACTGCTAATGGCAGCTGAATGGTCAACAAAAAAAATCGATAACTGGAAGAAAGCTAATCCAATTTTCCGTGTTCTTTCATAAAAAATTAAAAGACGCCCTTTTGTTTACGACTGAAAATGTACGATTCTTATTGCCAATGTTTGTGATGCCTTAAATGCGAATGATTTTTGATTCAGTGCCCGGACAGGAACTTGGCCTTGAACTCATCAGCGCCGGCCTGGTTAAGGGCATAGCCGGGGGCGTTCTTCTTGCATCGTTCCAACCATGCATGGACATTCGGGTACTTGGCAAAGTCGAATCCGGCCACCTCGTAGGTGGCAGCACTGGCGGCCAAACTCAGATCGGCAATGGTCAGCTGATCGCCGGCCGCGTACTGATGGCCCTCGAGGAAGGTGTTCAGGAATCCGACGGCTTCCTCCATCTTCTTCAGGTTGTCCGGGTTGGCCGGTGCCTTGGCGAAGATCTGCGGGTACCAGTAGTCTCCGAACCGCTGGTAGAGCGTTCCCATGTCGAAGAACAGCCGCTGGTTGACCAGGGCCCGCTTCTGGGGATCCTTCGGGTACAGGGAATCGTCCTTGCCGTATTTTTCCACCAGATAGGCACAGATGGCGCGGGATTCCCACAGGGCGAACCCATTATCGACCAGCGTTGGGATGCAGTGCTGCGGGTTGATCTGTGGGGACCAGGGTACAAGGTAAAATAATTAGTAATGTTCGAATTGTGTAGAAAGGTCGAGTATACATGCTAAGTAGATGAGGGCTTGGTGCCACAGCAGCCAATCGTTATTTTGATTTTTGTGAATCTTGGCTAGACTAGCCAGGCCAGATATTATAGGAAGACCATTAATAATACAAGGTTGTGTTGATCTAGCTTCAAAAGGGGTTAAATTTTTCAGTAGACTGTTCGAACTTTAAAGATATAAGTCCCTTAACACCGATGTCTGTATTTGTGAAATATGATCTCAGAGCTCATACCAAAATCGATTATTTGATGTCATGTATCTTATGATTATCTGATGTCTGATGTCTGATGTCTGATATCTGATATTTGATGTTTGATTTCTGATGTCTGACGTCTGATGTCTGATGTCTTGTGTCTGGTGTCTGTCTCAGATGTATGATGTCTGATACTTGATGTCTGATGTCTGACGTCTGACGTCAGATGTCTGATGTCTGATGTCGGATGCAAGGTTGCCGAAATCATAGAAAAATCTGTATTATCACAGAATTTTGAGCAAAATTTCGTCACAGAATCTGTGTCACAGATCACAGAATTTTTAAAATTTTCACAGAATTCACAGATTTTCTTAGTTTTGTTCAGATTTTTAAAAATTATAATTTTTTTGTCATTCTCAACTTTTTATTTCTGACTATAATTAATGAAAATTTGAAAACAAGGTAATGTAAATTGTTTTTTTTTCAATTAAAATTGTAAGAAATTTCCAATTTGTTGATATTTGACATGATTTCCCTATGAACTTCATGGAAAAAGCGTCACAGAAAACCGTCACAGAATTTTAGGTTCAAATCACAGAATTCGAGATTTTTTTTTGTCGAAAACACAGATTTTTTTTTCGGCAACCTTGGTCGGATGTCAGATATCTGATGTCGGATGTCTGATTTCTGATTATGATGTCTCACGTATGATGTCTGATGTCGGATGTCTGATGTCTGATGTCTTACATCTGACATCTGATGTCTGACGTCTGATGTCGGATGTCTGAAGTCTGATGTCTGATGACTGATGGCTGATGGCTGATTCCTGATGTCTGTCCTAGATATCTGATGTCTGAAATCTGATATCGGATGTCTGATGTCTGATTTCTGTTGTCTGATATCCGACGTCTGATGTCAGATGCCTGATGTCTGTCTCAGATGTCGGATGTCTGTCTCAGATGTCGGATGTCTGATATCTGGTGTCTGACGTCTGACGTCTGATGTCTGATGTCTGATGTCTGATGTCGGATGTTTGATTTCTGATTTCAGATGTCTCACATCTGATGTCTGATGTCTGATGTCTGATGTCGGATGTCTGATGTCTGATGTCTGATGTCTGATATCTGATGTCTTATATCTGATATCTGATGTCTGATGTCTGATGTCTGATGTCTGACGTCTGATGTCTGATGTCGGATGTCTGATGACTGATAGCTGATGGCTGATGGCTGATGACTGATGTCTAATGTCTGATACATGATGATTTACGATGTTTGATGTCTGATATCTGATGTCTGATGTGTGATGTCTGATGTCTGATGTCTTATGTCTAATGCCTTAAGACTCCTGACTCATTTTTCCTGTAAGTTTAAAAATTTTACGTCTCATATACTGAACACTGCTGCTGTTGTTCATCTCTTTATTTTTTTTTATAAAAAAAGCACTAAAATGTTGTTTCACCATATTCATTTTGTAAAAGAATATCAATGATACATAAACCAATACTAATTTAATATGTTCATTGACACGTGCGGCGAGATGAAACGCTAGGTAGAAGAATTTGTAAAGGCATGAAGAATAGGCGGATAGGCAAGCATCAGATGAGCTTCGTAGGATAAAGTTTGGATAGGTGTTGAAACTGTAAGTCTAGGGCATTTTTTTATTGGAAAGCATGGAAGTGTGGTGGTGCTGTGTTTAGGAATGTGTTGATCAAAAGTCGATCACGCTTCCTATACAGAGTAGTCTGTTGTACGGCAAAGGCGTACCACCACACTTCCATGCTTTCCAATAAAAAAATGCCCTAGACTTACAGTTTCAACACCTATCCAAACTTTATCCTACGAAGCTCATCTGATGCTTGCCTATCCGCCTATTCTTCATGCCTTTACAAATTCTTCTACCTAGCGTTTCATCTCGCCGCACGTGTCAATGAACATATTAAATTAATAAATTTATCGGCGATTAAAACTTATCATCAACCAATAATTTGACAAAAAGGGGGGTTAATAAATGGGAATAAACAAATTACGATTCACTTAGATAATTTTCGCAAAGTAGGGACGCCGAGTAGATAAAATGTGAAACATCAACAAGTAGCAACTACTCTAAGCGAAACCCAAAAATTGCAATCATCGCTAGAATCGGGTGCGCATCTAAGAAAGCACATGTAAGTCGGTGTGGTGCTACGTTTTTGCCTGACTGTGTATTGACAGTACACAATCCAACTGGCCTGCTGTGTTTAGGAATGTGTTGATCAAAAGTCGATCACGCTTCCTATACAGAGTAGTCTGTTGTACGGCAAAGGCGTACCACCACACTTCCATGCTTTCCAATAAAAAAATGCCCTAGACTTACAGTTTCAACACCTATCCAAACTTTATCCTACGAAGCTCATCTGATGCTTGCCTATCCGCCTATTCTTCATGCCTTTACAAATTCTTCTACCTAGCGTTTCATCTCGCCGCACGTGTCAATGAACATATTAAATTAATAAATTTATCGGCGATTAAAACTTATCATCAACCAATAATTTGACAAAAAGGGGGGTTAATAAATGGGAATAAACAAATTACGATTCACTTAGATAATTTTCGCAAAGTAGGGACGCCGAGTAGATAAAATGTGAAACATCAACAAGTAGCAACTACTCTAAGCGAAACCCAAAAATTGCAATCATCGCTAGAATCGGGTGCGCATCTAAGAAAGCACATGTAAGTCGGTGTGGTGCTACGTTTTTGCCTGACTGTGTATTGACAGTACACAATCCAACTGGCCTGCTGTGTTTAGGAATGTGTTGATCAAAAGTCGATCACGCTTCCTATACAGAGTAGTCTGTTGTACGGCAAAGGCGTACCACCACACTTCCATGCTTTCCAATAAAAAAATGCCCTAGACTTACAGTTTCAACACCTATCCAAACTTTATCCTACGAAGCTCATCTGATGCTTGCCTATCCGCCTATTCTTCATGCCTTTACAAATTCTTCTACCTAGCGTTTCATCTCGCCGCACGTGTCAATGAACATATTAAATTAATAAATTTATCGGCGATTAAAACTTATCATCAACCAATAATTTGACAAAAAGGGGGGTTAATAAATGGGAATAAACAAATTACGATTCACTTAGATAATTTTCGCAAAGTAGGGACGCCGAGTAGATAAAATGTGAAACATCAACAAGTAGCAACTACTCTAAGCGAAACCCAAAAATTGCAATCATCGCTAGAATCGGGTGCGCATCTAAGAAAGCACATGTAAGTCGGTGTGGTGCTACGTTTTTGCCTGACTGTGTATTGACAGTACACAATCCAACTGGCCTGCTGTGTTTAGGAATGTGTTGATCAAAAGTCGATCACGCTTCCTATACAGAGTAGTCTGTTGTACGGCAAAGGCGTACCACCACACTTCCATGCTTTCCAATAAAAAAATGCCCTAGACTTACAGTTTCAACACCTATCCAAACTTTATCCTACGAAGCTCATCTGATGCTTGCCTATCCGCCTATTCTTCATGCCTTTACAAATTCTTCTACCTAGCGTTTCATCTCGCCGCACGTGTCAATGAACATATTAAATTAATAAATTTATCGGCGATTAAAACTTATCATCAACCAATAATTTGACAAAAAGGGGGGTTAATAAATGGGAATAAACAAATTACGATTCACTTAGATAATTTTCGCAAAGTAGGGACGCCGAGTAGATAAAATGTGAAACATCAACAAGTAGCAACTACTCTAAGCGAAACCCAAAAATTGCAATCATCGCTAGAATCGGGTGCGCATCTAAGAAAGCACATGTAAGTCGGTGTGGTGCTACGTTTTTGCCTGACTGTGTATTGACAGTACACAATCCAACTGGCCTGCTGTGTTTAGGAATGTGTTGATCAAAAGTCGATCACGCTTCCTATACAGAGTAGTCTGTTGTACGGCAAAGGCGTACCACCACACTTCCATGCTTTCCAATAAAAAAATGCCCTAGACTTACAGTTTCAACACCTATCCAAACTTTATCCTACGAAGCTCATCTGATGCTTGCCTATCCGCCTATTCTTCATGCCTTTACAAATTCTTCTACCTAGCGTTTCATCTCGCCGCACGTGTCAATGAACATATTAAATTAATAAATTTATCGGCGATTAAAACTTATCATCAATAAACCAATACTATACAAGAATCCATTTTTTTTAGTTGACTTATTTTTTTTTCAATTCAATCGTTTAAACAGTGTCATTATCGCCATAATGAACAGATTCTTATAAGAGACTATTGAAAACAGGGCGATCGCACAAACTTTTTCTTCATCAACCACCGATTGCGTTTTGTTCAATTTCGGGCTCTTATCGGCAAGTGCAAAACGTTTGCTTTTGAAGATGCGTTTGGTAACAGCGTTTTTTGTTGTTGTAATATTCACTCTGCATTGTGTAATCAAACAGACTGATAGCAGCATTCTAAATATTTGGCTCGAAAAAAAAAGTAAAACAAATTTGTGTTCAGTTCATTGCCTCCAATCACCACATACCAGGCTCGGCGATAAGATAAACTGTGAACTGGGTGTGCAGACAGATTTCTTTTTTTTTCGCTAGAAAATGTATTGTTGAAAAACTGACTGTTCCATAAAATCGCAAGTGCTCAACTGTGTTCTGGACGACGTTTTGTTTTGTCCTTTAATTCAAAATTCAATGCAAATATAAGTGAATCACCCTCACGAGTGTTAAACTGATGCGAAGAAATGATTGTTACTCAAAACATATCTTAAATGACTTTCAGTCAGTTCGATGAATATTGAAACCACAGAGAACAGACGAACAAGCTAGCCCACGAAACTTGTGTAAAATTTCCAACAATCGTTTTGAACCAATTTTTGTTTTCTGGCTGGGCCACCAGATGTCTCTAAACACACCAAAGAGAACTGTCAAAACCAAACTGAGAGAAAAACAAAATTTTGGTCAGTTTTAAACAGGACGCATGAACTGTTTGGCATGTTTCAAGAAAATTTCTATTAAAGTTTCGTAACATTTTCATCCTGTTGCATAATGTAAAAATATCGTAAAAGTTAATCGCTATTTTCTTTAAGCTAGAAGAACTGATCATACTGACTGGACACTCGATTTCTTTTTCTGGATAATTTTCCAACAGTACGCAATATCGATTCCAGAGTGCGCATCGATCGATTTGAAGAAATGCTATCCCAGTTAGGAAATGCCACCCAACTTATAAAAAAACAGGCAATTTCAACGATAAAATCTGGCTAAACAGGTACATTTTTCCTACAGGGCATTTTTTGTCACAGTTTTCAGGTTCGTCACCTGCCGTCGGTATTGCGAACCTACAAAATCTGACCAAATGAATGAGACAGAAAATGGTTGAATTTTTGTGTCATGTCAGTGTGATCAGGGCTATAAGTGCCAAATTATGAACAGTGGGTTGCAAAAGTGAAACTTGAAAGTAACCCGCTTTAAGATGTCTAGAATCAGTTCTGATGGATAAGAGTGATCGTCAATAATGTTCATAATTGACTGGATATTGCCAAATCGTCGATTGATGATAACCGTTCAAAAAGTGCAAAAACTTATTGTAAAACTGTTAGTTATTTCGACTGCCTCAGTAGTAAATTTTTAAATTTACGTAACATTTTGGGTTAGTCTGGGGGACATCTGATGATGGGTGAAGAAAAGTTACCCGAAACATTACGTAAAAAAAAGTTGTTTCACTCACCGAAAAATTCAACAAATAAAACTGAGGAGACCCGAGTAGGCGTTGGTAGGATCAGACGTTTAATTTTTTTCCGCGCGTGTCAAAATCGTTGTCACAAAATTCTTTTCCATTTTATTCGATAAGAGGAAAATTAAATTTCGCAGTTTGCTCTAATAGTGGAAGTGGAGATGGATTAGCCTTAAAGGTCCTCGAATTCCGGTGCTGCTTCCAGAATTTCCTAAAGCAAGTGAATAAGTCTAACGAGACAGTGTTGTTCCCCCGGCCGGGTGTGGTGTGGTCCATTGGCCGGACTGCGGACGAGTCTGCCTGCAACGTCCTCTTTGGCAAAAATTCAAGTGAACCGAAGCTAAGTATTCTTTTTCTTTTTAATTCATTTTAAAGCGAGTTTCATGAATTTGAAAATGTTGTTTTGCAGCGGTTTGTGATTCACTTTAAGTGCTTCGAGAAGCATTAAAATTCTGATTTAATTTCCGAACCGTTTTGAAGTTTTAGTTTAGATTGAAGTTTTCGTTTAAGCATTTCACGGTTCGTTTTTTTATATCATGATTTTTTTTATTCTGCTACTGATTACTTTTTAACAAAATTTACTCGTTATTACGATGAAACTGTGAAATCTGACTGACTAAAATTTTTAGAGAAAGCACTTTTAAAATCAAATTTGACAATATAAATCGTATTCTTTCACGAGTTTTTTTTAATCAGTAATGTAAATAAAAATTTAATTTAATTTAAATTAAATTTAGAAGAGCGAAATCAAGTCCCTGAAATATTAATCTGTAACAATGTCATTACTTGGATTCTCATCGTTTTCAGATCAATCGTTAAAAATAATATAAGCATATTCGAATAACTAGGATCAGAATAATAGGTCAAAAATCTCAAAAATTTCCCAGACTTTTTGTTTTGTTATTGTTTTAGCAATTGTTTTTATAATGTGTCAACGTAATATCTAACGAACAGAAGTAAGTAATTTACTTGCTTTAAGAGGAAGCATTTTTCAATTTGTCTTTGTAGAAAAGCTAAAATACTGTGTAGCGTAAAAGTTCGTGAGCTGAAATACTTAATTACCAAAAAGTATTGAATTTTCTGCAAACCTTTCTCAAAATTCAACATTTTATCAAATTGCATAATCTACAACTTTTTGATTCTTCATTTAATGCTTTTTAGTGTTTATTTGTTAATTCTGTTCAAGAGTCGTTCCGACAATTAGTGATGTGTTAGTGTGTAAAGTGAGGGAAACAGCTAGCTTGTAGGAAATTCAATTGGTTGCTTTTCTAATTATTTGAGAGTTATAATTGTTTTCATATTTTTTAATTTAAACACCTCGCAGATATTATTAGGAGTTCCTTACGAAAATGTCTAGGAATAAGGAGGTGTAGGTCAACCCAAGATCGCACCATTTTCCAAGAATGGCTCCTGATCCAAACCTCTCCCTTACTAAAAAAAAACTCTTCCTGAGATACTTGAATATCTATAGATTCGCAGACATATAGACGGTTTCTATAGTTGGTGATACTGACTATCATTGTTTCAGAGTTTTCAATATAAGCTTTTTAAGAAATTTGAATAACAGAATTGTGGTTGATCCTAAAAAGTATCTTACTAACAATCCTTCCTTCATCCCTCTTTGACTACTAGGACGTGGCCGGCGCCGTTATTGATCTTTTTTTATTTTTGAGGGAGAGCATGAGTTTTGTGCATTGAGAATGAGTTGCTAATCCCAAGCTGCATTCTTTTGGCCCTTGTACAAAATTGATGGCCTCGATCAATCACGGAGTAGCAACTATTGGCGATGTGGAACTCGTTCTACTTAGCCGCGCCAGCGGTCATGAAATTCGAAATGCATTGGATGACTCGATACAATATAATATTATATTTTTATTAAAACCATGAGAAAATGGTGGTATTTTTGAAGACTAATTAAAGCATTTCGAGCTTAATGATTTAAGGTGGATATGAGTAGTCAAACAAGCTGAGCTAAGCTAAGCTAAAAATTCAACAAGTTAAACCCGTATCAAATAAACGAAATGAAGTTCTTTCCAGTCAAAAGTAGCTCTTATTGCATTTATCTAGCAATAAATTGAACCTGTCTATTTTAGAGCGGCATTAGTTTGATTATTCATGAGTTTATAAACAATTTCGCCTTTTCGAAAACCGAGCACTTGGAAATATGATTTGTAAATTTTGAACGGCGCAATAGATGGCACTGTTTCAAGTCAGTTTTCAACGTATTTTTTTGGATGTCAACATTTGAAATTTTACACACTTTTTTGAAGATTTTTTGTTCGAGCTTGTACGTCTGTTCTCAGTTATGAAACTTCTTTCTTGTTTTGCCAAGAAATAGGGAACAAATAAATTTGCTTCTAATTAAATTCGAAATTTTAGCGTTCGTTTTCTTATGGATCTTGGCTTTGCTTCTAATTTAACCTAGTTTGATTTTATTAAAATTTAAGACTACTGAAACAAAGTAGAGAACCTACATTATAAAAGAAACGACAAATGAAGGCTCAAAGTTCCAATCGATACAAAAGAATTGTCAAAGTTGATTCCAATGGGACTTATCAAGCAAACTGTAGCGACACCATGTCCTCCATAGTTGAGGTAAAGAATAATTAGGAAGCTTTTGGGAACAGTCATACTTTTTTCCTAACTACAAAACTTCAAAGATTTGCCCCGCATCGCGAATCGATTCAAGCTTTCGCACAACAACATTTCGCGTCCTGGCACAATAAGTTGGAAAGGGTCAAACCGTTGCATCGATGAAAAGTTTTTGTGTTATCGTTGAATGGGCCAGGGTATTTGGTAGAAAAATGAATGTCGGCAGTTTGACGATCCTTAGTTCAAAATAATCGTAAAAAGTGGAACGATTAGAGTTCAGAATAGAAGGGTTTGTCAGATGGTAAGGTAGCTTTATGAATGAAAGTCCAATTCACGATGTCAGTGAAGATACGAGTTGGAGTTTTCTTTTACACCCATCAGCGAAACAGGTTTTCAGATAACCAAATTAGAGCGCTTTATTAAAATAAATATTGCCAAAACAAATTTTAACACCCAAACGAAACACACTTCGCGCAGGCTCAGCTCAGTCGAAGTATTTCTTGAACTCGGCAGCTCCGGCCTCGTTGATGGCCGTTCCGGGGGCTTCCTTGCGCAGCCGAGCGTACCAGCTGGATACGTTCGAGTACTTGGCCAGATCGACCTTGGCCACATCGTAGGTTGAGATCGTCGCCAGGATGCTCAGATCTGCAATGGTTAGGTGATCACCGGCCACGTATTTGCCTCCGGCCAGGAAGGTGTTCAGGAACTCGAGCGCTTCGTAGATCTTCTTCTCCAGCTCCGGGTTGGCCGGCTGCTTGGCGAAGACCTGCGGGTAGAAGTAGTCGGCGAACCGCTGATACAGGGTACCCTGGTCGAAGTATAGTCGCTGGTTGACCACGGCCCGCTTCTGGGGATCCTTCGGGTACAGGGAATCGTCCTTGCCGTACTTCTCCGCCAGATAGGCACAGATGGCGCGGGATTCCCACAGGGAGAACCCATTATCGTCCAGGGTTGGGATGCAGTGCTGGGGGTTGAGCTGCGAGCAGGACGAGGGCGAAACACATTTATGGGTATTTTAGGGATTAGTTGATTTCACTTTTTATGGTTATTTTACAGACGTGCACGAACAAAAACACATTGAACTGCGACCGGTGCTTGATGAAACATTGTGCTGAATGGCAATTTAAAATGCTTTAAAATGAATTTTCCCAATGAAGATTTTGTGCTAAGTGAGATGTGCAAATTTGTGTGATTTTCATGCTGAGATTAAGTGTTTGAAGCAGTTAACGTTTCGAATAAGCAAACAGAGAATTTGAGCAAGCTTGAATAGCAAATCATTAAAAATTGACTTTTCGTTTGCTCTCAAACAGATGGACTAACACTTGAGAGGCATAAGAAAAAGCACGATAGTTGAGAGCGAACTGACAGCCTTTATCATTGCATGCGCTCTCTCGAATGGTTTACTCCCTCAGCTGCTTGGCCAATAGACTGATTTGGGGTCATTTTTGAATTTCTCAAACCCTGGGGTCTAAAAAGCTTCGTCTTGGTAAAAAACTCATCCATAATTTTTTGCAGAATTTTTAAGTAACGTTTACATGAGTAAATTTTAACTTTTAGGTTTGTATGAGAAAATTGAATATTTTATAGTGAAAAATCAAAATAATTTTTTATTCTTCTGTGGAACCGAGCCAGCTGACAGTTTTTGTGCCAATTTATGAAATTCCGAAAGGAAATTTTCCGCTTAACAACTTTGTAGAAAATCGTAACTTCGTACCTTATTAGGCAAAAAAGCTATAGCTATAGCTTATTAGCTGTTTAGCAGAGGTATGTCTTTTCGCATTGATAAACTTCGCGAGACTCCAGGAGTGATGTCAATTGAATTTATTATTTATCAATGCGAAAAGACATACCTTTGTTAAACAGTAATAACTTTTTCCAAAATTCCAGCGCCGAATTTGCTAACTTTCATCCGTTCTCGAATAAAAAGATCTCGAAATCGTCCATTAATTTGAAAGTTAAAATCACAAAAACCATCGGAAAATGAGAAAAAAAAGTTGTTCTAACATGCTTTGTTGTGAAGAAAAAAAATTGTTTTAAATCAATGGGGTTGTTATGTAAATAATTTTTTATTTTTTTGAAGAACTATATATCAAAGGAAAATATGCTCTAAAAGTTGACTTGATGCTTAAGATGGTCAGCTTTTTACAAATCGAACATAATTTTGATCATGTTTTTTTTTCAATAATCATAAAATAATAAAATAAAAAAACAATCCGTGAGTATTAAAATATCGATAGTGAAAAACACTTCAGCACTTAAAATTTTAACGTCAATTGTCAAAATTGGAAAAATTGACAAAATTGACAAAATTGACAAAATTGACAAAATTGACAAAATTGACAAAATTGACAAAATTGACAAAATTGACAAAATTGACAAAATTGACAAAATTGACAAAATTGACAAAATTGACAAAATTGACAAAATTGACAAAATTGACAAAATTGACAAAATTGACAAAATTGACAAAATTGACAAAATTGACAAAATTGACAAAATTGACAAAATTGACAAAATTGACAAAATTGACAAAATTGACAAAATTGACAAAATTGACAAAATTGACAAAATTGACAAAATTGACAAAATTGACAAAATTGACAAAATTGACAAAATTGACAAAATTGACAAAATTGACCAATTGACAAAATTGACAAAATTGACAAAATTGACAAAATTGACAAAATTGACAAAATTGACAAAATTGACAAAATTGACAAAATTGACAAAATTGACAAAATTAACAAAATTGACAAAATTGACAAAATTGACAAAATTGACAAAATTGACAAAATTGACAAAATTGACAAAATTGACTAAATTGACAAAATTGACAAAATTGACAAAATTGACAAAATTGACAAAATTGACAAAATTGACAAAATTGACAAAATTGACAAAATTGACAAAATTGACAAAATTGATAAAATTGATAAAATTGATAAAACTGACAAAATTGACAAAATTGACAAAATTGACAAAATTGACAAAATTGACAAAATTGACAAAATTGACAAAATTGACAAAATTGACAAAATTGACAAAATTGACAAAATTGACAAAATTGACAAAATTGACAAAATTGACAAAATTGACAAAATTGACAAAATTGACAAAATTGACAAAATTGACAAAATTGACAAAATTGACAAAATTGACAAAATTGACAAAATTGACAAAATTGACAAAATTGACAAAATTGACAAAATTGACAAAATTGACAAAATTGACAAAATTGACAAAATTGACAAAATTGACCAAATTGACCAAATTGACAAAATTGACAAAATTGACAAAATTGACAAAATTGACAAAATTGACAAAATTGACAAAATTGACAAAATTGACAAAATTGACAAAATTGACAAAATTGACAAAATTGACAAAATTGACAAAATTGACAAAATTGACAAAATTGACAAAATTGACAAAATTGACAAAATTGACAAAATTGACAAAATTGACAAAATTGACAAAATTGACAAAATTGACAAAATTGACAAAATTGACAAAATTGACAAAATTGACAAAATTGACAAAATTGACAAAATTGACAAAATTGACAAAATTGACAAAATTGACTAAATTGATAAAATTGACAAAATTGACAAAATTGACAAAATTGACAAAATTGACAAAATTGACAAAATTGACAAAATTGACAAAATTGACAAAATTGACAAAATTGACAAAATTGACAAAATTGACAAAATTGACAAAATTGACAAAATTGACAAAATTGACAAAATTGACAAAATTGACAAAATTGACAAAATTGACAAAATTGACAAAATTGACAAAATTGACAAAATTGACAAAATTGACAAAATTGACAAAATTGACAAAATTGACAAAATTGACAAAATTGACAAAATTGACAAAATTGACAAAATTGACAAAATTGACAAAATTGACAAAATTGACAAAATTGACAAAATTGACAAAATTGACAAAATTGACAAAATTGACAAAATTGACAAAATTGACAAAATTGACAAAATTGACAAAATTGACTAAATTGACAAAATTGACAAAATTGACAAAATTGACAAAAGTTAGCTCGGTTTCACAGTAGAAACAAAAATGATGTTTTTTTTCTGCACAAAATATTCAGTTTTTCTAACAAACCTAAAAGTTCAAATTTACTCATGTAAACGTAAGTTAAAATTCAGCAAAAAAAAGTGGATGAGTTTTAATCCAAAACGGAGCTTTTAAGAGGGTTTGAGACATTCATAAATTACCAGAAATCGACTCAGTCTTGTAGGAAATTTAGATAAAAAAAAAATATATAAATGTTCTAAACACGAATCCGTAATCATTCAAAAATCGGGGCTTGTGATATAGCTCAGTTGGCAAGTCTGTTGTCACCTGAGCAGATGTCCGCGAGTTCGAGCCCAAGAGTAAACATCGAACACAGTTGTACCGGATAAGTTTTTCAATAACGATCCGCCAACTGTAACGTTGATAAAGTCGCGAATGCCATAATGATGGTAAAACGACTATAATCGAAACAAAAAAAAAATTCAAAAATCGGAAAATCAATCTGAGAAATATTATCCAGAATTTCGCATTGTAAAAAAAAACTCAGAACAGTTTTTTGAGTACTGGATGGTTTTTAAATAAAAGTGTTCAAAATCACTACATAAAACTGTCAAGGATACTTTTTAGCTAGCTTAATCTAAATAATTTGAAATTTTAAAAAAAATTCAAATACTGACGGTGCCTAAAGGTTGAATTTTTTTTTTGTTTTCTTAAAAGGATATTGCTAGTTTTTTTTTTTAATCCTGTTGATTTGCTCAGTCCGTTTAATTCATGTTGGAGTGAAATTTTCTATAACAGGGTATCGTCATGTTTATCGAAAAATATTCAGTGTATTTGACAAAAAAAATCTCGAAACCTGCGATTTTAATCTGCGGTTTTCTTCATTTTCATGAAGTTCATTAAGTACCATGTGAAACATCAAGAAATTGGAAACTTTTTACAAATTTTATAGGATATAGTAAATTTACATGACCTTGTTTGCATATTTTCATAAATAATAGTATAAAAAATCGAAAGTGACATAAAAAATTTTAATATTGGACTGTACAAAATTGAAAAAATCTGTAAATTCTGTGAAAATTTTTAGAATTCTATTATTTGTGACCTAGATTTGGTGACAAAGTTTTGCTCAAAATTCAGTGTAGAAATTCTGTGATTTTGGCAACTCTGGGTATCGTACGTTGTATCTCAGATTGTCTTATTATGATTTCGTTTGTTTGTGTGTGAAAATCTTATGCAGCATGATTTAGTTTTCCAGAATTTTCTCAAAACGCTTTCGGGCCGGGCAAATCCGGACATTTATACCCAAAAACTTGGCGAAATTTTGATAGTTGGTTTCAGAATCGTCAACTAAAAAAAATAAATTGCGGACATTTCAGTAGTTAACTAAATTTGAGTTTTTATAACGAGAGCCCCGACACGCTTCCGGTTTTAAGTAGGCGGCTTAAGCGCCACTTCCGTTTGGAAGACCACCTACTCTTTCTTATTTTGCCCAGCTGATGAGACTCGGTCGCGAGTTCCTTTTGATTCCCTATTTCGGGAAAGAAGCGGAAGGGACTCTAAAAAGGGAACCGTACTTCGACCCCTGAAGGCCGCCCCGAAGTCGAGACAAAACCCGAGAGAAATCCGTGGAAAAAGGAGTTAGCTGTTCGTTACGAAAGCAAGCTAGGAGCGCTAATCATTGGACGAGACCAAACCCCCTTACCTGGATCAGAAAGGACAGAAATCGATTGGATTCGCGGCCAATCTCCGCAGCAAAAGAAACAGAAATAATTCTCGAACAACGAACAGCGTGTGACTCCCTTTCCAGCTACCCCAATCAGACCATCATCGTTAAAGTGGTTAAAGTATTCGCTTTCTGCTTACAATGGTTCGATTTATTGTTGTGCGTTTCATGTGTGTCGTGTTGTTTTTACATTGTACTGTTAGGCCTAACAAATTTTCCCTCTTTCAAAACTCCTATCTAGCAGTGCATTTAGGTGGAGACGCTTGGTTTCTCGCAAAATAACTTAGAAAATCTGCGTTGTAAAATCATTTGATTTTTGTATGATTTTTCGGTTTTTCCACCTACCTCAAATGCACTTTATAGAACTGCACTGCACTGCACTACTTTATCTTGCCCTATTGCCACTATCTTGTAACTAGATAAAAAGAGGTCTGTTTAGATTGAGGTATAAAGTCAAGAATCACACTTCGAACTACAAAATTACCTATCGAAAAACTACTTTATTTGATTAGTCCTGTCTCTTCCGATCACTGGACGTAAGTGAGTTGGGAGCTTCTGATGCCCTCTGACAGAGCTGACCTAGCCTGACTTCGTAACCGGAACTACCCGATACGACCAAGTCTAATCGCGAAGTTAAACAAAAAGATCCCAATTCGCGAATTCTCGAGCAAGCTTCGTCTTCCCCTTCGGAAACCGAATTCTAGAGGCCAGTCTTTTTCTTTCCCAAAACTCAGGTTCACAAACACATCCCGAAGGAGGTCATTCACCTGGCACAAAAAGGAATGTGGTTGGTGATCTAAAGGAGGCCAGCATCTTAAACCACATGTTTTGAACCAGAAACGTGTCTATCTTTTTCAATGATGATTGTAATGATTGATCTTGGGGTGGAGCCTCAACTGAAGTTCAAGATTTAATGTTCGTGTTGTTTATTGTATTCTAATATTAAGATGATTTTGGAAACTTTATGTTAATTAACTAAGTTTGTTTACAGGTATCTGTTTGTGCATGTTGAATTTCGTTAAAGCGTACTTAAATGGCCTAAATTTATTTATTGGTTTTACATCTATTTGAATGATTATTGCTGACTATTATAAATGTCTCATGTACCCGTTACATTTTAAGTTTGAATCTCGCTAATATTCTGGATAAAACTGGACAATCTAGATTGCTTAAATATGATTTGTGTATGTTCAAATACTGAAATTACGAGGGGGCCTCTTGTGCTTAGAAGGGCGGGACAATTACCCTCTATGCCGTTAATTCGGCCTTGAAAGAATCACTTCCAATTTGAAAAGGTCATGGATAGGTCGTATGAACCAATGTTACGATTCATAATTAGTAATTTTCCTCAGAGTTTTAAGACGAATTTTGAGGTATGGAAATTTAACTTAACTTACCAACCCGCCTTCAGACGGGGTTCACCGCATCAAATAAAGTGGGTTTCGCGAAATGATTAAAAATATATTAATCTATCAATCCTTGTTACTGAAAACTGTTTGAGAGAAGCTTAATAACATGAGAAATCTGTAAATGGACCTGATTTTCGAAAAATGATCAATTTGCTAGCCTCAGAAAACTTTGGACAATGTGTATTTCGATCTGAAAAAAATGTTTTGAAGTTAGGTCAAAGAGTTATCACCATTCTTGATAGATTTTTTGAGAGAGAAAAACCAAAGCTAGGATGGAGAGATGAAATACAATGTCCGTCTAAGGCAGGGTTGGAACAGTAGGACAACAATTTTAAAAATATTCAAAATATTTACATTCCATATAAGTTTAGATATCTCAGTAGTTTGTCTTGACCCGAATGACCTCTGAGGTTAAAAGGTCTTAAATAAATATCATCATCATCATCATCATCAGTAGTTTGTGGGTCAATTTTAACAAAATCTACATAAAAATATAGCTTATGGTCAGTTTTAATATGTTGCAAAATTTAGAAAAAAAAAAGGTGAAGTGTGAAAAAACTACAACCAAAAAAGTACTGAAAGTCAAGTTCCCTAGCCCCTGTAGTTATGCAATTCCAGGAAAAATTATTTAAAAAAAAATCTATTAAGATCTATCTTGGAGGTATCTATCATTATTTAGACCACAACTTTTCAGCTCAATCATTGATTGGTTGCTCTGGGTAGGAGTTGAGTGGGAGGCGCGAAAGAAAAAAAAGCTAGCCAGGAAATCCTGGCTGCAGTTTCAACCGTCCGTCTCCTCCTTGTAGGAGGGCTGATCGCAAATCGATTGCCCCAATAAGTTTTTTTTTGCATTTTTTCCAGGCTTAAACCCACCGACCGGTTCCAATTTAAAACGAAACTTTCGCCTCGTCGCGGTTTCGATGGGCGCCAAAGGGAGCAAGTGGGTGGTTCTGGATTCGTGATTTACATGCAGTCTGGGACCTGAGGAGCTGAGCGGCTCAAAAACTCCCACGATTTATGGCTCGCCGACGAATCGAGCTTGCATTGGAAACGTGCTGCGGTTTCCGTTACAGTTTTTCGGATCACCTACCGGTTGAATGCATTCAGACGGCTAGATGGCGACCTGGGGCAACTTTCGAGGCGGAGGAATGTAGTTTTGCAACCTCCTCATGTCGCCCACCTACATACGTCATCGAAGGGGGGCCCGCGAACGAGGATAAACTTTGCAAATCTCAGGTATTGAACGCGAGTAGAAGGTAATAGTTGAGTCGTTTTGGATCGTAGCGGATGCTGGGGTGTATGAGGAAGTTTTGAATGTAACGTTCCTTAACTGTTTCTCCTCAGCCCCAACCTCCCCTACTTCCGATTCCAGCAGCTGGCATAAGAGCATTCTCACGAGCCATCGAGCACAACATGACTTGCAAATTTGTTCGTGGAATGCGTTGTGACTTTACCGACTGTGTCCACCGATGCAATGAAATGGACGATTGTGGCCCGTTGAAAGGAATTCTGATTCATCTATTATTCATTAAAAATACATTAAATGCTCAGCGCATTGAATTGATTTGTCAATCGAGAAAAGTGATCCCGCGCTGTGTGGGAAACCGGTTACTGGCTCAGTGGATCCGTTTCGTTACAGCAATATTAGCTAATCCTGTAATCGCTTAACAAGTCGAAGTTGATAAGCTGTTTCAAAACATTCCGACTGCATTCGAACTGATTGCATAACGGAGCAAAACAGAAGAAACCGTAGGTATTACTCATGAGAGATCGACTTTTGATCCGGATGAAACCAAAACATCTGGCCACATCAAGGAAATATTTAATCGAAATTTTCGTCACTGTGCAATGTTTTAATTCCAGAGAAACCTCTCATTTTTTTTAATTAAAAAATAACGGTTTTTTACCTGGTTAATTTTTCAAGGATTGACATCAACTACAATCAAGATAGTTTTTTTTAAACCTGTTTTGAATGTTTTTAGCGAGGGCCAACTTAAGGTACTAAGAAACTGGAAGAGCAGATGGAAAAAACCGAATTTTACTTTCAAAATTATCCCTTTCAAACTTTCAAGGGGTCAATCAATCCATAATTTTATTAACGCTAGAAGGACCGGCAAATTGAATAAATTTACCTATTCGGACCGTGACCAGTAGGGTGGCAGCTTAATGGGTCATTAGACTGAATCGATTTGAGGTCATTTTTTGAATTTCTCAAACCCTGGGGTCTAAAAGGCTTCGTTTTTGTTCAAAACTCATCGATGATTCTTTGCAGAATTTTTGAAGAAACGTTTTCATGATTAAAATTAAAACTTTAAGTTTGTATGGAAAAATTGAATATTTTGTACTGAAAAATCAACATCATTTTTATTTCTTCTGTGGAACCGAGCCTGGCATATGGTTTTTATGCCAATTTATAAATTCTCCGAAGGAAATATTCCGCTAAACAACTACGTACTCCTGGTAAACAGCTAATAACTTTTTTGCCTAATAAGATACAAAGTTACGGTCTTCAACAAAGTTGTTTAGCGGAAAATTTCCTTTGAAGAATTTATAAATAAGCACAAAAATCATAAGCAGGCTTGGTTCCACAGATGAAACAAAAAGGATGAGTATTTTTCGGTACAAAATATTCCATTTTCCCATACAAGCTTAAAAGTTCAAATTTACTCATGTAAACGTTACATAAAAATTCTGCAAAAAATCATCGATGAGTTTTGAACCAAAACGAAGCTTTTTAGACCCCAGGGTTTGAGAAATTCGGAAATGACCCCAAATTGACTTTCCGCATATACATTTTATAGATTGGCCCGAAAAATTGACCTTTGCCAGATTATCGAAGTTTCGTTTTTTACCCTCAGAAATCACCAAACGAAATCCAAATTTTAATTTTTATGCTAAATGACTTAAAAATGTCTGAAACGTCGAGAATCTCTAAAAAATTTGTTTATCAAAAATGAACTTTCTGGGACTCAAGTTCATTTTTCCAAAAAAATCCCAGAAAGACAATTTTTTACCAAATTATTTTTTGGAAATGCATTTTTAAATCATTTGCAATCAAAATAAAAATTTCAATTTCCCGGATCTCCTTCCGCCTTTTGGTGATTTTTGAGGGTTATAAAAAAGGAACTTGTACAATTTTTTACATTTTTCGATGCCGCGAAAAACTTTACCCAGTATGACGGATTGGCTTAACAATATCACCTGCAAACTTTATATTGCTTTTGTTATCCTATACCAACACTGTTTGTGTAAAACTATTTTTTGGAGAACCACCAAATTATTTTCAAATTTTTTTTTTTAATTCTGTTACCAGTCGAGGCTAAAACGCATCAAAAAGCAAATCAAAGATTAACCTTTTAAATCTCGTATCCATATTTCATTAAATGATCTTTTTGCATCACGCGTTTGTTCATTTCAAAATTTCATCCATCCAAACATTAATTTTTATGATTTCAGATAGTAGAATTTTTTGTAGTATTTTTTACCCCTAAATGTATGCAGCACCCTTATGATTTTTCTTTAAAAACATGTTTGACAGAAAAAAATTGAAATTTAATTCGAACAAAACCAAAAATTACTGCAAATACTGCTGTATGCGTTCTGACATCACAAATTGCTGTGATTCCACATCAACCCTAAAACTTTTGATGTGATTACAAGCGGTATGATTATTTGTTCAATGTTCTCAGAAGCCATTGAAGTTAAAAAGTATTGCGTGATGCCCCAGTTGACGGTATCACCTTAAATTACTCAAATTTCTCGGAGGAACTGTTACTTAACTTTCAAAAATATTGATAATGATGATAGTTGGGCAACAAAACAGACCAATAAAATTGAGAGTGATGAGCTCACAGCGCGACACAGTGATCAATTGCAAACAAAACCAAAAACAAGCGAAATTTTTTATCTTGTTTGAATTAAACAGTTACCGGCACAAAAAGAAAACCCGGTTTTTTTTAAACTTAAAATGCCGATATTTTCAGTGTCTTAAACTACCGTTCCAAACTAAGTTATCCTTTGGGAGAAAAAAACGTACAAACTTATTCTCGTAAACTAAAAATTCTCCGATAGTTTTTTCGTAGTGAACAGTTGCCGAACAAAATTTTCTACAAAAAAAGGAAAATGAGAACCAAAAATACTTCGTGTGACACTTCTCGTAGAATCAGAACGCATACCGATGCTAGTTCTACGAAAAACTGTCACACGGCTACACTTTTTCTATCTTTTTAAAAGTTCGTTAGTTTCTATTTTTCTCAAAAAATCAATTTGAACCGTAATTTGAGAAAAACGTTCCTCTTTGTTTTCGAAAAAGTATAGTTGAGTATCGATCTTGCAAGTAGTGCCCAGCGAATAGTGTTGGTAAAATTTCTCTAAGTTAATCACTCAAACCTCCTCGCTCCTCCCCTCTATTTTAGTGTTCTTTTCGGCGAATAACATTATATTCAGCAGCGCTTTGCATACTTTTTTATAAGCTTTTGGTGAAATTTCAGGGGTCGGGGAGGTTCAGTTAGACCTCAAAACAGTAGAATAGCTGTTTGTTTTATTCTAAACATAAATTTCAAAATTTTAAGAGAGGAGGCCATGATTCGTTGGCAACGGGCGCGTTTTATTTTCCCTCCGTCTTTAGGAAGAATTTAATGTTTTCATATTTTAGTGGTTAAATTGATTAAAAAATTGAAAAAAAATCTTGTAAAATCGAACTTCCAAATGTGTCAATCGTTAAAAGTGGTCGTCAGAAAAGTAACAGTCTCCCCCGGCGAAGTAAAGACTTTGAGCATCGTCTGCCTTCCTTCCTCCATTTGTAAAACTGGAGTCCGCCAAGAGCTGACTGGAAAGTTGAATCGATGAACTACTACCAGGGCCCAAAAAATATTTGGTGAGCTCGTTCCATAATACTAAACGTAAATTTAAAAGAAGGAACGTTTTCTGTAAATTTTTAATGGAATTCTCCAAATTTTCAATATCTTTGAGAGTCTCAGATTTTCAAGAATAATTAGCTGAAAAAAGGTTTTACGTTCCAGCATTCTTCAATCAATTGATTTTGAATGGTTGTTTTTTTTTTGTTTTTAAAGTCTATTTTTTATTTCATGTTTATCACTTGTTTCTGATCTTCATGCGCGTGAGTGAAAACTTTCGGAGTGCTACGATTGGAAAAAATCTGCGATAGCGGGGCAAACGCGTTTAATGAATTTGTAAGGTTGAAGTAGGGAAGTGAGCTTTGAATGAAATTTTTGGTTATTGGTTATTGGTAAGAAAGTTTGTCCCATTAATTCAATTGTAAATATAATCACGCATGTTTGGAAAGGGTAAAGTTTCCAAGATTGCGTGGCTGTTACAATAACGTTCTTTCTTTTTAAATTTGCTTTTGAAGAGTGTTATTTACATGGCGATGACCAGGGATGGAGAAGAATGAAATTCAAAATAACCATGTTCTAAAATTTGCAATTCCTTTGTAAAATAATCCCGATCCCACTCACATAAGAAATATTAATCGGGGATTGGAGTTCAGGAGCACACTTCTTTCTAGCATTAGTGCTCCCAACGTAAAAATGGTTAAATCATGGGAACGTATGGTACTGATGTCCACGTTTCTTCCTCATTGTGTTCCAGTTATCTTTGCCTCCAATACTACACAGTGGGCCCGGCCAAGTTAAGATGAGTTGTAAATGTACTTTTACTACTCACCGGGATGTTGACAAGATCTGGCTGTGTATGTTTCTTAAGCTTAAGCAAGCAAAAGCTAATTAGAAAACAAAATTTTAAATAGAAAATGACCTTGAAATTACCAGCTTTCCAACGAACTCATGAAAATTCCAAAATATTTTGAGACACTGAAAACATCGTTTTTTTAAGATATAGAAGGAAAGTGGATTTTTATTTCTGTCAGTCGCTGTAGGTCTGTGAATTTCACCAGTCATTTGACTGCTTGCGGTCTGAGTGCCCAAGGCGAAATTTGTTTCGCTAATTAAAAGAGCTGGTGAAAAAAAGTACTCAAATTTGTAGAGATTCAAAACTAATGAAAAGTCGTACTTTTCTTCGAATTTTTAAAATAAAGTAAAAAATCCAACTAACAAAGTGTCAAACTAAAAGCTATAGTCTTCGTCTATAACTTTTTTTTATTTTCATATTTCTCCATCTATTGTTTTTTCTATTCTAAAAAAAGTGATGAACTAGATTTATGCACACAATTGTGAAAATACAAAATGAGCTTGGCTCCTTAAAGCCTAAAGGCATGAGCCGTTTCAAATAAAGAATTTACAAAAAAAAACAAAATGTCAAACCAGTCATTTTGACTGGTGCGGTCTTGTAAAAAAGGATTTGGTAATTTTGAAATACGATTTAAAACTTTAAGGGCTGTTTCTCGGAATCAACATTTGGTCACTTAAATCTCAATTTAATTTTTGATGCATTAAAACAGTTGTTTAGCAGCACGGAAATATGCTAAGAAATATTTTAAAAAAAATTGAGACTATACTTGGGCTTGCTTTAAACTTTGAAATGAATCCGTGAAGTAGGTAATTCATTCCTAAATTATGGTCTGAAAAGAAAACGAGCAAAAAATATATGGTTTTTTTGTAATTGTTTTTTTTTCCCTTAGGTAAATGTTTTTGTCTTTATTTAAGAAGTTTTCAGCTGCAGAGGTCAATGATGGTTACCGGCAGTTTTTCTGCTAAAATATTTAGACCATCACTCGAGTTTTTCCTACAAAGCGATGTAAAGTTATAAAATAGTTCGATATTGTGATTTACATCGTCGAAATTTATTTTACGATGAAACATCCTTCGGGATAAAATTTAGATCATATTGTCATATGTGTAGAATGTTATTTTAATTTTATTTTGCAGTGTATATCGAGATCATGTATGAGAATGTTAATGCTTCTAGATACAAATGCAAACACACTCACTCAAAGGCAAAATTCGGAGGTTGAAATCAAAACCTAGTTAAATTTCAAGTAGTGTAATCAAGCACTGAAAACCGTTAACGAATTTCTCAGCACACCCCAAAAGTCACTTTCCTTGATTCAGCATCGCTGGATTCCGAATTGAAAACTTTCCCCTTTTTTATTGCACTAAATTCACTCGAACTGAAATCAATCTCCATGACGATTGTACGGTTACCTAACCCAAAGACAACAACTGAAAAACCGGCGTCCCTTGCTAGCTGGCGGTTATTGACCCCCCAAATGCGGACCAGAGAAGGAGGGACCCACACAAAAGGAATTGGGAAGAGGAAGAAAAATGGCGTTCAAATTTTCGGACGGAAGTTTTTCCAGCTTTGACTTCGCGAAATTCCTGCAGCTTCCGTCATCCATCCGAATGCTACTTTTTTGCTAGTCGACTAACGACAGTAGATTGGCTGATGTGATATGATAGGTGCAAATAAAGCATGATAAACGTTCACACTTTGGCTGATGGACGGTGTATCGTGTATGACATTAGATTTAGACTGTCACAGACATGCACTGACGAAGTTATGAACACACTTCCGAGGCGTGGCACCTACCTTGAGGAATTCCGGCTTCATGTGCTCCCCGGCCATCAGATTGGTGAGCTTCAGGTTCAGCTCAACTCCAACGGCAGCCGCGGTCATCTGGACGGCACGGCATGGAGCAGATCCTGGCAGGTAGTAGAAATCCATGTTGCTCTTTCTGTGGGGAGGAAAGTTCCAGAATTGTTGCCTCGATTAGAATCTCGTATTACCAATTACATAAAAAAACACACCGCACCCCTATAATTTTCATTACTCACCAGGGGGGAGATGATTAGGCACAAAATTACAAAGTAATGATCACACTTGGGGAGGCACAACGATGATAGATCGATCCAGCGATTCGGCGAGATCTTCAACCGGTGAAGTTCACAAACAGACTGACGCCAAATGAATGTCGTTTTTACGAGATATAGGCTACAAGCTACAAGCTTGGGTCTCCAAACGAAACAGCAACGCTTTTACTTACACTCACGCGACCGGCGAACAGTGCCTCCCCCCCGGTCTCTATCCCCCTTGAACACACAGTCATGAGCTAACAATTGGCGATGGCTGCTGCTCATTTTACCCCACCACCCCGCCCCGCCCAAACAAAGCCAACCAAAAATACAGATTCGCCGGTCTCCGGTTTTGTGTTGCCCACATCTGATGCGAGCAAGCGGCCGGCAAACAGAAATAAAAATTGGCAAACACTAACGAAATGCTGCCCTCTCGCTGACTTTACTCACTCACTGACGGACGGTGGAGCCGGCGGACGGAATCGGTTTCAGCGTTTATCTGCTCGAATTTTTTTCTTCAACCGCTTGCCTACCAATACCTACTAAAGTTATGTATTGGCGAAATATCAGATGGAAGCGGGTTTGAGAAGTTTGTACCACGCATTGTGACCAAAGTTGATTTGGGTTTTATGACGCACTGAAACATGACGTGTAGTTTTGTCTGAGAGTTCAAATCCGAGAACCATTCGTTCTAATTTTTTGGAACATGAAATTTTGCATGAAGGTCAACCGGTTCTATTCCACGGCGTTACCGACCAGGTCACAGTACACTGGTCCATATTTGTACGGGATGATTTTTCTGATATTTTTTTCAATGCGGCACCTCCCTCTCCCCGATTGGTGCCAAATCATTTTCTGAAAGTTTCAGCTCCATTATTGGTTGAAGCACGAGGTGGCGCAATCGACTTTAAATTTGTATGGAGATTCTAGACAAAATGTATAAAAAATCAACATATTTACTTTTACTCTTTATGTTCTTTAATCTTTAATATGGCTTCACGTATGTACAGCTCAGAATTGACGAATTTATAGTTCAAATAATCAGGAACAAATTTGTACAACATTGTAACGCGATGCGAGTATACTATGGTGAGATATTTGCAGTTGAATTAGTGTTTTTTCGCATTTTTTTTAATATTTCGTGTAGTGTGTAGCGGTTATTAGACGGTTATTTCCCAGCCAACCACCAGCGGAGACGGTAACAAAATCAGAGGCCTAAGTGGCCAGAGTCAGAGGCCGGAATGGCCAGTGTCAGTGGTCCAAAGGGACCATAGTTTATGAGAAGTTCATCATTGTAAAAGTCCAAGTCTATCGGAGAAAAATACAGTCCACCTATTTGTAATGTTTTGTTAGAATGAGTGTGTGAATTTATTTATTCGGTAAAGAAATTCTGATGCTATCGATCCATGCCATCAGGGGCGATCCTGAACAAATATTATGTGTGCGCTTGACAACAGTAAAATTTCTGTTTTAATAGTTTTTATCATACGTTAACTATTATCTGTCGAACTATCACTAATCACTAATCGTACTTCCACAGCCAGAACTTATGTCCGATCCCGGAGAATAATAAAATATTATTATTATTCTTTTTGTCTTTGCTGATGTTTTCTATTATGTTAACATTGATACATTAAAATATTAGAAAACATGAAATGGCCGGGCCCACTGTGGAGCAGAGAACGCAGAGACATTTGGAATACAGGAACAGGAAGAAATGTGGACCACCAGTACCATACGTTTCAAATGGGCAATATCGTTGGAAGCATGCTTAGAAAAATGCTCCTTGATGAAGTAACCATGCGTAATGTGAAGGAACTCCGCCAATCAATAGGACCATTCTAGAAGGGCTGGAATTGGTTTATTTGGTACACAGAAACACTAAACCTTAGATTAAAAGCATTTTGAAGAATTTAATGATATAAATAACAGGATTCCTAAGTTTAAATTTTATTCTCATTGTTGAGGATTTCAGTGTACAATCATTTCTGGTCATCGACCAAGGATAAAGCGCCTCTACTCGCTCTTGAAAATAAAACAGAGAAACGGAAAATATCAGTAGATCATGAAATCTTTCGAGGTCTGTTTAGAGCTCGAAAGGCTTTTTTCATAAAATTTGTTCCCCCCCTCACATTTATTCTGCATGAAAAATGCAAAAAAAAATAGAAAAAAAATCCAGGAAATATACTTGTGGGCTAAATTTAAAAAAAGAGTAAACATGTTTTGAATTTTTAATAGATTTCAATGACATGAGGATGACACATCTTACCTATAGGCTGATATCAGAATTTGAGCCTTTAACCTACTGCAAATGATGGGTTTTGAATCTCATACACCAGGCAACCTGAACTCCAGATCCTTATCATAATATCATGATAAATTTCACCTTGAACGTGGAACTATAGCTTTGCAATCACTTTCCCACATATTCTGGCGTTTGTGATTTTCTACCGATTGCATTCAAAAACACATCATAGCAAGCAACGCCTCAATGATCAACGAAATTTGACCCCTTTCATCTTGCCTTTCTTTTCCATTCTTTCATTTTTTTTCTGCACATTACTCATCACGCAAGAACCAATCAATTGGATATAATAAGTGAATTGAATAGTGGAATAGTGAATTGATTCTTAAATCAGAACCAAATATACACTTTTGGGAACCATTTAACACAAAAACCATTTCACTGCCGGGGAATCGAATCTCAGCTATTCCGCTCTTCCCAATATGCTCTTCCGTTTATACGTGGTTGATCATACTTAACACAATTTTTGCGATGCTTACTTACTTAATGATCCCGCGCCGATCCTCCGGTGCATAGGGCCGTGGTAAAAGACCTCCACTGTTGACGATCCGGAGCCAGCGTCTTCACCTGGTCCCAGTCAAGATTCTCGTCGACAGTTCGGATTTCAGCGGCTAGGCTTCGCCGCCACGAATTTCTGGGTCTGCCTCTTCTTCGATGACCTTCTGGATTCCAATCTAGCGCCTCTCTGCAAATCTCGTTTTCATCTCTTCGCAGCGTGTGCCCAATCCATCTCCACTTACGTTCCCGAATCTCGATTTCTAGCGCCTTTTGATGACACCGGCGATGTAGTTCCTCATTCGAGATTGCGATGCTTGCGGGAGTGAAAATATTTTACTTGAAAAAATTATTCGTAGTGGTCAATTTCACAAAAATATCCATTATTCACTATCACTACTAACATTATAAGGTTTAAGGCAGCACAAAGTAGAGTCTACATGAATGCTCCGCTGGAGAAAAACAACAGCAGAACTTGGATACAAACGGTGCAAAAGATGCCATTCGCACTTGTGAACACTATTGGTCACTTATTTTCCCTCTTAGCAGCTGCGTTTTGAGACCATCTAAACTCCGAACAAACCGGATGTTACTACGATAAGAAATTTCTGGTAATAAATTTTCATTTCCCCGGAAAAATTGAACGCAAAAAATGCACGAGCAGAAAAACACAACCGCACTCAACCAAGGCTTACTTAGTTCCCCTTAACTATTATCTGTTGAACTGTGCTATTTGGTCAACTAACACCCGAATAAACGAACATTTTGTGGTGGAGGGATTAGTCAAGTAACTAATGATTGTGGAGGGACTGTATGATTGATTTTATGCGTTCAATTATAAATATAATAGATTCACCTATAATCGCATGGTTAATTTTATTCATTCAACAACAATTATAGCAGATACAACTAAATGGTATATTTGATTCAAATATAAATATGATAGATTCAATTATATTTCTATGATTGACTTCATGAGTTCAACAGTATGTATTGTAGATGTTATGAGTAAATTTACTTTGAAGGTCCTCATGTTCAAGCAACACCCTCCTGGAATCCTCAAGCCCCTTATAGAACCAAAATTTCAACTAGCATCCTGCTAGTTCCTCTCCCATGCCAAATTTGGTTCCATTTCAATTTCCATAAATATTTTACTTGTATATAATACCTCTACCATGCCAAATTTGGCTCCATTTCCAAATCATTGAACAAAAGTTATAAGGGTCGTGCTGTTCAATAATCAAGAAAAAAATTCTCGTACATCAATCCGTTCTATGCAAAATTTTCTCAATCATTTCTCAAGTTATTAACAAAAGGATGGGTGCACCCCTATCCCGTTCTAGCCCACCACTGAAAAGAAAGGAGCATGTCAAATGTTCAAATTCGTTTTCTCTTCCTATCCTATATTTGTTTCCTTTCGACTGATTAATTCTCGATATCTTGAAAAAAAACTGTGTTGGCCCCTTCCCATCTTCATATTTGTTAACTGGGGTTAAGAAGGAGTCTCCAACAATCAAAGAGTCTTTTTCCGTATCCAAATATTATCCCATGCCAAATTTATTGCCATTTACTTGATAATTTCACAAGTTATGAAAAATGTACTGCCCGACCGGGAATCATTTTTAGGTTATGTGTATTTGCTTTTCGGTCTTATCAGGTCAATTATAACACTATTTATGTGTGCTTCATCCAACGTTTCGAATTAAATTCAGGCTTTATAAAGAAAATAAAATTATATACAGGAGCATAAAACATATGCATATTTTCTCATAATTTATATTCACATTAATTACTTATTCGGATATTTGTGTTATTGTCCAAAGCAGATGCACTCCTAAAGCGTTCATCATTCGTCGGAATTCTGGCTACAAATTTTGAATTTGAATTCTCACCTCATGTCGGAAGTGAGGAGGAAAGCTTGCGTGTGACTTACGTGCCCAATATTCTGGTATCGGCCAGGACGTCGGCGCCTACTCCGTCGTTTTGGAAACACGTCCGTGGCAAAACTTCTATCACTCGACTCACTGTTTGTTATTATTGTTTGGGTTTTCATAGCGTTTTCTTTACCGCCGATACACTCCGCCGTACGAGATTGCGCTCCTATCTGTGTCGCTCTGGATGTTGACGGTATTCGGAATGCTTTGTACGAAGCACATTTCGAGTACCTCTAGGTGCCAACGGTGTTTATTGGAGCTGTCTAGGACGGTGGCTTTATCGAAGTTAAACATGTGCTTCTGTTCGAAGAAATGTGCGACGATGGCTGACTGTCGCAGTTCCCTGATAGTGGAGCTTGACGCTGTGGCCCCTGTTGCTAATATGGGTTTCAATTAAGTGACATCGCATCTATGTTTCGACATTCTAGTACGTAGTTTATAGCTGTTCTGCTCAACATAGTACTTGGAGCATTCTTCTTATCGTTCGGGAGCGCCTTCGCATGGAATATGGTAGACCACATTGGAGCGATCGATCGGCAATATCGGATCTTTGACCACGGCCAGTAGGCTGCGTATCGTGTGCTTTTGTGTGGTGCCAATCTGTTCTAAGCGATCATTATCTTATTGAAACTTTGATGTTCCATTACAGATTCGAACGGCCTTCTGTTCAGCCCACAAGTAATCGTTTAATCAGCAAAAACAAAAAAAATACCAGATACCAGATTCGAACCGCGGCCCTTCAAGATAATAGCTACACACGCTTCCACGAGACCACGCCTAGATGTTCCCTTACCGGCAACTACAATCCGAAGTGGTAATATGCTTTCTTATATTACCTGCAAGGGCAACCAGCGGTCAATAGCAAAGACGCATGATAATCTTTACTCAACAACATTATAAAATAAATAAAACATTCATAAAACATTTTAAAAATTTAAAATCCTTGTTTATAACTGATTTTCAATGTGTGATAGATTCGTGGTATGTAAATACGGACGAAATTTTTGAAAAAAATCAATCTTTTCAAAACTAATCTTGTGCGAGTTAAGTTAGCTTTAAGTGGTTTTGAGTTAAAATTTCTATATTAATTATACGTTACAATAATTTCCAAGCTACTAATATAATTTATTGATCGTATGCCCTTTTTTTATGTTCGTTCACATTTTATATTCATGAAATGGTCGACAAGTCTCAAAAAAGGCTATTTTAGGAACATTTTAGAACTTCTAGTCCAAAGAAAGCTATTCTAGGCCCAATTTGTGACTTTAATACTGAATGGATGCGTTTGACATGTCACAAAAAAGGCTAATTGAGGAACATTTTGCTCGCATTCGAGTAAATTCCGTACCAATTCCCTTTGGAACCTTTGTTAAGCGAAATTCAAACTTTGGAGGCACGCGTTTAAGTAGATAAAGGACTTTTGGTTGCTTGGGTGTGCGGGCCTGCGGATCCGAGACGGACCGAGCTCGCTTGTTCAGTAATAACAAGGTCACGATCGACGGCGACGAAGAATTTGTCTTCTAGGCTCACTGGTGACCGGAGGCAATGACACCAGTCGAGAGATCCGGCGGCGAATGATTAACGGAAGTCGTGCCTACTATGGGCTGCACAAGTAACTGCGGTCGAGAAGACCTCGCACTAAGTGTAACCTATACAATGTACATGTCGCTCATAAGACCGGTTTCCCTCTAAAAGCACGAGACATGGATATTGCTCGAGGAGGACCCGCATACACTCAGAGTATTCGATCGACGAGTGATAAGAACCATCTTTAGCGGCGTGCAGGAAAACGGAGTGTGGAGGCGAAGGATGATTCAAAAGTTAGATATCTTCAAAGCAACAGGAAGTTTCACTGAGATCCTATTAGTAAAGAAAAAAACATTACTCATATTGAAGTGGGAATCGAATCTAAAGCACTATGGAGAAAGTAGCATGGTGAACATGCTGATGAGGTGTCTCACGAGGGAGCTGTACCTCCCTCAGGTGGAAGGAGTTTGTCACTATTATATGAATCATTTTCCCCTTCAACTAATACCTGGCACAAAATTTGTTACGGATAGAAAAGCAGCGACCAGCCAAGGCAGGTACTCTCAGGGTACGGAACCTCAGGGCTAGCTGGCTACTGGGTAACCAAGGACTTCACGGAAAAAATACACAAAACCGTAAATTTCATGTTAATTGTGTTTTTATTGATGTTTTTATGTGGCGTATTGTCTGTGTCCTCCTTGGAAATTAGGATTCCGCAGAACCCGAGGACGATGATGCAGGTTAGCTACGGTTAGGCGCGAGACCACGAAGGATCTACCGGCCAAGCCGTGAGGAAGCCAATCGGCGTTCCCGTGCGAATTCCTTAGAATTACACAGACACTAAACACAACTCGGACTTTACTCACGGACGCCTGGTACAGAAGATTTTTTCAATTCATTTTCTAAATATTCTACCTTTCCTCCTCTTTTAGTTGACAGCAGCCAGCAGTAAAATGTAGCCTACTGTGATGCTATCTTGTTGTGAGACTGGACAAGGAGCATGAATTTTCTAGAGCTAATCAAACAAAACTACAACATTAAAACAATAATCAAACGATTTGTAACCAACCGGTTACAAGTTTCAAATCAATTGGATTATCCGTTTTAAAGTGATAATAAAATACCTTCATTTTCAGATTTCATTTAAAGTTTTTAGAACTCAAGATAATAAAAACAAAAAAAAAAGAAATTGTTAGCCTAATGATCATATTTAACTTGGTAACTTCAATGATTCTCCATTTTTCATAGCAGATTTATATAATTAAATCAAATTGCGACTTACTAATGTAAATTTGTAATGGTTTTTCAAATTTTATTTTTATTTCTTGTATTAGCTTCAATTTAAGTTTTCTACAGGTAGGTACTTAAATTTTTAACAATAATTTTTATTGCATTTATTCATCACGGAAGTGCAAAAGAAAAAAAAATGCGACACTTTTAAACCCCGAAGGGCTTTTGATCACTGCTTGCAGTTGTATTGTAGTTCACTCATTCCAGGCGACCAATCCCGTTGGCTTCGAAATTGTTACATTTTCAGTACAAAAAATTAAAAAAGTAGAGCATTGAAAAAGTAGCGCACCATTTCATAAAGAAAAACACATGTAATATCAAAACGTAGCGCTTTCAATTCTGATTCTATAGAAAAAACTTTTGATGTTGTATGTAATCAAAATTGGAATTTTTCAGTTTTAAACACTATGCAAATCCGAACGTGATCTAAAAATCTCCATACAAACTTAAATTGTTGTTCGGATAATTCAGCTACTAAATGGGTATTTATCATTCGTGCTGTCCGGTTGCAGTTCTCGGAATAGATTTCACCTTCTGGGTCCACCGCACAGAAAAGGCCTTGACATGTCATGCAATGTGGCTGCTTACATGACATGCCCAACAACAGCACAGTCCAGATAACTCTGGGTCTGTAACCAAAGTCTGTGAACCGGAAAAATAAAACCGTCCCTCAAAAACTGCTAACCGTCCGAGAGACTAACTGCGATTGTAAATAAACCAGTTTTGAAAAGTTACAACAAACTCGCCTAAGCCGACCAAAAAACGTATCAATGTAAGTGGGAGTGTTTTTTTTCCTTTTATTTTGATGGTTTACTATCAGCGGACGTTTCACGTTTGACGAAATTTCTCGAAGGGGTGTTGTTTTTTTAATGTTTCTCTGATCCGCCAAACTTAGTCTTGGGCTTGGGTAGAATTCGGCTTGCAACTTGTGTTGTTAATCAATATTAAAAAATAAGAAAAAATAATAAAAAAACACCGAAAACACTGCTCCAACATCTCTGTCGACGGACCGGTGCTAAAAAAGATTGCCTCAATGAGTCGACACTTTTCGAGTGTGTTAGCTTTTCGGTGCAAAAACTTATCGCTCATTACTCTTCAAATCATTCGGTCGATGGTGCTAAAAGACGTTATGTCCCATCTTTCTTGTTTGAAAAAAAAAGTTTTCTAAAATGAACATCAAAGATGCATGAACCTACCGATTCTTCATCGAAGACTGAAGCCTAGCTTCAGCTAAGGACGACCCCTCATCTCAAATGATCAAATGTTTTCATTCAGAAAATGTTTGTTCACCAACACTTGGAAGTGTGCAGTTTTTATATTTGTACTACCGGTATTCTTTTTGAGTGTGATGCTTCGTTTCGCGACATGGTATAGTTGAAACGTTTAATCATTTTACTTAAGATCTTTTGAGTCAAATCACGCGGCTACGAGAGAGAACTGCTCGAATAAATGGTGCCCTCTCCAGATGAAGCAGTGTTGAATCTAATGGTGGAACAGAAATAATAAGAAAATGTTTTACTTAAATTTTAACACTTTGAAAAGGAATATAGTACAAAAAAATTAAATCAAATCAATAAACGTTAATATATGAGCCATTTTAAATAAAGCAATTAATGAAATGAAATCAATTGTCAAACATTCTCCAATCAATAGCCAAATCAAGACAAAAATGACATAAAGACAACAAAAATGACAAAAATGACAAAAATGACAAAAATGACAAAAATGACAAAAATGACAAAAATGACAAAAATGACAAAATTGACAAAAATGACAAAAATGACAAAAATGACAAAAATGACAAAAATGACAAAAATGACAAAAATGACAAAAATGACAAAAATGACAAAAATGACAAAAATGACAAAAATGACAAAAATGACAAAAATGACAAAAATGACAAAAATGACAAAAATGACAAAAATGACAAAAATGACAAAAATGACAAAAATGACAAAAATGACAAAAATGACAAAAATGACAAAAATGACAAAAATGACAAAAATGACAAAAATGACAAAAATGACAAAAATGACAAAAATGACAAAATGACAAAAATGATAAAAATGACAAAAAGACAAAAATTACAAAAATAACAAAAATTACAAAAATTACAAAAATTACAAAAATTACAAAAATTACAAAAATTACAAAAATTACAAAAATTACAAAAATTACAAAAATTACGAAAATGACAAAAATGACAAAAATGACAAAAATGACAAAAATGACAAAAATGACAAAAATGACAAAAATGACAAAAATGACAAAAATGACAAAAATGACAAAAATGACAAAAATGACAAAAATGACAAAAATGACAAAAATGACAAAAATGACAAAAATGACAAAAATGACAAAAATGACAAAAATGACAAAAATGACAAAAATGACAAAAATGACAAAAATGACAAAAATGACAAAAATGACAAAAATGACAAAAATGACAAAAATGACAAAAATGACAAAAATGACAAAATGACAAAAATGACAAAAATGACAAAAATGACAAAAATGACAAAAATGACAAAAATGACAAAAATGACAAAAATGACAAAAATGACAAAAATGACAAAAATGACAAAAATGACAAAAATGACAAAAATTACAAAAATTACAAAAATTACGAAAATGACAAAAATGACAAAAATGACAAAAATGACAAAAATGACAAAAATGACAAAAATGACAAAAATGACAAAAATGACAAAAATGACAAAAATGACAAAAATGACAAAAATGACAAAAATGACAAAAATGACAAAAATGACAAAAATGACAAAAATGACAAAAATGACAAAAATGACAAAAATGACAAAAATGACAAAAATGACAAAAATGACAAAAATGACAAAAATGACAAAAATGACAAAAATGACAAAAATGACAAAAATGACAAAATGACAAAAATGATAAAAATGACAAAAAGACAAAAATTACAAAAATAACAAAAATTACAAAAATTACAAAAATTACAAAAATTACAAAAATTACAAAAATTACAAAAATTACAAAAATTACAAAAATTACAAAAATTACGAAAATGACAAAAATGACAAAAATGACAAAAATGACAAAAATGACAAAAATGACAAAAATGACAAAAATGACAAAAATGACAAAAATGACAAAAATGACAAAAATGACAAAAATGACAAAAATGACAAAAATGACAAAAATGACAAAAATGACAAAAATGACAAAAATGACAAAAATGACAAAAATGACAAAAATGACAAAAATGACAAAAATGACAAAAATGACAAAAATGACAAAAATGACAAAATGACAAAAATGACAAAAATGACAAAAATGACAAAAATGACAAAAATGACAAAAATGACAAAAATGACAAAAATGACAAAAATGACAAAAATGACAAAAATGACAAAAATGACAAAAATGACAAAAATGACAAAAATGACAAAAATGACAAAAATGACAAAAATGACAAAAATGACAAAAATGACAAAAATGACAAAAATGACAAAAATGACAAAAATTACAAAAATTACAAAAATTACAAAAATTACAAAAATGACAAAAATGACAAAAATGACAAAAATGACAAAAATGACAAAAATGACAAAAATGACAAAAATGACAAAAATGACAAAAATGACAAAAATGACAAAAATGACAAAAATGACAAAAATGACAAAAATGACAAAAATGACAAAAATGACAAAAATGACAAAAATGACAAAAATGACAAAAATGACAAAAATGACAAAAATGACAAAAATGACAAAAATGACAAAAATGACAAAAATGACAAAAATGACAAAAATGACAAAAATGACAAAAATGACAAAAATGACAAAAATGACAAAAATGACAAAAATGACAAAAATGACAAAAATGACAAAAATGACAAAAATGACAAAAATGACAAAAATGACAAAAATGACAAAAATGACAAAAATGACAAAAATGACAAAAATGACAAAAATGACAAAAATGACAAAAATGACAAAAATGACAAAAATGACAAAAATGACAAAAATGACAAAAATGACAAAAATGACAAAAATGACAAAAATGACAAAAATGACAAAAATGACAAAAATGACAAAAATGACAAAAATGACAAAAATGACAAAAATGACAAAAATGACAAAAATGACAAAATGACAAAAATGACAAAAATTTCAAAAATGACAAAAATGACAAAAATGACAAAAATGACAAAAATGACAAAAATGACAAAAATGACAAAAATGACAAAAATGACAAAAATGACAAAAATGACAAAAATGACAAAAATGACAAAAATGACAAAAATGACAAAAATGACAAAAATGACAAAAATGACAAAAATGACAAAAATGACAAAAATGACAAAAATGACAAAAATGACAAAAATGACAAAAATGACAAAAATGACAAAAATGACAAAAATGACAAAAATGACAAAAATGACAAAAATGACAAAAATGACAAAAATGACAAAAATGACAAAAATGACAAAAATGACAAAAATGACAAAAATGACAAAAATGACAAAAATGACAAAAATGACAAAAATGACAAAAATGACAAAAATGACAAAAATGACAAAAATGACAAAAATGACAAAAATGACAAAAATGACAAAAATGACAAAAATGACAAAAATGACAAAAATGACAAAATGACAAAAATGATAAAAATGACAAAAAGACAAAAATTACAAAAATAACAAAAATTACAAAAATTACAAAAATTACAAAAATTACAAAAATTACAAAAATTACAAAAATTACAAAAATTACAAAAATTACAAAAATTACAAAAATTACGAAAATGACAAAAATGACAAAAATGACAAAAATGACAAAAATGACAAAAATGACAAAAATGACAAAAATGACAAAAATGACAAAAATGACAAAAATGACAAAAATGACAAAAATGACAAAAATGACAAAAATGACAAAAATGACAAAAATGACAAAAATGACAAAAATGACAAAAATGACAAAAATGACAAAAATGACAAAAATGACAAAAATGACAAAAATGACAAAAATGACAAAAATGACAAAAATGACAAAAATGACAAAAATGACAAAAATGACAAAAATGACAAAAATGACAAAAATGACAAAAATGACAAAAATGACAAAAATGACAAAAATGACAAAAATGACAAAAATGACAAAAATGACAAAAATGACAAAAATGACAAAAATGACAAAAATGACAAAAATGACAAAAATGACAAAAATGACAAAAATGACAAAAATGACAAAAATGACAAAAATGACAAAAATGACAAAAATGACAAAAATGACAAAAATGACAAAAATTACAAAAATTACAAAAATTACAAAAATGACAAAAATGACAAAAATGACAAAATGACAAAAATGACAAAAATGACAAAAATGACAAAAATGACAAAAATGACAAAAATGACAAAAATGACAAAAATGACAAAAATGACAAAAATGACAAAAATGACAAAAATGACAAAAATGACAAAAATGACAAAAATGACAAAAATGACAAAAATGACAAAAATGACAAAAATGACAAAAATGACAAAAATGACAAAAATGACAAAAATGACAAAAATGACAAAAATGACAAAAATGACAAAAATGACAAAAATGACAAAAATGACAAAAATGACAAAAATGACAAAAATGACAAAAATGACAAAAATGACAAAAATGACAAAAATGACAAAAATGACAAAAATGACAAAAATGACAAAAATGACAAAAATGACAAAAATGACAAAAATGACAAAAATGACAAAAATGACAAAAATGACAAAAATGACAAAAATGACAAAAATGACAAAAATGACAAAAATGACAAAAATGACAAAATGACAAAAATGACAAAAATGACAAAAATGACAAAAATGACAAAAATGACAAAAATGACAAAAATGACAAAAATGACAAAAATGACAAAAATGACAAAAATGACAAAAATGACAAAAATGACAAAAATGACAAAAATGACAAAAATGACAAAAATGACAAAAATGACAAAAATGACAAAAATGACAAAAATGACAAAAATGACAAAAATGACAAAAATGACAAAAATTACAAAAATTACAAAAATTACAAAAATGACAAAAATGACAAAAATGACAAAAATGACAAAAATGACAAAAATGACAAAAATGACAAAAATGACAAAAATGACAAAAATGACAAAAATGACAAAAATGACAAAAATGACAAAAATGACAAAAATGACAAAAATGACAAAAATGACAAAAATGACAAAAATGACAAAAATGACAAAAATGACAAAAATGACAAAAATGACAAAAATGACAAAAATGACAAAAATGACAAAAATGACAAAAATGACAAAAATGACAAAAATGACAAAAATGACAAAAATGACAAAAATGACAAAAATGACAAAAATGACAAAAATGACAAAAATGACAAAAATGACAAAAATGACAAAAATGACAAAAATGACAAAAATGACAAAAATGACAAAAATGACAAAAATGACAAAAATGACAAAAATGACAAAAATGACAAAAATGACAAAAATGACAAAAATGACAAAAATGACAAAAATGACAAAAATGACAAAAATGACAAAAATGACAAAAATGACAAAAATGACAAAAATGACAAAAATGACAAAAATGACAAAAATGACAAAAATGACAAAAATGACAAAAATGACAAAAATGACAAAAATGACAAAAATGACAAAAATGACAAAAATGACAAAAATGACAAAAATGACAAAAATGACAAAAATGACAAAAATGACAAAAATGACAAAAATGACAAAAATGACAAAAATGACAAAAATGACAAAAATGACAAAAATGACAAAAATGACAAAAATGACAAAAATGACAAAAATGACAAAAATGACAAAAATGACAAAAATGACAAAAATGACAAAAATGACAAAAATGACAAAAATGACAAAAATGACAAAAATGACAAAAATGACAAAAATGACAAAAATGACAAAAATGACAAAAATGACAAAAATGACAAAAATGACAAAAATGACAAAAATGACAAAAATGACAAAAATGACAAAAATGACAAAAATGACAAAAATGACAAAAATGACAAAAATGACAAAAATGACAAAAATGACAAAAATGACAAAAATGACAAAAATGACAAAAATGACAAAAATGACAAAAATGACAAAAATGACAAAAATGACAAAAATGACAAAAATGACAAAAATGACAAAAATGACAAAAATGACAAAAATGACAAAAATGACAAAAATGACAAAAATGACAAAAATGACAAAAATGACAAAAATGACAAAAATGACAAAAATGACAAAAATGACAAAAATGACAAAAATGACAAAAATGACAAAAATGACAAAAATGACAAAAATGACAAAAATGACAAAAATGACAAAAATGACAAAAATGACAAAAATGACAAAAATGACAAAAATGACAAAAATGACAAAAATGACAAAAATGACAAAAATGACAAAAATGACAAAAATGACAAAAATGACAAAAATGACAAAAATGACAAAAATGACAAAAATGACAAAAATGACAAAAATGACAATAATGACAAAAATGACAAAAATGACAAAAATGACAAAAATGACAAAAATGACAAAATTGACAAAATTGATAAAATTGACAAAATTGACAAAATTGACAAAATTGACAAAATTGACAAAATTGACAAAATTGACAAAATTGACAAAATTGACAAAATTGACAAAATTGACAAAATTGACAAAATTGACAAAATTGAAAAAATTGAAAAAATTGAAAAAAAATGACAAAATTGACAAAATTGACAAAAATGACAAAATTGACAAAATTGACAAAATTGACAAAATTGACAAAATTGACAAAATTGACAAAATTGACAAAATTGACAAAATTGACAAAATTGACAAAATTGACAAAATTGACAAAATTGACAAAATTGACAAAATTGATAAAATTGACAAAATTGACAAAATTGACAAAATTGACAAAATTGACAAAATTGACAAAATTGACAAAATTGACAAAATTGACAAAAATGACAAAAATGACAAAAATGACAATAATGACAAAAATTACAAATTTTGTCAATTTTGTCAATTCTGTCAATTTTGTCAATTTTGTCAATTTTGGCAATTTTGTCAATTTTGTTAATTTTGTCAATTTTGTCAATTTTGTCAATTTTGTCAATTTTGTCAATTTTGTCAATTTTGTCAATTTTGTCAATTTTGTCAATTTTGTCAATTTTGTCAATTTTGTCAATTTTGTCAATTTTGTCAATTTTGTCAATTTTGTCAATTTTGTCAATTTTGTCAATTTTGTCAATTTTGTCAATTTTGTCAATTTTGTCAATTTTGTCAATTTTGTCAATTTTGTCAATTTTGTCAATTTTGTCAATTTTGTCAATTTTGTCAATTTTGTCAATTTTGTCAATTTTGTCAATTTTGTCAATTTTGTCAATTTTGTCAATTTTGTCAATTTTGTCAATTTTGTCAATTTTGTCAATTTTGTCAATTTTGTCAATTTTGTCAATTTTGTCAATTTTGTCAATTTTGTCAATTTTGTCAATTTTGTCAATTTTGTCAATTTTGTCAATTTTGTCAATTTTGTCAATTTTGTCAATTTTGTCAATTTTGTCAATTTTGTCAATTTTGTCAATTTTGTCAATTTTGTCAATTTTGTCAATTTTGTCAATTTTGTCAATTATGTCTATTTTGTCAATTTTGTCAATTTTGTCAATTTTGTCAATTTTGTCAATTTTGTCAATTTTGTCAATTTTGTCAATTTTGTCAATTTTGTCAATTTTGTCAATTTTGTCAATTTTGTCAATTTTGTCAATTTTGTCAATTTTGTCAATTTTGTCAATTTTGTCAATTTTGTCAATTTTGTCAATTTTGTCAATTTTGTCAATTTTGTCAATTTTGTCAATTTTGTCAATTTTGTAATTTTTGTCAATTTTGTCAATTTTGTAAATTTTGTCAATTTTGTCAATTTTGTCAATTTTGACAATTTTGTCAATTTTGTCAATTTTGTCAATTTTGTCAATTTTGTCAATTTTGTCAATTTTGTCAATTTTGTCAATTTTGTCAATTTTGTCAATTTTGTCAATTTGGTCAATTTTGTCAATTTTGTCAATTTTGTCAATTTTATCAATTTTATCAATTTTGTCAATGCTGTCAATGTTGTCAATGTTGTCAATTTTGTCAATTTTGTCAATTTTGTCAATTTTGTCAATTTGGTCAATTTTGTCAATTTTGTCAATTTTGTCAATTTTGTCAATTTTGTCAATTTTGTCAATTTTGTCAATTTTGTCAATTTTGTCAATTTTGTCAATTTTGTCAATTTTGTCAATTTTGTCAATTTTGTCAATTTTGTCAATTTTGTCAATTTTGTCAATTTTGTCAATTTTGTCAATTATGTCAATTTTGTCAATTTTGTCAATTTTGTCAATTTTGTCAATTTTGTCAATTTTGTCAATTTTGTCAATTTTGTCAATTTTGTCAATTTTGTCAATTTTGTCAATTTTTTCAATTTTGTCAATTTTGTCAATTTTGTCAATTTTGTCAATTTTTTCAATTTTGTCAATTTTGTCAATTTTGTCAATTTTGTCAATTTTGTCAATTTTGTCAATTTTGTCAATTTTGTCAATTTTGTCAATTTTGTCAATTTTGTCAATTTTGTCAATTTTGTCAATTTTGTCAATTTTGTCAATTTTGTCAATTTTGTCAATTTTATCAATTTTGTCAATTTTGTCAATTTTGTCAATTTTGTCAATTTTGTCAATTTTGTCAATTTTGTCAATTTTGTAAATTTTGTAAATTTTGTAAATTTTGTCAATTTTGTCAATTTTGTCAATTTTGTCAATTTTGTCAATTTTGTCAATTTTGTCAATTTTGTCAATTTTGTCAATTTTGTCAATTTTGTCAATTTTGTCAATTTTGTCAATTTTGTCAATTTTGTCAATTTTGTCAATTTTTTCAATTTTTTCAATTTTGTCAATTTTGTCAATTTTGTCAATTTTGTCAATTTTGTCAATTTTGTCAATTTTGTCAATTTTGTCAATTTTGTCAATTTTGACAATTTTGTCAATTTTGTCAATTTTGTCAATTTTGTCAATTTTGTCAATTTTGTCAATTTTGTCAATTTTGTCAATTTTGTCAATTTTGTCAATTTTGTCAATTTTGTCAATTTTGTCAATTTTGTCAATTTTGTCAATTTTGTCAATTTTGTCAATTTTGTCAATTTTGTCAATTTTGTCAATTTTGTCAATTTTGTCAATTTTGTCAATTTTGTCAATTTTGTCAATTTTGTCAATTTTGTCAATTTTGTCAATTTTGTCAATTTTGTCAATTTTGTCAATTTTGTCAATTTTGTCAATTTTGTCATTTTTCAATTTTGTCAATTTTGTCAATTTTGTCAATTTTGTCAATTTTGTCAATTTTGTCAATTTTGTCAATTTTGTCAATTTTGTCAATTTTGTCAATTTTGTCAATTTTGTCAATTTTGTCAATTTTGTCAATTTTGTCAATTTTGTCAATTTTGTCAATTTTGTCAATTTTGTCAATTTTGTCAATTTTGTCAATTTTGTCAATTTTGTCAATTTTTGTCAATTTGGTCAATGTTGTCAATGTTGTCAATTTTGTCAATTTTGTCAATTTTATCAATTTTGTCAATTTTGTCAATTTTTTCAATTTTGTCAATTTTGTCAATTTTGTCCATTTTGTCAATTTTGTCAATTTTGTCAATTTTGTCAATTTTGTCAATTTTGTCAATTTTGTCAATTTTGTCAATTTTGTCAATTTTGTCAATTTTGTCAATTTTGTCAATTTTGTCAATTTTGTCAATTTTGTCAATTTTGTCAATTTTGTCAATTTTGTCAATTTTGTCAATTTTGTCAATTTTGTCAATTTGGTCAATTTTGTCAATTTTGTCAATTTTGTCAATATTGTCAATTTTGTCAATTTTGTCAATTTTGTCAATTTTGTCAATTTTGTCAATTTTGTCAATTTTGTCAATTTTGTCAATTTTGTCAATTTTGTCAATTTTGTAAATTTTGTCAATTTTGTCAATTTTGTCAATTTTGTCAATTTTGTCAATTTTGTCAATTTTGTCAATTTTGTCAATTTTGTCAATTTTGTCAATTTTGTCAATTTTGTCAATTTTGTCAATTTTGTCAATTTTGTCAATTTTGTCAATTTTGTAAATTTTGTAAATTTTGTAAATTTTGTAAATTTTGTCAATTTTGTCAATTTTGTCAATTTTGTCAATTTTGTCAACTTTGTCAATTTTGTCAATTTTGTCAATTTTGTCAATTTTGTCAATTTTGTCAATTTTGTCAATTTTGTCAATTTTGTCAATTTTGTCAATTTTTTCAATTTTTTCAATTTTTTCAATTTTGTCAATTTTGTCAATTTTGTCAATTTTGTCAATTTTGTCAATTTTGTCAATTTTGTCAATTTTGTCAATTTTGTCAATTTTGTCAATTTTATCAATTTTGTCAATTTTGTCAATTTTGTCAATTTTGTCAATTTTGTCAATTTTGTCAATTTTGTCAATTTTCACAATTTTGTCAATTTTGTCAATTTTGTCAATTTTGTCAATTTTGTCAATTTTGTCAATTTTGTCAATTTTGTCAAATTTGTCAATTTTGTCAATTTTGTCAATTTTGTCAATTTTGTCAATTTTGTCAATTTTGTCAATTTTGTCAATTTTGTCAATTTTGTCAATTTTGTCAATTTTGTCAATTTTGTCAATTTTGTCAATTTTGTCAATTTTGTCAATTTTGTCAATTTTGTCAATTTTATCAATTTTGTCAATTTTGTAAATTTTGTCAATTTTGTCAATTTTGTCAATTTTGTCAATTTTGTCAATTTTGTCAATTTTGTCAATTTTGTCAATTTTGTCAATTTTTTCAATTTTTTCAATTTTGTCAATTTTGTCAATTTTGTCAATTTTGTCAATTTTTTCAATTTTGTCAATTTTGTCAATTTTGTCAATTTTGTCAATTTTGTCAATTTTGTCAATTTTGTCAATTTTGTCAATTTTGTCAATTTTGTCAATTTTGTCAATTTTGTCAATTTTGTCAATTTTGTCAATTTTGTCAATTTTGTCAATTTTATCAATTTTGTCAATTTTGTCAATTTTGTCAATTTTGTCAATTTTGTCAATTTTGTCAATTTTGTCAATTTTGTCAATTTTGTCAATTTTGTCAATTTTGTCAATTTTGTCAATTTTGTCAATTTTGTCAATTTTGTCAATTTTGTCAATTTTGTCAATTTTGTCAATTTTGTCAATTTTGTCAATTTTATCAATTTTGTCAATTTTGTCAATTTTTTCAATTTTGTCAATTTTGTCAATTTTGTCAATTTTGTCAATTTTGTCAATTTTGTCAATTTTTTCAATTTTGTCAATTTTGTCAATTTTGTCAATTTTGTCAATTTTGTCAATTTTGTCAATTTTGTCAATTTTGTCAATTTTGTCAATTTTGTCAATTTTGTCAATTTTGTCAATTTTGTCAATTTTTGTCAATTTTGTCAATTTGGTCAATGTTGTCAATTTTGTCAATTTTGTCAATTTTGTCAATTTTGTCAATTTTGTCAATTTTGTCAATTTTGTCAATTTTGTCAATTTTTTCAATTTTGTCAATTTTGTCAATTTTGTCAATTTTGTCAATTTTGTCAATTTTGTCAATTTTGTCAATTTTGTCAATTTTGTCAATTTTGTCAATTTTGTCAATTTTGTCAATTTTGTCAATTTTGTCAATTTTGTCAATTTTGTCAATTTTGTCAATTTTGTCAATTTTGTCAATTTTGTCAATTTTGTCAATTTTGTCAATATTGTCAATTTTGTCAATTTTGTCAATTTTGTCAATTTTGTCAATTTTGTCAATTTTGTCAATTTTGTCAATTTTGTCAATTTTGTCAATTTTGTCAATTTTGTCAATTTTGTCAATTTTGTCAATTTTGTCAATTTTGTCAATTTTGTCAATTTTGTCAATTTTGTCAATTTTGTCAATTTTGTCAATTTTGTCAATTTTGTCAATTTTGTCAATTTTGTCAATTTTGTCAATTTTGTCAATTTTGTCAATTTTGTCAATTTTGTCAATTTTGTCAATTTTGTCAATTTTGTCAATTTTGTCAATTTTGTCAATTTTGTCAATTTTGTCAATTTTGTCAATTTTGTCAATTTTGTCAATTTTGTCAATTTTGTAAATTTTGTAAATTTTGTCAATTTTGTCAATTTTGTCAATTTTGTAAATTTTGTCAATTTTGTCAATTTTGTCAATTTTGTCAATTTTGTCAATTTTGTCAATTTTGTCAATTTTGTCAATTTTGTCAATTTTGTCAATTTTGTCAATTTTGTCAATTTTGTCAATTTTGTCAATTTTTTCAATTTTTTCAATTTGGTCAATTTGGTCAATTTTGTCAATTTTGTCAATTTTGTCAATTTTGTCAATTTTGTCAATTTTGTCAATTTTGTCAATTTTGTCAATTTTGTCAATTTTGTCAATTTTGTCAATTTTGTCAATTTTGTCAATTTTGTCAATTTTGTCAATTTTGTCAATTTTGTCAATTTTGTCAATTTTGTCAATTTTGTCAATTTTGTCAATTTTGTCAATTTTGTCAATTTTGTCAATTTTGTCAATTTTGTCAATTTTGTCAATTTTGTCAATTTTGTCAATTTTGTCAATTTTGTCAATTTTGTCAATTTTATCAATTTTGTCAATTTTGTCAATTTTGTCAATTTTGTCAATTTTGTCAATTTTGTCAATTTTGTCAATTTTGTCAATTTTGTCAATTTTGTCAATTTTGTCAATTTTGTCAATTTTGTCAATTTTGTCAATTTTGTCAATTTTGTCAATTTTGTCAATTTTGTCAATTTTGTCAATTTTGTCAATTTTGTCAATTTTGTCAATTTTGTAAATTTTGTCAATTTTGTCAATTTTGTCAATTTTGTCAATTTTGTCAATTTTGTCAATTTTGTCAATTTTGTCAATTTTGTCAATTTTGTCAATTTTGTCAATTTTGTCAATTTTGTCAATTTTGTCAATTTTGTCAATTTTGTCAATTTTGTCAATTTTGTCAATTTTGTCAATTTTGTCAATTTTGTCAATTTTGTCAATTTTGTCAATTTTGTCAATTTTGTCAATTTTGTCAATTTGGTCAATGTTGTCAATGTTGTCAATGTTGTCAATTTTGTCAATTTTGTCATTTTTGTCAATTTTATCAATTTTGTCAATTTTGTCAATTTTTTCAATTTTGTCAGTTTTGTCAATTTTGTCAATTTTGTCAATTTTGTCTATTTTGTCAATTTTGTCAATTTTGTCAATTTTGTCAATTTTGTCAATTTTGTCAATTTTGTCAATTTTGTCAATTTTGTCAATTTTGTCAATTTTGTCAATTTTGTCAATTTTGTCAATTTTGTCAATTTTGTCAATTTTGTCAATTTTGTCAATTTTGTCAATTTTGTCAATTTTTTCAATTTTGTCAATTTTGTCAATTTTGTCAATTTTGTCAATTTTGTCAATTTTGTCAATTTTGTCAATTTTGTCAATTTTGTCAATTTTGTCAATTTTGTCAATTTTGTCAATTTTGTCAATTTTGTCAATTTTGTCAATTTTGTCAATTTTGTCAATTTTGTCAATTTTGTCAATTTTGTCAATTTTGTCAATTTTGTCAATTTTGTCAATTTTGTCAATTTTGTCAATTTTGTCAATTTTGTCAATTTTGTCAATTTTTGTCAATTTGGTCAATGTTGTCAATGTTGTCAATGTTGTCAATATTGTCAATTTTGTCAATTTTATCAATTTTGTCAATTTTATCAATTTTGTCAATTTTGTCAATTTTTTCAATTTTGTCAGTTTTGTCAATTTTGTCAATTTTGTCAATTTTGTCAATTTTGTCAATTTTGTCAATTTTGTCAATTTTGTCAATTTTGTCAATTTTGTCAATTTTGTCAATTTTGTCAATTTTGTCAATTTTGTCAATTTTGTCAATTTTGTCAATTTTGTCAATTTTGTCAATTTTGTCAATTTTTGTCAATTTGGTCAATGTTGTCAATGTTGTCAATGTTGTCAATATTGTCAATTTTGTCAATTTTATCAATTTTGTCAATTTTATCAATTTTGTCAATTTTGTCAATTTTTTCAATTTTGTCAGTTTTGTCAATTTTGTCAATTTTGTCAATTTTGTCAATTTTGTCAATTTTGTCAATTTTGTCAATTTTGTCAATTTTGTCAATTTTGTCAATTTTGTCAATTTTGTCAATTTTGTCAATTTTGTCAATTTTGTCAATTTTGTCAATTTTGTCAATTTTGTCAATTTTGTCAATTTTGTCAATTTTGTCAATTTTGTCAATTGATGGATGGATGAAGCGTGGAGTTCCTTGCCAACCGCTTCTTTCGATTATTTAGGGTTAGGTTATGAAATTTAAAGATATTTTCAATCTTTGAATGCATGAAAAATTGAACGAAATTACTTAAAACCAATTCAAGGGATCTGGCATGATTTAGTCATTTTCCACTTTACTCGCTGCATCTTATTACATAAAACGAACTCACCAATGAAAAAAACTTTCGTCAGGTTTTCAGGGATTCGTTTCAGTAGGTCCAAATCTTCCATAGCGGGCCAACTGAGGTCGATTCTTGGATAATTCTGATCCAATCTAACAAAGCTTGATTTTTTTTTGGATAAGTGGCACCTCCATGCTTCTGAAACACCGTAATCTTCATAACACTTCAAAACTTCCAAACTGAATTTAAATTTTCATTTTTTTTGAAACTTCTGTCAACAACTTCCTTTTTCAACCACAGCCTACTTGAGAATCCAGCGAACACTTTCATATGTACGTATGAATTCTGATTGGACCCTACATTAAAGCATCGTATTTTACTCCAGCGATTGAAATTTCACTTCACTTCAGATATCAATCCGGACAAACGTTAAATTATTGGAAAATATGGTTGGGCATATTTTGTGTTCTTATTTTTTTTTTTTTTTCAAAATTACCATAAACTGGCAAAAATCGACTTTCTGGGACATCTGCGAAACGACCGTTTTTCGGAAAACCGATGAAGTCCTAGAAAGTCGAGTTTTGGCTAAAATTTGTTTTTCGAGATAACACAAGAACTTTATGTTTCATTCATTTTTAAGTCATTTGGCATAAAAATTAAAATTTAGTTTTTTCCGATATCCTCCGGTACTCCCTTTGGTGATTTTTAAGGGTTCGATTGACTCGATATTTTGCACAAGTCAGTTTTTTAGGCCAATCTAAAAAATGTATAAGGTCGACCAGTACCATAAGACTGAGTCGATTTGAGGTCATTTTTTAATTTCTTAAACCCTTGGGTATTCTTTAGTCCAAATACACAATTTTTGAATTAATTCTGAATTTTGAATTGAAATTCCAATTCTAACTCATCCCGCCAGTCAATCAATCAATCATTCAAAGCAAAATCCGCAGACTCTGTTAAATTTCAGTCAAACGCCTGCAGGTAGTTTCTCCATCACCGGTCCTAGAACTGCATCAATCTTAATCCTCTGGCATCGAAAAAAAGGACGAAAAAGTCAGTATTTTTTTATTGCACTCCCTGTGCACTTGACACTTACGTAGAATCGTAGAACAGAAGATAAGCAAATTCCTCCGGTCGGTTCGGTCCTTCTCGATCTCTTTCTTTCTCGGAGACTAAATGGATTGGCATGCAAAGAAGGACCACGTGAACAGGAATAAAACCATAGTCCTAAATCCTTTTACCTGCCAACAATCTCCGAAACGGTCTTACTGTGCTGATGCAAGTGCCATAATCCGGCAAAACCGATAAGCAGAAAGGATCCGTAAAAGCGAAGGAGAAATTGCATCCTAGCTAGTTTGGGAATGTTTGAAGTTTAATTGAGGAATCGTGTTCTCTGAAAGATTCTCGGAATTCGGTCCTGCCGCCAGGATTCTGCCAACTAGGGGGAAATGATTGTTTGTTTGTTTTTTTTTTTTTTTTTTAATTTTACTTTTCTTCACAAGGACCTCTGGAAGAGGCTATAAATGGAGCTTTTTGCCTTTTCTTCGGGTTCAGTTGATTCCGGCAGGCTTCCTAGAGTGTACGTCAAATTTACAAGCAGGATTTAAAAAATGTATCGTCACGTGTTCCCAATAGTTTTAGTGTGTCTGTTTCTGGGAGTTCGAGCTCAGCAAACTCAGCAGCAACAGCAAAAGCAACAACAGCAACAATCGGTGGTCACTCCACCAAGCAAGCCCCTGTTAACCATTTCGGAGCAGCGACCTGTCCTGGAAAATCCGGCCTACGATCCCACTCTCTATCAGCAGTTCCTTCCGCAGGATGCGGTTCAACAGTACGTCCAATCATATACTGGTCCAAGCTACTCTCAGCCAAATCGTAACGTCTATGGATCTTCCGGCTTCGAGAGTTCCGGATTCGATGGCTTCCTCATCCCGGCACCAACTCGCCAGGCCAATCCCATCGCTCTAGTAACGCCGGAAAGCCATTCGTCCTGGTTCGGATCGGTTCGATCGGTCATTCCCACAGCCCGAACAGTGGCCACCGTCTTCGGTCAGCTGATATCGTTGGCCTTCGGATCGCTGAGTGCCGTTGCCGTGGCAACGATTCTCACCAGCCTGCTGTGCTTTTTCACCCCGTTCTGCACTCTGACGTTCCGAACGGCGAAACTGGTAACGGGTGAAACGGCCTCGGAAGTGATCCAGGCTATCGGCGAACAGGTCACGGCCGAGCGGGTCAAGCGGGCCGCCGAATTCGTTCGCAATGCCATTGACAAGTTCCAGGCTCTGAACCAGGTCGTGAGAGAGGTCACCGAACGGAAGGCCGCCGAGGGGACACAATTTCAATAGTTTGAGAACATTCTGCGGACTCTAATATTTGTGATTATTAGAAATAAATTGTAGTATAGACAATTTCCCGGTGATCATGTTTTTACAAGAACAAAAAAGAAAAATTCATCGAAAGATAAAATCCTGTCGTTTTTTATCTAGCCGTTGAAATTTACAAAAAAAAATGGTAAAAAAAACCTTCATAAAGAAGCTTCTCCTACTAGCCCTACCCAAGCTACCAATCCAAAAGTCGCGAGTGACATAAAGATGTTAGAGCATATATCTTCATAAAAAGCTAAAGCGCATTCAATACATCACCAGAACTCTAACTCAGGTAAAATCTGGCTATTTGACCCTGTTCTAGAAACGTCATTATGACTTTTTTTTTAAATCTATATAATAAAAATTTATGTTTGTCTGTCTGTCTGTTCCCTACATTCGAAAACTACTGAACCGATCAATGTGAAACTTGGTATGTAAGAGTTTTTGGGGTCGGGAAAGGTTTCTAAAATACTTTCAAACTGCTCCGACATAAAGAAGGAAGGGCTCCCATACAAAATTTATAAAAAGATGATTCAATTCAAACAGTAAATATTCGGAAACTACTGAACCGATCAACGAAAAATTTGGTGTGTAGCCGCTTTCAAAACTGAGAATGCTTTCCAAAATACTTTCAAACTCTTCAAAAATAAAAAAGGAGGGGTTTCAATACCAAACTAACAAAAATTTTACACAATTCGGACAATTTTCGTATATCACTGAACAGATCAACGTGAAATTTGATGTGTAGCCGCGTTCAAGACTGAGAATGCATTCTAAAATATTTTAAAACCCCTCCAAATAAAAAAAAATGGGGGGTTCCCATACAAAATTTACAAAAATTTGACACAGTTCGGACAATTTTTCTAAAATACTGAACCGATCAACGTTAAATTTGATGTGAAGCCATCTTTGAGATCGGGAAAAGTTTCTATAATACTTTAAAACCCCTCCAAGTTCAAAGAAGGGGGGCTCCCTCACACAATGAACAATAATTTGACACAATTCGAAAAATTATCGGAAACTACTAAACCGATCAATGGGAATTTTGTGTGTAGCGATTCTCGAGACAGGGAATGGTCACTCTAAAACACTTTCAAACTCCTCCGAAACCTAAAAAATAGGCTCCCATACAAAATTATCAGAAATTTAACACAATTCGAACAATTTTCGGTAACTTCTGTACCGACTAACGTGAAATTTTGTGTGGAGCCGTTTTCGAGTCCAAGAATGGTTTTCATAATAATTCTTACCTATTTTAACCAAATTGGATGGTTTTTGTATTGATAGACGCTTCCCATGTTAATGAAAGAAGAGCCTCATATTCAATAAATGTAACATAGCATAGCACAGCATAGCATAGCATAGGGTGACTACACACATCTACATGTAAAGATGCTGTTTCAGACAGGAAAGGGAAGGAGGACAACGAAGAGTTTTGCTCCTTTGAAATTTCTGTACAGCGATACGAGCTGCTTTTAGGATTTTCCGGGAAGAAGATTGAGGTTTTTTTGATGTCAGTCCTTGTGTTATATATTCGGGAATATCGGATAGATTAAATTTTCCAGCATAAAAAAAAACACATCACTTTCGAGCACAGCCTACCTAGCCTCTCCAGAAAACAAACTCTAGGCCCAACTGTCTTTTAAATCCACATATTAATTTTTCTTGCCCAGCAAGAGCTAACTTCAGGAACACAAACAGGCTTCAACACATTCGCTCAAAGCAAAATTTAGACAGCATTCAAATAAAAAAAACACAAGCTTTCAGGAGCAACTTTCGATTTTCAATCATTGTGCACACATCTGTCTACGCGTTAAATGCATTTTAAAATAGTTTTTCACAAAATTTCTATTTAAATAAAGAAATAATTGATAATTTTCACTGGAGCGAAAAGAAAACACGTGCGATGCCATTCTATATTCAATAAATGTTACATACATATTATTAACAAAAACAATGTCTTAGTGTTTTAGTGTTTAGTGTCTTAGTGTTGTTGTAGATCCCTCGTATTTTTTCTTAAATAAGAGTGGCTATTTCAACCTTCATACTATAAAATTATGTTTAGATTCAAAGCAATCTAGAAGCTCAGACGTCATGAAACGAAGTTCGCTTTTAATAATGTTGAAATTTAATTTAAAAGGAAGTATATTTAAGTTATGATAATTTTAACGCACCTAATTTTCCCAAGCAAGGGGTATCAAAGCACACCGGGTCAACTAGTCTTCAATAAAAATGATTATACTGTAAAAATTTTGGCAAATCAAGCTTATATAAAGCTTTCATAAAACATGTTATCAATTTTAGTTTTTTCTTTCGATTCCGTGACTCCTCCGATTTTTTTTTTCAGCAACCATGATGGATGATGAATGAGGGTTGCATTTTTGAGATTTGATCTGGAAAAAAATAACAAATTCCTTTACACAAATAATGAACATCTTTTCTACTGCCAGTCAAGATTTTTGGTAAAAAGTATATGAAATAAAAAAAAAAAAAGACATACACCGTCTTAGCCGATTTAGGCTTTACAGGCTGAACAAGTGACGTGAACAACTTAAGATTAACATTTAACACCCAGTACCGAGATGGGAATCGAACCCATGCCTCAGTGGACCAGCGATTACCGTCTTACCACGCTAACCACTGCACCACCGAGACGTACATGTTGAAATGGTATGTATCTTAAAATAAATGCGCTTTAAATAGGTACTTGAAATTGTGAATCCACCAACACGGCATCATTTTGAGCCCTTCGATTTTGCAACCAACATAGCGTTAGTCAGTTCAATGCTCTATTATGGTCATAAAAATGCCTTTATAACAGTTTTATGTGAGCCTTATAAAAAGCTGAAATTTGACGTTTCTCTTGCAAGCCAAGCAAATACACGCGTATGATGAGTTTCTCAATTCTGAGTTGTTTATCATTAGTACAGTAAATGAGGACAGACTTTTTAAATGAAATAAATAAGGGATTGGTTTTGAATGACCGGTGGAATGAAACCATGAGTTAAAGTCCAAATTTGTTGTCTAGCGCCATCTTGAAATCCAAGATGGCGGCTTTCGCTGAACCTTGAAATGCTGTTAATGACTGAAAATCGCATGAAACTCTCACAATATAAGGTATTATGTGAAACGGCTGTACAAGGAAATGTCGTATTTCGCTATCTTACGCCATCTTGAAATCCAAAATGGCGGCTTTCGCTAAACTTTGAAATTTGATAAATGACTAGAAATCGTATGAAAGTCCTACGTTTTTGGTATTGGATGAAAGGGCGAAACTAGAAGTAGCCGAGTTTCGCTATCTGACACCATCTTAAAACCAAGATGGCGGATTCCACTGAATTTTCAAATTCTGTTAATGGCTAAAAATCGCATGACAGCCCCACAATATGGGTATTATGTGGCAGTAGACTGAGTCGATTTGGGTAATTTTTGAATTTCTCAAACCCTGGGGTTTAAAAAGTTTCGTCTTGGCCCAAAACTCATGCGTGATTTTTTTGCAGAATTTTTAAGTTACGTTTACATGAGTAAATTTGGACTTTTAAGTTTGTATGGGAAAATTGAATATTTTGTACTGAAAAATCAACATCATTTTTATTTCTTCTGTGGAACCGAGCCAGCTGATGGGTTTTGTGCCAATTTATAAATTCTCTAAAGCAAATTTTCCGTTAAACAACTTTGTTCAAGACCGTAACTTCGTATCTAATAAATCAAAACAGTTATTAGCTGTTTTACAGGGGTATGTCTTTTCGCATTGATAAACAATAAATTCAATTGACATCACTGCTGGATGCCTAGCGAGGTATTGCATGACTACTTTTCATGCGATACTTCGCCAGGCTCGAGCAGTGATGTCTATGGAATTTATAGTTTATCAACGCGAAAATACATACCCCTATTAAACAGCTAATAACTTTTTTGACTAATAAGATACGAAGTAACAGCCTTCGACAAAGTTGATCAGCGGAAAATTTCCTTTAGAGAATTTATAAATTGACTCAGCTGATGGGTTCCACAAAAGAAACAAAAATTATGTTGATTTTTCAGTACAAAGTATTCAAGTTTGCCATACAAACTTAAAAGTCCAAATTTACTCATGTAAACATTACAAAAAAAATTTGCAAAAAATCATGGATGAGTTTTGGGCCAAGACGAAGCTTTTTAGACCCCAGGGTTTTAGAAATTCAAAAATGACTCCAAATCGACTCAATCTAATGTGGCAGGGGACCCGAGCTAGTGACATCTGCTGATCTTTAAAACGCTGTAAATGGTCGCAAATCTAATCAAAATTAAATGAACTATTCGAAGAAATGTAAAAAAAATTAAGGAAAATAATCGAGAAAAAAAACCAAACTAAATAAAATTGGGATAAACGATAAACAATCAATTAAAAAAAAACTTACTAGGTTTAACCAATGAGAAGCAAAAACAAAACTAAATGAATAAAAACAAGACTAGACAAAACAAGAAGGATTAAGATGCGTTTGAATGAAACTGGATTGAACTAGATTCATCATGATAAATGGAACACAACATGATAAGACCATTTCAAATAATATGAAAAATAAAATGACAAAACTAGAGGTACTAGAATAAAATAAGGTAGAATCAGGTGCTGAATCAAAGCAATCGGTTCCGTGGTTGAATTCAAGGGACTCTTTCGATTGCTTTGATTCAGTAGAATATTCAACACATATCAGAGTAAAATAAGATCAAATTTAAAAGAAACAAAATCAAACATTAAAAACCGGACAAACCAAGGCAAAAAGGTGAAAAAGGTTAAACGAAAACGAAAAATGTAAATAAAATTTAATTTAGAAAGACTAACCCGTATTAAAAACTGAGTACAATATTTTAAAACTAAATAAAACAAGACAAAACCAGATAAAACGAAAAGGAACACAGTGAAAAAATAGAACAAAATGAAAAAAATTAAAAAAAAAAACTAGAATAGAAATCAAAACAACCAAAAAACTAGCAAAACACACGATGTTAACCAAAAATAAAAAAACAAGAAACAAGAGGAAATAAGAGAAAACTAAAAAGAACAAAATAAATTGGATGAAACAATATGAAAGCAGATAAAATAAGTCTAATTTAATTATCGAAAAACTAACAACAATTTTGAAATAAAAATAAAAAAAAACTTTAAAAAACATCACTAAAATAGTTAAAAAATGATAGAGAAAAAAATCAGATCAATCCAATATGGAGGCTTCCGTTTACTTCTCAATGCTATGGTTTTCAATGAAATTATTTACTTATGGATTTTTTTTTCGCGTACATAAATTTTGATCTAATCTATACCCTTGAATTTTAACTTAAACAGTTGGATTAATTTCTCCACAAAAAAAGTATCGCTTACTGAATCCTTTAATTATGTTTTAAATCTTGTTCTTTGTATTCAATCTTTGTTTAGTTTATTGCTAAATTTTAAGTTTGTTTTCTTTTGGGTTGTTTTATCTTCATATTTAAGGTCATGTCTTGTTTCAGCATCATTCACCTTGCCTCATCTTGTTTATTTTTGTTTTGCTCATCATGTTTATTTCTGTTTAAACTATGGTTTCATCTTGTTTAATATGGTTTTGTAATCTAGTTCTGTGACGTTTTATCTTGTTTAAGTTCGTTTATATTGTAAATGCTTTATCTTGACTTTTATCATGTTTTATCTTGCTGTATCTGATTTCAACAAGATATGTCAAGCTGACCATTGTTTTTATTTGTTATCTTTTTTAATTTTGTTACAATAAGTATGAAATATTCTAGCTATTTAGAGTCGTTCGTCTCTTTCACCATATATTGAGGTTGTTTTATGCAATTTTCAGTCTTTTACAGCATTTAAGAGTCAAGCAAAAGCCGTCATCTTGGATACCAAGATGGCGTCAGATAAAAGAATTCGACTTCTACTCGCCCCTTCACCCAATACCCGTATTTTCGAGGTTTCGTACGATTTTCTGTTATTAACAGCACTTTTAAAGTTAAGGTGAAGCCACCATCTTTGATTTCAAGATGGCGACAGAATGCGGAATTTGCTTCTACTCGTTGAGCCATTTCAACTAATACTTGTATTTTGAGGATTTAATGCGATTTTCAGCCATTTACAGCTTCTAAAAGAAATGCGGAAGCCACCATTTTTTATTAATGATGACGTCAAGCAACAAATTTTTTCTCCTTCTAGTTGGGCCCTTTCACTTAATACTCATATTGTAGAGATATGCTTACCACTTCCGGTGATTCTGGAAAATGTGCAAAAATATGATTTTCAACTCAAATATGTGCAATCTAACTGTGTTTTGACATCTTGATCGAGAACTGTCACTAAGTTTTATGACGATTTCAAAATCAAGCACTAAGTGATATAATAAAACATGCAAAAAAGCTTGGAGCAAACTGCTTAGATTTCGTTTTATTGTTGTTTTAACAGAGAATTTTAGTGAAAGCATTATTAGCGTTTTCAAACTACCGAAAAAAAACGGTCGAAACAAGAATATGTATAAGCATTTTTCATGACTGCTAAAAAAATGCCACAAAAAAACTATAATAAAACATCCTAATGCTTGTTGGCTTAGTGCCAGATCCTTCAGTAACAGAAAGTGGTTCATTTACTCAATTTATTTTCAAAATATTGACCATTGTTGTCTTTATTTTTTTAATGTTTGTAAGTTTTTTTATTTCAGTTTTGTCATTGCTATTACCTAAGTCATTTTTGTCACTAGACAGACATACCCGACCCGAAAGAAGAAATTCTCCTCAGCTTCAAAACCCCAATTTCTCTATTAACGCAATACAAATGAAAATTTTCAACATTGTTTTATTTAACGTTTATTGCTTTTACTCTGCGAGGTGTCACTACACTGATTTGAACTTTTATACAGTAGGTACAAATTTCTTAATACATCTACAAACAGTAAAGTACTTTTATGAACTATTTTCTCATTTTTCATAAAATAAGAAGCAATATCAGAAAAAAATGAATTTAAAAATTTAGAATCGTGCATCGTATCAAAATCGCCAACATTAATAAATTCTTATTCTTGCCTTGGTGAGTTGGTCATTGAATTTTAATGCATCTCTTAATAACCGAACAATACAACTCAAATTTGCACTAAAACTACACTAAAAATAAATTTACTCTATTTTTGCTGTTGTAGTAATGTTTGAAACAATATCGATATTTGGTCATTTGCTTGTTAATCCTAGAGTATTTTACTGTTTCAGTTTTGATCGAAACAATCCGGCCAACGTTTCGGCTCCCGTTTGGTTGATGTCCTGCAGGGGGAAAAAAGACGGTGTTACCCAATCTTCCCACGAACTCCCGGAATCCATCAATCACATTACCTGATAGCCGTACGGTTCCAGCTCTTCCTTGCACCGGAGCAGCCAGGCTCGCACCTTCGGGTAGGGTTGCATTTCGAAGCCAAAGGCCTCGATCTGGGACACGGTCACGCACAGGGCAATGTCTGCGATCGTGAAGTGATTGGCCGCCGCCCACGTGTACTGTTTGAGCATGGCCTCGAACCATCCGATGGCTTCGGCCAGTTTGGCTTTCTTCGTTTGGTCCAGGTGGGCACCCATCTGGATGGTGGGGAACTTTAAGAAAAAAACGGGATTAAGATTGTGACCTGAGTGATGCCAGAAATGGACACTTACAAAGTACTCATAAACCCTCTGGTAGAGAGTCCCCAGATCGAAATGGAGCCGCTGGTCTACGATCGCTCGGGAACGGAAATCTTTTGGGTAAAGGTTTTCGTCTTTACCGTAAGCCGATACTAGGTAAGATAGAATAACGCGACTGAAAAGAGAGTTTAAGTGTTATTTAAGATTGAAAAACTTGCAATAAAAATACAAAGGATTAATGGAGAAGTGACAATCGGCAATGAAACTTTCGACACTTTTTTATGTGAGAGTTTGTTATCGCTAACTAAATTATAAGTGGCTCCGATTAAATGGCTATCTCAGTGAGGATTAGCGATCGCTAAGCGAATCAGAATCTGGAACAAAACCGCTACTCCGCTAATCGCTGACTAGTCCGCTAATTTTTGGTAAGACATTTAATTTTCTCGCTAAATTTTTAATTAGCTAGTGGATAAGAAAGATCAACATATTCTTAGTTCCGCAAAATCTTCTAGGGGTTGAATTGATCATAGACAAATCACCAATTAACATTTTCAAGCAATTCAATCAGCAAAAACACAAAAGACAGGTATTAGATTATCATATTAGTTGATTACTACTCACATCAAGAAAGGTCATTTTTCTAATTGCATAATTCTAATTGTAAATGGAGAACACCCATTTAAGAATGAACACAAGTCACGCTATTTTGAAATTTTCTCTCACATAAACATTTCTATTGTTATCTACGTAACGTAACAAGTTGCTTGCCTTCGGCATCCCACCTTCGCTGAAAACCGATATGAATGGAAAACCGCAGATTCATCCTTGCTTACGTGGCCAGAACTGAATACCTTGAAGGACAATAACGTCCTTCCGGTTATAAATAGAAAACTACTATCATCAACTATCATTCAAGAAAAGGCAGTTGGTAGTGTTTTTTTTTAATCATTTATTTTCCCCAGTCTTGCCTTCGAGTTCCTTTCAAAATGAAGGGGATTCATTCTCGGATTCAAAACGGTGAGAAATTCGTCAGCTGTTTCCTAGGGTATGCAGGACATTCTCCATATCCTGGAATTTCTCTACACGCTCTAGCGTGCGGTTAATGGTCAGTCTAGGTGAAGAAGCAATGTCAGTCCGAATGGATAATCAGTTTCTAAGTCATTCGAATAGTCCAAACTTTAAAAATTTAATTCATACACCTGAAGCTTGGCCGAACAGTATAAACTAAGCTACTAAACTTTCGTCATCAATGACCGTAACGTTGCTATTGATTGTCCTGACGACTGAAAACATGTTCCACGATGATACCTATCATATTCATAGAGGCAAAAGCGACGTGGAAAACGAGAAAAACTGCAGGTATATAAACAAAAACACGAGTGCAGCCAAGAACCCTTCCTCCCATCCTGACTGAATAATAGAAATTGTACTATGTAAGTAAAGCAAAAGAAGATGATTAGAAAGGTTCAGTTCTAAACTACAAAAACGAATTGAAGATCGGAAATAGAATAAATATTTAAAAATATTAAACACTGAAAATGACAAAAATGACAAAAATGACAAAAATGACAAAAATGACAAAAATGACAAAAATGACAAAAATGACAAAAATGACAAAAATGACAAAAATGACAAAAATGACAAAAATGACAAAAATGACAAAAATGACAAAAATGACAAAAATGACAAAAATGACAAAAATGACAAAAATGACAAAAATGACAAAAATGACAAAAATGACAAAAATGACAAAAATGACAAAAATGACAAAAATGACAAAAATGACAAAAATGACAAAAGTGACAAAAATGACAAAAATGACAAAAATGACAAAAATGACAAAAATGACAAAAATGACAAAAATGACAAAAATGACAAAAATGACAAAAATGACAAAAATGACAAAAATGACAAAAATGACAAAAATGACAGAAATGACAAAAATGACAGAAATGACAAAAATGACAAAAATGACAAAAATGACAAAAATGACAAAAATGACAAAAATGACAAAAATGACAAAAATGACAAAAATGACAAAAATGACAAAAATGACAAAAATGGAAAAATGGAAAAAAAATAACAACAACAAAAATGACAAAAATCTTCTTCTTCTTCTTGCTTCCTTCATTTTTCATTTCATCGATATCTCTATAACTTAGAAAATAGAATTTCAGAGATAATTACTGCCAGGCCAACCATGTGGTAAATATCGCATAAGATTCTGAAACAAGTGATCTATCAGTATAAGATTGTTTGAAAATTTCTAATCTAATCCCATTTCATTGTTTAATAAGGAAGTTATACTATATAAACGTTTAAAATAGTGGAAAAGGTTGCATCTCACCAAATAATTTGCCGTTGTTTTTGACAAGGAACCATTTCCTCAAGTACGTATCGGCTGCCCTTACTGCACTTCCTCAACCAGGTTTCAGCATTCTTAAACAAAGCACAAACCACTCCGGGAACTTCCACCGGTCACTAATTCAAACATTTTTCCACTGTTTAGTTCTAAACTTTAGTTAAACTTTAATTTAATTTAAAGTTTTCATCGACGAAAACAAAAACACGTTCGTCGCCCAAAAGTCATGGCTCACTACTTCCAAAAATGAAAAAAAAAAAACAGGAATAACAAAAAATGAAAAAAACTAGTAAAATAACAAAAATAACAAAAGGGACAAAAATTTCATTCATTTTTTTTTATTTTTGATTTTTTTTAAATTTATAAATTTTGTCTATTTGGTACGAAACAGCCATCAAATTTTGTTTATTCCAAAATTATCATATAAAACTGTATGAGTTCTGTCGTTATTTCTTTGAATTTTGTATAGAGGCCACCCGTATCAAAAGCTTCTTATGTCAATTCATGCTTGTAAACCTATGTCTAGAAATATTTCCTGAATACTGTTTGCGTTGTGTCCTATTTTTAGTTTATTTTGTACGAGAGATTCCCCCCCCCCCTCCCCTTCCATAAAATTCAAGGTTTTTGAAAATCATCCTGGGCTCTTAAAAACACTCGGGTAGAAAATTAGACGTCATTCTGACCTTTTGAGAAAAACCGAAATAAGGTCCGAATAAGCTGAAATTTTTCACAAGTCAGGTTTATAGGCCAATCAACAAGACGTGGCCACCTTAGTATCAAGGTTGCCGAAATCACAGAAAAATCTATAATTTCACAAAATTTTGAGAAAATTTATATCTCAGAATCTGTGTCACAAAACACAGAATTTTGGAAATATTCACAGATTTCACAGATTTTTAAAAATAATGTAAATACAGTTGCGTTCAAAAAAGAATGAAATCGCGTGAAGCTGCGCACCCACTTCCAACTTTGACAAGCTGCCATTTCTCTCTCGGATTATATTTTTGTTTATTCCAAAATTATCATATAAAACTGTATGAGTTCTGTCGTTATTTCTTTGAATTTTGTATAGAGGCCACCCGTATCAAAAGCTTCTTATGTCAATTCATGCTTGTAAACCTATGTCTAGAAATATTTCCTGAATACTGTTTGCGTTGTGTCCTATTTTTAGTTTATTTTGTACGAGAGATTCCCCCCCCCCCCCCCCCCTCCCCTTCCATAAAATTCAAGGTTTTTGAAAATCATCCTGGGCTCTTAAAAACACTCGGGTAGAAAATTAGACGTCATTCTGACCTTTTGAGAAAAACCGAAATAAGGTCCGAATAAGCTGAAATTTTTCACAAGTCAGGTTTATAGGCCAATCAACAAGACGTGGCCACCTTAGTATCAAGGTTGCCGAAATCACAGAAAAATCTATAATTTCACAAAATTTTGAGAAAATTTATATCTCAGAATCTGTGTCACAAAACACAGAATTTTGGAAATATTCACAGATTTCACAGATTTTTAAAAATAATGTAAATACAGTTGCGTTCAAAAAAGAATGAAATCGCGTGAAGCTGCGCACCCACTTCCAACTTTGACACGCTGCCATTTCTCTCTCGGATTATATTTTTTAACGAAAATTTCACACAATCTAGTTCAACTATCCAACTAACTCTCCACAAATTTGAAGTCTTTACAATGACTGGAAAAAAAGATACAGCTTTTCTCGTAAAAAAGAGAAATTTGGAGTTGCTTCACGAAACTTGCTGTATCTTTGGCAATTTTCATCGAAAAATCTTGAAATTTGGTCCAATGGTGTAAAAATGTTTGATCTAATACCAGGCCAAGTTTCGTCAAAATCAATGGACGTGTTCAAAAATGGTGCCGGATTTAAAATGACGTTCATTATCGCCCAGCATGTGATTTCATTCTTTTTTGGACGGATGTTTGTATGGAAAACATCGTAATCCATGTATTCTTGGTTTTTTTTCCACAAAACTAAAAGAATGTTGAAATTACAAAAAAAAACTTCATTTATTCTTTGTTTCGAAAGAGAAAATGTTTCAGCAGGGTTCAAAATAAGAAAATCAGAGTTTTAGAAATGACCTGCTAATTATACCGATAAACAAATTTGATCCAGAATTAAAGCGAATTTCTATTCGCTCTTTTGTTTCAATACCAGCTCTGTTGGAACAATTTCTATTTCTAAACAGAGAAAGGATGAAGTTCCTATCAATTTACAACATTCTTTGTAATAAATGTTGGTTTTGTGGAAGAAAAAACCAAGAATACATAGATTACGATGTTTTCCATACAAACATCCGTCCAAAAAAGAATGAAATCATCTGCTAGGCGATAAGGAACCTCATTTTAAATCCGGCACCATTTTTGATAACGTTCATCGATTTTGACGAAACTTGGCCTAGTATTAGATCAAACATTTTTACATCTTTGGACCAAATTTCAAGATTTTTCGATGAAAATTGTCAAAGATACAGCAAGTTTAGTGAAGCAATTCCAAATTTCCCTTTTTTACGGGAAAAGCTGTATCTTTGTTTCTCGTCATTGTAAAGACTTCAAATTTTGTGGAGAGTTAGTTGGATAGTTGAACTAGATTGTGTGAAATTTTCGTGAAAAAATATAAACCGAGAGAGAAATGGCAGCTTGTCAAAGTTGGTAGTAGGTGCGCAGCTTCACGCGATTTCATTCTTTTTTGAACGCAACTGTACATTTTTCTCAAAGTATATTTTTTGACAACATAAATTTTGGATGATGATTTGATGATTTTCATTGATTTTTGTAAAAAAAATAATTTTTCATGACTTTTTAATGAAATTAATGCTATTTCCAACACAAAAAACCATCACAGAAATTCTGGGCTAAATCACAGAAAATCAGATTTTTTTTCGCAAAAGCTCAGAAAGCCTTGCTTAGTATATGTGCAGCGCATGAACTACACTTCATACACGGAAAATAATAAAAACTTAAAATCAACCGAGATCAAAAGGCGAATGTTCGGGAAATCCAATATAGTATCTTTTACCTCGTCCAGGTGAACTCACCTCACAACGAGGTACAGTGTTCTCTATGGTAGAGTTTACCTCAATCAAGCTGAGAAAAAATTGACCTAGAAAAAAGGTAAATCCTAAAAAAGTAAAGTTTACTTCGTAGAATTGAGCAAATTTCAAAGGGTACATTTCACCGAGAAAAAGTTAAATTTAAAAAAGGTTTTTTCTACCTCTTTGAGGTTAAACTTACTTTCTAGCGAGGTGAAATTTACCTGAATTAAGCTAAAAAAATCTGTAAAATTCTCCTAGAAAAAAGGTAACTATGTATCTTCTGAAATCGTTAACTGAGGTTGAGTTGTTATTTCATTGAGGAACAAGTTTTGCATTCGTGCTCAAAATGTGAAAATCGAAACAGAACGGTCAATGTAGCTTGAATCACATTCAGTTGTGCAAGTTCTCATAATCCTTGCTTCTATTCCAGATTGGCTTTGAAGTGTTTTTTACATCATTCCGGAACATCCGCAGACAATTCATATTATCGCCCAGCTGGCAGGATGAGTCAAATGGAGAAGAGAATGAATGTGCTAACCTAAGGATGCTGGGATTATTTTAGCACGTAATTGGGCCGGACAAATCAGGGCTATTTTATCTGAAGATCTGGCAAAATCCGGGCAGTTGTCGGCCAAAAATCCGGGCAATGTTCGGGCAAATTTGATCAAAACCCAGAAATTACTCAGAAGATTTTGAGTAGAATTTAAGGCTTCCAAAAATAAAATAAAATGGTAAATGAAAAAAAACCACCTTAACCAGGAATCGAACTCGAGTCTACTGGTTACCTCTCCGACACCTTACCAATAGGCCAAATCGTCAGATAAAACAAGTCAAGCTGTAGCTCTATTATTGAGTTGACTTCATCGAGTCGAATTCGCTGCTAGATTCCCCGGCAGAAAACGCTCAACGTGCCCTATTTGGTGCTGATACTGCCCCAGGGGGTTCTCATTATGCCCCTACAGTGACTGGTTTTCAGCTTTCGGCAAAACATTTTAAAATGCATTTTTAAACGTTTTTATCTACTTTTTCAAGTGTCAGCCAATTAGGCAATAGACTATTTGAGTGTCTAAACACGAAACAATGATGTAATTCACATATTATAGCTGTTCTCTGTGGTTAAATAAGCGTTTTCCTTAAGGTGGTCATTATGCCCTTATCTCCCCTACAATTTCAAAAATCAAATTTCAAATAAACTTTTTTTTTTATTATTTGATGACAAGCCAGAACAGAACCTTTTCAGTCAGGGAAATAAGAAACCTCTATAATGTACCTTTTTGGTCAGTGAATCCCAAAAAGATAAAATATACCTTTTTGCTAGGTGACCGTTTTGTTGGGTGGGTGAAAAAAAAAAGAAAAATTCACCTTTCTGCTAAATAAATAAAAAAAAACCTGAAATTACTAAGAAAGATGAGTGAAAAAAATACCACTGTTTCTCGATGAATTTTACCTTTTTTATTTCCCGTCTACAATTTCTAAAAACAAATCTTTTGTGTATTTGTCCTTTTTTTATTATTTGGTGACAAGCAAGAACAGAACCTTTTTAGTAATGGAGATAAGAAACCGATATAATGTATCTTTGTGGTCAGTTAATCCCAAAAAGCTAATATTTTATTTTTTGCTAAGTGAAAGAAAGAAGGTAAAATTCACCATTTTGCTAGGTAAGTTAAAAGTAAAGAAAAACTCGTTGATTTGCTAGGTGAATGAAAAAAAGGTTAAATTCACCTTTTTGTGAAGTGAGAGAAAAAAAAAGGTAAAATTCGTTCTTTTGCTTGGTGAGTGATAAAAAAGGTTATATTCTCCTTTTTGCTAGTTGATTCAAAAAAAAAAGTCAAATTCACCGCTTTGCTAGGCGAATGTAAAAAGGCTAAATTCACCTTTTTGCTAGGTGAGTAAATGAAAAGGTAAAATTTTTTGCTTGGTGAGTGAAAAAAAGGTTAAATTCACATGTTTGCTAGGTGAATAATAATTCCAAGAAAGATAAGTGGAAAAATATCACCTCTGCTTCTCGGTAATTTTACTTTTCTTTTATTTTCCGTGTACAATTTCAATCATCCTACAAAGTTTCACAACAAAGTTCCATTTTCATACAAATGATATAAGAAGTTCGAAATAATGAGGAAGTGATAATCAATTCTGTTGTTTTCAACTGTCCAATTGTGCTATCAAGTTATCGCAAGCTCCAATTACCTACCTTTCCCACAGTACCAGCCCGTGGTCGTCGAGCGTCGGTACCGTATGCTGCGGATTGAGCTCGATAAAATCCTGCCGCAGCTGTTCGCCCTCCATCACGTTCAGCACCTTCAGGTCCAGCTCGACTCCAATCATTCGGGCCAGGAGCAGCACCGAACGGCAGGGCGGCGAGGGTGGCAAATAGTACAGGACCGGGGTCATCGAGCCGTGTCTGGGAGGAATAATTCTTTTAATAGGATTAATCGGGAAAATCGGAACTTCCTAATTTAATCAACACTTCCGATTGCGCACTAAATGGCAATTAATCAAAGCAGCCAGTGCCTATGATGAAGTGAAGAAAGTAAGTCGGTAAAACACGCAACCGGACACGCAAACACGATTTACGCGACAACGCCTACTTAGCAGCCGAGAGGCGTGAACAAATTTTTATTATCAAACTAATCACTCACTTGCCGAACTTGGACTGGATCACGGTTACACTTTCGATGCAGTTCCCCAGTTTGATGGATTTTTTTTTCAATTCGATCCGCGATCCTCCTTCGATGCCGTCCGCTACTCTACTGAAACCCTCGTGGTGTGAGTAAACAGCCAATTCCTGGCCACTGTCTACTTGCGAGGAAACCCCAAATCCCAACTATTTACCGGAACGAGGCAAAAGCAGTGAACAGTTGCCCTACGATGATAATAAAGTACTGTAGAAGGAAAACGCCGTTTTTCCCAAGAAATCATGCGACTTGTCTTTTGAATTTTACCCCGCGCGTCACGGTCCGATATCGAAACCTTACCTCGCGGCGCGGAATTTCAACGAAGTGCCTCTGTATGTAGGTCCGTTCAAGTTAGCGGAAGCCGAACAAAAGCCATCGGGCGACTTGCCTTGCTGGAGGTATCCTACTAATACACTGGGCGCCCGCCCTTATACATGGAACAGACTAACGACCTTCCGGGGGACGTCCTGCCGGTGACGTCCCCCCAGCTAGATGGTTCTTTTATTTAACTTATAATGCATGTTATTATTTTTAATAAATGCGGCTGCTTCTCACTGTTGTTCCAACGAAAGGGGATGGCGACGAACGAGGAGCCACCCTCTTCTTCCGGGCACCTGCATCGAGGTGTCCTACTGTTTTGAATTTCGACTGCAGCACATCCCGGACCTACATACACCGTGGGCAAGAAATCAACCAAAACACGGCTACCCACCACCTACTAAGGTTCCGTGTGTTTGGGCTGGTTTCCTAGCGACCTGGGTGCTGTTTTTCATTCTGTTTAGCTTTGTTCGACTGTTCCGTAAACCTGTGTAGCTTCTTCATACCAGTAGGTGCACAGTTGTCCTGGACTAGGATTTTCGTAGGAAAAATTTTGGGCGTCGTTTTTATTATTTCCGATTATTCGTCCGGAAATGATGAATATTCAGAAAAAAAACAACACTAGCTACGAAAATGGAACTGTTTTATTATTAGACGTAGAGGAGAGGCGGGCTATATGCGCATATTAAGGAAAGCACTAATTTTCTCCCATATTCCAATAGATAGGAGTCTGAAAACGATATACACATGAGCGGGCATCTGTTTTATATACACTAGAGCAATTTTTCTGTGAAAACCTCTTACAGTTTTTGTGAAAATAATTTTATAATAAAAGAAGTCAAAATAGCCGATTTCTGAAACTGGCGGGCTAAATGGTAGAAACAGATGTTAAGCATACGTCAAGGCTGAAATTTTGGTGAAATTTTTTACATCACTAGTTCTTTTGCATGAAACATAGTTAGGTATGCCATATGGCCAAATTTTATGGTAATATTTTGTTCATATCGTATTTTTATCGGATCAGTATGTAGTTCTTCTTTTTTCGCTGTAAGATCGTGATTTGAACGTAGATTTTATGTTTAAATGATATAAAGTAAAAAATTTATAAGATTAATCTATTTTTCTTAATATACGCATTTAACCTGCCTTGATATGGGCATTCAGAACCTGTCTCTTATTCCTATATCTTATCATTTACAACTTTGCCAAAAGCTTCAATTTGTTGAATTTCCTATTTCCAGATGAATAAGAAAGAAAAACCAACATAATTTCTGTTCACAGAATCTGTACGCATGATAATTAAAGTTCAATATATTATAACAAAACTGACAAAAACCTTGTTTGAATTTTTAAATTTTTTTTACTTTATATAACAATTTAATTTTTTCATGCCATGTGTTAAAAGCGTACTACCCTCAAACTGCACTGATTAGATATGATAAATCTCCAGCCATATCGTCAATCGGCTGTATGCGCATATTACCCAACATGCGCATTTAGGAACACTTCCCCCTACCAGTCAAGCCAGAAGCACCGAAATAAAAAAAATCGAACCATCAGGGGTAAAATTTGTATTATGCTTTGGTGCTAACTCTATGCCTAAAATGAGATGAAAACGTACACTACTCCAAAGATGGCTGTTCCAGCATTCGCTTGGAAATTTTGTTGAGCTTCGTCTCATCGTAGCAATCGATGAGATGAATACCAACACACGTAGAATAAACATAATAAGTAAACAGTTTGACCCTAAAGATGGTTTTTGTATCAAAATAGCGCTAAGAGCAAACGCACCAATAAGTGAGTATACGCGGCCCGGTTTTGCTCATTTCAGCGGACCGGTTTTAGGATACACACTCTTTCGCGCACCGGGCGGTAGCATAATTATATTTTCAAATTTAGCATTGCACTGAGAAAACTTTTGAAGAAAATCTTAATCTTAAATTAATACGGACCGAGTAAATTTTCGGAGTCGTCAGTTTTTTTTGCTAAAATTTCGATTAATGTTGGGCTTAAAAGGGCCTGGGGATTGTTGGCAGTTATTCGACGGATTAGCTGCTATCCGTAACGTGACGTCAAAGTCTACATCCTGGTTGAACATGCCGTACAGCAGCAGCAAATGCCTTAAGGCCAAGCAGCTTAGACGACCAGCAATCGGGTCCGATGACGGATGCAGCAAGAACTTCTTAGCAGTTAGCAGGATGTTTGCTTCGCTTGGCCTCGTCATCATATCTATAGGACACCGCTTTCAACCGGTGGTGGTTGTTTTCGGCGACCGATTCAACTTTGATCCTTTCGGCAAAGCGTTGAGTTTCCCTTACGGTGTTTCAAATTCCGTGTCACCCGTTTGCTGGATTGTGATTAAAAACTTATTGAATTGTAGGACGACTTGATTGAATAAAATAAGTTCAGATAAGAATGTATTTTCAAATTAAGCTCAATTTTGCTTTCAAAGCGCCGGGCACTTATATTTCCTAACACATGGACCCGAAAAACAAAATTCTGCAAACTAAACAGTTCAACTAAAATTCAACTTTATTTATATTTATTATATTTCTATTAAAATCATACTTTTCTAAAAAAAACCACCAACTTTTTTCTATCCAAAGTGCTGACTGAAATAGTTGCTGCTCCGAAAAACTGGGTCCCATTAGTTGCAAACTTATTGAGAGACCTCGTTTCGAAAGCCGAATCGGTAGGGACAGTACTGGAATGCCACCCATATTGGCCGGTTGGATACAAAAATCCTACACAGCGCACTGGTCTCGATTATTATTACTCCATTAAATCTTCAGCAAGCAATCGTCGGACTTGAAGGGCTTTTCGGAAATATTTCATGGAATTAGTTTTTGTGCAATAAAAAAAAGTTTCTGCCCAAGATGCGATTTTTAACAACTCCGTTGAAGCCTTCGGCTCGTGTATGTATGTCAAAGTGGTTCGCTTCCGTCATACCGAGCCATATTGCTGGCCACTTCGCATTGATTCAGAATCGAGTAAACAACGTCGTATGTTTAATTCTGCTTAAAACGGTAGAATTTTTTCAGTGCATGTTTGCTCTCGCCCCTTTCTAGTGAGCAAATTTGGTGATTTTGTCGGTCCCGACGGCAACGGCCCTATTTTGCTCACCTTGATACTAACCCCCGGTGCGGTATAGAAGTGATTAAACTCGCGAGCATTTTCACTTTGCTCGCGATTGCTGCGGATGCCCTAAGTAAGTTGAATAAAGTATTCCAAATTCAACCACAAAGTGGCGATAAAGGCCTCTCCTTCCACTGCTCAAAGTGATGCTTCAACAGGTTTTTGGCCCAGCACTAGTGAGAAGGGAGAAGCGGAATAAACATTGGACAGTCATCCAGTCAACGGAAAGTTAACAAGCCGAAGCCAGGTCTACAAGCCGAGAACCTTGAAAGGTGTAATCTGAGATAAGAGTCGGGCCAGGAGTTAACTGGTAGGTCTTACGCGTGTCAAGGAAGTGCCTTAATGAGTCCTAAATTTCCCAAGCAGACAGATACCCAAAACACTTAGGTTAACTCATCAAAATATGGCAAGAGATGGCGCTAGTAGTCGTGCGCATCGTCAGCGCCCCAGTAACGCGTCAATAGGGGAATGGAGGAAGAACGGAAAGACAAACTAGCCTGGTGTCAGAGATCTTGCCTAGAAACGGCTTCACTTTGAATGGTGATCTTGAACCGATCATAGCCTTGCTTTAGTTCGACTGACAAAACAACCGAAGTACCAGGTAGCATCTGTTTTGAACCCCATACCAGGCAACACACTAACATGGCAAATATTTCTTCTCCCATCATGTCCCTACAGCAACCCGAATTCCTAGTTAGGAAAACCTAACCTGCTGCTAACGCCGTCTATTCCTCTGTTCAGCCCACATTCGGCTGACACAACGTCAACCTAATGTAGCACAACCATCAACTTTTGGGAGAGAGAAGAGCGTTCCACAAACCGTGTTTCGGGGAATGATAAAGTGGGAGTTTGACTAAGCGTATAAAGGTGTTTCCTTAACTCCGAATTTCGAGTGTTGCCAACCCTGAGGCTTGAGAGAGTGGATTCTTGCTCGTCTGAGCAGTTTCGAAGAATCAATAAGGCCGGAACAAATTTCAAATCCTTCTTTTGTCACTCTCTTTTGTTGGGACATCGCGAGGGGGGGGACAATAAAAAATAATGCGAAAAACAAATAAATTGGAATAAATTGCACGGAAGCTTATATGCAACAAAATTTCAGATTATATTGTTGCACAAAACCTATAGATCAAGTAATTTTATATCGAATAAATCAATGAAATCAAGAAAACAAAAGGTGAAATAACTCCCATCTTCTTAAATTTAATTTTTAGTCTTGTAAACTTTTAGATATTGGAATATTTTATTGGAATGTACATAAATTACTTCAAACTTTATTTATTTCCCCCTTCGGGTTTTTGGAAATTTCGAAGGGGGGGGGGGGGGGGGTGACAAAAGAAGAAATTGATATTTGTTCCAGCCTAATGGTTACAATTGTGTGCGGACCTGAATCGATTGGAGGGTCGATGAGCCGGGAGCCAGAGCGAGGTCGTCGTGCCTGTGCCATGGAAGATTTTGGATTGAAGCCACGACGCAGTCAGAGTCACTGGAAGGTCATCGCACCAGAAGCTATGGGACATTGACGGATCGGTAACATGGAACATCGTTAAGTCAGGAACCAGGTTGTGGTCCATGTACCAGGGACCTCCGGAGGACATCCGAGCGCGGTACCACGGTGCCATGGAAGGTCTAAGGACCGAAGAGCGAAGTGGAGGTCGTCAGGCTGGAACCAGAGAGAGGCGTCAGCCCCATCTTCAGGAGAATTTTCCGGATGATTCGATTTATCTTAGCAATCTACCCAGCAGAAGGGGCGAAAAGGAGAATGGAAATAGAAGAGGCGAAAAGGCGAACGAAATTAAGACGAGGCAAAAAATGCGCGAGGCGAGAGCAACTGCTGTCTACAGCCCGTGATATGAACGGCCATTGTAATTTGAATTTGAACATTGGCGAAAGAACTCCGGAAGAAATTCGAATAATGTGATAAGCTTGAAGCCGCGTATTCGGACAGCAGGTAAAATTTTGCCATTTTGCTCTCACCATCGACATCAAGTCAGAATGAAGTTTTAACCGCTACAAATTTCTGTTCACCGATGAGTCGTCGCCGTTCAATCGGATTCAACACGAACCTCACCGTTTTCCTCAACCTCCAGGTTGGAACAGACATCCGGCGTCCCCCTCCCCCGCCTCCCCCCCCTGTTTCGGATCGGTCGCCCCTCGTGCTTTTTCAAAAACCGATGCTAATAGGAGCACAGACCCGAAACCATCCAAACCCAACAACGATTCTGGCGAAATCGACGACATCATCAGCTTCCGACGGACGGTTGAACAGAGGTGCCAGGTGTCCTGATGTTTCAGGATTTGTCCTGATTTTCGAGAGACCGTCCTTATCTTCAAAATCGCTTGAATTGTCCTGATTTTTGAAAAAAGGTCTGTTAAATGTCCTTATTCGTCCTGATTTTCATAAAAATATCCAAATTATAATAAATTATGATGAGGACATCAAACAAATCAATTATGAAATAGTTTAAAAGATGATAATCTTTGACTCAGATGATATAGTGGTGTTTTTAGAAGGTTCCACTCGCTTTAGTTGCATAGTTCTCCACTACCTGTATGTCGCCTTTAAATTTGCAATTTAAGCAGAGCTGCATGTTATTTTCATCAATCTAGTGGTGTCCTGAAAACTCTTGATTTTTTTCATAGCGGTGCCCTGATTTTTGTCAAAACCACGCAGCATTCGACGACGACGACAGCACTGCATGATTGATAGTATTAGTTATAAATTATAACTTTTATAGCTTAGCTTAGCTTGATTGACTACTCACATCCACCTTTAAACATTGAACCCGAAATGCTTCATTATATTTTTATTAATAAATTACTATTGAACAATTCCGTTGAATTTCCTCAGTATACTTCTTAAAAACTCTTTATTGGTAGTAAAATGACATTGAATCAAATGCATTTCGAGTCCCATGATCGCAGGCGTGGCTCGGTAGAACGAATTCCACATCGCCAATGGTTGCTACTCCGTGATTGACCGAGGCCACCAGTTTTGTTCAATGGTCAAATGAATGGTGTCTGGGACTGACAGCACATTCACAATGCCCAAAACTGATGCTCTCTCTTTAACCATCAATAACGGCGCCGGCCACGTCCTAGTAGTCAAGAGATAGTTTGGAAAAGAAAGAACGGGATGAAAGAAATAATTCGTGCTTTAGGACCGAGGTCACCTCTGCATCCTAGCAAATAATTTTTTTCTGGGGAGTGGGTAAAAGGATGTGATCTGGAGACACTTTTGACTAGTGTGATCTGATTTTGAGCATTCTATTCTCCTATTTTCCTGAAGATTAAATATTTATCCAATTTTTGCAATTCCAATAAATTAAGTGTATTTGAAAAAAAAAACCCTAACTTAAATCCCTCAATTGCAGGCTCGTTTCTACACAAGAATATCTATCTTGTTAGTTAATGTCCTTTTCTTTTAAAATAATTTATCTTTCCCTTTAAATATGCCTTAGATAAAAAGTCACATATTATTAGAAAAGAAATTCCTGGATAAAAATAGTGCAAAAGTATGTACCTTCATTGTTTAAATATACTTTTTCTAACATTTTGTCTTGAAGGTTAATTGAAAAACACCCGATTCTTTTATATTTTTTTAGTTATATGGACTCTTTTCAGTCATTGTGATCAGTTACTATAAACGTCGAATGATTGAATATTTTGTTAAAAAACTGACGTAGGTAAACATTATTTCATTGTATTCTTAAATTATTTGAAGAAAAATTCCATCAAGAGCATCATGATTCCATCAGGAGAAATCAAATGATTAAATTACAAATCACTCAAGAGGGAACTGATAACGTTATAACCTATCAAACGATGTTAAAATTAGTAAAAGTTGCTCACTAATCCTTTCCATTTTTTTAAAATGTTTTTACCACAATTTGATCCTGTTTGTGTTTTGAAAAATCAGGTTTCAATAAGTTAAAAAAACGACTCTTCGTAGGAATGTATTGACTGTCATGCAGTTGAAGTTGAGATCAACATTTGTGAACATCGAAATATTAAGTTAACAAAACTTCTGGAAAATGATCATGGTAACATAACAAGTAATAATCGAAAGAAGAAACATGGATAAATGAATGCACTTAATTACCTATATGATAAAGTTTACACTTTTGCATCAATCTTTACAAAATGAAATCAAACAGGGTCGTCAGTTTCTTATGAAATAAATAAAACTTTTGCTTTTGATTAAATAAACAAAACGGAAGTAAAAGAATTTCTTAGGACAAAAAAGCAAAAAAAAACATGAAAGTTAGAGTAAATTTTCATTGTATCACTTAAAAAGACTTTATCAGCGATGCGACTCTTTGAGGTTTTAATTACCGTATTGTTTCGAGAAATAGAAATAAAAATTACTTTTCAAGTTGTTTCGAACATAATGACTTTCCGAGTACCTTTTTACAAAACAAATTTTAAATGAGAATGTTACGCTTCGTTACACTAATGATATTCGTCTTGTTCCTGAAACTGTACTGCATTATTTTCAATAAAAAAAAACCGAACTGTTCTAGTTTTTCAAAATCACTTTAAATCTTCTTTTTCGAATGTATCTGATGGAAATCAATAAAAATAAGTAAAAGGTTAAATAAAGATTATAATAAAATTTTAAGCGAGTGACCTGAATTGGAAATCGTAAAACTGATAGAAATTTGTTTTGACACAATTCTTAGTTCTTCAAAAGTTAATTCCCAAACGTAAATATTGTACGTACCGTAAACTGGGGGAACTTTGATCACTTTTTTCATTCATTTTAGAATATTTTGGAAGGGATTGCTTTTTCGTAATACCTAAAAGCTTTAAAACCCTTACTGAGGTGAGGAGTTTTAAACATGATCATGGATTGCAGAAAATTCAAACGACATTTGTGGTCATAAATAAATGTTTGTTACAAAACCAGATTTCGAGTTTCGGGGTAACTTTGATCACTGTGGTTTTTACGTATCTCAACATCTTCAAATTTATTGTTTTGATGTCATTAAGCACAGAAGGCTCAAAACATCGATAACAGTAATTTTATGTTTGGATTCAATTTCATTTTTCAACGTTTTCTTTCAAAAAGAAATATACTCGAAAGATGGACAATGCTGCTGCATACATTTAGGGGCAAAAATTATAAACATTTCTCAATATTTTTTGGCCTCGAAAACAAATAAAATTTTACCTTCATGCAATTCCCTAAGTCCTCGTCCTGTTCCCAATTTCTTTTTTTTCTTCAAACCTTACCATTTGATAGGGTTTTTAGCCATTTTTCCAATACAGGCTTTTTCATGGAAAATGACCGTTTTATTCAGTATCCAAAAATTCTCATCAAATGACCATAAAAATAACACTTTAACTTAACCTTAACCAAGAAAAATAGTTGAACTTTCACATTAAACAACCCATTTGCTCCTAAATGCTTAAATTTGATCAGGAGAAATGTTTGTTTGTGAGCCTTCAAAAAACCAGATATTTTGAGATTTTAAAATTATATTTTAAGTAATATAAAAAATCTCCTAATAAAAACCAAATTTAGCTTATTTGTAACTCAATTTACAGACTTTCAAACGTAGTAAATAGTTTTCAGATATTTTAACTTTATACTTAGTTAATGATGATTATCTGCAAAAATTTCATGTTGATCAAAGTTACCCCGCTGATCAAAGTTCCCCCAGTTTACGGTACGTAGCTTTGGCGCTGCCCCAAAGGCGCAAACACATACTATTTGGAACACATGAATACAGGAGACCTGCAACCATCCGTAACACCTTAAACCACCCACTCGTCACTTTTGTATTAGGTTTAATATTTCACAATAGTCACAAAAAGTCATTATTCTTCTTAGGAGAGTTGTTAAATAGATAGAACATACCTGATTTTTTAAATACTGTTACCTATCCGTTGTTGGTCCTTGCTATCAGCCACGAATCCACCTTCCAACACCCGTCCATATTACCCTGCCTTCTTCGGTGACTGATTTCCAGGATGTTCCAAAGGACACAACTTAGCTGCCGGGAAATGAACCTAACCTAAAAAAAAAAAAAAAAAAAAAAAAAAAAAAAATTAAAAAAAAAAACAGTTATAAATTATAACTTTTATTACGAGAAAGCACACACCGGTAGAAGATTAGAAAAGGAATTGTTAAAAGTAGTGTAAGACAAAAATGTAATGAATCAAATGCACTTAATGATAAACTGAGATCTGAATTATACTACAAACTAAAAACCAATTTTGTAAAGATGAAATACTATCCCCAACTACTCTAGACCGCACTTCTAAAATACAATAATGCTTTATAGACAATTTAAGTTGAATGATTATGATCCTACCTAGAGCATTTTAATTGAAGAATTTAGAGATCACATTGCTACGGGAACCGTTTAGATGTAAAACCTACTGATCCAACACTCGGAAATCTAGCTCAGCAGCAGGAGACCTCTAAACTGTGTCTCAGGGTCGGCCTTCTACTGGGTTCCCAAGCAATCAACAAAATACACTACACTTTACTTCAAACACTAAGCAACACTGAAAAACATTAAATACCAGGGGAGGGCCAATAAGTTCGATTGCAAATTTTGGATGCCGTCAAAACAATTTTCCTGTATTTGCTTATTTTCAAAAACATCTCTGAAATTACGAATGATATTTCAAGAGCGTCAGATTTATAGGACTAGTAACCATTGATTTTAACCAAAATGTCAAAAAAAAAGTATTTTTGTGTGAGATTGCCGATGAAAACAGACATTTCATGTCAAAAACCCACAAGCATCAGCAGGCCAAGGTAAACTTAATACAAAGTTACACAAGCACATATTTGACTGTACTGTACTGTTTTAGGACATTCAGTACCAAATACGAAGAAATAAGGTTTTGAGTGAGAATATTTTAGGTATTCTGTACTTGTTTATTCTTCACAACATCAAGGATCATAAAAATTATGCCTAAACTCCTTGTTGGTCCGCCATCCATATTGGTAAAAATAATCAGTTGGATTTTTCATACCACTAAAATCAATGTTTGATGTTCCACTTAAGAAAAAGTTCAAGCTTTGAAAATTCGTCAATTCATCATTTTCATACCACTCCGACAACTGTGCGGATTGTGCCTCCCCCGCTTAAAGAACCATGTGAAATCAACAAAAAGTGCACTGATTGGAAAAACTGTTTTGGTCCTACCATTCTCACCTAAGTATGTAGATACATATGTACGTTCTGGCTATCCACCCACTGACCTACAAACACCACTGCAACCCCGAATGTTTACCGCGTGGAACGTGCCGCCCCAACTCTGCTCCAACTGAATGGTTACGTCACTGATGATGTCGCTTCAAATAATGGTAGGTAGGTACATAGCTATAGAGATTGAAATCAACAGCAACTTAGTGATTTTTCATGGTTTTACTTTGTTGTGACTTTGTTTCGTCTGTTCTAGTGATGGGCTTTGGCTGGGGGACACATTTTTGTTGGAAAACTTTATTGAACTCTTTTTTTTTCTTATCTCGAAGGACTATTATTCTAACTTATGGTGCAATATTCTCCAAAATCCAGTCAACGAAAAGTGTGGTCCTGATGTAAACCTTGGGAATGGTGCGCCCTATCGTACAGTTGCTGACTCCATTCATGGACATGCCGTAGTGGATGGCCCGCGTTTCATCCCCTTCCCTGACCAGGGCTACCAGTGGCGCTCCCGAATGGGGGCTACACAGGAATTGGGGTCCCTTCGATAGGGCACAGAAGTTTTCATCCTTCACCCACGGTGTGTAGCTGTAATCTTCGTAGCGCTCTTCGCACTCCTCGACTTCAGTGAATTCGGCCCGGGTTTTGTACAGCTCCTGGGACCAGACATTGTTGCCCTCGTTACGGACCTCGTAGTGTGACAGAATGAACTCATTCGGTAGATTGCTCCGAACAGCGGCCCGGATAGGAAGGCAGAGCGGCCGAATGAAGTCTACGATAAGAATTAAGTCGTTGAATGTCGAAGCAAGGGAGTATAAGTTGTCAGAACTTACCGGTAAATTGAACCTTCTGCTCCATTCGGACCAACCCGAAGTCGTTGGCTCGGAAGGGTTTGTTGACCTGCGGGTGAATTGTGAACGGAAGAACAGCGCGAACATCCAAGGGTGCGGCAGCACATTCCTGGATTGGGACGCCTGTTCTGGGATCGTTTACCGTATCGCAATCCCTGGGAACATTGTGCGATCGCTCTCCTAGTCGAACGTAGTCTCTGAAAGAGTTTCATTCAAATTAATACTTCTAAATTTGGAATAAACCATACAAACTCACAAATCTTTGTGTTCCTTGGCCTTCAAGCAGTTTCCGGACGTTAGCACGTATCGAGCGTTGATAAGTGACCCCGTGCAGTAAGGGTCCTTGTTCGGAGCAGCTCGACTGGCGCGGATCTGAGCGATCCACGGAAACTCGTAGATGCCGGCTTTAACACCCGTAATCGTAGGAGTAGTTTTGGCTGCTACACCGCACTGAACCGGCAATTGGATGGCATTCCGATGGATCGGAATCCGCTCGACCTGGTTCGGTTCACAGCAAACGCTTCGACGAATGCCGCGAAGTTGACAAACCGATCTACGTAGCTGTTCGGCTGCATCTTTGGACAGTAGCGGCGACCGAAGCGAATCGAAAATATTGCGGCACTGCTGCACCGGAACACATTCACCCGCTGGTTGATTGGGGGTTGAGCAGGGAACGATTTCTGGAAAAAATTGGAGGGTAAAATGGTGTACTGGTTCACTTCTGACAGACATGCCAACTTACTTTCAATGCCGTATTCGTTGCTAAAATCGGTATTGGTGATCTGCGAGATCCAGTCCAGGTAGCTGTTGACCTTGGTGAACACCGTGTAGGTTGTAGTCGAGCACAAACTGGATCCGTCCCTTGGCTTTGTAAAGGAAACAATTCCACCCAAATACCAGGCATCACCCTTCTCGAAAGCAATGCCACCACCACTATCTCCGTTACATGGCGAGGTACCTGTAAAAGATAGAAGATTTCATTTAATTAAAGGTCTCGAAAGCAATCTTTCAAACCTACCGTTTCCGTAGCCAGCACAAAACACCCTATTAGTTAGAACCTTGGAGTACAGTTCGACCTCCTTTTTCTTGCAATCCAACTCTCCAACAACGGGAAGTTTGGCCAGCTTCAACTTCGTGGAGGGGATATCGTTCTCAGTATAACCCCAACCAACTACGGCACCCACCTTACCCGGATTAATTTCCATCCGCTTGCTCAAACATATTGGCAGAACGAAATCGCTGAACCTCACCGGATTCTCCAGCTCTAGCAAGGCGATGTCGTCCTTCAGCTGCTCCAACGTGAAGCCCGGGTTTCGATGGATCTTCTCCACGTTGTAAACCTGCCCATCGGGAGAACCCACGGCATTGACCCCAAGTAGCACCGACATTTTAGGCGGTTTGTTGGGATTCTCACCATAGGTGCAGTGGGCGGCCGTCAAAACAAACCGTTCACTGATCAATGTACCCCCACAGACGTATTCGGGCTGTCCACCGGAATACTGTCGGATGGCCGCATGCCAGGGCCAGTCACTGATTTTGGCATCGACACCATTCACAATCAACAGGGTGTTGGCGTGCTTCGGGATACCGCACTGAAATTGGGCATTCTTGAACACTTCCGTTGCGGCACTTGCAGAAATCGCCGTCATAAAGATCATCCACTTCCAATTGCCCATTTCTTCCTACTCAAACAAACTCTGCGACAGTTGATCAAGTTCGCGGCCACTTGCGTCAAGCTCCGCAAAAACACTGATCGGCTCGAACCTCGCGTAGGCCATAATTCTAAACTTCTTCGCATGAAGTCACGATCGACTGCGACCAGCCACCAGCAGCCGGAGATAACCGGTCAGACAGGAATTGATGAGGTTTTTGTTATTATGAGGAGATAGATTTTTTCTCTTAATTTTGAGTCACTTATGCCAATCTTTTCGAATCTCTGTCACCTCTGTCGGAAGGTGAAGGTTCGGGGATTCCCTCTTCCAAGCAGCGGAACCTGTTCCTGCGGTATGTTTGGTATCAAAAAACACTGCTGGCGTCAATGTCAACAAAAACGTTTGTGAGCTGTTGTTGATCGAAAAAATAAAACCATTGCATGGGCTGCTGTTAATCGTTTTGAAAACATTCTTTTATTAATACTGGATCATGCTTAAGATCAAATGTTTGCGCAACAATTGACGCGCCGGATAATTTGACCGGTTAAAAAGTTGAATAAACAAAAAATGATCCTCTAGAAACTATTTGAAGAAATTATTGATTCATTTCAGATGCGCAAATCAAGCGGTAAATTGAAAATAAACAGAAGAAATTTCATTTAAAAATATAAACAATTTTGACAATCTTTACAATTTTGACAATTTTGACAATTTTGACAATTTTGACAATTTTGACAATTTTGACAATTTTGACAATTTTGACAATTTTGACAATTTTGACAATTTTGACAATTTTGACAATTTTGACAATTTTGACAATTTTGACAATTTTTACAATTTTGACAATTTTGACAATTTTGACAATTTTGACAATTTTGACAATTTTGACAATTTTGACAATTATGACAATTTTGACAATTTTGACAATTTTGACAATTTTGACAATTTTGACAATTATGACAATTATGACAATTTTGACAATTTTGACAATTTTGACAATTTTGACAATTTTGACAATTTTGTAAATTTTGACAATTTTGACAATTTTGACAATTTTGACAATTTTGACAATTTTGACAATTTTGACAATTTTGACAATTTTGACAATTTTGACAATTTTGACAATTTTGACAATTTTGACAATTTTGACAATTTTGACAATTTTGACAATTTTGACAATTTTGACAATTTTGACAATTTTGACAATTTTGACAATTTTGACAATTTTGACAATTTTGACAATTTTGACAATTTTGACAATTTTGACAATTTTGACAATTTTGACAATTTTGACAATTTTGTCAATTTTGTCAATTTTGACAATTTTGACAATTTTGACAATTTTGACAATTTTGACAATTTTGACAATTTTGACAATTTTGACAATTTTGACAATTTTGACAATTTTGACAATTTGACAATTATGACAATTTTGACAATTTTGACAATTTTGACAATTTTGACAATTTTGACAATTTTGACAATTTTGACAATTTTGACAATTTTGACAATTTTGACAATTTTGACAATTTTGACAATTTTGACAATTTTGACAATTTTGACAATTTTGACAATTTTGACAATTTTGACAATTTTGACAATTTTGACAATTTTGACAATTTTGACAATTTTGACAATTTTGACAATTTTGACAATTTTGACAATTTTGACAATTTTGACAATTTTGACAATTTTGACAATTTTGACAATTTTGACAATTTTGACAATTTTGACAATTTTGACAATTTTGACAATTTTGACAATTTTGACAATTTTGACAATTTTGACAATTTTGACAATTTTGACAATTTTGACAATTTTGACAATTTTGACAATTTTGACAATTTTGACAATTTTGATAATTTTGGCAATTTTACCAATTTTGACAATTTTGACAATTTTGACAATTTTGACAATTTTAACAATTTTGACAATTTTGACAATTTTGACAATTTTGACAATTTTGACAGCTTTGACAGCTTTGACAATTTTTGACAATTTTGACAATTTTGATAATTTTGACAATTTTGACAATTTTGACAATTTTGACAATTTTGACAATTTTGACAATTTTGACAATTTTGACAATTTTGACAATTCTGACAATTTTGACAATTTTGACAATTTTGACAATTTTGACAATTTTGACAATTTTGACAATTTTGACAATTTTGACAATTTTGACAATTTTGACAATTTTGACAATTTTGACAATTTTGACAATTTTGACAATTTTGACAATTTTGACAATTTTGACAATTTTGACAATTTTGACAATTTTGACAATTTTGACAATTTTGACAATTTTGACAATTTTGACAATTTTGACAATTTTGACAATTCTGACAATTTTGACAATTTTGACAATTTTGACAATTTTGACAATTTTGACAATTTTGACAATTTTGACAATTTTGACAATTTTGACAATTTTGACAATTTTGACAATTTTGACAATTTTGACAATTTTGACAATTTTGACAATTAACAATTTTGACAATTTTGACAATTTTGACAATTTTGACAATTTTGACAATTTTGACAATTTTGACAATTTTGACAATTTTGACAATTTTGACAATTTTGACAATTTTGACAATTTTGACAATTTTGACAATTTTGACAATTTTGACAATTTTGACAATTTTGACAATTTTGACAATTTTGACAATTTTGACAATTTTGACAATTTTGACAATTTTGACAATTTTGACAATTTTGACAATTTTGACAATTTTGACAATTTTGACAATTTTGACAATTTTGACAATTTTGACAATTTTGACAATTTTGACAATTTTGACAATTTTGACAATTTTGACAATTTTGACAATTTTGACAATTTTGACAATTTTGACAATTTTGACAATTTTGACAATTTTGACAATTTTGACAATTTTGACAATTTTGACAATTTTGACAATTTTGACAATTTTGACAATTTTGACAATTTTGACAATTTTGACAATTTTGACAATTTTGACAATTTTGACAATTTTGACAATTTTGACAATTTATTACAATTTTGACAATTTTGACAATTTTGACAATTTCGACAATTTTGACAATTTTGACAATTTTGACAATTTTGACAATTTTGACAATTTTGACAATTTTGACAATTTTGACAATTTTGACAATTTTGACAATTTTGACAATTTTGACAATTTTGACAATTTTGACAATTTTGACAATTTTGACAATTTTGACAATTTTGACAATTTTGACAATTTTGACAATTTTGACAATTTTGACAATTTTGACAATTTTGACAATTTTGACAATTTTGACAATTTTGACAATTTTGACAATTTTGACAATTTTGACAATTTTGACAATTTTGACAATTTTGACAATTTTGACAATTTTGACAATTTTGACAATTTTGACAATTTTGACAATTTTGACAATTTATTACAATTTTGACAATTTTGACAATTTTGACAATTTTGACAATTTTGACAATTTTGACAATTTTGACAATTTTGACAATTTTGACAATTTTGACAATTTTGACAATTTTGACAATTTTGACAATTTTGACTATTTTGACAATTTTGAAAATTTTGACAATTTTGAAAATTTTGACAATTTTGACAATTTTGACAATTTTGACAATTTTGACAATTTTGACAATTTTGACAATTTTGACAATTTGGACAATTTTGACAATTTTGACAATTTTGACAATTTTGACAATTTTGACAATTTTGACAATTTTGACAATTTTGACAATTTTGACAATTTTGACAATTTTGACAATTTTGACAATTTTGACAATTTTCCTATGTTTATCGTTTTCATAATTTCGTCGTCAATTTAGATTAGATTTAGATTTAGATAGTTAAATTTTTGTCTTGAGAAGTTTTAAAATTTCGTTCGTTATTTATTGTTTCGAGAATAAATCTTCAATACCTTAATATTCATTGGGATCATTTCAAATAGATACACATTCGAATTTGATCATTTTTGTTCTTCATTAACTTTAATCGTTTTCAAGCAATTGACCAGTTGTCCGTTTTGTGACATCGAAGCCAACAGCATCACTTCTGATAACGGGTAAACAAGTAAACAACTTCGAACTGATGGCGGCCAAGCAAAGCGTGTCCAACAGAACCGGTTTCGATCCCGGGGAATACCCCCCAAGTAGACAACTTTGGCACCGGGTAGAATCGAATCAGAAGCATTTCTTGTTTGTTTTTGATTGAATGATTCAAGAGTTGAACGTGGGCGGCGCGATAGGAGTTCACGATCTTGTTGGACAGATTCGGCCAGCAGCAATAAATGATTGCCGTTTCGGGATCAGTCCTTGCCGTGGCATCGAACGAAGAGGATCGTCTTCTGTTAAGTTCTTAGGGAGATAACTATGAAAGCGTTTATTCTACTTGGAGCACTGCTTCTGGTAGCAGTTGTTGCTGCCAAACGGGAGTTGTCGCCATTGAATCCATCAAAATTGGCCCTGCTTCCGAAGGATTGTGGAGTAACCAAGCTCGGTCGGGTCAGCAACTCTACCGTGAGTGAAGCCTTCGAGTATCCGTGGATAGCGCTGGTGCTATTCAATAAAACTCGCCGACCGGCCACTTGCTTCGGATCATTGATTACCCGGCGTTACGTCCTGTCAGTAATCAACTGCATCCGGAAAACCAAACAGGATCCGTAAGTTGAGTTAAGTTAGGAATGTGATCAAATCAATAATGAACCTGACTGTTTTTCTTAGGAACTTCATTCGTCTAGGAGAGCAGAATGAAGCAACAAAAGAGGATTGCGTCGAAAGTAAGGACGAAAAAACCGGTGCAGTTACCAAGGAATGCGCTGGTCCAGTAATCGACATTCCGATTGAGTCCTACGTGGCCCATCCCGAATTCGATCAGCCGATGTACACCAACGACATAGCCGTGATCCGAATGTCCCGGGAGGTCGAATACAACGACTACATTCGGCCGATTTGCCTTCCAACTACACCGGCCCTGAGAGCCCAAATCCCGAAACATCTGGTGATGCCCGTCTGGGAACTGGACAACGACGCTCCGAATCATTACTACGGCGCCCTGCAGAAGTTCTACGTCGAGGACGTCGACCTGGACAGCTGCCAGCGGGAGTACGAGAAGGCTGGATTTTCGCCCGAATTCGGAGACGACGATTTGCGAATGTGTGCCCTGCAGGTGGGACCGAACTACGTCTGCGGCCGGCCAGCTGGGGCTCCAATCGGAACCGAGGTCGAGGTCGACGGAACCTGGCGGCACGTGCAGTACGGTTTGGCCAAGTGGTCTCCGCTCAATTGTACCTTCCGCCATACGGTGCCGATGATTTCGATGGACATCACCCAGTACATGGGATGGATTACGGAACACCTGGAAGCTTGAACAGCGAGAAGCGACCGGCGATGAAAATACGAGGTCACGGTTTTGTGAAAGTTTGAAAGTATTCTAAGTATCCAATAAAAACTGCGGTATAACCAAACACTGGTAAAGGTCCTGTCCGAAATGATTTTTTGATAACCCAATAATAAATAGTTATCATTGGGTTATTATGGGTATCACGGATTTTTTCTCTTAATTGTGTCGAAAGACGAGGTGCAATTCAGAATACAGTAACAGTAACTAGACTCTTAAATAGTTTGTTGAGCAACTAAGCTGCCGCTCTTTGATAATAAACGGCACCAGAAGTAGTAGAAGAGAAATATTGGTCTGAACAGTAGCTGAAATTGCAGGAGAAGGATGTAGCCAATCATCAAAGTGTATTTTGTAGATGTTTTGCATTAAACTATAAATATAATAGGTTCTACAGGTTGCTTGTGGAGTCCATAGTAGGCCCGACTTCCGCTGACCATTCTCCGCCGGATCTCCCGGCTGATGACATTGTCTGCGGTCATCAGTAAGCCGAGAAAGACGAAGTCTTCGACTATCTCCATCTCTCCATCCATCCATCGTGACTTTGTTATTATTGGACTAGCGGGTTGGGTCGATCTCGGATTCGCAGGCCAGCATATACTTCGTCTTGCAAGTTTTAATCATTAACTCAATCCTTCCTGCTTCGCGTTTCTATTTGCGGTAGATCTCCTGCACTGCAGAAGATAGTTTTACGACTATATCAATGTCGTCAGCAAAGCAGTTAAGTTGACTAGATCTGTTGGATATTGGTGTTCACGGCATTTTTGGAGGATTTGCCGTAATGTGAAGATCTGGTCCGTCGTTGACCGTTCCTCCATGAAGCCGGCCTGATGACTTAGGTGGAGTAGGATTCGGGACAACAATTTGTAGGCGACATTGAAGACAGTGGTCGCTCGGTAGTGTAACCAGTACGTTATCCTTACAACCTGGTTTAGTGGGATTTTGTTTGAATCCGTAACATACCAAGAAGGTGCCTTAGTAAGGAGGAGGAAGGAATACCCAAAACTTCCCGAGCACTTCAGCAGAACAGCGCATCAGGCCAACAACGGAGTTTGGCACCAGATGGTGCTAGGATTGACAAGGATCATCAACGCTTCACAAAATGACCAACGAAGACAATGGAGCATGATGGGAAGAATTTGTGGATGAAGACAAAGCCATTAAACTGTGTACGGGGTCAAAGCCCTCAAGTTAACGCAGCCTCATTTAGATTCGAGCACTCAGACCCGTCACTACGTCCTCTGAAGACAAAAAAACTTACAAAAGCTTAGCTGGACTAGCTTGAACTTACAGGTAGCTGGATATTGGACCTCGTTCCAGGCAACCCATTAATTCCCCTGATGGACGAACTTTTTATTTACTGTCTGGTTCTCCGGGACGCAACGGATTAAGCACAATGGAGACCCCCGAGCCCTTCGTCCCGGCCCTGTGTTCGAAGAAGGCAACGGAGTTCTCCAGCCTGTGCGATCAGGCAAGTACCTACCCATTTTCAAATCCAAATGCGTTTAGTGATTGCCCCTCGCCTTCCAGCATGCGCCCCATTAATCATCGTACTATTGCGGGTACAACACATTACATTGACCTGCATGGTATGTGTTTAGGTAAAGGTTAGCGAGTCAGTGGTAGTGTACAGTAAAGATAGGAGAACAGACATACGTCAAAAGTTGATCACCCCGAAAGTGATCTAAAAAGGCTTTCGTGAGAAATACGCTCTGTCCAATACAGAGCGCAGAGCGTAGAAACACTCAGGTTGAAAGTTTATGCTAATTCCTCTCCATAATGTTCACCACTACAAACTATTGCTTTACTAGTGTAGGATAAACAGAATGTTCTCCTGCTTGCCACTTTTTACACAACGCAATTATGTAAACAGTCCAAACCAATCCGCCGTGTAGACTACATCGCCAAAATAAAACCCCCCAAATCGAACCGAAATAAAAAAGTTGAGTTTTGAAGTTAAAGTGAAAACTAAATCGCCGCGAATTCTAAATTTCGTCCGAAAGTGTTCCGGTCCCAAAACATTTGGTCCTTCGAGCCGGATTACCGTCCGGAAAGTGGTTCCGGGACATAATTGGACTTTAAGCAGTTTAAGTGAAGAACGCCGTTCGGTCAAGCTCAAAAGTGTGAACCATTTTGGGCTCACAAAATCGCCATAGCGATTGTGAACAATAAAGACAAAGTGATTGTTAACGCTAACAAAGCGAGTGCATATTATTTGGACGCTTGGCTTGGATGCAATTAAGTGCATCGGACTCCAGTGTCAGGCATTGCGAAAAAACCTGAAGCAACTGTTAAAGTGAAGCAGCTACCTGAAGTGGGACAACGTAGAAGAGAACAGCTGATCTAACAACCAGACATTCTACCAAGCAGAGGACAGCTGATTTTACGAGCAGCAGACAACGCAACGTCTGAAGGAGCAGTTTTTTGGAACTTATTAAGCAGGAAGTATTTAATGGCTTGATGCATGCGGCCAAAAAAAAAGGCGTGTTGGAAGGTGTTGGAATTTGTCGGAAAATCACAAGTTTGTTTAAGAATTTAAGATTGTGTCAGAATTTGAACCTGAATTGAAGTTTGAGTTCGAAACTTGTCAGAATTAAGTCTGAATGGTCAGAAATTAAGTTTGAGTCGGAAATCTTGTCAGAATTAAGTCTGAATCAGTTTGTGTCGGAATTCTTAAGTGAATATTTTCGGAATCTTGTTTGAAACTTGTCAGAATTGAGTCTGAGTCAAAATTTAAGCTCTTGTCAGAAATCTTGTCTGAATATTGTCGGAAATCTCTTTCTGAAATATTGTCAGAAATTAAGTCAGTGACATTTGGTCTGAAACTTGTTAAAAATTGAGTCAGTTTACAAGTCGTCTGAAAAATTGTCAAATATTAAGCCTGTGTCAGAAAACAAAGCGTCAGTTTAAGAACTTGTCTGAAGGTACAAGTTTGAATTCGTTAGAAACTCGAAGCCTGAGTCAGTTATAAGTAATTCTGTATTGGACGAATCGGGTCCAAGGGTGTCTGATTTGTCAGAAATTGAAATTCGTTCGATATTTTACCAGAAATTAAGAATAAGCTCCTGAACTTCAACAATTAATTCGCCTACGTCAGTATTTGAGTCAGAAATTCGTCAGTTTTGGACAAATTTGGTCCAAGCTTGTCAGATATTTTGGAAATTGGAAAATTGGATTCAACCGCTGCTTTTTCAGCTCTGAAAGGTCAGAGTGTTTGAATTTAAGTAGAAGTGAATAAAGCTTCCAGTCAGTATGGCGAAAAATGTTCAGTTGAAGTTGTTGCAGAAAAGAGAACGGCAAATAGTGCTTCTCATGGACAGTGTTGACCGATTCGTGCAGAATTATAATCCAGAACGAGATGAGTGTCAGATTAGTTCTAGGCTTGAGGCCTTAGAACCCATATACAGTGAATTTCATGAAGTGCGCAGTAAAATCGAGGTGATCTTTTATGAAAGCGAAGAAAAGAAGGCCAAGGAGCTCTACGGCGATGCCAAGGATGAAGCAGAAGCCCAACGTGAGGAAGAAAACGACATGCTGCTGCTGAGTTTCGAGGACCGTTTTTTCCAGTTGAAGGGAGCACTGTCGAAACTTCAAAACAAACCCGAGCGAGCTCAGAACGTAGGCGACTCTTCACACATTCAAGGCCATGCCTCCATGGGGTCGAGAGTTAAGCTGCCAGAAATCCGATTGCCCAGTTTTAGTGGAAAACTTCGCGAATGGGTCTCATTCCGCGATAGTTTTCAAAGTTTGATCCACAACAACGGACAACTCGCCCCCATGGAGAAGTTCTCCTATCTCAGGTCATCGTTAAGCGGCGAAGCACTTCAAGAAGTCCTCTCTATCGAGCTGTCAGACGTTAACTACAGTGTCGCCTGGGAGATTCTGACAGAACGATACGAGAATAAGAAGCTGATAGTGAAGGCGTACCTGGACGCACTGTTTTCTCTAGAGCCGATCCGGAAAGAAAGTTTCGAGAGCATCAACAATCTCATTAGTGAGTTCGAGAAGAACTTGTTGATGCTGCAGAAGGTTGGCGAGGACACCGATGGTTGGAGCACCATACTAGCTCACATGCTTTGCTCGCGACTGGACTCTGTCACTCTAAGGAATTGGGAAACTCAACAGAACAGCAAAGAAGTACCGAAATACGAGGACATGAGGAAGTTTCTGCGCAGCTACTGTTCCGTTCTGCAGTCAGTTGCTCCAGCCAAAGAACCCCGCTACAACGTCACCGATCATCATCAGTCGAGAACCCAATCAGCAAGCTACACAACGTTTAAGTCCTCAAACCAGTGCCCGTTTTGCAATGAAACGTGGCACTCACCGTTTCACTGTGAGAGATTCCTTCGATTGAAGATATCAGAACGTGTTGAAGCCGCCAATCGAAGTCGAGTCTGTCGGAATTGTCTGCAGCCTGGTCATTTTGCGACGAACTGCACTCGTAGCAGTTGTCGGTTGTGTCAACAAAAGCATCACACTATGTTGCATGCTACGCGATCCTCCGTTCCAAGTCCGTTGAATCCGAGACTCAGTCAACTGTCAAACGCACAACCTAATCAAGAAAGCACCCATATTTATCCACAGCAAGCCTATCAACAGCAAAGACAACAAACCATGCCAATAGTTACGGAAACACACACTCAACCACTAAATGCAACACACAATTCACCAAACACAACCACACAAATCAATTCACATATGCCAAGCACAAGCCAAAGCTACGTAGCACTATCTGTCAAGCCTGCATCGAATACTCTGCTTCCTACTGCTCTTGTCAAGATTAAAGACCGCTACGGTAACGCTCTGATTGCTAGAGCCCTGCTAGACTCTGGTTCGCAACATTGCCTGATGACAGAAGAGTTTTCGAGAAAGCTGAAGCTCGAAGAAACACCCACGTTTTTGTCAGTCCATGGTATTGGGTCGTCTGAGTCATTTTCAACGAAGATCATACATGCTGAAGTCTCTTCACGTTCGCCAAAAATCTCGGGATACCAAGAAAGTATACAGTTCTTTGTGTTGCCTGAACTTACCCTACATTTACCTTCGACATCGTTTGATCCTTCGTCCTTGTTACTCCCAGATTCCGCTTGTTTAGCAGATCCGTACTTCCACGAGTCAAAGCGAATCGACATTGTCATTGGTGCCGAGTATTACTTGGATTTGTTGAAGAATGAAAGAAGGAAAGACACGAAGAATGGTCTCACGCTTCACAACTCTGTTTTCGGTTGGATTGTGTCAGGTCGAATAGTCGATTCTCCGCAAAACGTGTCACACAATTTAGTCTGTTCCTTAAGAAACTACAGAAGCAACTCAAATGGTTGTACGAGCTGGAAGCATGTCGCTTTAAGAGCTGAAAATGAATTGAAGAACCCACAGTCAGAAATAAAGAGGAACGTTTTGTCGTTGCCCTACCCAAGAATGAGTCAGTTAGCGTCAGATATGCTATGTCAGAGTGAATTCAGTCTGAGAATTCATTGAGAAAGATTTTGTGTAGAATGAGTCTGAAATCTCTAATGCCTCAGTAAAGTCGAATAGTTACACGAATATAATGTTACTCAGGTTTCCAACACCCTAAGAATGCTCAACTCCCTTTAATTCAACCTTTAAGTTACCAAACAAACTCGACGTGAACTTCACTCCCACATCTTTTAAAGATTCACTAATGGTTATTAAGTTTGGATTGAGAGCCTCAAGGGTGCATGATTTGATTGAAGTCCGCAAGAAATAAGATCACTTGAATTCATATTTTTGAAGTTCTTCCAAAAAGCTTGAAGCATCTCATTTTTTGAATAAGCATATCGTATTAAGAATCGTATCATATTAAGAACCAGACCGTTTGAAGGATCGTTGCCCTATTGTATGAAGAAACAAACTACATCACTTAAAGCAACCCTATCGATTGAAGGAATCCTATCGTTTGAAGTTACCCTATCATGCAAAGATATCGAACCTTTTTGAAAAACCCTACCTATTGAGAAAACTGTTCGCTTGCATTTACTCAGACCAATTGTGGAATCATGGTTTTTGAGAACCTCATCCTTGGAAGAATCTCTATAGTTGACAAAAGCCTTCTCCTTTGAAAAATCCAATCATGAAACCTGTGAACCTATCGCTTGAAAAATCCATTTGACTGAACAACATTCCGTCGTCACCTAAGAAGATCCCTAAAGAAGTCAAGGGATTGTCATCATTTTAACAAAGGAAACAGAGGCAGTAGGGGAGCGCGCGGAGGCCCAGCGCCTTCGCATACAGGGAAGTCCCTTTTATATTGAGCCGTTATCATATGCTAAGCACCCTTCTTTACATGCAGGTCTACTACTGCACAAGTTATACACCTGCTTAGTGAGGATCATCGCCCAACCCAGGCAGGCATTCGTCTAACCGTCACCGTGTCTGGCAAAGAGTTGCCTCACACATCACCGGGCAGATCATGAGTAACTTTGGTAGTATCTGGTCCCGCATAAGCCATCAAGCATCTAGGTCCCCATAGTTCACATACCTCGAGCCAAGAATTGGAATGAACCAAACTGGCCCACCACCGTAGCCCGTCAGATCCATCATAGACCTTCAGTTGCTATCCGCAGTACACAAGATACGTCGCTCGCTGGTTTACCTGTTGTCGTGAAAGAATCTATCAGCAACTGAAATTACGATTTAAGCAACAATTACTGATATGACCACAATGAAGGCCCGCCCAAGATGTCTGTGGTACTTACCTTGTCATCCAATCGCATAATGCCTAATTATGCTTCATCCTCGCATACTCCCCCTCGGCGCTTCTAGTCGGTTAAATTTTACGCAACGCAGAAAAACATCTAGCATCGCCAGGGTCAAACATACAACCGATTCGTTGGGCACGGAACATCACATTCATCTTCTGAGTCACACGTTGTTCATCGGATCCAAGAATTTTTAGCGCTACTGGTTGAATGTAACAAGGCAGTCGATCGCACGCAATCAGCAACACAGCTTTCAATCCGTAAAAATCCATTAGAGTTCGTTTTCACGATTGTGGACCGATCGACATCAACGCACCGTGGAAAACAGCTACAAAAACAAAACGAAAATTACATCACACACTTTCGCTAGTGATTCGCACCGACGGAAAATTGCACTGCCGTTTGCCATTCTACGGATTTCAAGAATGATAATCCATCTAGTCCTTACCTTAGCAGTTCCGCGTCCAGCTTCCAGAGCAGCTACCGGCCAACATCCACAGTAACCAACTTTCCCCCAGAAGTACTGAAAACGCCTTCAGTTCCAGCTGTTCCAGTCTTGTTTTTAAGAAAAATCAACCACACTACACTACACTCACTTCAGTACACAGCAGCAGAAAAATATCGTACGAAAGTAGCAAAACAAACTGCAATGTATTGTGTTGCAGCCAGTTGAGAAAATAGGTACCGTTAGAACAAGCAAGATTACAATGCGGCCCAACGTAAACAAGTACCGTTTGAATTTGTGTTGAAATGATATTTCAAGGCGGGCGGCATATGTTTAGGTAAAGGTTAGCGAGTCAGTGGTAGTGTACAGTAAAGATAGGAGAACAGACATACGTCAAAAGTTGATCACCCCGAAAGCGATCTAAAAAGGCTTTCGTGAGAAATACGCTCTGTTCAATACAGAGCGCAGAGCGTAGAAACACTCAGGTTGAAAGTTTATGCTAATTCCTCTCCATAATGTTCACCACTACAAACTATTGCTTTACTAGTGTAGGATAAACAGAATGTTCTCCTGCTTGCCACTTTTTACACAACGCAATTATGTAAACAGTCCAAACCAATCCGCCGTGTAGACTACATCGCCAAAATAAAAACCCCCAAATCGAACCGAAATAAAAAAGTTGAGTTTTGAAGTTAAAGTGAAAACTAAATCGCCGCGAATTCTAAATTTCGTCCGAAAGTGTTCCGGTCCCAAAACAGTATGCGCCTGTATTATCAAAATGTTCATGGGCTGAAATCAAAAATCTCCGAATGTCTCATCTCAACATCGGAGCTCAGTTACGATATCTACACCTTCACTGAAACCTGGCTTGACTCTTCAGTACCTTCAAGTCAACTTTTGTGTTCAGATTACGCAATTTTTCGTTGCGACAGAAGTATTTCAAACAGTAGTCGGAGTGGAGGAGTCCTCATGACTATCTATATTTAGCTCATCCATATCGTTACAATTGGGAATACCAGTAGTATCGAAAATTTGTGGGTGAAAGTGTCTTATGCACATCGATCGGTTTTAATCGGATTAGCGTATATTCCACCGGAAAAAAACCAGGATATCTCCATTCTAGATCTTCATGTGAATACTCTATCGGAGCAAGATTGCAACATTCTTCATGCGGTATGATTTTTCTTGGCGATTTTAACCAGCCTTAATTATTGTGGATCCCTGGTCAAGGCAACAACTTGTTGATCGATTCCTCTTCGGTGCTAAGTACGCCTCTTTAGTGGATGGAACTATTTTAAATGGAATGCATCAACGAAATGGTGTACGGAACCTGCATAATCAAACGCTGGATTTAGTCTTCACCGATGAGTCTATCTTGATCAGCACCATCATCGAGGCCAATGAAGTTGTAGTCCCAATCATCCACCGTTTCCCGAATCCTGTAGCCCTCATTGAGGACTTCGACGCATCCACTCGTGACTTCCGTCTAGCTGATTTTGAATTATTGAACCGAGCGCTAGCCGAAATTGACTGGACGAATCTTCAAAGATGTGCTGATGTAGATATGTCTGTGAATACATTCTGCTCCATTATGAGTGAAGTTTTCGATAATTCTGTACCACTGGTAAGACCTCCTCTTTGAACCTCCATGGACAAATAGTCACCTAAATCGGCTAGAACAGCTTCTATCGAAATGGCTACGACTGTGTAATAGCTTCCGCTGCCCGTTTTTTTTTTAAACTAAATTGAACAATGCCACCAGAAGATATCGGATCTAAATCGTCTTTGCTATCGTCGCTATTTAGATCGCACTCAATCTGACCTTCGCCATAATCCAAAAATGTTCTGAAAGTTCGTTAATACCAAAAGGAAGTAGTCTGGTCTACATGCGTTGCTTTATTTGATAGAACCGCCGAATCTTCTGTAGAGAAATGTAACCTCTTTGCCAGTCACTTTTCCAGTGTTTTCCCAATCCAATCGTTAAGTAAATACTGATCAAATCAACGCAGCGGTCACACTACTATCCAGAGATGTGTTAGTGTTAAGTTTTTCACCTCAACCGGAAAAGATGGCTTACCTTCGTGCGTTTTGAAAAGGTTAAGCCACTCACTCACATATTCAACCTGTCCTTCGAAAAACAAAAAATTCCTGCCACCTGGAAGAGATCATTCCTGAGCCCTATCTTTAAAAAAAGCTGACACAGGATGCGCGTAATTACCGAAGTATCACGTCGCTAGCCTGCCTGCTCAAAGGTTTTGGAAAGGATCGTCAACGATGTAATGTTTTCTTCGTGCCGGAGTTGGATTTCTGAAATTCAGCATGGATTTTTTTCCCGAAAGATCAGTAACCTCAAACCTGTCAGTTTTTACATCATTCTGTTTATCCAATATCGATGGCGGCAAGCAAATTTATGCCAAATATACTGACATTACTGCCGCGTTTGATTCAGTGAATCACAAAATTCTGCTCAAAAAGCTACAACGTTTAGGATTTTCCGAAAGACTGTGTGTATGCATCAGGAGCTTCCTAACAAACCGTCGTTAAGTTGTCAGAATTGGCTCCGCTGAATCAGTCGACATCATTCCAACTTCAGGGGTTCCACAAGGCAGTAATTTGTGCCCATTACTGTTTACGATGTTCTGCAATGATATAAACATGCTTCTTGTTGGATGTGGAGTACTCCTGTATGCGGATGATCTGAAAATATTTCTGACCATAAACAACCTTAGTGATTGCTACGAATGACAAAAATACCTAGATACAGTAATAAACTGGTGTACGACTTCTGGTTTTGAGTGTTGCTAGTGTTGGTTGGGTCGTTCAACATTAGAATCTGCTAGCCTAGTGTGGTGGCCATTTGAAGCTGTGTGGATTGCGCGTTTTGAGAGATTCAAAGAAGATTTGTACGATATGCTCTTCGTGAGTTGCCTTGGGAGAACCCCTCTAAACCTGCCACCGTATGCTCTGCGTTGTGCTCTACTGGGACTTCACACACTCTCGAACCGTCATGCCATCGGTCAGTCATCGTTCGTAGCCAAGGTTTTACGAAACGAAACCGACTGTTCATGGCTTCTTTCTCGATGTAATATCTATGCTCCTGAAAGAGCTCTGCGAAATTGTGACTGGCTTTCACTAGAATCGAGAAGCACTGGGTATAGTAGTAACGACCCTTTACGTTCCGCAAAAATAAGCTTCCACATTTTCGATGCCGTTCTCCGCAACACTGTTGATGTCTGTTTCGATGGTGTCTCAACAAGTCTCGAGAGGGGATTCGTCAAGCTCGCCCTCTGCCGGCAGTGCGGCGTTCACTTTGGGCGCATACTCACCATCACTAGACCTTGTGAATTTTAATAAAAATTTAAGAAACGTTGTTGGTGAACTGGCAACAACACACAGACTCCCGACAATCTAGTACTTTACTTTTCTGTGTCGGAACTTCCGACTCGGAAGTCTTTCGGAAGTCGGAAGTTCGGGCTTCCGAACTTTCGAAGTAAAATTTAGTGCCGGCTGTCTGATACGATCGATCTAGAATTTGGCACGTTTCTTCCCCAGGAAAAAAATTGTATTGAAAATATTACAAAATAAAACATTTCTTCTTCATTTTTAAGGTTCGAAATGTCCTGAGTCAGGCTTACTGATATTGGCTTCAATTACCTTCGAAATTTCCAATCATTGGCGACGCAACCATAGTAACGACGCTATTAGCTAAACATGGAACAGAAGAGCGCCGTCTTAGTGAACTATGTACCAAGGATTTTCCGTTCTGTTTGTGATTCCTAGCAATCCACGTAGATTTTCTCCTCTCGATTGTCAGTCATTGTTCACTCCAGCAATCATTCACTTCTCAAATTAATCGATTCATTCGCGAGTTGATTCGGCGTGACGCAAATCAGCCTTATTAGAATATGACCCAGAATTAATTCTTCTAGGAGGGACTTCCTGGAATAAAGACTGATACACATATTTGAAAAACAATTATCACACCTTGAGAGGAAAATAAGCCGTAGATTTGGTTTTTGGGCACCTCCTGCGTTCCTAGAATTAAATCGTTCGAATGATTCGACGCCATCTACGCACAATGATTTCATTAAGGGCGAATGCTGCCGCAGCCCGTGGCGTAGAGGATAGCCTTCAAGTCTTCTAAGCCAGCGGGCATAGAGATCTTAATAGAAGAACATGAAACCTTCTGAGATCTGTTTAGAGCTGGAAAAGTTTGTTTTAATTATTTTCTCACTTACATTTATTCTGCACTAAAGATGCACAAAAAAAGGAAAAAACTGGAAATGAACTCAGTGAGCCTTATGATTATGGAATCTACTTGCACTGAAAGTACAGAACGGACTTACCAATTTCGTCGTCAGGGACAGGAATCACATCAGGTGTGAAAATATTGGAACTTAGGTTCCGCAACCCAGAAAAATCGAAACAAACACAATCGCTTGTCAAACACATGTCAGGTAGCTTCTGCCTCCACCATCACCAAACACTTCTTGTGGTTGTTAATTTTATGTTTGAAAATTTTCAAAATAACACCTTCCCTCATTTAGTAGTGAATAGATAAATAATTTTCACTGCAATCTCCAATATATTTTTCTGCACTACTGGCTATCGCAATACCCTGGCAGACTTCCGGCCATCCACTTATAACACCTCGGGCAAATTTCTGACGCTTACCGGTTCCTATCCATTTTTAAGATTGTGTTATTACTTCAATCACAATTTATTAACCACTTGAAAATTAAAATTGAAATTTTCGCGGACGGAGCGAGAAAAAAAACGCATGCGATCTCAACGCATTATCGCCTACTTTGTTTTGAAAATGTTATGCGCGTAGGCTAAAATTGATGCTAGTCAGTCACAAATTATATCATTGCATCTTCCGAACAAAACTTTTCTGAGTCGCCGCCTTTTAAAAGTTTTGTTACTTACACTCTAACATACCATTCGGAGGTTGAGCCCCAGAATTCCCAATAAAATGAAATTCCTGGACACTCAAATGTGATAGATTCCTCAGGGTTATAAATTTTTGAAATTGAAAAATTATATTACTTTATTTGGCAGGGAATTTGAATTTCTATTTTATTCAAATGAATGATAAAGAATTAACTTGGCACTTTTATGCATCTACAAACAAGTTGAACAAACCCGATTTTCGAAAAGCTGAAACATCAACGACCGTACGTTAATCGTCCATGCTGTGGTCCGTCGTCTGGAAGCTGGAAATGTTGGACGCAAAGTCGACGTAATCGATCTTCTCCACCAGCCGGCCATCGCGCGTCTTCTGGGGCCCAAAGGTGATCCGGGCCTCCTCCAGGGCATCGTCCACCTCGTCCAGCGAGAATCGATCGCCGTAGTGCATGATGTCGTACTTGAACCTGTTTCATGGATGAGAACATAAGAGAAAGAATAGACAAAGTTAAAGATCGTAAATCTCCGGGACAGGATTCCGTCTTACTTTTCCTTATCGATAAATCCACTGTTGTTCTGATCCCACTGCTTCAGGGCATCCACCATGACCTCCATTGGGGCCAGACCACTGGCATGTTTGAGAATCAACAGCAGGAACACATCGAGTTTCAACGGTTGAACGACCTGAGAAAGTCAAATAGAAAAGCGGAATGAATAGGATTCACAATTAACAACACGCAATTTGATGAACCGATCTTTTCACAAAAATTGTATTAAAGTGTTTGCTACATTTTGTTGATGAAATTTCTCATTCTGTAGATAATTATTTATGTTATGTATAACTTCAGGCGTATCGGAAACACAAAGCCGACTGACAATATTCTTCCCCAAAATTGTATGTATGACAAAATTCAATGATAATTCCCATGCCAATCCCACCGAACCGGAATTCACATCGAATCACATTAGCAGCAACCGGGCATCAAAACTCGACGGAACTCGACCATTTACACACTTGCAGAAATTAGATTCATAGGCCCTCCTTCCGGGCAACGAATAACGAGACGGCCAACCCGGGAGATAGAGATTATGCAATTTCCCGGTGTGATTCCCCATTTTCACAGGATTAATGTTAGTAAGCTCGAGCTGAACCGATCCAGAAGCCGGTCCAAGCTTTTGGGCCTGGAGGACCGGAGTTTCGCTAATTGCTTTAAATTATTCCAAACGCATCCTGCTCCAGTTGGGGGATGATGGAAAGGAGAACTCGAGGGCGACGAACATTATTGCACCATAAATGTTTCCCGCTACCGGCCACTGGGAAAATCCCAGGCACATCAGTGCTTTGGGATATTTGACAAATTATCAATTGGAACGAATGTTAGCAATGAATATCGTACCCAGGAAAAGCAAACGAATTCGATAGAAGGAATGGAAACGGTGAACAGTTTCAATCACGCATTCCAAATAATTGAGGACTTCGAACAAAATTGTACTAGGTTGTATGATTTAGGGTAGTCCAAAAAAAATTACTTCTGGAAAAAAAAACCTTGGAGGCCGAAATTGTTTCATGGTCTGCCTAAGGACCCCATGGTAAATTTCAATTTAAATATTCTTCGAAGGCAGGTATGTCAATCTCAAGGGCCCTCACCCAGTTGAATACCGTGAGAACTAGGGAGGATGATAAGAAATGTGAGTTAAGAGGATTATTAACATTAGTTTACAGCATTTTTTAACTAAGTGAACTGAATATCACTTTTAATGTGAAATCGGGCGCTGAATCCGAAAATGAAATTAAAAAAATTCTCAGTAGAACAATTTTGAAATTATGCGTCAAATATGAAATTTGGGAAGAATAAAAAAGTACATGTACTTATATTCAAAAGTCCCGGACTGCATAACATAAATTTCAAACCTTTTTCTTGAATATTAAAGGTGATTCAATCTGCTATCGATCATCTGAACTTCATTTTTGCGTATGATCAACAGTATTGTTGATATATTGAAGTTGTAATAGAAAAAATAATAAAAAAATGCATTTTTTGAGACAATTTTGGTTTTATCGACAGCTTTAGACTCGATGGAAAGATTTCAAGTGGTTATTTAAAAAATTTGGTTGAAAATTGAAGATGTAATGGTTATTTTACTAAAACAGTAATATTTGCATTTTTGAATAATTTAACGAATCGCAGTGTACTAATCTTAGTACGAATAAAACATGATAAATCTCATTGCTAAAATTTATTACTAACTTACCGGAGGATCACATGCTAAACTTTATTAAGAATTGACGGTGGGGAGGAGTTTCTTGAGCCTCAAGAGTGAATGGGATTTAGAGGTATTTTCTCGAAGGAAGCAAAAAATACTGGTTTTTCATTAATAACATTTTTTCTGCATTGACTGATTACTTTTTAAGAATATTTTTCTTCAAGCCTTAATTGAGACAATTAAATAATTCAATCCAAGACTGCAACATGATTTGACTGAAAACAAAAAAGTTATTGTAGTTCAAAGAATGTATTTTGGCCGCAATTTGTCGTCTAAAATGCAATGCGTAGCATGCACTCATTACTTTGTTGATTTAAGTTCAATCGTGTTGCAGTCTTCGGGTTAAATATTTCGTCAAATTAAGGCTTTTAGAAAATGTCAATTCTTAAAGTCTGTTTTACATAGAATCTGGTTGGATAAAATAGATCATTTCTCCGCAAAGAAATAACGTACAAAAAAAGTAAAAATGTCATTTCGTAGGGTTTTTATTGCACTTTAAGGAAAAAAATACATAAAAATTATTCGTCAGCTTTTCGGATGAATTTTTGAACTTTTTTTGTGATACCACCCATCATTTTCTGCACAGTACTGCTGGTAACCTCATTCGCCATCTTGTTCCACCACTTTTCCATTTGAGCGGGTTTTTTCATGGTTCAGCCATAATTCTTCTGTTTGGCCTTAACTATTGCGCAATATTTCTCGATGGGGCGAAAATCCGGACAGTTTGGTGGATTGATACTTTTTTCAACAAAATCGATCTTGTTCTCCTTTTACCACTTAACGACATCCCGGCTGTAGTGGCAGCTTGCCAGGTCCGGCCAGAACTTCACCGGACCTTTGTGGGGCCGAATGAATGGCAAAACCCTCTTCTGGAGACATTCTTCTTTGTAAACATTTCCAATCATTGTGTCCCCAGTGATGAAAATCATAGACTTCTTCCCACAACTATAGATCCCTTGCCAAATCATCAACTTACGAGCAAATTTATCTGCGAAAACAAACTTGAATCTACCCGCAACATTCCCTTTACGCTTCGCAACGTAAATTTTTTTACCGGGTATTTGTCCAAAATCCATTTTGACGTCAACACTTTCTCGTACAACTTCCTTGCCCTGGTTTTGGCAACCAGGTTTTGTTTCAGCGTCCTGTTGGGGTGTTTGCTTGCATGATACTACCGCAAGCCTTCTCGCAAACAAATTCGTCGAGCTGTACTGTGGTTCGTCTTGATTTTTTTCGTCAAATCACGCTAGGAGATTCCAGGATTATTGTGAACTGATCGAATTACCTTTGCTCGCAGCTTTCGGTCAAATGTTCCACTTTTGCGCCTGGTTTGTTTTGCTCGATCCACTGTAAGGGTCTCCCGGTAACGTTGCAGCACCGAATTTACAGTCGATTTTGGATATTTCAGGAATTTCGCGATCTTTACCCCTCCTGACTACGTCGATTTCTCTACGTGGGTGTGCAGAATTATCGCTCGCCTTTCGCGTTCCATCGTCGATAACTTTTGACTGACTGCTTCAATCTTGATGCAATTTTCACCACGAATTGCGTTTTTTTTTTGATTCAGGATTTGGCTCTGGAACTGTCCGAATAAAAAAACGACTTTCGGGTTTCGAGTTATTCCATACGTAGGTGTGCGTGAGAACAAGCGCAATGTTTACATGCAGCTGTCATTTTGTTCTCCCTTACTGGATTTCTTCACTCGGTTCTTCACATCCGGATTGCCTTTTTTCATGTCCGAATTGCACTGGACAGCAGATAGCACGATTTTGCATGGGTGAGAGGTTCGAAATCGCGGCAATAATCATTTTCCCGTTCATTATTTCAACTGTTTTGCTTTCAGCCAAAAACAGCTGTTTAATGTTTTGACAACAACGTTGAGAGTATTGGTGAACTTCTCGCAAAACTGACTTTCTTCTCAGGGCGACTCCGTCCGTTTTTCGAGCGAACCTAGGTTGCCTCTAGAGCAATAAATGAGCACAATGACAGCAGTTAGGGCGAACCTAGCTTGCCTCTGGTTTGCCTCCAGGTGAAAAAAAATGGTATAAGTAAACAAACCATCCGGATCAAAACACTGTCAATAGATTCGCGATGTGACAACTAGGGGCGCTACAGTAAATGCAAAGATGCGACCAGATTCTATGTGAAACAGACTTTAGTCAATGAAGAAAAAACTTATAAATGAAAAACCGATATTTGTTGCTATTGTGCAAAATACCTCAAAATTCCCATTCACGCTTGAGACTCAAGAAACCCCTTTCTGTGGTCAAATCTTTCTGAAATTTAGCATTTGACCTTCCGGTAAGTAATGATCAATTTTTGGCTTGGAGCAAGTGACATTTATCATGTTTAATTCTTCCTATGCTAGATTAGAACACTGCAGTTCGTTGAATTATTATGCAAATATGCAAATATTACTGTTTTAGTAAAACAACCTCAACTTCTTCATTTTTCAAACTATTTTGATAAATAACTGTGCGGGCACGATCTGTTACCGGACATACACGGCTCCAACCACAGATCAATGTGGTTGTATCAAGGGCATAAGCTCACTAACACATACCGATGTGGTTGTATGCATAGCCACGTTCATTCGTGGGCCAGCTTTCGGCCAAACAAGTCGGGTGTGTCATAGCCTCGTGCAATTGGTGATTTCCCACGTGGAAGATAGAACTGCACAATATCTACTTGAAGTCTTTGTTTTAAATTGACATTCACGATCCATAGAAAATCAGATTTTTTAAATCTTACCATCGAGTTACTGACGATAGAAAAATTGTTTTTTCTATCACTAATATCAACCAATCTGTTGATCATACAATTTTTGTTAATGGTTAATTTCTGACCTGATCTGAAATTTATTTTAAAGTACGGATATCATTTATTTTTAAAATCTAGTGCTATAGACACCTTTACCTAAATATTTCTAACAAACAACTATTATGGAATGCGAGCCAGCTGGCTCACGATTCAACATTTCTTCGATTCCCACCTAACACTTGCCGTTTCTTTACTCTTCAACCTCACTCCATACCGTTCAAAATAATGGCTCCTGCAAAATTCAAGGGAATGTCATCCTTAAATTTTTTTTCACTTCTTATACCTTGATCTATAAAGAACTAAAAAGCTTTCTCTTAATCACTACGCAACGATTCAAGCATCAGCGTAAAAAATCATCCGCTTCCCCACACCACCGTACTTTATCAGTATGTATTAAGCACTCTTATCACTTCGCCCAACCAGGCATCAGCATTCTGAAATAAACCAAAAACTACTTCGGGAATTTCCGCTAGTCACTTATCCAAACGTTTTTCACTGCTTTTTTCCTCAATTTCTATAAACATTCTAATTTAATTCAAATTTTCGATGGACGAAAACAAAAACGCGTTCGTCGTCCAAAAGTCAACGCTTACTTCCTCTCACAACAAATTATTAAGTCTTGTTCAATTTGAAACAGCTGAGTTCGCCAAATTGTCCTCAGTGTCGGTCAAATAAGAAGTATTGGTCGAAAAAGTAGCAAATATAAAAGAAGAAGGATGCAGTCAGGTAAAATTCAAATTAGTCGAGGTATTAGTAATAAAAACTGATCAAAAAGTAACTGAAAAAATGTGTGCGCCGATAGAAAGGGATACCAAGAAAAAAGGCGAAATATTTTCTTCAAAAAAAAACGATAAATATTTGTTTTTAAATTTTTCCATGGATAATTATAAGATTGCCTCTTCAAACAGTTTTTTGATCAAACGAACGATCTCATGATACACGCCTTTATAACTGTCCCATTTCTAAATAAACTAAGCTACACATAAGATTATTTCTGACGTCACTGACGATCAATACGGATTATAAATCAAGAATTTCAATGTTATAAAAAAACCGAAGTACATAAATTCACATATTTTTATCATTTCGAGCTTAAACTATACCAACTCTTTTGAAATTTGAAAACACTAAATTGTAACAAATTAGTGTAAATGTACAGGGTTGCCAAATATATTTTAAAAAAAATAATAAATTGCTTTTTTTTTCAAGGCAATCCTGGAATCAGGAAAAGTATAAATGTTATTCATTTAGGGCTAGAGTTGTACCGAATTGTAGCTCATTCATTACACCACACCTGCTCATGCATCAAATTTGATACACATTTTAGAAAATGTTGTTTTGAATTTTCAAATTGATTTTCCATAAGAGTCCCTTGAGACAAAGACATTCAGTTGGATAAATCATCTTGTGTTGTGCATGTATGTATTTTGTTATAATTTTTCATTATAGATATTTCTGATTTCTAATGGGAGCCCAGATTTGAGAAAAAAGGAAGTGGTTTTTCAGTACAACAAATTATCCTGTTACGAAAAATTGGCTTGTGTTCCAAATTTTATGTTCGTCCCTTGAAAATTGTTCTTGTTGAGTCACTGGAGTTGAAACTTGCTGAACCTTATTTCAAAATATCACATACCAATTGTTTGAGTTTTTTCTATGTTATTTGTACGGGAGCCTTGCGTTTGAAGGCGGAAAAGGTCATTCTGCATGATTAATCCACTTATTGTGTAAGTTTTTATTTAAAAAGCCTGAAAAAAATTTCAAGTAGATTAGTTTTATATAGAATCTCTTCTCTCTAAACTCGGAGGGTCGTCAAACTATTACACAAATTATCCTTGAGCCAAAAACCCTGGGTTACCAAATTTTACGTCATTCTGGTCAGTGTCAAAAAAAATGTGTCTTCGTTGTAGTTATTAAAATTGGCATGGGAAAATATGAAAATACAAAAATAGGATAATATGAATCTATTTCAGCTTAAAAGCATGGTTGTTCACTAATGTTGGAATGTTATATCGTTGTTGGAATATTAGAAGTTATATCGTATTACACGTTGATTTAACAAGTGAGCCCTCAGTTTCACAAGCGAGCTATTACGTAAAAAAAATCTCACCATATCAAAACAAGCATACCTAAAATTCATAAATATCACAAATAATGTAAGGGTTCTGTCGTTTTTTTCAATGAAATTTGTATGGAAAACCTCCGTTCCAAAAGCGAGAGAGGTCACTTTGCATGATAATTTATAAAAATTATCGGAAAATTGTTTCGAAGTTGGGTCATATTTTATGTTGGTTTTGTATGGGAGCCCCTTTTTTCTGAAATCTACTTAAAGTCTTTTAACTGTTGTACGAACCATTTCTGGTTCGAAAAACTTTCGGATTTTCACGTCATTTCAACTGCACGTTTGGGCGTGATGATGTTAAGGAGGTAACGTCTAGATTTTTTTGTATGAGAATTTTGAAAGTTATTCAAGGCAAACTTGTGCAAGTGTTATGTTATTTTTGTTTCTTCTTTTTCTTTTCTTTGGTTTGGAGCGGGGAGCTCCTTTTTAGGAATCAGCCCATTGGCAATTCTTCTTCGTTGAAGAGCTCCTAAAGGAAGGCCAGTGACGACTATATGTCCACACACAATTTTTGGTCGTAGCACTTCTCTATATTGGAAGCTATCATACAAATGAATGTTAACATTACACTGGAAACCAGATTTACTTAAACTTCCCTTAAGTTTTACGCATGCACACATGAAACATTGAATTTTTTGCGTACAGTTCTTGATATTTTTGATCTCACGGAGTCTCTCCCACAGAACTCTTAACCAAACTTTGCTTTTTTCTATATGGAATACTTTAGAAGCTGAATATAAAGCTTCAAAATGTTTCCAAAAACAAAAAAAAAAGCACAAACAGTCAAATATTGATGAGGTTTATAAAAACCTATGAGTAAAGAATTCGAGCTGTGCGACGTACAAAATCAGGTTTGACTCATGAGGTTATCACATTTTCTGTAAAAGCTCTTTTCAGAAAAAAAGCTTATTCTATCACAAGTACTCCTCTTCCCAATGGTCAGTTGTGGAACCGCACGCTTACTCCTTCAAACATCTTCACGATTTCGGCATCCGATTTCTCGATACCCATCGTCAGGAAGGTATTTTTCAGATCCTCCTCGCTGATGACTCCATCGCCGTCCAAATCGAACAGACAGAACGCCTTCTTCAGATCGTAAACCCGCGGCTCGTCCAGATCCTTCAGGAAGTTCATCGTCCTCGTTGTCGTCCTCGGAAATGGAAAACCCACCAATAGGAGAACACAAACCCGACTCAATAAAAAAAATAAACCCGACCGTTAGGCGGTTCTCGCGAGGGAAAACTGAAAATTCAGTTTTGGAAAAGTGCTCTTTTATAGGGTAGAGATTTATTTTTTTCCTGCATCATCCGGCACTTTCTTCATCGTCCAAACGTGGGGTCTGGTGGGGGTGGAAAATTTCATTTATCTTTGCTTCAAATTCTAGTGGAACATTTTATTTCCTTTCCTACGCACTAATTGCTGTTGATGCTACTGCTGCTGCTGCTGCTAGCTCGGGGTGCGATCTCCTAGAACACCTGCATCGTCGATGCTACTCTACTGGAATAGGGTGAGATCACACTTGTTTTCATGCTGTTAAGGTATTTGTCCTCTTGCTGGTGAGATGCTTTTTGAAAAAAAAAAATGTTCCAAAATGTCGCGCGTGCCAGCCATTAATGGCCAACTAAAAATCAACTTCCTTTTGAGTTCGATTGAAGTAAAATAATTTGTGCTAGGAAATTCATATTTAACTTTAAATTCCAAAAAAATACAATTTTAAATTTTGAATCTGATTTTGGAACTCTTAAATCTACATAAATCTGATATTTGATTTTTTTAGTTTTGTTTGAAATTTAAGTAAAATTTACCTGCCGCCGTTTTCAAAATTGAAAACTTAATCTGGTAACCAACCGCATTTTCCCAGCAGTTAGTGGGAAAGTTTTCTAGCATCTTAAGTTGATTCGAATTGGTGCGCTATACACGCAACTAGGTAGACCTTCCGAGAGTATGTCGCGATTCAGCAGCACAAGAATTTGCGATGTCCATCAAAAAATCTGCTTGCATCCGAGTAAATAAGTCGTGGACCATGTGGGTGACCGCATAACTCGGGTAGCAGAACGTAAAACTTACCTCTATCAGGCATCGTTTACATCTCGCGTCACGGTTCATCATCTCACCTTCCTTCGGGGGTTGATTGCCGCTGCAATTGTACGGTGTCCAGCTGCTGCATCTTTGATCGGGCCAGAGATTTCGAGTGAAATTTGTCCAACGTGTCGCGTCCGGCGTGCGTGCGTCGACCTGTCTGTCAATCGAAAATATGGTCACAAAGTAGGATGTGTTGATGAATTTAAAATTTAAGACGCTCGCGTGAAGCGGAAGATGATCTTGCCTCTGGCGAGGCAATTGGCCGAAGCAGCTATGAGCGCAGCTGTTTTTTTTTTCTTCGACTATACCGCGTGACATCCGAACAAGTTGCATCGTTTTAGGAGGGTTTGACGTCAAGAATGCAAAACTATTTCCAAAGCAACAACCTATCTGGTGCTGGAGTGAAGAATTTTTATTTTCACCTCCACGGAGCGACAATTTAAATAGTGACCTCCCGGCGACTATTTCGGGGCATTGCGGCAAGAATGAGGTCAGCCGTTTGCTGGACCGGACCCTGGCTGGAGAGCGTCCACCTGTCGCACTGTTCCGGAACGAAGATGTCGCGCTAGATTAATTAATTGCCGACCAAGTGCGAGCGCCATCGATTGGATAAATGGAAAAACGGACCGGTTTCAAACTTGTTTGTTTTTCTCATTCCTTCATTTCCTGATCTTCACAGCCGCGTAGGTTGAAATCGTGACTCACGGTCAACTATCCGATTGTCAGAATCGTAGCTAGGAACGGTTACGAAGTTTTTCTCCGCTTTCACGGAACGGATCAAAGGTTGTAATAAATCTTGCAAAAACTTTAAAAAAATTTGTTTTAGACAAAAATTACCACATAGATTGACAAGATATGAGTGATATGCCTTATCTATCTCGACTGATTTTGTCGGACTTGCTTCTACAGAAATGGCGTTAAATTTCTCTTTAAACATCTACCTACAAATTTAAAATGGATCTTTGTATGTCAAAATTGTAAAAATTGTCAAAATTGTCAAAATTGTCAAAATTGTCAAAATTGTCAAAATTGTCAATATTTTAAAAATTGTCAAAATTGTCAAAACTGTCAAAATTGTCAAAATTGTTAAAATAATCCAAGTTGTTAAAATTTTAAAAATTTTCGAAGTTTACATTTTCACATGTTGGAAAATTTCGACAATTTGTCAAATTGTCTATCGACATGCTGATTTGGTCAAAATTGTCAGTTTTGAAAATTTTGACAATTTTTAAATTTTGACCATTTTTAAATTTTGACAATATTTAAATTTTTTACAATTTTTACGATTTTTACAAATTAAACAATTTTCGCTATTTTTAGAATTGTTACCATTCGTTTCGCATCTTCAGACAAAGACGGTCGTGTTTTTCCCTCTTGTGCTATCGCTTAACAGCAGTGAGTGAGAAATAGTTTGGCTGTTTTATCCGGGTATGTATACCGCAAGGACAGCCCAAGTGAAAAAGTGCGTGCCAGTGATATATCACGATTAAGTGGACACCGTTTCGATAAATCGTAATCGAAACATTGATCGAAATTATCATCGATTCTCCGCCAGCCAGCAGAAGACAAAAGGCCCTGCTGCTGCAGATAGTCTCCCAGTACCAATCGGTCAACAACAAAAGACCACGTTGTTGATTCGCCAGTAGTTGGTGTAGGGTGGTTCGACCACCTAGGGTGGTTCAAAAATATTTATTTTAAATATTTTTTTTTTCTCCAAAAGTTTTTTTTGGTTTTTTTTTGTTATTCTTATTTGCTCCTTTTTCGCTTTAGTTATTAACACCTTTTATAATAATATCATTTATTTACTATTATTGTTTATTATTTTTTTTTCATTTTTTTTTTTTTTTTTTTTAATAATTTTTTGTAATTGGTTTTGTTTCTCCGCTACCCATTAAGTCGGAAGTTCCCGCCTAATGGATGACGACGGCGAGGCGGGGGAAGATCCCCCTTTTCAGGAGGATGGTTCCGAGGAAATGTTATCCGAGGAACGACTTGAACATCCCATGTACCTATCGGACACGGAAAATACCCCTGACCCCTTACCACAGTCCTATAATCTGTCAATTTCCCCTGTTCCCTTCGTATTCGGCAACTCCGCATCATTATCCACCCCTCAACAAAATTCCCCAGATGAAAAAGCTAACGAGCTGCCCAAACCTCCCCCTCGTCGTCGGGTTTACCAACCTGAATCGGAGGGACCTTGGGTAGTTTACATCCGGTCCAAAATGAACGGGAAATCACCTAATGTGATTTCCATCGCCCGAGACCTCGACAGATCTTACCCTTCCGTAATCAGCTACCAGCCGATGAGACCGCACAAGATGCGCATTGTTGTTGGTAGCCTGAAGGAAGCAAATGCCATTGCTTGTGACCCGAAGTTTACGATCGAGTATCGCGTATACGTTCCCGCTCGTGACGTGGAAATCGACGGAGTGGTAACCGAGGAGGGTTTGACCGTCGATGATCTTGTGGAGTCCGGGGTTGGCCGATTCAAAGACCCTGGTCTTCCCACGGTCAAGGTGCTGGACGCGCGTCAGCTGAAAACAGCATCTGGCGAGGGGGAAAAGCGAACATTTTCCCTGTCAAACTCTTTCCGGGTTACCTTTTCCGGCACTGCACTTCCTGATTACGTTGCGATCGGGAAGGTTCGTCTACCTGTGAGACTTTATGTGCCTTCGGTCATGTACTGCCAGAATTGCAAGCAGTTGGATCATACGGCCGCCTACTGTTGCAATCAGGCACGCTGCTCTAAGTGCGGGGAGAAGCATGCGGAAGCTTCGTGTGAAATACAAGCAGTAAGCAAGTGTTTGTATTGCACAGGCGAGGAATCTCATGCTCTCTCGGCGTGTCCGAAGTACATATCGCGCCGGGAAAAAATCAAGACTTCATTAAAAACCCGCTCTAAGAAATCATATAGAGACATGCTGATGAAGTCTTTGCCAATCGTCTCAGAGAACCAGTTTGACCTTCTAAGTGAGTATGAATCCGAAGGGGAGGATCCATGTGAAGGAACATCAGCTGGGCCATTTGTTAAAAAAAATGTTTCACAGGCTCCAAAAAGGAAACGCACAACTAACACACAACCCCGATCAGCTGCCAGCAAAGTTAATAAAACAAAAAATCCTCAAAGTGGAAATAGTTATTCTACCCCTCCTATTCAGAGACCTCCGGGTTTTAATCCGTCCCCGAAGGACTTCCCTCCACTTTCTGGTAAGTCAAAACCCCAGACTTTCCTTCAGAATTCAGGACCATCAGTAGCAAACAGGAATGCAACAATTCCCAGAGAAACTGCATCTGATCCATCGTCGAACAGTTTGCCCAGCTTTTCATCTGATGGTAAGATGAAATTTTCGGAAATTGTTGCGTTCATCTTGGACTTTTTCAGTGTACCAGCAGGTTGGAGGACTATGATTAATATGTTTGTACCTCTTTTGAGAGAAGTCTTGAAAAAGAAAGCTTGTACTATGACCCTCATCGCAGAAGCAATTTCTTTTGATGAATAACTCGTCCATTGAGGTAAGAGAAATTGTTTCTATATTGCAATGGAACTGCAGAAGTATTTTACCAAAATTAGACTCCTTTAAAGTATTGGTACACAATTTGAATTGTGATGTGTTCGCCTTATGCGAAACTTGGCTCTCTCCTAACACAGATTTCAACTTCCATAGCCACAATATTATTCGCCTGGATCGTGATGGTCAACGAGGGGGTGGCGTTCTTTTGGGTATCAAGAAATGCCACTCTTTCTATCGTATTCCACTACAACCATCTCCAGGTATTGAAGTCGTCAGTTGCCAAGCTAGAATTAAAGGTCAAGACCTTTGCCTAGCCTCGGTATATATTCCGCCAAATTCAAGCGTGAGCGGGAACCAATTGGCGAATATTATTTCACTTCTTCCAGAACCCCGACTAGTTCTGGGAGACTTCAACTCCCATGGCGTGGGCTGGGGTAGCTCACGTGATGATGATCGTGCTAACATGATATATGAGCTGTGCGACGACTTCAACATGACTGTCTTAAACAATGGGGAAGTGACTCGAATTAATGGATCCCAATCACAGCATAGTATTTTAGACCTTTCATTAGCTTCTTCCTCTCTGAGTTTGGATTGTACGTGGAAGGTAATCCAAGACCCTCAGGGAAGCGATCATCTGCCTATCAATATTTCTTTCACCAGTGGTCGTAGTCCACCCGAAGAGATCAATATTCCTTATGACCTCACTAAGAATATAGATTGGAAAAAGTATGCATCGGGTGTCATTGAAGCCATCGACTCAACAGACGAACTGCCTCCGGAGGCAGAGTACAGTTTTATTTCCGGGACAATTGTGGACTGTGCAATCGGGGCACAGGTCAGACGGAATGAAAACTCGACGATACAGAAACGGCCTCCCACACCGTGGTGGGATGGAGATTGCACGCGCGCGCGAGCTGAAAAGTGCAAGGCGTTTGTTGAGTTTCGCAGAACCGGATTGCCAGAGAAGTTCCAACGTTACTTGTCCTTGGAACGCAAGTTCAAGAACTTGATCAGGGGCAAGAAACGTGGGTACTGGCGGCGATTCGTGGATGGGTTATCTAGAGAAACGTCTCTGCACACGCTTTGGAAAACAGCACGAAACATGCGAAATCACACACCTTCGAACGAAAGTGAGGAAAGCTCTAGTCGATGGCTGACACAGTTCGCGAAAAAGGTCTGTCCGGACGCAGTACCAGTTAAGAAAATCTTTCGGGACACAGAGAATAGTTCCGAAACGGAGGATCAATTCTCGATGGTCGAACTTTCACTTGCGCTATGGTCTTGTAACAATTCTGCTCCCGGACTGGACAGAATCAAATTCAACTTGTTGAAAAATCTGCCAGATACCGCTAAGAAACGCTTGTTGAATTTATTTAATAAATGTTTAGAGATGAACATTGTCCCGCATGACTGGAGACAAGTGAAAGTCATCGCCATCCAAAAACCGGGAAAACCAGTTTCTGATTACAACTCGTATAGGCCGATTGCAATGCTCTCGTGTCTCCGGAAATTGCTCGAAAAAATGATTCTCTTTCGGCTGGATAAATGGGTTGAATCAAACAATCTGTTGTCAAGTACACAATTTGGATTTCGTAGAGGCAAGGGTACGAACGACTGTCTAGCATTACTTTCATCAGACATTCAATTGGCGTTTGCCCAAAAAGAGCAGATGGGGGCAGTATTTCTGGACATCAAAGGGGCATTCGATTCGGTGTCCATAGAAGTGCTTTCTAGTAATCTTAACTCTTGCGGACTTTCACCAATATTGAATAATTTTCTATATAACCTGTTGTCTGAAAAAATCATGCATTTTAGTCATGGAGAAACCAAAGTTGAACGAATTAGTTACATGGGTCTACCCCAAGGCTCATGTTTAAGCCCCCTGCTATACAACTTTTATGTCCGAGAAATCGATGCTTGTATGGCACAAAATTGCACGCTAAGACAGCTTGCGGATGACTGTGTTGTTCATATCACAGGTAAAAAAGGCACTCAAATTAAACCTCCGTTGCAAGAAACTCTAAATAATTTATCACATTGGGCCAGGAACCTAGGCATCGAGTTTTCGCCTAGTAAAACCGAGTTAGTAGTTTTTTCAAGGAAGCATTCCCCTCCTCAAATAGAGCTCCTTATGATGGGTAGAACTCTAACTCAATCTCTTAGTTTCAAATATTTGGGTGTCTGGTTCGACTCTAAATGCCTCTGGGGAAAACATATTAGGTACTTGACACAAAAATGCCAAAAAAGAATCAATTTTCTTCGAACGATTACTGGAACCTGGTGGGGTGCTCATCCACAGGACCTCATCAGGTTATACCAAACAACGATACTGTCGGTCATAGAATACGGAAGCTTTTGCTTTGGGTCAGCCGCGGATACCCACTTGATTAAACTAGAACGAATACAGTATCGTTGTTTGCGTATTGCCATGGGTTGTATGCAGTCGACACATACGATGTGTCTCGAAGTACTGGCGGGAATAATGCCGTTGAAAAATCGGTTCTTCGATTTATCGCTACGTTTCCTAATTCGAAGTGTTACTATGAATCCTTTGGTGATAGAAAATTTGGAAAGGCTTATGAATATTAATTCGCAAGTAAAATATGTAAACAATTATCAAACTTTTAGTCAGTTAGAAATAAACCCTTCTTTGTTAAATTCGGACACGAGTCACTTTTACCCGATCAGCAGTTCCTTAATAAAATTCGATCTGTCCATGACCGCTGACATCCGTGGAATTCCAGATCACGTCCGACCCAACGTCATTCCTTCAATCTTTGCATCAAAAGTACGTGAAATTGACCCTACAAAAATGTTCTTTACTGATGGTTCTAGAATCGACGGCGCGACTGGTTTCGCAGTGTATAATGAGCGCTTTGAAGCTTCGTTCAAGCTTCAAGAGCCATGCTCCGTTTACGTTGCCGAACTAGCCGCAATTTATTGTACCTTGGAACACATTCGCACTCTGCCCGTAGACCACTATTTCATCTATTCGGATAGTCTCAGCTCCGTTGAGGCGATTCGATCGATGAAACTGATGAAGCGCTCTTCCCATTTTTTGCTGGAAATTTCAGGGATATTGGGCGCTTTGATCGAAAATTCGTACAAGATTACCTTAGCTTGGATCCCGTCTCATTGTCTTATTCAAGGCAATGAGAATGCGGACTCATTGGCTAAGGTGGGCGCGTTACAAGGTGAAATCTTTGAGAGGATAATAACTTACCATGAATATTTTTCAATACCTCGCACTTTAGCGATTAACGCTTGGCAGTCTAGCTGGGACAATGGCACAAAGGGACGTTGGCTCCATACGATTATCCCTAAGGTTCCGACGAAGGCATGGTTTAAGCATTTTAACATGAGTCGCGATTTCATTCGCGTGGTTTCTCGGCTCATGTCAAATCACTGCCGGCTTGACGCGCATTTGTTTCGTATACAACTAGTTACAAGCAATGTTTGTGTTTGTGGGGATGGCTACCACGACATTGATCATGTTGTGTGGACGTGTGAACGGTTTGATCGATCGAGGGCTTGGCTACTGGATACCCTTAGGGCCCGAAGTAAACTACCTGGTGTTCCAATTCGAGACATCTTGGCAAACTTAGATCTTGAATATTTGTACCCTATATACAAATATCTTAAAATGTCTGACTTGGTCGTTTAGTCCTCTTCCACTCTGTCTTTACTCTATCTAATGCTCTTTTCGTCTATTCATTAGAACAACCTCTCGTCCGACCGGTTCGATAACACCGGAAAGAAGGCTGGCCAGGAAGACAATACCTGCGGTAGCTTACGAAACCACGCTACAGGAAGCCTCCACCGACCCAAGACGGAAATCTGTTCTCGAGAGCGACCCTACACAATCCTCTTTCCTTTCCTCAAGTAAAAATCAATAACAGTTGAGTAGCCGCGACGATTACGGCCCCCCGCTTACTAACACCACACAAAAGTGAAGTGAATACTCGGCACAAAAAAAAACTTTATGAGTTAAATGCCTTAATAAAACTACCTGTAAATAAATAAGAATTGTTACAATTTTTACAATTTCTTCAATTTTTACAATTCGGACAACTTTTACAATTTTGACAATTTTTACAATTTTAATTATGTTGACAATTTTGACAATTTTGACAATTTCGACGCCGTTGTTCAAAGGTCAGTACCGATACCGTAAATCAATTTTCAACGAATCCTCATTGGTTTTACAGCTTCCTTATTGCAGATAGGCTCTCTGGACAGAATATTTTCAATACCAAAACAAAAGATATCGGTCAGATTTCTGACGTTGCTTCCGTTCCTAGTGGAATGCCTAATTTATGAAGAATTTTCCATCCGGGCTAACCCATGGGACACCCGTTGGCATTCCGATCAATTCAATTAGCAAATAATTCTTAGAAATTGGTGCTCAAGAAAATTGTTAAAAACCGGAACAGCGGGGAATGTGAAATTTTTTTCTTCCATATCAACTTTGAAAGGTGATTCTAAATTCTTTTTGATGCCTGAAGAAGCTCCAAAACGGATTGAAACGTTGGATACAGAGAATAAAATCGGTTTTGCTCTAAAAAAGACTGCAAGCCGGAATTTCCCAAGAAAAAACACAACAATCAGTCGATTCCCACACATAAAAAGATGGCGGCTATCGCTATTCAAAGCTGTGAATTACTGAAAATCTCATTAAACATCCACAATACGGGGTATTGGGTGAAAGGGCTACACGATTAGAAGTCGAATTTCGTTGTCCGATGCCATCTTGAAAGCCAAGATGGCTTAGCTTAGCCTTTTCACCCAGTACCCATATTCTACTCGTTCAGCCTTTTCACCTCATACCAAGGTTGCCGAAATCATAGAAAAATCTGTAATTTCACAGAATTTTGAGCAAATTTTAATCACAGAATCTGTGTCACAGAACACAGAATTTGAAATTTTTCACAGATTTCACAAAATTTTCAAATTTTAAATGAATTTCCGAAATTACAATTTTTTTTGGACAGTATTAAATTTAGATTTCTTACTTTGAATTAGAAAAGTATGATAAGTAATGATAATTGATTTTGCTTAACTAAAATGTGAAAAAGACCCAATTTATCATGAATTTCCTATGATATTCAAGGAAGTACCATCACAGAAATCCTTCACAGAATTTTTGGGTAAATCATGGAAAATCAGAATTATTTTTCGCAAAAACACAGAATTTTTTTTCGGGAACCTAGCCTCATACCCAAGGTTGCCGAAAAAAATTCTGTGTTTTTGAGAAGAAAAAATCTGAATTTCTGTGATTTTACCCAAAAATTCTGTGATGGTTTTCTGTGATGTTATTTCCATAATTTTCATTGAAAATTCATGACACATTGTGTCCTTTTTACATTTTAGTTGAGGAAAATCAATCAACATTAGAAATCTTATCATACCCTTCTTATTAAAAGCATGAAATATAAATTTTATATTGGTCAAAAAAATTAAAATCTCGGCAATTCATTCAAAATTCAAAAATTCTGTGAAATCTGTGAATATTTTATTCTGTGACACAGATTCTGTGATGAAAATTGGCTCAAAATTCTGTGAAATTACAGATTTTTCTGTGACTTCGGCAACCTTGCTCATACCCCGTTTTGTGGAAGTTTCATTAGATTTTCAGTAATTTATTGCTTTGAAAAGATAAGCGAAAGCCTCCAACTTGGATTAATGATGGCTGCAGGTAGCAAAATTCGACTTCTTCTAGTTATTTCTTCCACCCGATACTCGTATAGGGGGAATTTAATTTGATTTTCAGTAATTAAAATTATTTTAATGTTCAGCGGAAGCCGCCGTGTTGGATTTCAAGATGGCGTCTGATAGCAAAATTGGACTTCTATACGTTTGGTCCTTTCATCAAATACCCACATTGTGGGAGTTTCATGCGATTTTCACTGATTACCAGCATTTTAAAGTTCAGCAGAAATCACCATCTTTGATTTCTTTATGGAGTCGGTTTGCGAAATTTGACTTCTATTAGTTTAGTTCTTTCTCTCAATACCAATGTCACTAAGTTTTATGGCGGTTTAATAATATCGATGTGGCTGTTTGCTTACTCGATACGACTTGATTTCTTCCCGGAGTCAATTTTTTCTCACGGTGGAAAGAACCGAATTTTCCTGTTCGGCAGATTGAAATTCCTCTTAATCGTCTTCAAAATCTAACCACGCAGCTTCCGGTCGACAGTTCCACTCCGACGATTGGCTTGAAGCTTCCGAATCATCGCCAATGTTTCCTTATACCGTGCCATACGGTATTTCTGGGCAATTTCAGCTTTTTAGCTAGCCTAGATGCAGACCACAATGGATTTTCCAAATAACAATTTTTACACATCTTCCGGCTTCCATGTTGATTGTTCACAAAGTACAGTCGATTTGCGGAATATTAAAAATACATGCCCCAAAAAACCATAAGCACTAAAAACTAGCACCAATTCTGCTCTAACGTCAGCTATAGAGCTTGATTCAGTGCATGGTATTAGCTATAACAGCCAGGTTTGGTGAAATTAACTGCTTCTTCAGTGCAGAAACTGGAATAATCCTAAAAAGTACTGTTTTAGCATTGGTTGATGCTATAGCGTTGGCAGTCAAAATGCTGGTAAAATGGCGTTTTTTTCTCAAATTTTTGTTTGGCTTCATTTTTCTGCCGTGGCTCATGTTGATATTCGCTTATGCATTTTTATGGCGTTCTCTGGGGTTGAATTTTCTACATGATTTTGGAAAAGAAATCATGACATCTATGGCTCGGACATTTTTCAGTAACCCTGCTGGTTCGCAATCAGGTCCGCTTGAAGCTTTGAAAAAAGCCTTATTTAAATCGAATTTCTGGCAACCAGTGCACTATATTTGCATTAAATCAGCATCAATCAATGCTAATGTGCTCTGGCCTAGTGCCACTCTAGTGCTGCAAAATAGCAAATAATGCAAAAAAATCATTGTGCAAAGCTAATAAAATGCTAGCTGCCACCGAGCGTGGCCTAGAGAATACCATTTAAGTCTTCTAAGCCAGAGGTCATGAGATCGAGTCTCGGTCACAGCATACATACATTAAATCCTTAATAGATGTACGCTTTAATCTTAAGTAGAATTCAGATCTTTTCAAAAAAATATGAAGTTTCACTGAGATTCCATATGTGTGTTCTCGTTTATTAAAAATAGTATTTCATTATTTTTTTTAAAACAAACACAAACATTAACAGGATCTCCATGAAGCTTGTTGTTTCCTCTAAGAGATTCATTTTTATTTCTTAACTCTAAGCGTACATCTTTTGAGGATATGCTGGCTATCATCTCACTAATGCTAAAACCACCAACCATGGCCGTAGGAACGGGGTAGGGGGGGGTTGGAGGTTAAACCCCCCCCCCCCCCTCCCCCATGAGGGTCCAAAAACGCAAGCGAGATATTATACTCTACACTCAAAATTTTAAAACCATAATTAAATTATAATAATAGCGCTAAGTTATTCAAGAGTAATAATCTAGACTAAAACCTAAAGCCAAAACCTCAAAAACCCACCCCAAGTTCAAAATTCAGCTACAGTTTCTCAAAACTTTCTCACTTGTTCATAGGTTGCCAGAATATTTTCATCACAAATCCGGGCTAATTTATATAAAAACCTTGCAAAATCCGGGTTGAGGATTAAAAAATTGTCGACCAGAATCCGAGCAATATCCGGGCAATTTTGGTTAAAACCTAGGAATTACTCGTCAAAAATCAAGAAAGAAAGATGAAAAAACCAAAAATTTGGACGCATAAATGGAAAAAAATTCAAACACAATTTCTTTAATTTATTTGATTTGAGAATGACATTTAATCCGGGCGAAATCCGGACTTTTTTAATGAAATCCGGGCAACCGGGTCGAACCGGACTTTTCACTAATTTTATATTAATCATCCAGGCCAACCCGATTAAAACCGGCCAATCTGGCAACCTTATCTTAGAAATTCAGGTCTGAATACTAAACTTTTAATGAAACCCATTTTGGAGGTTCTGGTTTCATAGCCCCATAGCCAAAATTGTATTTCTAATATTTTCGTATTCCGGATTCTATATCAATTTTAGGATTCTTGATTTTAAGTTCGAATGATCATAAGAAATTGGGAATTAAAAGCTGTTTTCAAATCGAAAATCATATGCATTTTCAGTGTTTTGATAATAGATTTCCAAATATGAAAAAAAAAGTTTTACATTCAAATTTGAAGTTTATAAACTTTACTCTAACACAAAATTTAAACATTTAAAGCTCTCAAGTGGCGATCCAAAATTGAAAACTTAGATTCAGATTCATCATTTGAAATTTACATTCTAATTCAGATTCACAAAATAGATTAAAAAAGAATAATTGAAATAATGAATGAAGATTAAATCAGTTCAACAGAATTTAAATAAAAGATTCATGAATGAGGACTCTTAAAATGGCTCACAAAATTCTGATCTGTAATTAAAATTCGGAAAACGTATTTTTTGTACATTTCATAAATCGTATAGAAATTCGAAAACAGATTCAAAGTTCTATTTTTGAAATCAGGTTCAGAATTCAGGTTTAAAATTTAGAAAAAGATTTAGCTTGTGAATGAGTTTTTCAATCATCATAAAATCACAAATATCATGTTTTTTTTTGTTTTGATCACCGCATTTCCTAATGATCCTTTTCCTTCCTTTTTTTTTACTAATGATCACCGAGAAACATCAATCAAAAAGGTCGTAAACATAAGGAAGAATTTCAGTTAATTTTATAAGTTTTATGCAAAATATCCCAAATAATATTTAAAAAAAAAATCATCCACACGATTTTCATAATGGAAGTGATTCTTTACGAAAAATATTTGCTGTTAAAGAAATGTGTATCTGATCTTCACGTAAGATATTTGCACAAAATCCTATATTTTTTCGGTGTATTTTTTATATTTTCTTGGTGTAATTTTTAACATTATTATTATTGCAGTTTTTTTTTAAAGTAAAATCATAATTTAAGTTCAAGTTTACATCAAGCAAATTTGGTCCCATTTTTTAATCTCTTACTGTCTGTTGGGAAAATTTTATTTATTTTCATCAAAGGTTAGAAACTTGGAACTTGCAAAAGAGTTTGGAAGATTGGGCTTGTTTGAGTTGATCATAATTTTTTGGTTTTTTAAATGGCAAGTTTCCCTTAAAAGAACTTATTTTATGCTCAAATCAAATAACTTTGATCTACCAGACTCTTAAACAAATTCAAACATTTTAACCACCGTTGAAAGCAAATTCCAAATTTTGTTTATAAGGGTTTCATTATAAAAAATTTAGCTCTCCTTTTATCACTTTTTTAAAGTTACAATTAAATTCGAAAACTATTAACGAGTACTTAAAAATAAATGATCATATAGATACAAACATAATTTGTTTGAATTTTTGTCTGTATTCGTGAATTGTTGGAAAAAAATTATAGGTAAAAATCAGTCACCAAACCCCCACCTCCCCCCCCCCCAGCTACAGTTCCTCAAAACTTTCTCACTTGTTCAGAGGTTGCCAGAATGTTTTCATCACAAATTCGGGCTAATTTATATAAAAACCTTGCAAAATCCGTTTGTTTGAATTTTTGTTTGAATTCGTGAATTGTTGGAAAAAAATTATAGGTAAAAATCAGCTACCAATCCCCCCCAAGCTTTAAAAAAGTATTTTTTTTGTATATTTTTCAGTGTTCGGCATCGCTAACTGAAAAATTAGCGCCGCTAATTGAATTGCTAATTTAGTCATTGTTAGCGATCGCTAATTAAAACCGCTAAATGTACTGAAAAAGTTATCGCTTAAATCTTAAAGCGCTAATCGCTAACTGCTAACTGTTATCCAACAAAAAACATAAACTAAAAAAAATTCTTTTTTTTACTGTACAGTACAAATGTTACACCGAAATTGGAAATACTGTTAACTAAAACTTCTAAAAACAACACAAAAATATAAACTGCTCATAGCATGGACACAGTTGAATCATTTTTTTTATTCCAAAGCTTTGAAATCATAGTGTAGTTTTTTTGTAAAATTTTCAACCAGTTTTCACCTCTTCCAAATTTGTATGACTCTCATGTTAGAAGCGTTTCCAAACGTAAATGTTCATACACAGTATACACATACTGCTTTACAATGTAAATTTTTTCTCTAGTGATTTTTTTTTCTTATTTTATATTAACTGATCTGTGAAATAAATAAAAGAACTAATTTTTGAAATGTTGATATTTCAATTACTTAAAAAAAAATAAACCAATTAAAGGATGTTAAAAAAGTTCGATATTGTTGAGCAACTTTCATTAGATATTTCTTCTTTGACTATTGCTAAAGAAGTACTAAACGAATTTTGAAGTTAAACTCAAGGTCATTAAAATATTAGGTTTTCTGACTTTTACAATATGTAGGCGAGGAGAACACGGTGCAGTGTGGTGATGCTCGTTATCTTTGCTTACAAACTAGCAGTGTTCTAAAATGTAGAGGCAAACTCAGGTCTCAGCTGTTCTATGAATTAAAGGTTAACAAACGCAACGAAGCAATCAACATGGCTGATTCTGAAAGTCGACATATCGAATCAACTGCTGTTTACCCATCTTGGTAAATCTGCGTGACTGTGGTGTGACTGTGGTTTGACTCTTGTTCGCACTCTTCCATTGAGACCATTCGAAGTGCCTGATTAGCCTGATAAATGACTAAAAGTATAAACACCTACTTATATCAGCAGTCCACGAGTTTAAAAGAAATATTTGGGATTAGCGGTCTTCAATTAGCGGAACCATAAAATAGTGGATTTTTTTAGTTCGCTAGCTTATCAAAAATTAGCGGCAGAATTAATCCGCTAACAAAAAGTTAGCGGTCTAATTAGCGATTAGCGGTTTAGCGCTATAGTGCCAAACACTGATATTTTTTAACCTACTATCCTAACTAATCGATCATACTTTAAGCTCAATCGCATGTCGTCAATTGCTTCGTTTTTGTCATCTGAGTATTGTGCAGATTCACAGCGTGCTGCTTTATTCCGCTTTCAGCATAAATATGAATCCACATATTCAGCAACAGAGTCACTGATTCTCCACAAGATCGAGAGAAATCCTAACACAGAGAACATGAAAAAGTCCCCTAAATACTTCAGTAAAATGAAGTATGATAGTCTACCAGCACACGTGAAATTCATAAAGAATAAAGTCAGTTTCAAGCGTCAACAACTGTAAAACAAACTAGATTGTTGAACCCAGCAGTAGATCAGATCCTCAAAGTCTCCTTAACAGAGAGTAATCACATTGGAGACTCGAAAGAAGTTCAGTTCCTCACTTCCAGCATATCTATCTGCCACAAATTTCCACCATACAATTTTGTTTTTATCCGCCAGCCACCGCAGCCTCCCAAAACCGCAACTCAATGTGCTTCACCTTACAGCAGTTTAAGCAAGGAACGTTCTGGAGAAGAATTTCCCAAGGGATTAAAAATTTTCAATGCAATTTATTCTCATCCTTTCACAATGCTCGAATCCGACGGTTGGATGTTGGTTAAAATCCAATCCAGATACTGGTTCAGGTTCATGCCGAGCCCGGGAACCCGTTCCCGGACGGTACAATTTAGCGGTCCCCACTTCCACAGCCCGAACTGGACGTACCGATCGCCGTCCATGTTGACGTACCTGCCAACGGGGGCGCCGGCCATCCGATCACAATGAAATTCTGGCCCCAACTGCAGCGCGCATAGCCGGTCCTTCCCGTTCAGATCCGGACTGAAACCGACCTCCTCGTAGCGCAGCTGGCAGGTATCGATGTCCATCATCCGCTGCGGATAGCGCATCAGCGAACCCTGGTAGATGTTCTTGGCCATCCAGTCCAGGCGCCAAGCCGTGATGTCCAGATACTCCGGATAGTCCTGACGATGTGGGGAAAACAGTGGCAAACAGATTGGACGGATGCTGTCTGTAAGGGGAGAATTTGTTCCAGACATACTAATTCCTTTTTGTAAATCAAGTACTTTACCTGTGTATTGGATGTCGGCAGACATTCGTACAATCGAGATATCGTTAGTGTACTGAGGGACGTTAAAAAGCGGATGGAATGTTACGGATTCAACTCCTACGTTGATGACCCGATCGGCACAAAGAGTTCTCCCGCGGCTGTCGGTGCTGCAGTCGATATCCGTTTCCTCGTTGAATTCTCCCAGCTGAACGTGTGTCCTGCAGACAAAAAGAAGCATTAAAGTCAATCCAAATTCCCTAGATAAACCAATATGCTTACGGGCTCATCTTGGTCTTTTTCATACACTCGGCAACGGAAAGAACGTAACGAGTGTTCAGCAGTGTACCCAGGCAGAATGGAATGACGCCATTTTTCTTCGGTGGAAAGCGAACCATGACCATCCAGGGATACTCCAGGACCGCGGTGGTCTGATCCAGTGGATTGCGGTTTCGAATTCTGGCCCGTCCACAATCGCTTGGCAAAAGCAGAGCGTTCGGATGTAGAGGAACCTCTTCGATTTGCTCCTTCCGGCAGCAGACGGCTCGAGGTATTCCGGCCAGCTGACACACGGATCGGTTGATGTAGTAAGCATCCTCCTGAGCTATGAGCGGAGCTCGGATCATGTTGAAGATGTCTCTGCACTGCTGTAGGGGAACACATTGTCCCTGCTGACCCTTGGCAGTTTTACATGGAACGTTCTCTGGAGACAAACACCTTAACATTAGTATTGATTATGTCGATCACCATTTGCTTAACTTACTTTCTTGATTGTACTGGCCCCGGAAATCCGTATTGGTGACCTGTTCGATCCAGTCCCAGTAAGCCGTTACGTTGGTGAATGCCGTGTAGGACTCGGCAAAGCATAGATTCGACGTTCCGCTGCGAGTTTTGGTGAAAGCCACGATACCTGCTACATACCATGCATCTCCCCGTTGCATCATCAGACCTCCACCACTGTCCCCGTTACAGGGTGCTGACCCATTGGTAGTCCCGGCGCAGAACACCTCCTTCTGTAGCACCACTCCGAATGTGCTAGGATCCGACTTGAGACACTCGGACTCGGCCACCACTGGCAGCGAGACCTTCTTCAGGATGTCTAGTGAAGGTTTATCGTTGTCGGCTATACCCCAACCTACAACAGTTCCGGTGTCAACTCGCAGATCCGGTTTGGCGTTCAAGCAAGCCGGCAGTACGTAGGCCGTATACTGCAGCGGCTCCGAGAGCTCCAGCAAAGCAATGTCGTGCAATAAACTGTCCCGAGCATAGCCATTAATGTGTATCTTGGAAACAGACCTAATTTGCCGGGTATCAGTTTCCGGGTTCAAAAGGTTAAACACGCCGGCCCAAACCGTGACGTCACTAGCACTTCGCAAAAGCTGATGCCTGTTCTCACTGAGCATACAATGAGCCGCAGTTAGAACGAACTTTTTGCTAATTAGCGTACCCCCGCACGAGTATCGCTCCGTATTGTCCCGCTGTCTCAGCCACAGAGCTACGTGCCAGGGCCAGAATCCGTGACGCGCATCCTCACCGCGAACAATCAAAAACTGTGTCCTCGCCCGGGGAACACCACATTGGTAGTTATCTTCGGCCCTCACCAAGGCCGACACTCCGACTAACGCCAACAGCAGCAGCGTTCGTAGGATCTTCATAACGCACTTGTTTACAAGTTCAATGCAAGGAAGTAAATCACGTAAAACACGTCCACCCGAGAAAGAGTCGTGGTTCCGACTGCTGAACAGACGTCAAGATCATCGCGATCGAAGGGAACCCATATCCACGGCACAGCTTCAAAGCAAACCGGTTCCAGCAAGCAGGTTCACTGAAGCGAAGCCGGGGAATATCCCAGCATAAGGCCAGTTTAGAAATCCAAATTTGAAACCTATTTAAGCCAAAGTTGTTCGGTGCCGAGTGTGGAAGAAGATCTGCATTCTGTTGTTTTGATTGAATTAAGATCTAGAAAAAAAATTATCGTTAATCGATTCAGGCGTGTAGCGAGGGTGTTTTAAAGGCAATATCCACCACAAATATAACAGCCGTGAATACGGTCAAGTTAAATTTTTACAAAACCGACAACGTAACTTTTATTTATGAATACAAAAAAGGATCTGTGTATGAAATGGAGCTGAAGTAGGCGTTGGCCGAATAGGAAGTATAATTTTTTAAAATCGTGTGTTAAAATCGTGGTTGGAAAAATATTTCTTTTTTCATGTTTTTCAATAATTGGTGGAATAGTTACATAGGGCAGTGTCCACTTATTTCGAAGCTGGATCAACCTGTTAGGCCCTTGAATACCGATGCTGTTCTTCCCGGAACGTCCCGGTGCGAGTGATCAAGCCTAGTAGGGCGTAGTGTTGTTTCCAAGGCCGGATGTGGCCCAGCGGCCCACAAATGTTCATTCCAGACTGCGGATGAGTCTACACAGTCCTCTTAGTCAAAATTGGAAAAATGAAGAAAGCCGAAGCTAAGTATCCTTTACTTTTTTAGTTCATTCTTAAAAAGGGAAATCGATATATTCAAAAAGTTTTAGGATGCACATTAATTGCTTTGAGTAAACATTATGCATTGAGATTTACTTTCCCGTACCGTTTGGAAATTCTAGTTCAAACTCTAGTTATGATTATTGACAAATTAAAAAAAAATAATTATTATTATTGATAAATGTCTTTAATTTTAAAATTGAAAATTCTTATTTGGCTTGAATTTGATATGTATTTTTGATATTTTTGAAATCATTTGTGTACAAATTTTCAACGTGAAGATTACTAAGATGCCTTAAATATCCGTGTGGTAACAAGGTAAAATGTGAAACATGAGTAAAAATATGCATTATTTTTTTGTTATTAATTATATATTAAAATAGCTTAACTCTATTATGGGGTTTAGTGAGAGAATTTGACAGGATATCAAACGATCGGACGACTGATATACAATGGATTGTGGGTTCAAGCCAGCCGGAGTATCTCGGCAAATTTGGAATCATGAATAGGTTACTTAGGTACCTTTTCAGGATTCTTTATTTGTTTCGAACAGTTTGAAAGGAGTAAGATGAGAAAAACCTGTCCCAAGCCAGTGGTAACGGACCCCTTGGTTGTGCTGCAATTTTTGTTGATGAGTTAAACATGGACATTTTTTTAATGTGCGATCAAGACTTCCCGTACCGACACGAGTCGAAAGACCTATCAGCCACTGGTGGGTGCTCACTGCTCATACATACGTACATACATACAAAAAAAGGATCTGTGTATAGTTTTAGACTCGTAGAAAACATAGAGGTCTGGTGTAGCATTTAGGTCCGGTTTATTTTTTTCATGTTTTACGTGGATATTTAACTAGTTCTGAAATTCAACTGAAAAAATTAAGTTCCGATCTCAAAATTTGGAGATTTTTTAGAGTTTCACCAGTGTGTGTTTTTTTGACCTACCCTCTATGAAAAGTATATTTATAAAACGAGCCGATCAGCTTTCCAGATTTCCAGGTCACCCGTCTTTGACTTTGAAACTAGGTATCCAATGGACTACCTATATTGTCCTAACTTTTCAAACTTGTTTTTCTTACAAACTAGAGCTGGCTAGAAGTGTTTAAGAAATGAAAGGGCAGCCTCTGAAACGGTATGGCCTGAGCTCCGCTCAAATGCATGTATAATTTTATTCCAAACATTTTACAAACATATGAGCCATTTCCAAAAAGTGATCGTGAAATATTAACTTATGATCTTACAATCGTTACCATTTCTAGTTGTCATTCAATTTATGTTTGAATTTCGAAACATTTGAAATTTTTCGGTGAGTTTTAATAATAAACGTCGATAATTTCGAGGAACAATCAAAAGCCGTGATAAAACCAAAATTCCCATTAATATAAGTTTATCCACTTGGTTGTATGACTATCTTTCATAGTGCGTTACCATAGTTGCCGTAGTTACCACAGGAATTGTTTTATTTTCATAATAAACAAGAATGAGCGCCAAGGATAGACATGAAGTAAACATTAAAAGTTAGGCTGGCAGATTTTATGAGGTTTCATATTGAAATCAATTTTTTTTAACAAAGTAAATATAATTATCTGATTTAGCGATTCTATGTGCGTGCTAGTCTTAATGAATCAAGTGCGAAAAACAAAGGAATTTTATATTATGCTTTCCAGAACTTTTCAGCACGTTTTCGGGCCTGGTAATTTTTTTTTCAAAAACGAGTGAAAAACAGTGCATTTAATTTCAAATTTTAAAATATAAAAACCGGGTTTTATCCGGACAAATTAGAGAAAAAATGTATCCATAATTCGAAAAAAGTCAGAAAAAGATAGGAGAAACTTGAACCTTTCTTTTTTCGTCGAAGCACTTCAAATTGTGTTCAATTCTTCAAAAATATTCTTATTAATTTTGATGAAAATAATAGTGAAATATTCGTTGTTGTAGCCACTTGAAAGCAAGTGATAAATATAATAATTAAAAAATATAAAATTTTCAAAATAATTTTATATCAGAAAATGATTATGCGATTTTTTTTTTTCAAAATCAGCCATTTTAATAACAAAACGGCAAAAGTGCTCTCAGTTTAGAATTAAAAAAATAAAACAGTTTCACGCGGACATCCGAGGAGAAAAGGGTAGGGATTTGCCAAATGTTCACGCTTGTCCACGGAAGGAAAATTCTGTAAAATAAACTGAGAAAACCGCTTAAACCATGCTTAAAAAAACACTCATTAAGGGAAGAACTGTATAACGCGCAACATTTGTCATTTTTCTCATTTTTGTATGTCATTTTTGTCATTTTTGTCATTTTGTCATTTTGTCATTTTTGTCATTTTTGTCATTTTTGTCATTTTTGTCATTTTTGTCATTTTTGTCATTTTTGTCATTTTTGTCATTTTTGTCATTTTTGTCATTTTTGTCATTTTTGTCATTTTTGTCATTTTTGTCATTTTTGTCATTTTTGTCATTTTTGTCATTTTTGTCATTTTTGTCATTTTTGTCATTTTTGTCATTTTTGTCATTTTTGTCATTTTTGTCATTTTTGTCATTTTTGTCATTTTTGTCATTTTTGTCATTTTTGTCATTTTTGTCAGTTTTGTCATTTTTGTCATTTTTGTCATTTTTGTCATTTTTGTCATTTTTGTCATTTTTGTCATTTTTGTCATTTTTGTCATTTTTGTCATTTTTGTCATTTTTGTCATTTTTGTCATTTTTGTCATTTTTGTCATTTTTGTCATTTTTGTCATTTTTGTCATTTTTGTCATTTTTGTCATTTTTGTCATTTCTGTCATTTTTGTCATTTTTGTCTTTTTTGTCATTTTTGTCAAAATTGTGAAAATTGTGAAAATTGTGAAAATTGTGAAAATTGCCAAAATTGTCAAAATTGTCAAAATTGTCAAAATTGTCAAAATTGTCAAAATTGTCAAAATTGTCAAAATTGTCAAAATTGTCAAAATTGTCAAAATTGTCAAAATTGTCAAAATTGTCAAAATTGTCAAAATTGTCAAAATTGTCAAAATTGTCAAAATTGTCAAAATTGTCAAAATTGTCAAAATTGTCAAAATTGTCAAAATTGTCAAAATTGTCAAAATTGTCAAAATTGTCAAAATTGTCAAAATTGTCAAAATTGTCAAAATTGTCAAAATTGTCAAAATTGTCAAAATTGTCAAAGTTGTCAAAATTGTCAAAATTGTCAAAATTGTCAACATTGTCAAAATTATCAAAATTGTCAAAATTGTCAAAATTGTCAAAATTGTCAAAATTGTCAAAATTTTCAAAGTTGTCAAAATTGTAAAAATTGTAGAAATTGTCAAAATTGTCAAAATTGTCAAAATTGTCAAAATTGTCAAAATTGTCAAAATTGTCAAAATTGTCAAAATTGTCAAAATTGTCAAAATTGTCAAAATTGTCAAAATTGTCAAAATTGTCAAAATTGTCAAAATTGTCAAAATTGTCAAAATTGTCAAAATTGTCAAAATTGTCAAAATTGTCAAAATTGTCAAAATTGTCAAAATTGTCAAAATTGTCAAAATTGTCAAAATTGTCAAAATTGTCAAAATTGTCAAAATTGTCAAAATTGTCAAAATTGTCAAAATTGTCAAAATTGTCAAAATTGTCAAAATTGTCAAAATTGTCAAAATTGTCAAAATTGTCAAAATTGTCAAAATTGTCAAAATTGTCAAAATTGTCAAAATTGTCAAAATTGTCAAAATTGTCAAAATTGTCAAAATTGTCAAAATTGTCAAAATTGTCAAAATTGTCAAAATTGTCAAAATTGTCAAAATTGTCAAAATTGTCAAAATTGTCAAAATTGTCAAAATTGTCAAAATTGCCAAAATTGTCAAAATTGTCAAAATTGTCAAAATTGTCAAAATTGTCAAAATTGTCAAAATTGTCAAAATTGTCAAAATTGTCAAAATTGTCAAAATTGTCAAAATTGTCAAAATTGTCAAAATTGTCAAAATTGTCAAAATTGTCAAAATTGTCAAAATTGTCAAAATTGTCAAAATTGTCAAAATTGTCAAAATGGTCAAAATTGTCAAAATTGTCAAAATTGTCAAAATTGTCAAAATTGTCAAAATTGTCAAAATTGTCAAAATTGTCAAAATTGTCAAAATTGTCAAAATTGTCAAAATTGTCAAAATTGTCGAAATTGTCAAAATTGTCAAAATTGTCAAAATTTTCGAAATTGTCAAAATAGTTATTTTTTCTCAATCGAACTGCAATTCCTTAGATCTTTCGCATTCATCACTTCAGAGAGAGAGACATAAGCAATAAAATTTCTGCAATTTCGCATACCTCTTCCCAAATCAGCTGTTCAGTGCATCAAAACAAACCCACCCCAAAAAAAAATCCACCCAGAAGCAGCATCCGAGAACCGAGAGCCGAATCCCGAACCGGCATCAGCTGTTCGTTCCGAGGAGATTTTCGGTCCTTTCGGCAATCATCGGTCCTGATTCGGTGGGTCCTGCGCTAGGGTGGTTCCTTCGTAATATCTACTATAAACAACCCATCCTGTCAACTTTCCCACCAGTCTCGGTGTGACGTTTGAGAGCATTGGTTGCCCTCTTTTCGGGGAAAAGTACGTTTCCGGGTGTGCGATTTTCTCGGTTGACTTCCGGTGTTTCCGGGGAAAATGTAACACAATTTTTGGCTCACGTGCGTCTCAACCGTTGTTAGCTCGCGAGTCTATTTCTGAGTGCTGCTGGTAATGTTTGTTTGTTTGTGTTTGTGTGTGTGCGGTATGTTATGGTGCGAATTTCCGCTCCTTTATCGCTCTGCCATTGTTGATGTTGTTCGAGCGGAAGAAGTCATAAAACCGTTGTTGGAAGTAATTGCGGCGCCCAGCTTTTTTTTTGTTGGTCCTCGAGGCGGCAAACGGCTGGATAATTCGACTTCGACTAACAGTATTGTTTGTATCAAAGTTTGGAAGGCGCGAAGTTTCTTTCAATTAACTAATAACCAAGGGGCAAACCAGTTTTTCTCCTTCCAACGAAATTTATCAACTCGGAGAAAAAGTGTGCAGTGTTGAATCTTCTGGCATGCCGAGGGTTTCGTTGTTGGAGTGATTTCTTGGCCTCGGATCAAAGGATTACCCGCGACGAGGATTCTCAACAACAAAAACAACAACGGAGATGGAAAAAAATGATTCCCCCGGGCCAGGTTAGTCTGCTAACAACCCGAGTGTTTCCTTTCCTGGATGGTAGCTGAAATATGTGACATCCGAAACTACCTACTAGAGCTAGTGCAAGGGAAATGAATTCCGAAGTTGGTATCGGACCGGAAAAGGAAACAGGCGCGAGGCAGGACCGAGGATCTGCTAGTGGAACCGTTGTTCTAGTTGATGGATGAGGTGCTTACTTGGTGTCCTGTTAGTACTTTTTCGGAGCCCCCCCGGCAAGGATGAGAAGACTGGAATGAATGCTTAGACCCAGGCAGCGCAGCGTGGAAGGATTACGGTTGTGAAAGTGTAGTAAATTCCACCATCTGAGGTTGGATAGCAAAAAAACATCCAGTGATCTAGTGAGTGACAGCGGGGGGATTTTGTTTTTGTGTTATACGGCGAAACTAAGAGCATGTTCGGTGTTTGGAATGGGAAAAAAACATATCCTTGAAGTACATTTTGTCCTACAAGGAAGTGATCGCATTCAAAAAAAACTCTACGTGATGATGAAAACATGCACGTTTTTCTATTAATCTGGAAAATTTAACAATTGTTTGGTTGAAAAATCGAAGACAACGGTGTAAATTGATTTCGATGTTGAAAATTCTATATGACCGAAACTTTAGGTCAATGGGCTTTTTACAAATTGCACCGGGGGTCTGTTAGCATCTTGGAAAATTCATCCTTTGTGAACAAGAACTTTAAATAAAAATCATATAATTCAAATGTCTCGAATCGAAAAAATAATTGGATCTTACCAAATAGGTTATCATAGGCTGTACAGTGAAACACATTCTTCGCTGGTGCGGAACCATGCATCTAAAGCTGCCTGGAGCCAGGTTGAGGCTGATTTGATATCGGATTCTACTACAACCGAAGTTTCTACAGCTGATTTGTTTCTTCCCACATCCTGTAGTTTTATTTCGCTACAGCACACTTGAAATTTTTGAACACCTTTACGGTTACTTTCAACTGAATTTGATACTGATTCTTCCTTATTATTTAAAACTATTTTCTCCATCAGTTAGAACGACTTTCCCACGGAGTGAAAACTTTTGACGTCCGTGCGAGTCAACGCCTACTCAACATTTCAAAGCTTTCTATCAAACCGTGATGGGTAGTAGTTTTACAATAGAGGTCTTTGAAGTTTCCAATCAGGCGACTGTCAATAGAATCACCAATGGGTCCAAATATCATCACGCGCAATGCAAAATTTTCCATCGAATTCCGATCGTATTCATTCACTCGAAAACATTTGAGAACCCAACCGTTTGTCAGCTTCCGCTACTGCTTTGTACGATTTAAATATTTATGGCCTGCTGCAGCGAAGAGATCACCAAACAGGTGTAGATGACTTTTCCAACCTGGCGCAGCGAGAAAATGGCTTTCCCTCCAATTCGAGGCAAACATGACAATCGTGTTCGTCCTTGTTGTTTTTTTTTCTGACACTCCCTTTTGGCTTCCGGGTGATTGCTGCAGATAGTGCGCCGCCTACCTTTCCGGGATGTTTTCCCTTCCCACCTTTTTCTTATGTCTTTGGTGTTACTTTTATACCATTTCGTGGGCACAGTTTATGTTCGTATGTCGTTCGAATATACTTGAGGACAGAATTCGCTAACCGGAAGAGAGGCAGGAAGGACAAACTTCCATCCAAAATTGCATCCGTAATCAGAAGATGAAAGTCCGTCCCAGAGGTGGAGCGAATACAGTTGCATAATTTATGCATCCCTCGGTGGCTTTTACTCACGATAGTAATTAAATTTATATGACTGCTCTTATCACTTCCTTTTTTTTTTGTTTCTGTTGTCATTCCCACAACAAACGACACTGAACAACATCAGAGCTTAATAAAACGTTTTCAATCAGTAAACCGAACGACGGACAGCCGACAGGAATAATTCTCGTTTCAATTAAGCAATGAAAATTTAATTGCTTTCTTAAAACGCTTAAATGAGAAAAGCTGCTTACAATCAGACAAAAGCACTCGAATTTGAAAACTCAGAGCTTCGAGTTCGGTGTTCAAAATTGAACTTTCAGAATCCAGAATTGTGATTTCAGAATAAAAAATCACCTTTAAAAGTTATTCTGAAAGAAAAAAAAGCACATTTCCCGGCATTCCGGTTGTTAACAATTTGCTTGAGCATTAATTTCCAAGAATTATTTGCTAATTGAATGGATCGGAATGCCAACGGGTGTCCCATTGGATAGCTCGAATGGAAAATTCTTTATAAATTAAGCCTTCCTCTAGGAACGGAAGCAACGTCAGAAGTCTGACCGATATCTTTTGTTTGGTATTGAAAATATTCTATCCAGAGAGCCTATCTGCAATAAGGAAGCTGTAAAACCAATTAAGATTTGTTGAATATTGGTTTACGGTATCGGTACTGATCTTTGAACAACGGCGTCGAAACTGTCAAAATTGTCAAAATTGTAAAAATTGTCAAAGTTGTAAAATTTGTATAAAATTCAAAAAATTGTAAAAATTGCCAAAATTGAAAAACTTTTAAAAATTGTAAAAATTCTAAAAATTCTAAAAATTGTAAAATTTGTAAAAATTGTAAAAAATGATGAAAACTGATAAAAATTGATAAAAATTGTCAAAATTGTAAAAATCGTAAAAATTGTAAAAATTTTCAAAATTGTAAAAATTGTAAAAATTGTAAAAATTGTAAAATTGTAAAAATTGCAAAAATTGTAAAAATTGTCAAAATTGTCAAAATTGTAAATTGTAAAATTGTAAAAATTTAAAAAATTGGGAAAAAATGAAAACATTCAAAAAATTGTAAAATTGTCAAAACTGTAAAAATAGAAATAATTGTAAAAATTGTAAAAATTGTCAAAATTGTCAAAATTGACAAAATTGTCAAAATTGTCAAAATTGTCAAAATTGTCAAGATTGTCAAAATTGTCAAAAATGTCAAAATTGTAAAAATTATAAAAAATTTTAAAATTGGCAAAAAAGTAACCTTTGTAAAAATTGTAAAAACTGTCAAATTGTGGAAAATTGTAAAAATTGTCAAAATTGTAAAAATTGGAAAAATTGAAAAAAATTGTAAAAATTGTCAAAATTGTAAAAATTGTAAAAATTGTAAAAATTGTAAACATTGTAAAAATTGTGAAAATTGTAAAAATTGTAAAAATTGTAAAAATTGTAAAAATTGTAAAAATTGTAAAAATTGTAAAAATTGTAAAAATTGTAAAAATTGTAAAAATTGTAAAAATTGTAAAAATTGTAAACATTGTCAAAATTGTAAAAATTGTAAAAATTGAAAAAAATGTAAAAATTGAAAAAATTGTAAAAAATGTAAAAATTGTAAAAATTGTAAAAATTGTAAAAATTGTAAAAATTGTAAAAATTGTAAAAATTGTAAAAATTGTAAAAATTGTAAAAATTGTAAAAATTGTAAAAATTGTAAAAATTGTAAAAATTGTAAAAATTGTAAAAATTGTAAAAATTGTAAAAATTGTAAAAATTGTAAAAAATGGTAAAAATTGTAAAAATTGTAAAAATTTTAAAAATTGTAAAAATTGTAAAAATTGTATAAATTGTAAAAATTGTAAACATTGTAAAAATTGTAAAAATTGTAAAAATTGTAAAAATTGTAAAAATTGTAAACATTGTAAAAATTGTAAAAATTGTAAAAATTGTAAAAATTGTAAAAATTATAAAAATTGTAAAAATTGTAAAAATTGTAAAAATAGTAAAAATTGTAAAAATTGTAAAAATTGTAAAAATTGTCAAAATTGTAAAAATTGTGAAAATTATAAAAAATTTTAAAAATTGTCAAAATTGTAAAAATTGTAAAAACTGTAAAAATTGTAAAAATTGTAAAAATTGTAAAAATTGTAAAAATTGTAAAAATTGTAAAAATTGTAAAAATTGTAAAAATTGTAAAAATTGTAAAAATTGTAAAAATTGTAAAAATTGTCAAAATTGTCAAAATTGTAAAAATTGTAAAAATTGTAAAAATTGTAAAAATTTTAAAAATTGTAAAAATTGTAAAAATTGTAAAAATTGTAAAAATTGTAAAAATTGTAAAAATTGTAAAAATTGTAAAAATTGTAAAAATTGTAAAAATTGTGAAAGTTGTTAAAATTGAAAAATTGTAAAAAATGTAAAAATTGTAACAATTTTGACAATTTTGACAATTTTGACAATTTTGACAATTTTGACAATTTTGACAATTTTGACAATTTTGACAATTTTGACAATTTTGACAATTTTGACAATTTTGACAATTTTGACAATTTTGACTTTTTTGACAATTTTGACAATTTTGACAATTTTGACAATTTTGACAATTTTGACAATTTTGACAATTTTGACAATTTTGACAATTTTGACAATTTTGACAATTTTGACAATTTTGACAATTTTGACAATTTTGACAATTTTGACAATTTTGACAATTTTGACAATTTTGACAATTTTGACAATTTTGACAATTTTGACAATTTTGACAATTTTGACAATTTTGACAATTTTGACAATTTTGACAATTTTGACAATTTTGACAATTTTGACAATTTTGACAATTTTGACAATTTTGACAATTTTGACAATTTTGACAATTTTGACAATTTTGACAATTTTGACAATTTTGACAATTTTGACAATTTTGACAATTTTGACAATTTTGACAATTTTGACAATTTTGACAATTTTGACAATTTTGACAATTTTGACAATTTTGACAATTTTGACAATTTTGACAATTTTGACAATTTTGACAATTTTGACAATTTTGACAATTTTGACAATTTTGACAATTTTGACAATTTTGACAATTTTGACAATTTTGACAATTTTGACAATTTTGACAATTTTGACAATTTTGACAATTTTGACAATTTTGACAATTTTGACAATTTTGACAATTTTGACAATTTTGACAATTTTGACAATTTTGACAATTTTGACAATTTTGACAATTTTGACAATTTTGACAATTTTGACAATTTTGACAATTTTGACAATTTTGACAATTTTGACAATTTTGACAATTTTGACAATTTTGACAATTTTGACAATTTTGACAATTTTGACAATTTTGACAATTTTGACAATTTTGACAATTTTGACAATTTTGACAATTTGGACAATTTTGACAATTTTGACAATTTTGACAATTTTGACAATTTTGACAATTTTGACAATTCTGACAATTTTGACAATTTTGACAATTTTGACAATTTTGACAATTTTGACAATTTTGACAATTTTGACAATTTTGACAATTTTGACAATTTTGACAATTTTGACAATTTTGACAATTTTGACAATTTTGACAATTTTGACAATTTTGACAATTTTGACAATTTTGACAATTTTGACAATTTTGACAATTTTGACAATTTTGACAATTTTGACAATTTTGACAATTTTGACAATTTTGACAATTTTGACAATTTTGACAATTTTGACAATTTTGACAATTTTGACAATTTTGACAATTTTGACAATTTTGACAATTTTGACAATTTTGACAATTTTGACAATTTTGACAATTTTGACAATTTTGACAATTTTGACAATTTTGACAATTTTGACAATTTTGACAATTTTGACAATTTTGACAATTTTGACAATTTTGACAATTTTGACAATTTTGACAATTTTGACAATTTTGACAATTTTGACAATTTTGACAATTTTGACAATTTTGACAATTTTGACAATTTTGACAATTTTGACAATTTTGACAATTTTGACAATTTTGACAATTTTGACAATTTTGACAATTTTGACAATTTTGACAATTTTGACAATTTTGACAATTTTGACAATTTTGGCAATTTTGACAATTTTGACAATTTTGACAATTTTGACAATTTTGACAATTTTGACAATTTTGACAATTTTGACAATTTTGACAATTTTGACAATTTTGACAATTTTGACAATTTTGACAATTTTGACAATTTTGACAATTTTGACAATTTTGACAATTTTGACAATTTTGACAATTTTGACAATTTTGACAATTTTGACAATTTTGACAATTTTGACAATTTTGACAATTTTGACAATTTTGACAATTTTGACAATTTTGACAATTTTGACAATTTTGACAATTTTGACAATTTTGACAATTTTGACAATTTTGACAATTTTGACAATTTTGACAATTTTGACAATTTCGACAATTTTGACAATTTTGACAATTTTGACAATTTTGACAATTTTGACAATTTTGACAATTTTGACAATTTTGACAATTTTGACAATTTTGACAATTTTGACAATTTTGACAATTTTGACAATTTTGACAATTTTGACAATTTTGACAATTTTGACAATTTTGACAATTTTTACAATTTTTTACAATTTTTTACAATTTTGACAATTTTGACAATTTTGACAATTTTGACAATTTTGACAATTTTGACAATTTTGACAATTTTGACAATTTTGACAATTTTGACAATTTTGACAATTTTGACAATTTTGACAATTTTGACAATTTTGACAATGTTAACCATTTTGACAATTTTGACAATTTTGACAATTTTGACAATTTTGACAATTTTGACAATTTTGACAATTTTGACAATTTTGACAATTTTGACAATTTTGACAATTTTGCCAATTTTGCCAATTTTGACAATTTTGACAATTTTGACAATTTTGACAATTTTAACAATTTTGACAATTTTGACAATTTTGACAATTTTGACAATTTTGACAATTTTGACAATTTTGACAATTTTGACAATTTTGACAATTTTGACAATTTTGACAATTTTGACAATTTTGACAATTTTGACAATTTTGACAATTTTGACAATTTTGACAATTTTGAAAATTTTGACAATTTTGACAATTTTGACAATTTTGACAATTTTGACAATTTTGACAATTTTGACAATTTTGACAATTTTGACAATTTTGACAATTTTGACAATTTTGACAATTTTGACAATTTTGACAATTTTGACAATTTTGACAATTTTGACAATTTTGACAATTTTGACAATTTTGACAATTTTTGACAATTTTGAAAATTTTGACAATTTTGACAATTTTGACAATTTTGACAATTTTGACAATTTTGACAATTTTGACAATTTTGACAATTTTGACAATTTTGACAATTTTGACAATTTTGACAATTTTGACAATTTTGACAACTTTGACAATTTTGACAATTTAGACAATTTTGACAATGTTAACCATTTTGACAATTTTGACAATTTTGACAATTTTGACAATTTTTACAATTTTGACAATTTTGACAATTATGACAATTATGACAATTTTGACAATTTTGACAATTTTGACAATTTTGACAATTTTGACAATTTTGACAATTTTGACAATTTTGACAATTTTGACAATTTTGACAATTTTGACAATTTTGACAATTTTGACAATTTTGACAATTTTGACAATTTTGACAATTTTGACAATTTTGACAATTTTGACAATTTTGACAATTTTGACAATTTTGACAATTTTGACAATTTTGACAATTTTGACAATTTTGACAATTTTGACAATTTTGACAATTTTGACAATTTTGACAATTTTGACAATTTTGACAATTTTGACAATTTTGACAATTTTGACAATTTTGACAATTTTGACAATTTTGACAATTTTGACAATTTTGACAATTTTGACAATTTTGACAATTTTGACAATTTTGACAATTTTGACAATTTTGACAATTTTGACAACTTTGACATCTTTGACATCTTTGACAATTTTGACAGTTTTGACAGTTTTGACAATTTTGAAAATTTTGACAATTTTGACAATTTTGACAATTTTGACAATTTTGACAATTTTGACAATTTTGACAATTTTGACAATTTTGACAATTTTGACAATTTTGACAATTTTTACAATTTTGACAATTTTGACAATTTTGACAATTTTGACAATTTTGACAATTTTGACAATTTTGACAATTTTGACAATTTTGACAATTTTGACAATTTTGACAATTTTGACAATTTTGACAATTTTGACAATTTTGACAATTTTGACAATTTTGACAATTTTGACAATTTTGACAATTTTGACAATTTTGACAATTTTGACAATTTTGACAATTTTGACGATTTTGACTATTTTGACAATTTTGACAATTTTGACAATTTTGACAATTTTGACAACTTTGACAATTTTGACAATTTTGACAATTTTGACAATTTTGACAATTTTGACAATTTTGACAATTTTGACAATTTTGACAATTTTGACAATTTTGACAATTTTGACAATTTTGACAATTTTGACAATTTTGACAATTTTGACAATTTTGACAATTTTGACAATTTTGACAATTTTGACAATTTTGACAATTTTGACAATTTTGACAATTTTGACAATTTTGACAATTTTGACAATTTTGACAATTTTGACAATTTTGACAATTTTGACAATTTTGACAATTTTGACAATTTTGACAATTTTGACAATTTTGACAATTTTGACAATTTTGACAATTTTGACAATTTTGACAATTTTGACAATTTTGACAATTTTGACAATTTTGACAATTTTGACAATTTTGACAATTTTAACAGTTTTGACAATTTTGACAATTTTGACAATTTTGACAATTTTGACAATTTTGACAATTTTGACAATTTTGACAATTTTGACAATTTTGACAATTTTGACAATTTTGACAATTTTGACAATTTTGACAATTTTGACAATTTTGACAATTTTGACAATTTTGACAATTTTGACAATTTTGACAATTTTGACAATTTTGACAATTTTGACAATTTTGACAATTTTGACAATTTTGACAATTTTGACAATTTTGACAATTTTGACAATTTTGACAATTTTGACAATTTTGACAATTTTGACAATTTTGACAATTTTGACAATTTTGACAATTTTGACAATTTTGATAATTTTGACAATTTTGACAATTTTGACAGTTTTGACAATTTTGACAATTTTGACAACTTTGACAATTTTGACAATTTTGACAATTTTGACAATTTTGACAATTTTGACAATTTTGACAATATTGAAAACTTTGACAATATTGACAATTTTGACAATTTTGACAATTTTGACAATTTTGACAATTTTGACAATTTTGACAATTTTGACAATTTTGACAATTTTGACAATTTTGACAATTTTGACAATTTTGACAATTTTGACAATTTTGACAATTTTGACAATTTTGACAATTTTGACAATTTTGACAATTTTGACAATTTTGACAATTTTGACAATTTTGACAATTTTGACAATTTTGACAATTTTGACAATTTTGACAATTTTGACAATTTTGACAATTTTGACAATTTTGACAATTTTGACAATTTTGACAATTTTGACAATTTTGACAATTTTGACAATTTTGACAATTTTGACAATTTTGACAATTTTGACAATTTTGACAATTTTGACAATTTTGACAATTTTGACAATTTTGACAATTTTGACAATTTTGACAATTTTGACAATTTTGACAATTTTGACAATTTTGACAATTTTGACAATTTTGACAATTTTGACAATTTTGACAATTTTGACAATTTTGACAATTTTGACAATTTTGACAATTTTGACAATTTTGACAATTTTGACAATTTTGACAATTTTGACAATTTTGACAATTTTTGACAATTTTGACAATTTTGACAATTTTGACAATTTTGACAATTTTGACAATTTTGACAATTTTGACAATTTTGACAATTTTGACAATTTTGACAATTTTGACAATTTTGACAATTTTGACAATTTTGACGATTTTGACAATTTTGACAATTTTGACAATTTTGACAATTTTGACAATTTTGACAATTTTGACAATTTTGACAATTTTGACAATTTTGACAATTTTGACAATTTTGACAATTTTGACAATTTTGACAATTTTGACAATTTTGACAATTTTGACAATTTTGACAATTTTGACAATTTTGACAATTTTGACAATTTTGACAATTTTGACAATTTTGACAATTTTGACAATTTTGACAATTTTGACAATTTTGACAATTTTGACAATTTTGACAATTTTGACAATTTTGACAATTTTGACAATTTTGACAATTTTGACAATTTTGACAATTTTGACAATTTTGACAATTTTGACAATTTTGACAATTTTGACAATTTTGACAATTTTGACAATTTTGACAATTTTGACAATTTTGACAATTTTGACAATTTTGACAATTTTGACAATTTTGACAATTTTGACAATTTTGACAATTTTGACAATTTTGACAATTTTGACAATTTTGACAATTTTGACAATTTTGACAATTTTGACAATTTTGACAATTTTGACAATTTTGACAATTTTGACAATTTTGACAATTTTGACAATTTTGACAATTTTGACAATTTTGACAATTTTGACAATTTTGACAATTTTGACAATTTTGACAATTTTGACAATTTTGACAATTTTGACAATTTTGACAATTTTGACAATTTTGACAATTTTGACAATTTTGACAATTTTGACAATTTTGACATTTTTGACAATTTTGACAATTTTGACAATTTTGACAATTTTGACAATTTTGACAATTTTGACAATTTTGACAATTTTGACAATTTTGACAATTTTGACAATTTTGACAATTTTGACAATTTTGACAATTTTGACAATTTTGACAATTTTGACAATTTTGACAATTTTGACAATTTTGACAATTTTGACAATTTTGACAATTTTGACAATTTTGACAATTTTGACAATTTTGACAATTTTGACAATTTTGACAATTTTGACAATTTTGACAATTTTGACAATTTTAACAATTTTGACAATTTTGACAATTTTAACAATTTTGACAATTTTGACAATTTTGACAATTTTGACAATTTTGACAATTTTGACAATTTTGACAATTTTGACAATTTTGACACATTTGACAATTTTGACAATTTTGACAATTTTGACAATTTTGACAATTTTGACAATTTTGACAATTTTGACAATTTTGACAATTTTGACAATTTTGACAATTTTGACAATTTTGACAATTTTGACAATTTTGACAATTTTGACAATTTTGACAGTTTTGACAATTTTGACAATTTTGACAATTTTGACAATTTTGACAATTTTGACAATTTTGACAATTTTGACAATTTTGACAATTTTGACAATTTTGACAATTTTGACAATTTTGACAATTTTGACAATTTTGACAATTTTGACAATTTTGACAATTTTGACAATTTTGACAATTTTGACAATTTTGACAATTTTGACAATTTTGACAATTTTGACAATTTTGACATTTTTGACAATTTTGACAATTTTGACAATTTTGACAATTTTGACAATTTTGACAATTTTGACAATTTTGACATTTTTGACAATTTTGACAATTTTGACAATTTTGACAATTTTGACAATTTTGACAATTTTGACAATTTTGACAATTTTGACAATTTTGACAATTTTGACAATTTTGACAATTTTGACAATTTTGACAATTTTGACAATTTTGACAATTTTGACAATTTTGACAATTTTGACAATTTTGACAATTTTGACAATTTTGACAATTTTGACAATTTTGACAATTTTGACAATTTTGACAATTTTGACAATTTTGACAATTTTGACAATTTTGACAATTTTGACAATTTTGACAATTTTGACAATTTTGACAATTTTGACAATTTTGACAATTTTGACAATTTTGACAATTTTGACAATTTTGACAATTTTGACAATTTTGACAATTTTGACAATTTTGACAATTTTGACAATTTTGACAATTTTGACAATTTTGACAATTTTGACAATTTTGACAATTTTGACAATTTTGACAATTTTAACAATTTTGACAATTTTGACAATTTTAACAATTTTGACAATTTTGACAATTTTGACAATTTGACAATTTTGACAATTTTGACAATTTTGACAATTTTGACAATTTTGACAATTTTGACAATTTTGACAATTTTGACAATTTTGACAATTTTGACAATTTTGACAATTTTGACAATTTTGACAATTTTGACAATTTTGACAATTTTGACAATTTTGACAATTTTGACAATTTTGACAATTTTGACAATTTTGACAATTTTGACAATTTTGACAATTTTGACAATTTTGACAATTTTGACAATTTTGACAATTTTGACAATTTTGACAATTTTGACAATTTTGACAATTTTGACAATTTTGACAATTTTGACAATTTTGACAATTTTGACAATTTTGACAATTTTGACAATTTTGACAATTTTGACAATTTTGACAATTTTGACAATTTTGACAATTTTGACAATTTTGACAATTTTGACAATTTTGACAATTTTGACAATTTTGACAATTTTGACAATTTTGACAATTTTGACAATTTTGACAATTTTGACAATTTTGACAATTTTGACAATTTTGACAATTTTGACAATTTTGACAATTTTGACAATTTTGACAATTTTGACAATTTTGACAATTTTGACAATTTTGACAATTTTGACAATTTTGACAATTTTGACAATTTTGACAATTTTGACAATTTTGACAATTTTGACAATTTTGACAATTTTGACAATTTTGACAATTTTGACAATTTTGACAATTTTGACAATTTTGACAATTTTGACAATTTTGACAATTTTGACAATTTTGAAAATTTTAACAATTTTGAAAATTTTTACAATTTTTTACAATTTTTACAATTTTTACAATTTTGACAATTTTGACAATTTGACAATTTTGACAATTTTGACAATTTTGACAATTTTGACAATTTTGACAATTTTGACAATTTTGACAATTTTGACAATTTTGACAATTTTGACAATTTTGACAATTTTGACAATTTTGACAATTTTGACAATTTTGACAATTTTGATAATTTTGACAATTTTGACAATTTTGACAATTTTGACAATTTTGACAATTTTGACAATTTTGACAATTTTGACAATTTTGACAATTTTGACAATTTTGACAATTTTGACAATTTTGACAATTTTGACAATTTTGACAATTTTGACAATTTTGACAATTTTGACAATTTTGACAATTTTGACAATTTTGACAATTTTGACAATTTTGACAATTTTGACAATTTTGACAATTTTGACAATTTTGACAATTTTGACAATTTTGACAATTTTGACAATTTTGACAATTTTGACAATTTTGACAATTTTGACAATTTTGACAATTTTGACAATTTTGACAATTTTGACAATTTTGACAATTTTGACAATTTTGACAATTTTGACAATTTTGACAATTTTGACAATTTTGACAATTTTGACAATTTTGACAATTTTGACAATTTTGACAATTTTGACAATTTTGACAATTTTGACAATTTTGACAATTTTGACAATTTTGACAATTTTGACAATTTTGACAATTTTGACAATTTTGACAATTTTGACAATTTTGACAATTTTGACAATTTTGACAATTTTGACAATTTTGACAATTTTGACAATTTTGACAATTTTGACAATTTTGACAATTTTGACAATTTTGACAATTTTGACAATTTTGACAATTTTGACAATTTTGACAATTTTGACAATTTTGACAATTTTGACAATTTTGACAATTTTGACAATTTTGACAATTTTGACAATTTTGACAATTTTGACAATTTTGACAATTTTGACAATTTTGACAATTTTGACAATTTTGACAATTTTGACAATTTTGACAGTTTTGACAATTTTGACAATTTTGACAATTTTGACAATTTTGACAATTTTGACAATTTTGACAATTTTGACAATTTTGACAATTTTGACAATTTTGACAATTTTGACAATTTTGACAATTTTGACAATTCTAACAATTTTGACAATTTTGACAATTTTGACAATTTTGACAATTTTGACAATTTTGACAATTTTGACAATTTTGACAATTTTGACAATTTTGACAATTTTGACAATTTTGACAATTTTGACAATTTTGACAATTTTGACAATTTTGACAATTTTGACAATTTTGACAATTTTGACAATTTTGACAATTTTGACAATTTTGACAATTTTGACAATTTTGACAATTTTGACAATTTTGACAATTTTGACAATTTTGACAATTTTGACAATTTTGACAATTTTGACAATTTTGACAATTTTGACAATTTTGACAATTTTGACAATTTTGACAATTTTGACAATTTTGACAATTTTGACAATTTTGACAATTTTGACAATTTTGACAATTTTGACAATTTTGACAATTTTGACAATTTTGACAATTTTGGCAATTTTGACAATTTTGACAATTTTGACAATTTTGACAATTTTGACAATTTTGACAATTTTGACAATTTTGACAATTTTGACAATTTTGACAATTTTGACAATTTTGACAATTTTGACAATTTTGACAATTTTAACAATTTTGACAATTTTGACAATTTTGACAATTTTGACAATTTTAACAATTTTGACAATTTTGACAATTTTGACAATTTTGACAATTTTGACAATTTTGACAATTTTGACAATTTTGACAATTTTGACAATTTTGACAATTTTGACAATTTTGACAATTTTGACAATTTTGACAATTTTGACAATTTTGACAATTTTGACAATTTTGACAATTTTGACAATTTTGACAATTTTGACAATTTTGACAATTTTGACAATTTTGACAATTTTGACAATTTTGACAATTTTGACAATTTTGACAATTTTGACAATTTTGACAATTTTGACAATTTTGACAATTTTGACAATTTTGACAATTTTGACAATTTTGACAATTTTGACAATTTTGACAATTTTGACAATTTTGACAATTTTGACAATTTTGACAATTTTGACAATTTTGACAATTTTGACAATTTTGACAATTTTGACAATTTTGACAATTTTGACAATTTTGACAATTTTGACAATTTTGACAATTTTGACAATTTTGACAATTTTGACAATTTTGACAATTTTGACAATTTTGACAATTTTGACAATTTTGACAATTTTCACAATTTTCACAATTTTCACAATTTTGACAATTTTGACAATTTTGACAATTTTGACAATTTTGACAATTTTGACAATTTTGACAATTTTGACAATTTTGACAATTTTGACAATTTTGACAATTTTGACAATTTTGACAATTTTGACAATTTTGACAATTTTGACAATTTTGACAATTTTGACAATTTTAAAAATTTTGACAATTTTAAAAATTTTGACAATTTTAAAAATTTTGACAATTTTTACAATTTTTACAATTTTGACAATTTTGACAATTTTGACAATTTTGACAATTTTGACAATTTTGACAATTTTGACAATTTTGACAATTTTGACAATTTTGACAATTTTGACAATTTTGACAATTTTGACAATTTTGACAATTTTGACAATTTTGACAATTTTGACAATTTTGACAATTTTGACAATTTTGACAATTTTGACAATTTTGACAATTTTGACAATTTTGACAATTTTGACAATTTTGACAATTTTGACAATTTTGACAATTTTGACAATTTTGACAATTTTGACAATTTTGACAATTTTGACAATTTTGACAATTTTGACAATTTTGACAATTTTGACAATTTTGACAATTTTGACAATTTTGACAATTTTGACAATTTTGACAATTTTGACAATTTTGACAATTTTGACAATTTTGACAATTTTGACAATTTTGACAATTTTGACAATTTTGACAATTTTGTCAATTTTGACAATTTTGACAAATTTTACAGTTTCGTTTTTTTTGACAAACACCTCTTAAAAATACTTTTACAATTTAGATATTTCTGCCGGAAACAAATTTTAACAACATTTGCTAACTAGAAAAAACTTATTTCACAGCAGAATGTCTGCTAAATTTTGCGCCTACCTTTTGTGATCAAAGACAACATATTATCAACATGGCTGGCATTGTTGAACAAAGATTGGATCGCTTCTTCGAAAATAGCATATTATTAGCAGAAGACTGGTAGTGCAAGTCAATGGGAAAGTACTTACTTAACATCTCCTACGAGAAGAGCTCTTTTGTTTAGTTCTAAGAACGTAAAAAAAGATCAATTCACAAAGCGAAAGGTGATACACAATCGCACTGATAATGCGACAGTGAACAAGAAACAATATAAATTCTGAAGTCACATAAAAGTTGCAGCGAGATACGGGGAAGTTGGATCAAATAAAAAAGAGAGAAAAAACCGAACACAAACTATGCTACACAGGCGACGATTGCCGGCTAGTGGCAGTCCATTGTGGTCCTCGATATTGGCCCTGGTCGTGTTGCTACCGGTCGATGGAACCGGAAACCGAACGTCCAGCTTGCCGGCGCTATCGGCATCATCATCAGCTTCCTCGAAGAGCACCGCTAAGTGGGTCACCGGGGGTTTGCAGTTTGCAGCTGCCGCCGTTGCCAGTGCGGAAGTCGGCACCGGAAGCGGAAGTGTAGAAGTGACAGCATTTAATGACGCTGCGGCGGCCGATGGGGGAAAAGTTTCGGCTTCGGAGTTTCTACCGGCTGCAGGAAATTTGGTGGGCGGAAGTGCCGAAGGAATTGGTAAAGGATACCATAAAGGTAAGTGAGTGATTGTATCGGTTTGGAGTTTTCATTTTTGGTCGAGAAAAATACAGCAGCTTTTTCGTTTCGTGCTCGTCGGTACATTATTGGTGGTTTAATTTTATAACTTAATCGTGTCACACTATGAATGGGTGGTTTTGCCAGTGTTACAAGTCCAAAAAGTTGGAAAAAACGGGTAGTTCCAAAAATGAATATTTTAAGAGCGTCTTTCAACGTCGCTATAAGGGTTCGAAATGAAATTCCCGAACGAATCTCGCGTCACGAGCCTATTTCACTTTAAAAGACCAAATACAACTTATGGAAACATTAAACATTGATTATAAAGAAACCTTCTGCCGAAGCCATATTTAATTTCACCTCACTTTCGACTTAAACGCTGGGCAGCACTCCTGCACGTTCTTCGCCATCAAAACTCGTTGATAGATTGACACACATCATTAAAAATCCTTTTCGCAATGTTCCATTCATAGATAAATTGGTTAAGAATCTTTCAAGTTGATTGAAAACACATCAATACTGTCAATAAATTCAGTTTTCAACTACCACTGTTTACTATGATTTGTGACGCTCATATTAGAATGATCCAAGGGTGCATTGATCAGCATATTTTTTGTTTGTGTTTTCGTTTTTCAATGAAATCAAGACATAATCAATTTTTTTTTGTTAGCGTTACTTTATTTTACCACACTTTCATCCCTTTGTCATCTAACTAAAGATTGCTTGCCAACACGGACATCCAATTTAAATAACTTTTTTGGTTTTTTTTTTGTGGAAATATAGCGCAAACAATTAGTTTCTTTTTCAGACAAGACCTATTAAATTGACCTAATCCAGTAGAGTATAACGATTGTTTTTGGCTTTGGGCAGATGTTCCCTCGTTTCTGTTTCCATTTTGGAAAATCTAACCGCAGCGACCGAATCGAGCACATGCTCAGTGAATTGATTTAGCCAATCAAATTTAATTATCGGTGACTTCGGGGCCAACCCGGCCGGATGTGGTCCCATTCATAAGTGCACCCCTGTCTGATTCCGTTCCTTCCCCAATATCAACATGAAATTGTATGTACTTTTATACGGAGAGGTGACATCCAATGCGGAAACCGGATATCTGTAACTTGGATGACAGCCCGAGGACTCATTACTGCAATTTTATCGCTCCGGCAGCAGCCGGATGCAACGTGCCTCTGGATACCTTCCATTCAGATTGTTTGGAAAAACCAAAAAATGTACAGGAAGACGAGCTCTTCTTTTTGTGGTTTTGGACCAGTGGACTCTTTTCAATTTGTGACCACTACCCGTTTGTCCTGTTCTGACATCGATTACTGTTTTTCAAAATCCATTCCGGAAGTGATACTTCTAGCATATATTCAGATGCAATCTAGGATTACTGGACCCATTACGAGTGGACGACAAACCTCTCCCCTCATTGACATTATATTTTGGATCCGGGAAAATGTCTAATTAAATTAATGAATCGAAAATTGGAGTGTCAGTGAAGAGAATGCTTTGACGCCTTGCCTCAAATTTCATTGGAAAAATAATTGATTTGAATTTCGAAACTATACTATGCCCATTTTCGAACTGAAGAGACAGAACTCGGGCAGAATCCTGCAGCAAATTTGGGGTTCAATCGAAGTAAGCTTTTCAAAGAACAGAGAACATCTAATTAGTAGATGACGGATTTCACGCCAAATCGACACAAAGTTGACACCCTCTCAGAATTCAATGAAACTTTTTGGACATAAAGACCTTACCCAAGGTTTTTTGAAACACGAGGTTCTCCGACTTACACAGTAAGTAGGCAAGCAGTGAGCGGGGCTATCAATGAGTTTGTCTACAAACAGGCTAAGATTTTCTGCGGTTTGTTTGTAAATAAACTCCATGAGTTCCACAGTTGCATAGCCTAATTTCATATTCGGTAACACCTCCTATATATACACACCTTGATCTCACCTAGTAATGCAACTTGGAATACTTAGTTTCCCCAAAAATTATCTAGACTAACATTCGAGTGGGTTAAATTTTTCAGACAAAAACTTTTTAAACATTATAAGCTCGAAAATTACTATTATTACACAAATGTTGTTCAAGAGAGAGTTTTGGAAAAATGATTGAATTTTTAGAAAAAAAATCGATTTTTTTTAAATCCTACACTGAGAAAAATTGCATTTTGAAAACTAGAACTCGATTTTCTGAAAAATATCGTTTCAGAATTTTATGATTTTTTTTTCTAAGACGGGTAATAAGAATGCCATACAGTGCAACTTGTCATGGCCGTTGGAACGGGGGGGGGGGGGGAGGAGGTTTTTCGGGTGAAGGTCCAAAAATGCCAAGTAATTGTTTTTACTGTATGTATGTATGTATGTATGTATGTATGTATGTAGATAATCCACCATGGGTGCACGGATTCACCGCAGTTTCGCCAACGTATGCGCTAAATTGCATTCTTTAGATTATAAGTTCGGCCAATCTTCAATGCAAATTACCATATACCCGACACCATGGCTTCGTATGAACTGTCATGTAATGAATGTATTTCGTATACCCTGAGGTTTTTTACGCGGTTTTTTTTACACGGTATTTTTTACTCGGCTTTTTTTACGCGGATTTTCGAATTCACGCGTTTTTTCAGAGAAAATATTCAAAGATTTTTTCAAAGGAAAACACTTAGAATTTTTTTGTAGTTGGGAAAATCTTAGCTCTGAGACTAAGAACGTGATACATGAGATCTGAGACCTGAGACCTGAGACCTGAGACATGAGACATGAGACATAAGACCTAAGACATGAGACATGAGACCTGAGACATGAGACATGAGACCTGAGACATGAGACATGAGACCTGAGACATGAAACATGAGACTTGAGACATGAGACATGAGACGATCTGAATTCCACACTCTCAAATAAGCCTCACTATATTCTACTATTCTATTAATCTAATTGATTTTGTTTTTTATCTTAAAAATAAACTATCATTGTACGCAAATTTTTAAATAATCATGATTTTTACGCGTTTTTAGTAACGTGCATTTTTACGCGAATTTTTTAATTAAAATGGATTTTTAACGTGGATTTTCGAATTTCGGGGTTTTTTTACGTGGATTTTCGAATTAACGAGGTTTTTTTTACGCGGATTTTCGAATCAACGCGGTTTTTTACGCGGTTTTTTTACGCGGTTTTTTTACGCGGGACGAAATACCGCGTAAAAAAAACTTCAGTGTATGTGTATGTCTTATATGTAGAACGAGCAAACAGATTCGTAACCGTATAAAATTCATAACATTCTCAGTGTTATGAATCTACGACAGGTATTCCGCATGCGTGTAGAAACCTACCCAGCTGGCAACTGATTGAACGTTCTTATATAATATTATTAATAAATGATATTGTTATACAACAGAATAACCTTACCTTTATACCCAACTTACATCAAGACACACTAAGCTTACCTTTAGCTGTATCCGACCTTATTCAGTATCATAACCATATTTATTTCCACTTGATCTAAAATAAACAATTTTTAAAGTATTAAAAAATCGCGATGCAAAATATTATAAACAAAACATCAAAAATGATAGATTCATTTTAAGTACAAAAAACTAAGAACAGTAAACATGACTACGTCCAACTAATAATAATTCAAAGAAGTTGTATTATTAGAATAAACGAAAAAAAATTGAGCATACTGTATGTGTATGTATGTAGATAACCCACCATGAGTGCACGGATTCACCGCAGTTTTGTCAACGCATGCGCTAAATTGCATTCTTTAGATTAATGGTTCGGCAAATCTCCAATGCAATTCAACGCATATCTGACACCATGGCGTCATGAATGTATTTCGTGTATGTGATAGTGTTATTTGGGTGAATGGGTCAATCACTTGCACAGCCGTTTTCAAATTCATAACGTTTTGAACGTTATGAATCTTCGACAGGTATTTCGCATCCGTATTTATACCTGCCCAGCTGGCATCTGATTGATCATTGGAATATTTGTATAAATATTCAATAAAACAAATTTCATAACCTAGATTTAGGGTGGCGGAATTCGAACCCTGGACCTCTGGCTTAGAAGCCAAAGACATTCGCCATTAGGCTGAACAACTGATCCAAAACTGATATAGCTAAGCCACGGTTATACAAAACCGGAACTGTTCTTTTTCTTCGTTGTTTCATTTCTATACACTGAGGTAAATTTAATGTTTAGTACCTATCTTGTTTTTTATCGGTTACACTACTGAGAGGTATGATGTCTGAGTAATAATCTTACTATACATTATTTAAACTCTTACCTTTTCCTTTAACTCAATTTTGACCTGTTTTTGAACACTCAATCCGATTTTCCGACTTGTACTCTGTCTCCAAAAACTACTTTCGAGGAATTAAAGATAAACTTAAGTAAAACTTTGTAAATATTGCCTAAAATCCTGTGTTTTTATATGACGATTTGATAAAACAATTAGCTCATTTAATATTGAAGAAATCTAACAAAAAGATTTTTTTTTAAACTATGATCAACCTTTCGATTCGTTGTATCTCAATCAATTTTTGGTGCAAAATAATAATTTAATACTAATCGCAGCGCACTAAATTGGACTGCGCACTTATGACTGCGACATTTGTGCGAACTTGTACATTCGTGCGACCTGTCAAATCAGGGTAAAATCTGTCAGAGTCTTCACGCTAACCTCTTTTCAGTCAACCTTTTTACGGATAACTGCAACTGCAAAACATTGCACGAAATCCAATTTTCAATGAAAGAGATAATATTTTTATCATTTTTTACTGCATCAAAATTGCTCGTATTCGAAGAACAAATGAAAAATCAATTACCGTCATAACTTTAAAGGGGATTTTATCGAAGCTATCATCTTAGTTCTTACACCCCTCTGATCCTAGAAACCGTTCTAAAAATAACAGAATCGATTAGCTGAAAGGAAGTCAAAAAAAAAAATCCGAATCAAATTCCGATATTGCTAATAAAAAAAATGCCGCTGTGCCCATTGCACAAGCGCCATGCATGCGTGCACCGCTGGACAGTCTTCCGCTAGGCGAAACATGAAAGAGTTTACATTTAAATAGTTGAAATTTTGCTTGATTGAATGTCCGGAACCTAACAAGCTCCGCAGAACAGATAACCATTTGACAACAAACACTCGCACCAACACCTGTACACGAAATGCCATCCATAAAAATTCGAAAGAAACTTAACGACAAAAAATGACTCGATAGAAAGAGGTAAAGGTAAAAGATAATTTGGAACTTCCTCACCGAATGATGCTATTCAATTCAATCCAACGCTTGCTTAGATCCGTTCGCCTAGCGTTTCCTGGGAACGAAGCTCCATGTTTCACGTATGAGCCGGTTCCTATTCACCTACCTTGTCTTACATGTTCGGACATGTTTCCAGAAATAATTTTTATCTGAATGATTTCTTGCTTCTTGATTTCCTCCGTAAGCAAACTTAATAAAATAATTCAATTAATGAACACTCCGTGCTATTTCCTTCAATCACTTTTAGCCAATGGCTCTTTTCAAACACAATGCAAGCACTGACCGATCCTACCCCTGCCACAGAATGCATTAGAATCCAAACATTCCCACCATCAATCCACCAATCGAATCAAAACATCATGAGAATAATTAAAATCTTTATAGGGTATTTCTAATATGTAAAATTATCTCGAAATTGACTGGGCTTTGATGAAAAAACCGCAACCACACGATTTCACATCAACCAACATTTCACTGCGCGTGGGAGGAAAAAAACGACCGCACTCGTCAACAGCGCGAACAAGACTCGTGCCAAGTAATTTTTTTTACTAAACATAAAATTTTACATTTCTCATTGAATGTTTATGAACAACTAAAATGATTCTAGAGTAACAATAGTGTAACAATCTCAACTCCAAAAGTTCGAAATCTCATTCCAGGACCATATTCTACAACAGTTTTTCAAAAAGTTTCTCACTTGTTGATTGTAGTTGTGTCCCAAATATTGAATCCCAATAAAGTTAGACTAAGCTTACCAGATTGTCCGGATTTTGACCAGATTTTCTCACTTTATGTGCAAAATCATCAAAAAAATTTCTACTTGTTTTTCATCTTGATTTAAATGGAATAATTCCGAAATTTGCCTGCATATTGGCCGGATTTTTATTGCTGCTACCGCGAATTCGAGGTTATGTCTCTCCTCTTGGGTGAGCTCCAGAGGTGCCAGGTGTCCTGATTTATCAGGATTTGTCCTGATTTTCGAGAGACCGTCCTGATTTTCGAAAAAATCTTAAGTTGTCCTGATTTTTGAAAAGTTGTTCCTAAAATGTCCTGATTTGTCCTGGTTTTCATAAAAACTTCTTAAATATGATCGAATTTATAGTTAAACTATGAGAAAACCGAAAAAATATGTTATAAAATAGTTAAACCCATTTAACAGATGGTAATCTTCGGTTCAGATGATATTCAAATGGTATTTTTCGATATGAACTACCGGCCAAAAAACAAACTGCGTACTGTTGTTGCATAAATCAAGGCGTTTACAGCGCCTTTATTTATGCAATCTAAGCAGAAACCCTTATTATTTTCATGAATCGAGAAGTGTCCTGAAAAATCCTGATTTTTAACTTCGCGTTTTCGACGAAATCACCTGGCACCCCTGGTGAGCTCGAAATTGCTGTACTTTTTAAGCGCAGCTTCCCCAATGAGAGACATTAACAAGCTAACTTTAACTTTTCTGTCTTCGTCTTGCTGGGGCTATCTATCCACTTCGATACTCTTTGCATAGTTCTGCCAATTTGACATGAAAAAAGACAAAATTTCGTTCCATGTCTCCTTCCATAGATAACGGTGGGGGCAATGGAAGAAATCCTGGAGATGATCCGCATGCTGCTGTAGCTGTAGCGCCAGTATTCATCCGTTGCATTTGTTCAATGAGCGAAAAGAACATCCCAAGTAACATTCAAAGTTTTATAGCAGGCTACTAGATAAAGTTTTGGTTTTATAAGAGGCTTGAGGAGTCTAATAAAAATATTGGTGTTACTTGGGATCGCTGTCTGGCTTTCAAAAAACTCCTGCATCTCCATCATGTGATAATAATCACAACACGGGAACTCTTCCGGAATAAAAAACGACCGAAGTAAAAACTTTTCTTAAAACCGTTTATTTGAAACCGGTACTTCCTTAATCAAAACTTACGCATTTTATTAAAATGACGCCGGAAAAAAACAAAAGCAGCTCACCCAGCTTCTGACACCATGTTTTACTTGGTGAAAATACAAAGAACAACTGAACTGATATCTTTTTCTCCTTTTACATGGCGTGTGTCATACTAAAGTGTGGCCATGAAGCCGGCAAATAGACGGCCGTAATACTACAACGGAGGCGTCTCGAACCATCAGAGGAAGATATTTTGTATTCCAAAACGATCGTGTAGGGATCCCATGCCACATCTGGTCATTTCCTCAATGAGTTCTCGAGTTATTCATATAAAAACCATCTCCATAGTGTTGCAAAGCAAACCGGGTCAGCTATTAGTATCAACTAAAAAGATGCAATGGCAGGTCATTGCACTTCCTCCAATGTGTAAACATTCAAAACACTCGCCGTCTTTAAAATTGCAACTCAAAATATATTGATGATAATACCTGAACCGGTTGATAACGCTGCTAATATAAAGGTACAGTTTAATCGTCCTTAGGATCAGTACAGTTTAAACACGATGGTCGCGATCGTTCAATCTGTATTGCTGCTTATCGGCATCGTGGCAGCAAACTTCATCTGTTCTGGTATTATAAAAACGAAAAAAAAACGGTAAATCTCGGAGATTTTAATTTTGTCTTTAATTTGGCACAGCTTCATCGTATTCAGTCCGCAGCCAGCTGCCCGAGCCAGGAACATGTGGAATTAGCCTGGGAAACCGAGTCCTGGGTGGTAATCGGACCGACCTCAACGGATATCCCTGGACTGCTCTTCTGTTGATTCAGCCGGTTGTTGGTCCTTACGTTTCTTACGGATGTGGAGGCTCTCTGATCTCCGACCAATTTGTGCTGACGGCTGGTCACTGCTTCCGAGAAATTCCTGAAAACTACCGGGTGTGAGTGGTTTAAAAATGCTGAAAAAATTCTAAAATAAACAGCTTTAATTCTTCAGAACCAAGGTACGTCTGGGAGAATGGAACATTCTCAGTGAGATAGACTGCGTCGAAGGGCTTTGTGCTGATCCACCAGTCGATATTCGAGTGGCAGGCCATATTGTTCATCCAGACTACACATCCGAGGACTTCCATAACGATATTGCGCTGATCAAACTGGAACGTCCAGTTCAGTTCACCGATTTCATTTCACCAGTTTGCCTTCCTTTGGCCGACAATCTTCGATTGTTTAGAGAAGCTACCAAGAAGTTCTTCGTCATCGGATGGGGAGCTACGGAGAGGGGCCATCAAGCGCCGGGTAAGCTACAACTTCCCATATGGAAGTCAAAACATACATATATTCATCTTCTGTTACGGAATCTTTCAAATGCAGGTATTTTCGGCAGTCAGTACAAACTGGCCGTGGAAGTTCCAGGAGTATCTATGGATACCTGCCAGAAAGAGTATCCGAAGATGATTGACTCGGAAATGTGTGCGGGTGGCCAACGTGGCAAAGACTCTTGCCAAGGTGATTCAGGTGGCAGTTTGGTCCTGAACGACGATGGCTACTGGTATCAGTTCGGCGTGGTAAGCTATGGCCATGGCTGTGGCAAAAAGGGAGTTCCTGGCGTCTACACACGGGTAACCAGCTATTTGGATTGGATCCAGAAGAGGATGCTGGGACCTTTCCCTCCGGAGCCAAAGTGGCCGCTTTACCCGTAAATAATTGCAACATGGAGCCTTATTGTGTCGTTAAACCATAAATTGGAAATTGTTACCCTTTTCTATGTTTCTTTACAAAATTTTGTACAAATTTTTTGAATCAAAATGCTTCATCGATTTGTTATTTTTTCAATTCAATTAGATCAGAAATACAGTCTCCCCACAATCATGGGTCACACACAATTTATTAATCACCGATCATCGGAACTGCTGAAATCTACTGAACTAAAAGGAATTATTTCATAATATTATTTTTAGTACACATATTAATTATGTATGATATGATACCAATCTGCCATGTGTAGTATTTATTTAAAATCTTTTTATTTTTATCAGATGGCGGTACTGAAGCAAATTCAGGTTAGGGTGTAAAAAAAACCTAAGTTCCGAGAAAAAAAAATCACTTTTTTTTAAACGATAGGATAAATAAGAAATTTACATCAAATCTGACACCAGCGAAATTTTTCGATCTTTTTTCTCATACTTTTAGATGACAGAGAAGCAAATTCTAGTGGTAAAAACACTGGTAGTTTATCTAGTTTTCGTTATCCTTGAATGACATGAATCAGTGCGCTTCTCCATAGAGATTTCACTGGGAAATCGTTTGAAATCAACTTAAGAATCAAATTAATACCACCTTTTTTTTAAACGAATCCAAGAAAAAAAAATATAAAAAATGTAATATAACAACCCCCTAAAACATGTATTTGACCAAGAAAAAAACTTCTTAAACTCAAATTACTGATTTTTTGTGATTCCTTCAATTTTAACTATGAAGCACAAAACATTTTTATATGTATTTTTCAAGCCTTACTGAAGATTCATAGAAAGAAAGATAAGTTTTGAATGAAGCCTTAATTAAGCGTTTAGTTAGTTAACCTGTTAATACCGAACGATGATATATCGTTGTTGCGATTGTTATGAGTTATTTTGCTCAACGAATCAGACATATGTTTAAAAAAATTAAAATGAATGTTGTTATATTCATCTTTTTGTGTACAACACAATGTTTTGAATTTTATAAATTTTACGACTACTTTCATTTTGATCAAAATTTTTTTAAACCTCTGAAAACAATTCGGCTTGGTATTAGAAGGTTAATCACTTATGGAACTTTGAACTTTCATTTCAATTTTAAGTAAGTTTAGAATTAAACAAAACAAAAATCAATATAACTTCATCGCCCCCCTAAGCCCTTTCAACGCCCCCCGAAATGCAGAATTGGGCTCACCGCCCCTCACCGCCTCTCAATGCCTCCCGGGGGGCGGTTGGGACCACTTTGAAAACCACTGATCTAGACTGAGCTTACCAGAATTTCCCAGATATTTAATACCACTTAATTTGGAAATGGTCCAGGCAGGTCCGATTGAGTGGATTTCATTGAAAAAAGCCCGTTTTTTTCTGGATTCATTCACCTTATAGGGCGAACAAGAAATTATTGCGACACATTCAACAGGGCATAACTTTTTTTACCATTGCACAATGGGGAAAAAAGTGTATAAAGCGCGGAGAAATTCAATATCTCCTCTCTTACTCGAAACAAATCCACGAAAAAGTACTTTCCTGTAGTGAAAATTTCGTGAAAGTGAAAGCGATTGAACATAGTGATAGGTTTAGACGCCGCACGAACTTACAAATAGAGTTATAGTGCCTTTTTAACCCCTAATTCCCCTATATTTTGTAAACAATCCAGTAAAACATATTTAGACTTCAAAACATTAAACAAAAATTTCAAAAATGTGTAATTTTTTCTGAGAAATCGAATGGAGACTGATTGAGGCACCGCACGCTTCGGAAAATGGAGTTATGGCCGTTTTTACCCTTAATTCCCCTATATTTTTGAACTATTTAAGGAAAAAGCATGTTCGGCCTTCCAAATTTTCAACCAAATGGAACGTAAAAAGTGCGTTTTTTTCCGAGGAATTCAATGAAGGCTGTTTAAGTCACAGCAAACTTCGGAAAATGGAGAAATTACCGTTTTAACCTCAATTCCCCTACATTTTCCAAATTGTAGTTAAGAAAACTAATGTTTGGACTTGAATATTTTGAACCAAATGGGGCTTATCTTGTGTGATTTTTTTCCGAAGAATCCAATGGAGGCTGATTGAGCCACCGCACGCTTCGGAAAATGGAGTTATGGCTGTTTTTACCCTCAATTCCCCTACATTTTTCAATTATTTCAGAAAAAAGCATGTTCGGACTTGAAAATTTTAAACCAAATAAGACTTATTTTATGCATTTTTTTCTGAGAAATCCAACGAAGCCTGTTTGAGCCCCCTCACAGATTGGAAACTTGAGTTATGGCTGTTTTACCCTAAATTTCCCAACATTTTTAAATAGTTCAGAAAAAGTAAGCTCAGACTTTGAAACTTTGAACAAAAATAGACCTATCTTGTGTGACTTTTGTCAAGGAATTCCATTTTTCTAATAGTCAGAAAAAGCATGTTCGAACTCGACAATTTGAACCAATTAGACTTATCTTAGGGGATTTTTTCCAAGGAAATCAATGAAGGCTGTTTGAGACACCGCACGCTTCGGAAAATGGAGTTATGTCTGTTTTACCCTAAATAACCCTACATTTTTCAATTATTTCAGAAAAAAAGCATGTTCGGACATGAAAATTTTGAATCAAATAGAACATATCTTGTGTATTTTTTTTGGAGAAATCCAATGAAGGCTGTTCGCCCTATCGTACGCATTGGAAACAGGAGGTATGGCTGTTTTACCCTCAATTCCCTTCAAAGCCGTGCGAACAGGGGGGGGGGGGGTTTAGGGGGTTAACCCCCCACATGGAGATTTTTTGAAATCAAAGTTTCAGTCCAAAAAAATGAATTTACCGGGAAATCACTTGATCCCAAAAGGTGTTTAAAAATAAATGTTAACAAACATGTCAGAAAATTGGCTCGCCTCAGGCGGAATTTAGTCTTAAATCACTCTCAAGGCATGAGACAATTCATTCTAAGACTGTATATGACGTTCTCTAATCGAATCAATTGTAGATTTCGATTTGCAATTCAGTTATCCTATTGTATTGAATCTCAAATCTTGACACACAGAAACATTAACTCGTGTTTGGAACGGATTTTTACTAAGAAGTGTAACTAAAATTTGAAACCAATCATTTGAACTTAAAAATTCATTCAAAGAATACAAATTCTCAGTATCACACATTGGTAACCATGTGACTGGTGTTGAACACTCACGATAGTCAACAGATTTAGTAAAATAAAACCGAAAACCTAGTATCGATGACTTTATAACACATCACTTTGATTCTTTAAAAAAGGGTAAAAGTCATCTCAAATTTTATGCTCGTATGAAATGTTTTTTCTCAAAAAAACCAATTTCAGCCTCAATTGTATTTCGTGTTTCTCATTCTTCTGAATCCATAACTCCACATTCAAAATAGTTTTGATAAATTGCTCAAGACCTCAAATTTCACATTATTCCTAGGTGCAAAGAATTTAAAAGCTTGATTTGCTTAATTTGGGTGCCTTGAATACAAATATGCAATTAGGTTTTTGTTCAAACAGCTTTGGTTTTTGAAATCACTTTTAAAAATAATTAAAAATCATTTCAATTTTGACAAAACTTCAAATCATTAAAAAAATAAAAGCTTCAAATCAATTATTTAGTTTCTCCAAGATCGCAAATAATTTTCGTTCCGGCGCAAAAAGTTTTAGCAGTCTTCTACTCGTTCACTTTACTCCATTTATACTATTTATTATATACTATACTACATTTATCTTATAACCTGGCAAAATCTGGAAATTTTATTTCAAAATTGTCGTCCAAAATCCGGGCAATATCCGAGCAATATCCGAGCAAACTTTGTCAAAACCTACTTTTCAAAAATCAAGAAAAAAAACTTTTTATTTTTTTTAATACTTTTTAATTTTAATCACCAGATTTTTAGTAGTATTTGAGGTTTTCAAAAAACCTTTCAAGAGTTTATTTATGTAACTTGCTCAATTTTTTCATAATTTAACATAAATTTAATTATTTTAGTGACCAAACTCATTTTTTTTTAAATAATTTGAATAAGTTTCTCATTGTTTATTTAATTCTGAATTTTTGTATTCTGAAGAATAGAAAAACATACTTCTACCTTTTGTTTTTAGGACCAAATATTTCAATTGACGGCTACAAAATATTTCGAAATTCATTATTTTAATTTTCATCAGTTTCTTATTGATCACTCAAGAAATCAGACAGTTCCAAACCTTTATTTTGACAGAAGAAGTTGTCATTGATGAATTGAACATGTTGTTTTATAGATATATGAAGTTATTATCGAGTAGGTATATGTTTTGAATGAATTCTCTGAAGTTCAAAATAGATTTTTTTTCCTTAATCATGATTTTACAATTCAAATCGTAAATAAATATTTCTTTTTAATTTCTTCCTAATATTTCTTAAAGTTCAAAAAAATACAGGGACATTTTTAAATCAAGCCTTGAATTGAAAATGAAGAAAACGGAATGTTGAATATGACGAATTATTATCGTTTTGCTGAATAATTTTAAATCATGATCGATTTTTTACCTGGTCTGAAATTTATCTTTAAATTCGGATTTAAATTCTATTTAAATCTGGGTGATTATTTTTTAATTGTATTTCTATGATTCTTATGTTCGAAGCATTAAATTCTTGTTTTAACTCAATCTTTTAAATTGCATTCGTTTTCTGTTTTTTCGGAAAAATTCAAGTTAAATTTGTAAACTTGACTTTGTAGTATTTATTTTTAAGCAAATGTCTAGTTCAGGATAAGAAGCATAATTTCAAATAAATTATTGATGACTTGCCTGAAAGAGGTATGATTCTAAACTTTGAAAATCTGTATTCTGAATTTTGAATTCAGCCTCCATTCGTTTTCTCAGAAACAATTACACAAGATAGGTCTATTTTTGTTCAAAGTTTTCAAGTCTTAGTAGGTTTTTTTTCTGGATTGTCAACAAAATATAGGGGAATTAGGGGTTAAAAAGGCAATATAACTCCGTTCGTAAGCTTGTGTGGCGTCTGAAACGATGTCCAATCGTTGTTCTAGAAATTTTCACTAAAGGAGAGTTATAGATTTATATTGTGTAGGAGGGAAGACATTGAATTTCTTCGCGGTTTATACACTTTTTTCCCGATTGTGCATTGGGTAAAAATCAACAAAATTCTGCACACCTTCTCATTTATGTGTAGGTATTGTTTACATGCTGTCAAACTCGTAGTAGTGTTTTTCACTACTTTCTCTCTAAACACCTCTGATCGTGGATATGTCCCGGGGAAGTAGGCGTTGGTACGATAGAAACGCACGCGTTTTTTCGTCGTTCGGGAAAATTTTGTTTATTTTCAATTTAAAAAGTGAAATTTGTAGTAAACTTTGAGAAAGTAAACTGATACCGGATGGTCCGCGAGTTTGTGCTACCAGATATAGTCCAATCTAGAATTGGAGGGCGTTTAACTGTGTTTTTTCTAAGCCCATTTGCGAGAGCGTTTAAAACGAATAAAAGCTCTGTCGTATTTCCGGAGGATTCTTTTGCTGGAAAAATTATGTGTATTGGCCTGTGTTGTGTGTACCGGAAATTCTGAATCCCTAGCTCAAAATAGTTTCTGGTTTGAAACGTTGAAGTTTCTAATCGTGTTAAGAAAAAGTGATCGTGATCTTCCTGCAGAGCAGTCGATTATTTTTTTGCTTCGCGTTTGCTGGTTGTTTTGTAAAAAATAGGTATTATGATTTTCCAAGACTCTGCTCCTGTGGAAAAATATAACAATTATCAAAACAAAAACTTAAGTTTTCGCTGTTTTTTTAGTTTTAAAAATTATCTTAACTAAACGATTATACTTAAAGTTCAATCTTGTGATGGTTTTGTTTCGTTTTTTCGTTTTTGAAACAACTGAACCCACCAAATTGCCCTCAGTTTGTTTCAAAAGAGAAGTTTTGGGACAAAAAGTAGCGGGAAATTGAAGGAGGAGAATGCAGCCACCTGAAATACAGATTTGATGAAGTATAAGTGGGATAAACAGATCAATAATATGACTGGGAAAAGTGTGTATGCGAGATACAAAAAATATAGTCAAAATATTTCTTACAAAAAAAGATAAATATTTTTCTCAAATGTTTTAGGAATTATCCGTTATGCTTTTTTAAAGTGTACCTACCCTTTGGGCAACACTCGTGCTAAGCTAGAATATAAACAGATGAAGTATGTCAAATTTGATCATCATCATTGGACAGACAGAATAATCTTCTCATTTCAAGTCCATTCATTGGCTTTCTTTAAACTTTCTCAGCTAAAGCGTTGAAGTGGGGTCTGAAAATTGATCCCCAGAGTGTCCAACAGGGTTGTCAGTCAAGGAGTGACGATATTTTGCGGAAAAGTTCTGCTTTGGAATTAGCTTAGAAATCAGATATGGGAGCCGAGAAACCAGCATAGGTTGGCTTCGAGACCGAAAATTGGCTGCTGACTCACCAACTGATTAAATCTATAATTAAATCCGTAATATGCTGGTGGAATCGACTTTTGAGCAAGTCACACCCGTTTGCCGGCTGCCAGGAAAGTTTTTCGCCCATGGTGCAACAATAACGCATAAAATGTTGATCCTTTTTCATGGCCCCAGTAAAATTTACGAGAGACGAAACGACCTTCTAGAAAAGGAGCAACATATGTGAGCATAATGTTTCTCGGAGCAGCTTAGGTTCGGTACCTTTCGCTAGGAACATAAAAACTTTCTGAACAAGCTTTAAGCCGATTTTCGCAAATTTACCGGACCTGATTTGTGAATCTATGGAGCCCCACTTTCTCTCTAGGGCTGTTCCTAAACATCCCTAGGCGGGAAATCTTCTTGGAAGGAGGAAACATGCATCGCAGCTAGAAATCAAAGGCGAAGGATTTGTGCCGGAGCTTTCTTCTTTTCCAAACGAAGGCGGGATTGTCGAAAAAGTTATTTTTTCTTTGCCTGTTGTCCGGATTTGTAGACTGGAAGCCTTTGTGAACGAATCTTTCAAAAATCTGCCATCATCTATCTCTCTGGAGGATTAGCGAAGGCTTGATGTTTTCGTGTTTCAAGAAGTGATTTTCCTTTTTTTTTGGCAAGCGTTTGGCTTTAAGTCTTTCAAAGTGCTATTTCGGGATAATTGAAATGTGCGAGGTAGATTTTATTGTCCTTTACAAATCAGATCCGAAAGTAAGAGAGAAAAAGAAAAATCGGACATTATCAAGTAAATATGACAGTTAAGTTATATCATTCGGATCAATTAGTCAATTATTGATTAATTGGTTGATTTCTTTTCTTATCGGAATTGTTGCCTGACAATCTTTAATATCATGTAGATAGTATAAATTCGGGCGCCTTGTTAAAGTTCCCAGAAATACAAAATTCTAAAACTGCAGTTGACGAGAACGTTATTCAGTATGCTGTTTCGGTTTTGCAAACTGGAATTCAATCAACTGAACTGGATGTTTCAGTCTATTTTTAGAATTCAACGACAGAAGGCTCACACTGATGATGAAGATTTTCAAAAGCAAAACCGATGATGGTTTTGATTATGTTTGCAACAATGTAGTTTGCCAAAAAATATGAAACGTTCTTCTCAAAATTAATCAACTTCAAACGAGACCAACATCCCAACAGTCAGTGAAAATGCAAATCCCACGCGCCAAATAGTTTTATGTATGTATTTGCAATGCAGGACAGTTGGCATCCATCGAGTATGGCATTATTTGCATCAAACTGAATTGGCTGACAGCTGTGAGCTGTATCCGTTTTTCACCGTTTCATAGAATTGTCGCCTTTATTTTCGATAGAATTCACACAACTGGAAACACCGAGTGAGAATTGTGACGTCTATGAATCCTCAAAACTATTTTACATTGACTAGCTGACAACTAGCTCGTTTGAAATTTGAATCAATAGAATTTTGCAAATGGTAAAACTTTCGAATAACGGTTTTATGTTTCGAATAACGAATATTTTGTTGGTCAAACACAGAGACGGTACGTTGAAAATCCATTGAGCAAACAAGTCCCGTGTTCTCTAGCCCTGCTAAATAAAACACGCTTGCTCGAAGGTCCGGAACCGGATACAGGACAAAAATGACATCTGTCTGGCGATAAGGCGGCGTCGTCCGTCGTAATGAAATGGGTCAAAACTCGGGAGTGTGGAGCCTACCGGCAGTTTTGAAAGAAATTATCAGTAGCAAAACTAGTTTCTGTTCCAGATAATTGGGTGTGTGATACAGTTGGTTTTTGGAATTTCGCTTCCATTGGAGCTAAAATGGAGAGCTCTTTTCCGAAGAAAAACTGTTCTTTGTCCTCCTCTGTTTATCGATGAAAAGTCAGTTACGGAAAACGAGAGAATAGAACATCAACCAAACTATTTGAAATCACCGTTGATTTTTTTTTATATAATTCAAATTCCCATCCAAAACGCGCAAAAAATTATTTCCGCCAGACAGAAAATTTTGAAACCAAACTCAAGGAATTCTTGAAATCGCTTTTCGAGCCGCCACCATCGTCTCGTCACATGATGGTTGCATACCTTGTAGGCGCTTTCCACGATGTCTTGTTATGGCTGGTGGGCGGTGGTGGCGGCGGCGGCGGCTAAAAAGATTAAAGTCTGTCTGCGACGAAGACGTCCACCAACGCCACCAACAAGGTAGGCGAAAACGCTTGGCGGAAAGAAAAACGATAAAACTTGAAACTGCTGATGAAAATTCGACGGCGTGAAAGTTGGACCAGTCATTTTATGTTTGGAATCGATTAGGTATTAAAATGTTTACAAGCTACTGGAAAAGCAGCGGGAAAACCACCAATGCTGTTTAAGGCAGGTTCTTTATTAATGATCATTTTCTTGTTCTCTGTAGGGACACTTTAATATCACTTGTTACCGCGTCGTTACAAAGTCCTTATATGATTTGTCCATTTTGTGTTATTTGTGTCTAACTGTTGTTTTTCTTATTGTTAATGTCGAAACCGACCGAAATTCCACGCGTCTGTCTTCAATTTCACCTCCATATCAACGCGCCGTACCCTCAACCGATCCTTCCTTCGCGAAATTAGTTTGTTAACTGATCCTACTTTTCTACTCAACTCTCAGCGCACTCTCTCTCTTTTATTCAAACTCTACACACTTTATTCTCTCTCTATACAAAATACCGCCATTGTCGAAACCGACCGAAATTCCACGCGTCTGTCTTCAATTTCACCTCCATATCAACGCGCCGTACCCTCAACCGATCCTTCCTTCGCGAAATTAGTTTGTTAACTGATCCTACTTTTCTACTCAACTCTCAGCGCACTCTCTCTCTTTTATTCAAACTCTACACACTTTATTCTCTCTCTATACAAAATACCTTGCTCTATTACCTGGACGAGTAATAAGTACTCTTCGCTTCGCCTATTGATAGTGATGCCAATTATACATTTATTCTTATCTTTACTCATTTCCTACAGTTAATTTAGTTAGGACTAGGGAAATTTTAAATTAATGCTTAGAAGATGTAGGTGGAGGTGAGTATACAGTGTGTAGCCCCTTTTCTTTCAATATGATCTCATAGAACCTAGTTTTAAATATTATGAAAAATTTCTTAATTGGAGTATTAATTTTAACTTTTTTAACTTGTTTTCTATTGTTTTTTTTTTTGATATTCTTTGATACAACTTCAATCTGCGAATCTATAATTTTCCGTGTGAGAGAATATAGATTAAAGCTAATTTTCGTATATTGTATACAAGAAAAAATTTATGACCTCATTAAAAATTCTCTTGTTATGAATGTCATTTTACAATTGAAAATGATTCACCTGTTGTTGAACAGGAGAAATTTTTAAGAAACTTTTCAATTATTTATTTTTTATGAGCTTCTTCATATCAATGAATGTTAATCGAAACGAAACTTAAATGATTTTCATTTCGCAACTAAACGTTCGAGAAACTAATATTTGAGATTTTATTTTGATTATAATTGTAATAAACTTAAAACTGATTTTAAAACACTTATTTATCCAGAATGGTGATTCGAAAATATCATGTTGTTTTTAATCAATCTTGAATTCATTTCTCATTGTGATTGTAGTTCAAGAATTTCATTTCTAAATCTAAATCTAAATTATATTCTATTCTATCTTTATTTTAGAACTTCATAAAATCTGAATAGCATGAATTAAAATTTGAATCATTTGTTTGGAATAGTAAAAATTTTCCAACACAGAGGGTAAATAAAATTAATAAAATGAAAAATTATGTTCACATTTTTTTTTATTTCCTTTTTTTTCGATGTTTCAGAAATAATTAAAAAAAATGACTTGGAAGTGTTAAAAAATTCGCGCATTTTTTTTTTAATAGAAAAATTGTTAAAATGTTACAAAACATTGAAAATATAGATTTTGATAAAATGATCAACTTTCTCGATAACTGCAAATAATATGTGTGAATAATTTTGACTTCTCAGAAAAAGTGCCATAAGTTTTCTCTTTGATTTTTTTTTTTTACATTTCCACGGAAACTCAGGAATGCGATCAAAATTTAAAGAAATTTTAAACCAAAATGAATCTCAGATTTTATTGAAAATTAAACGTTAAAATAAATTAAAAACATTAATATTAAAACATTCAAAACGCCCTTTTGTGATGTTAAAAATGAAATAGTTATATCATTTTCAATTGAGTTTTCTTCAAACTGTAAAATTACTTTTTTTCCCCTCTAACTAAAGCATTGTATCTCTGAAATTCGAATATCTAGGCAAAATCTTGATCCTTCATAAAATTCAGGATAATAAATATATTTTCAATTGGTTTCTAGTTTTTATGTAGGTTTTTTTATTTCATTGAGCTGCAATTCAGTCAAAACTGTCAAGTTTTAAAATTATACGAGCCACAGAACCAAAACTAGAGGCGATTGACAAAATCTGACAGAATATTTCATGATGCCAAAATCTTTTTAAAAAAAACAGTGTTGCATTATAATTTAGTACTTGTAGTTATTTCGTTTTGAGTGTGTAGTCAATCCTACCGATAGAGTGTCAAAGAAGCCAAAGATGCGTGTTTAATTTTAAGGGTGTAAGCTGTCAAAAGAAAACCGCATGGAAAAAGTAAACAACAATCAGCGAATCGACACAACATCAGCAGAAGAAACAATTTGTCAAGTTTGACTCGCCATTGCTGCTTTCGGATAGAAACCCGCCATTCACTCGCTTCCCGGAGCCGCTGTTAACAAAGTAGGCAGGAATTTAGGTTTCTTGGATGCTTAAAAGTGAGAACTTCCGAATTACCTCGCTGATACGGAAACAATCAGACGTTTCTTTATCAACTCTTAGGCATCTGGAGACGAGCCTAGCGAAAATGCGGCCGGAGGACAGTGCTAAGCTCGAAGGAAATAATAGATAAAGAAGACGAAAGAAAGCAACTGTACAGTAGGGTGAGTGAATGAAATTTTAATTGTCATCGCAAAATTGTCATCATAACGTCGATTTTGTAGACCCACACCTGAGCATTCATCAGACCGACTGTGGAAGCCAGCAACCGGGACAAACAACGACCCACAGTGGGTGAGTAAAAAAGTTGTAGTATCTGGAATCGCTCTTTTGCGAGCCGATCAGCCGTCGCATGGCCAAGCCGGAACAGATCCAGCCGGAAGCAGACATCGGATGTTCCGGGCAATAAACATACGCCCGTTGAGCAGTGCAGCCAGGCAGGGCTGCCAGAATGCCAGATATTTCTGTGATACTACCGATAAACCGAGCTGTGTTGTTACTGTTGTTTGTGTTGGCTGTCAGATGTTTGTCTGTAAAGTAGGATACGGACCCGTGAGTAATTATGTCAAGCTAGCTTAGGTTTTTAATATGTCGTGTGAGTAAAAATGTAAAATTGCTACAAGATTTGAGTTTTGCGTGTTTGTGTTTTTGGGTAATAGTTAGCCGTGCAGCACACACTGACAATCAGTGGTGCTTAACTTGTTTCAACAGTCATTGAAACATATGCACTAAAATAGCTGTTCTCTTTCCTGTAATAAAACTTTTTTTGTCAAATCTGAATTTGGATTATAACTTTCAATCTAACTTATCATCGTGTGAATGATTTGGATTGATGATTGGTATGAATCTTAAAATTCAGCCAAGTTTGGAAACAAAATTAAAAATATGATTTTTTAAATTAGGTATATCAGATGGCGTTATGAAATTTGAATATAAAACGAATACACACATATAAAGTTATGACATTACTCATCTTGAGTTTCATAACTTATTTTCAAATAATGACTGGTGATGAATTCAAATCTTAAATCAGAATTCTATACATTTTTTTTCAAATTCATGTACTCGATTCTGAAATCAAAATTTTGTAACAATATTTTCATTTAGATTTTGGATTAATGATTTTTCTTCGATCTTGAAAATATTTAGCACTAAATAAAACCTAAAAGACAACTTTTGATAAAAATATACAACAATGGTTATTTTTATTATTTTATTTGATTTTTCAATATATTGAGTACCTAAATTAATGCGTATATAGATATGAATTTATTTCGACCAAAGAAGAAGTTTAACGCATCTTTAAAAATTCATGTTCTTTTTTATACTTATTATAACAAAATGTTCTCCTTCTTGTAAAAAATGGATAAGATCGATCTATTAGAGATCGATCCTCAAGCTTCGATTTTAAGATAAATCGATCCTACGACCGCTCATCTGAAGCAATCTTGGAGATCGATCTTTTCCTAAAGATCGAATCATTCTAATTAGGGCTCATTCCACTCAGCATTTCGGCAGTTCTTATTTTTTGGAATTTTCTAAATAAAAGATACATTCTTTTAAAAGTAATTTTTCAAACATAACCTTCAATCATAAATAGTGTGAAATTTTCACAAAATCTTTAATCTTCTTGTGTGATTTTAAAATTTAAATGCATCTTCTTAATTGAAATTATCTACCCAGTTTAATTGTCTTAATTATGCTTTCCGTTAAAATCGGGACTTTCTATTAAAAGTGAATTTTAATGATTGAGGTGAAATTTATTAAAAGGTAATCAGAAGAAAAAAAATATACCCTTTATTTCAAAGTTTTTGATTTCCCATGGAGTGGAAAATTTTAAAAATTCAAGGGTATACCAACTAGGAAAAGTTCTAAATTTTTATGAAGTTCGAACATTTTCGTATATTTTAAAAGGGTTTTTCCCGCCTGGGTGGCGATCACCCCGATCGACCTTACCTACCCCCCTTCTCCCCCACCCCCCCCCCCCCCCCCCTAGGATCGCGCCTGAATTCCTACCCGTTCGTCAACGCCATCATTTTGGCACAGTACACTTTTAAGCGCATTTTCGGCACAGAGATTTGCTTGCTGCAGAAGAAACATTCCAACTTAGGCCTGTAACAATTTCAATCAATTTCTTTAATCCAAAATTCCATGTTGTATTATTTTTCCAATCTTTGCACTGAAGTGGTGAAAATAGCCTGATCATTTGAAAAATTCACTACTTGCTTCTTAAAATAACCATCACAAAAAGGGTTGCCAACTGGTTTTGGTCATGCTAATTTTTTAAGACTCAGCTGCATACATCGTTATGCTTATGAAAATGGGTATTTTTCCAAAAAAATTCATGTAAAACTGTGGATATTTTAATGGACTGCTCAAAATCTGTCTAAACCTGAAAAATTCAGAATATTGGCAAAAATTCATGTCATACCTAGACACTAAATAGAACAATCTTCGAAGCGCACGCTGAAAAATCAATTTAAAAAGATGTCTCTATTCGTGAAAACCAGTAGTTTTGGCATAAACTATCAATTAACAGGAAGTCAATGTATTCAACTTATGCTTTTTTTAAATTCTTTTTAAAGTGAAATTGTGATTTTCAAGTTCCTAATTTCCACAATCCCAATAATCTAGCAATTCAATGGAAAAGTTTGTCCATAGCCGTCTTTACGCAAATCTACTGTACCGAAACAATGCCAAAGAAAACGAATTATTTATGCGCTCGCGAAACTCGTTATTGAAAAAGTTGCTCGAAAGTGCTTTTCCCGCCATTGCTAGCCTTCGTCGTCGTCGTCGTAATTAGTACAACTTGATAATGAGATTAACAGCGGCAATTGTAAACAGCAGCTAGCGTCTAGCTAGATCGGCATTGGACCGGCTTCGTTTATTCGGGGTTTGCGAATTTTAATTCGACTCTCGATGCAAGTTGACTTTTATTTTTAAAAAAAGCTGAGGGAATAAAAGTCGGTCTAACCGGAATCTGGTGGGTGGGTAATTTCAAGTGCTAAGAGTACACTCGTGAGATAGATCCTATTTTCGATGAACGGAACAAGAAAGAATGACACAGAAATTAAGTTTTTAACACCAAGCTCGCACCAAGGCTTCAAATGGTCGATGCGGAAATTAATTTCTGAAGATAATACATCCCAGCATTCCGGCGGTTTTTTGTGTGCCTTTAAACAGAGCGGACATTTTTCCTACTTATTTTATGACTTGGTAATGGGACATTTGCGCGCGTCTTTCGGTGCAACTTCCGGCTGGCGATCGACGTCCGTCGTCGCTTTGTAAATGGGAAAACTTTCGATTTTACGCCTTTTCAAGTTTACTGCTGCAGAAGTAAAGCTATGTTGCAAAGCTTTTATTTGTTTATTGTTGAAGCTTACCAAGAAGTCCTTCGATTCTGGTGAACGTTTCACTCTAGGACTTTCTTCGGGCTTCCGAGTAATGATGATGATTATCGAAACCAAATTCCCCAACGAGAAGCTCATTTATGGCAAACCAACTAGAGATGGATTGGCCTTCTACACTCAATCGGCCTAATGTCCTCAGGGCGGATGTATGCTAGCACCATAATTTCCGATAACAAACACACCGGATCCTACTTGGGGTAGGTAGAAGCTGATGGGACGCCGACACAGGAAACGATTTGTCTTTTCCTGCCAGATGCAGTTCTATCCTCTCTTGGTGGCGCACCCAAACTGCCTTTCCCAAACTTCCTCTACTCTATGAAGATGAATTGTGTTGCTTGGCTTCCAATATTGATGACGGAGGAGAGGGCACTTCAACCCATCCCGAAGTGTTAATCGACTTTGGCCGACCATAATGCTATGTAGTCGGAACGTAATCACTCTCTGGAGCCACTTCTGTGTGTTCAGAACAATAATCGATACGGACCGGTGCGGTAAAGGATTTATGATCGGATTCTTGGATTATCGATTCTATCAATCGGCTGCGAGAAAGTATACTTCAAAGAATTTCAACCTGAGTGTGCAGAAACAAAAAGAACTCATATCCGACTACTGGTTTAGGCGTCATTTATTATTTGCGTAGCGTGTAGTCGATAATTGCGATTCGTCACATTCTCTCGACCGATAGGCCTTCCAAGAAGGTTGTGCCTTATTTTTCAGGATTTGTCTGATTTTTTGAGGTCCATCCTGATAACCTGATAAGCCTCCGTTTTTCCTAAATTTTGGAAATTAGCCAGATTTTCTAATTTTCTCGGAATAATAAACTTTGAATAAACTGAATAATGAATATATTAACCTTAATCGGTCCTAGAGTGTCAATATGACTTTATTGGAATATTGCAGTCTTGTAACTTTTTTAAGACGCACTCAGTCGGTACGGGAAGTCTCGATCGCACATTCAAATATTGTTCATGCTTAACTCATCAACAATAATTGCAGCACTACCAAGGGGTCCCACTCATCTCACTCCTTTCCAACTGTTCGAAACAAATAAAGAATCCTGAAAAGGTACCTAAGTAACCTACTCCTGATTCCAAATTTGCCGAGATACTCCGGCTGGCTTGAATCCACAATCCATTGTATATCAGTCTTTTGATCGTTTAATGTCCTGTCCATTCCCCCCACTTAACCTCATAATAGAGTTAAGCTATTTTGAATTTGTAATGAATGAAAAAGATCGATTTTATATACAAGAAAAGAATAATGGAACGAACTCACCAATCTGTAGATATTAAGCTGAATTCACGATGGACATCGTGCTATTAAAGCGGTGCATATTTAGTGATTCAGCGGCCCTGCATTATCTGGCTTCTTTACAATGTAGAACGATGGGACTTTGAAACGTGAAGGAATCATAAAAAATGATTCCTGATTTTGTGAATATCTTTAGTCTGGTACGATAAAAAAAAAATCTTCGTTTTCTTGTAAATTCCACATCCATTAATTTTTTAAACTACTTTAGAAAAACCGAAAAACAACGCAAGCAACAAAATGACAGAAAAACGCGTCCGCCCTCGACCAAGGCCTACTCAGAACTCCCTGAAAATCAAGAATTTTAAACTGGATACATAGTCCAAAATATAAAAACACAAGTACAATTTCAATTTTGATTATAAGGTACCAAAACTCTGAAATGAGTTGAATCTTATTTTTTAGTATTTAGAAATAAATTCCTATCAATAATTTAGAAAATTTTCACACTTTCGTAGGTGATGGAAAGAATTAGAGAAACATGAGGTATCAAAGAACGAAAGAACATAAGCCGTGAAGCCGCTTAGCGGAGATTGCAGGTTCAAGTCCTGCCGGTGAGCCGTTGTATCTTTTTCGAAAATTTCATGATATTTACGGTTTATGTTCTTTCATTCATTGATACCTCATGTTACTCTAATTCTTTCCATCACCTTCGAAAATGTGATTATTTTCAGGTACAAAGATTTCATAACATCAGTATTGATTACAGAAAATTTTGAAAAACTGTAGCTGAATTCTGAACCAATGGATTGATTTTCGAGGTTTTGACATCAGTGTAGGGATGAGATGAGAATCTTAAATATTTTATTTATTTTCTGTATATTCTTTATCTCATCCCTACATTCCTTCTCACCTCTATTCTTTATTAAAACTTTTCACACGTAAACTTTTGTTTTTTTTTTAAAGCAAAATGTTCTTTACCAAATATTTTCAAATTCTATTGCATATTCCACATCTTTATTCTTCATCCTACAAATTTTATTTAATTTCTGCTTATCCTTCATCTCATTTCTACATTCCTTCTCAATAGAATCTTTAATTTACCGACTTTTGTTATTCTAAAATATCCTTCATCTCTATTGGTCGGGATTCGACCAGGCCAATTCTACATTCCATTCTCTGCAAAAGCTTTTCAAATATTAATTTTTTTTTGCGTATTCTTCATTTCATCCGAAAATATTCTTCACAAAAGCCTTCCCAATTTGTGCTTTCCCTGTCGCTCTGCTTTTATTTACCAGAGCCGGAACAATCCGTAGAAAAAAACATTCTTAGCAACAGCTTTCTCAAACTGTACTTTCCTTGTTACTCTGTCTCTGTTTACCAGAGCCGGAATAATTCGATAGTATTCTTAGAAACAGCCTACCGAACCAGAAGGCTTATTCAAAACAAGTAAATCAGCAGCAGCAGCCTTAAATATCTGCTCTTCTAACGGCAATTCCGTCTTATTTCCACCGGAAGGCCAAATCAAAACAATCAGCAGCAGCCTAAAATATCTGCACTTTTAACGGCAATTCCGTCTTATTTCCACCGGAAGGCCAAATCAAAACAATCAGCAGCAGAAGCCTTAAATATCTGCGCTTCTAACGGCAATTCCGTCTTATTTCCACCGGAAGGCCAAATCAAAACAATCAGCAGCAGAAGCCTTAAATATCTGCGCTTCTAACGGCAATTCCGTCTTATTTCCACCGGAAGGCTAAATCAAAACAATCAGCAGCAGGTGGTGCAGAAGGAATGTAGGGATGAGATAAAGAATATACAGAAAATAAATCAAATTTAATTAGGAATAAAATAAAATAATAGTTGTATTCGGCAACACTGAAGATAAATAAAATAAAATAAATTTCTATGACAACATTTGCTATTTTGGCAACACTTGACAAACAAACAAAACAAAGTCAGTCATTAATCTATTCTTGCGAGCGACAGACGTGTTTAAGTGAATCTCTGAATTGAGATTCGTAAAATCACGACAATCAGTACTGAGTAAATATTGTTACTATCGAATAACCTTACTCCATAATCAAAATTTGATTGAGAATATCAAATTTGAGTGTAGAGAAGAATACCTCGCTTGCTTTGTTTAAAAACCCAGCATTTATGTCGTGTAAGAAAAGGATAATTTTTCTCAAATTTAGCTTCCACAAAATAATCAAGGCTGCACAGTCAAATGTTTGCTAAATTTAGAACTTTTTATGTTGTGGCACCGACCGCAATTCACATCCGTTTAATATATTTCTAGCAAGGTTGCCGAAAACAAAGTTCTGTGATTTTGCCAAATAAAAATCTCGAATTCTGTTATTTGACCATGGAGTTCTGTTACGCTATTTTTATGAAGTTCATTGGGAAATCATGTGATCATCAAAAAACGAGAAACTTTTTACAGTTTTTATAGAAAAATATCAATTTACATTACATTGTTTTAATATTTTCATGAATTAGAGCAAAAAATCAAAATTCGATAGAGACAGTTTATAATTTTGGAAATCTGTACAAAATTAATAAAATCTGTTAATTCTATGAGAATTAAAGGTGAAGTAGGCGTATGCCGAAAAAGACGTGTTTTTTTTCATCTGTCAAAATCCAGCTAACTCTCAGTAAAATTTCAATTGAATCGATTTGGAAGCACAGATAATTTTACAATAATTGGTTTCGCGATGGATGAATTGGACTCTCACGATATGCAGTTTTAAGGCTTGAATTCACGGCTCAGCACGATTTATGAGGATTTCTGCCATTCAATTGTTCTGTCCAAGAGTAAGTACTGAATCAGTTTATTTTAATACTACATAAGACAGATTTAACGAGGTGCATTTGTTTTCTAAAATATTGTAAAGGAAAGAAAATAATGTTTTCGGTGTTTGCGAACGTAACTGATTTTTTTTTAAATGATCTCGCGTATCAAAAATGTTCTCTTCGTGAAATACAATGATCAGTTGCAGAACATCTCCTTCAGATCAGTGTCCATGATCATAACTTAAGGTGGATGTGATTAGTCAATCAAGCACAGTAAAAAGCAAAAAATATGTAAATTTTGTGAAAATTTAAAAAATGCTGTGATCTGTGACACAGATTCTGTGACAAAATTTTGCTCAAAATTCTATGATAAACCCGATTTTTCTATGATTTCGGCAATCTTGATTTCCAGCCGATGGAAAAAAATGTCTTTCGATGATCAATCAACCAATTTGAGAGCAAATCCTTTGCAAACGCCTCACTCAAAGGGCCCTGGGAATCCTTTAATCAAATCCCCAAAGCATCACGACAACAGAAAAAGAGAAACGAGAACATCTTCCTAGTCGTTTTCAACCAAAACGCTATTCACGAAAAGACCAGCCAGAGGATTTCATCATTTGAATCTGGGATTACCAGTCTGAAAATGCTCTTTACTCGTCACCGGAAACCCTGCCTAACTCTAGGCGTTTGCAAATGCACCAAAAGTTTTGGTTTCTGAACGCTCTCTAGGGAAGGGTAGTTGGTCCGATTTCTAATTAAAAAACAAAATTCCAATTTTGTTATTTCTGTTTGAGTTTTCTCCCATTTTCTGATGAGAAAATTCGTCACTTTTACAAATTCACCAACCGAAGCCCAAAAGAACCGGAGCAAAAGCGTGGTGATTAGCGTCCATTTCGTTTGGCGAAAATGGCCCAGGAGCATTTCCGACCTCATCACGTCGCGGCGTTAAATCACTTTTATTAATTTTCGTCTGTGATTTGCCCCTTGACGGACGGACGGATGGCCGGTTGGATGCCGGTTTGGGCCGTTTCGTGAGCTCTCTCCAAGTCGAGAAAGTCCCGGATTGCCGGGACGATTTATGACGATTCTAGGATTGACGGAGCAGCCACTCTGGAGCTGCTATTCATTAATATTTAATTGGAACCATGTTGAACACATTTTGGTAGGGCTGTCTTTGACCGCCTGGCTCGGGCCTTGTTTATGAAGTTGGAATGTGAATCAGCAAACTGCAATGCACAGCACGAAGAACAGAGGACCAGCTCTCAGCTATCAACTGGAGAAAAGTTTTTTTTTTTTTTTGAAAATTTTAAATAAAATTACTACTCAAGACGGATAAATTTCAAGAACAAATTTATGTATTTTACCAACCTAAAAAATAATATCGTTTTCGTCCCAAATAGTGGCATCCTATTTTACTTATCGGGACTATGTTCTGTGTCAGTTCTCCTCACACAAATATTTGAACAGGCAAGAAAAATCAGTCTCAATAATTTCCATCCAGAATCCTTCGTTTCCGTATTGCAACATCTGAAATTTATATGCAACCATTTGAAGTTGAAGATCATCCCCCCAGGTAGTTCTAAGCAGCCACTGGAGCTACACCGGTATGAATTTCTCTTGGTAAAAGGAATATTTTGCCGCTTCCCTTCATTTTTTTTCTTGTCAAAGTTCCTTCCCGTTCGAGCTGAGCTACTGGAATGCTATTCCATTTTTTGCCCCAGCATCAGTCCAGGAAACCAAATCCAACATGAAAAGCCTTCAATCCGATTTGGAATAAACATGCCGAAAGGCTACGAAATGAAATGATAGAGAGAGCACAAAAAAGCTGTACAACCAATATATCTATGGGTACTTCCAAGTAAAGCTGAAAATGCTGCTTCAAATACTGCTGAAGCTCGGTTCGTTTTTCAATTCGGATATAATTCTGTTGAATCAATTGAAATCTCTAGACTATCGGTGAGCTTTATCAAAACAGAGCGCAACGGTACAGCTTATGAATAAATTCTAAAGATGCTCCTCACATCTGGATTGCACTCTTTCAATTGATTTTTCCTCTGTCTTGAAAATTTAAAATCGATTATCAGATTACGGGTCGTTAATTTGAAATTTTCTGTACAGTTCTGTGCCGGAACAATACAATAAAAACATTTTTAGTAACAGCCATTAAAATCTGTGCTTTGTTTACCAGAGCCGGACCAATCCGAAAATATTCTTAGCAACAGCCATTCCAATCTGTGCTGTTCCTGCCGCTCTGTCTTGGTATACCAGAACCGGAACATAAACAAACAATCCCAGCCGCAGCTTTGAAAACTTGCACTCCTTGAGCCAATCCGTCTTTTTACCGGTGGCCGATTCAGAAACAACCAATCGTAGCAGCAGTTTAAAAAATCTGCGCTCCTTGAGCCAATCTGTCTTTTAACCGGTGGCCGATTCAGAAACATATTTTTTCGTAGCTGCAGCCTTAAAAATCTGCCCTAGAGCCAATCCGTCTTTCACCGATGGCCAAATCATAAAAAAACAATTGTATTTTTTTATTTATTTATTTACATAGTATTCCGTCTTACGACATAACTTGACGAACATAATTCCTAAAATTCACTCGGTCCATGGCAACCGTTCTCCAATTTCTCGGGCACCCCACGTTCGCCAGATCACGCTCCACTTGGTCTAACCACCTCGCTCGTTGCGCCCCCGCTCGTCTTGTTCCAACCGGATTCGTAGCGAACACCTGTTTTGCAGGACAGTCGTCCGGCATTCTCGCAACATGTCCTGCCCAGCGTATCCGGCCAGCCTTAACCACCTTCTGGATACTGGGTTCGCCGTAGAGTCGCGCGAGCTCGTGGTTCATCCTTCGCCTCCACACTCCGTTCTCCTGTACGCCACCAAAGATGGTTCTTAACACTTAACAAAAAAACAATTGTAGCAGCAGCTTCAAAAATCTGCGCTTCTTGATCCAATTTGTTTTTTTTACCGGTGGCCGTTTTAGAAACAATTTTTTCGTAACTGCAGCCTGAAAAATCTGCGATTCCTCAGCAAATCCGTCTTTTCACCGGCCGAATGTTAACCTTCCTAGGCCGTTCGGGTCAATATGACCCGAAGCGAACTTTAAAATCGTCATAACTCTTTTGAAAAAAATCGGAAAAATATGAAATTTGGAACATATTACTAAAACCACGAGATACATAACCTGTAGAAAAAGCAACTTCCGGTGACCACCGGAAATGCCACAACTGGCAAGCCGAAAAAAAAGTTACACATAAGCCGTTCGGGTCAATATGACCCGAGAGTTTGCGCGCGTTCCCCTGATGATATATGTTAACCGATTTTCATGATTTTAAATTCATTAGTTAGGAAATTTATTCTAATTTCTGAATCTATAAAATTTCAGTTGATGTAACTTATCCGAACGTTTGGATTCTGTTCCGAATGGAAAAAACCCCCGAAAATAATGTCTTCTCAGAATTCCCATATTTTCTAATTGCTTTGATGTATTGGAATTATTTTATAAGTTTTGAAATTGTGAAAAATAAATCTTTATAAACATATAGAAAAATTGAAGGTCATATGGAATTTTTGGTCGCTAGCGTGGAATTTCTGAAAAAAAAGCTTCTTTTTTTGAACTTTTGCTTTGCAGTGTTGTATCTCATTCTTAACTGAACCGATTTCCAAAATTCAAATTTTAGTTTTATTTTGATAACATGATTATCATTTTCACTGAATACACATAGTATCTCAAATATTACTGTTATTCGTAATACGAGAATGAAAACAAGAAAAAATTCGTGAATTTCGAACCCATCTATTATGATACGCTCATTTCTCATTTTGTTATCGTGATTTCTTGAAATTTTTCATCAAACCTGCCCACTTTTTATATACCCAATGATAGATTTTAATCTCTACAATCGATTGATATGCTGTTTTTGTGGTTTTTCAAAAATTTGTAGCAACGTTTTCCGAATTTACTAAAAGAAATCGGAATTCGTCCAGATTTTCAAACGTTTTGTAGCAAGCAAGCACAACCCCCCGGGAGAGCCTCAATCGAACAAAATCCATGGCTCTCTCGGCCGTGCTCTCGAAATGTGCCTTCCTATAGCAGACTGAAGGAATCGCCCGTATGGCTACGTAGGGTGGTTTGTGCTGATACGTATGAATATTTTTACGTACCTATTTCATAGCTAAGTCATTGTCTTCATCATTTTGATTGTTTTTCAGCTTTTCAAAGTTACAGAGACCTAGTTCAGAAATGTTTTAAGATATTTTTAAGAATCCTCATTTTGCAAAATAATTTCGGTGGCATTTTCTTTGATTTTTATTTGTAACATAAAATTTACATACATACATAATACTTTTAAACAAGTGTGGATGATTTCGATGTTAATTTTTGAATTATTTCAAAACCATACGTATTAAAATAAGATTTGCTGTTTATATTTCAGATAACTAATCTGAACTTTAAATCTGAATGATGAATAAAAGTTTAGAATAAACAATTCAATATTCACGATTCATATTTCTTTGTTCACAATTTATTTTTCTGAATTCAAAACTCTTAGATCGGAATTATAAAATTGTTCACAATACTTAGCTTCCAATGGTGAATTTTGAATTAAAAGTCCACAATTTTCCATTCTTTTTAAACCCTTATTCGAAAAAGAACAAACTCACGATTGAAAATTCGTACTCAAAAATTGTTAGTTTCATATTTATGATAATAAATTTGAAACTGTCAAATTTGTATTCGAATTCTGATTTTTGTGGGTTATGAATTTAGAATTAAGAATAAGCAATTCTTTTGTCTTAGTTTTCAATCATTAATTTATTCATTATAAATTCCAATTCTGAACTCTTAGAAAAATGTTAATTTGAATTGCAAAATTCATATTTGGAAAATCAAAAATTTAAATAATGAAATTCGAAAAACTAGTTTAGATCTCACAATTCAAAGCACAGCATTATGAATCCATAAAATTATTTCTGAAGTTTGAACCATAAATTATTTATAATTTATTTGGAGGTTTTTTTCAAATTTTTTTTTTCTGAATCCTGATATTAAGTTAAAATTATGAATATTTTTGAAGAAAAAATGAGTAAAATAATATAAATCACACTTATGTAAATGAAGAATGTCTATTTCAAATTATATCACTGAAACAAAAGATGTTGATCAAAATATTATGCAATACGACAATTTTCTGGAACATAATGTCTTAACCTTTTAAAACACCACTTTTTTTTTTAAATTGATATGGCAATTACTAATTAATTCAAAGCTTCTTTTGATTCTTATAACGCCACGAAGAGTTCAAATTATGATTTAAACTACTTTTATGCATATTTTGTCTTATATTTCACATGTAAATTAAAACTCGATATTTATAGTATTATAAACTTGAAGATTAAAATCGTTGTAATATTGGTTTTGATTGTTTTTAATATAAGAATATCAACACGCTTCCGAAATAAATAAAATTAAGTGTCGTTTTGAAACCACACTATGTGTTTAAGATAAAATAAGTTCTGAACTAGGTCTCTGTAACTTTGAAAAGCTGAAAAACAATCAAAATGATGAAGACAATGACTTAGCTATGAAATAGGTACGTAAAAATATTCATACGTATCAGCACAAACCACCCTACGTAGCCATACGGGCGATTCCTTCAGTCTGCTATAGGAAGGCACATTTCGAGAGCACGGCCGAGAGAGCCATGGATTTTGTTCGATTGAGGCTCTCCCGGGGGGTTGTGCTTGCTTGCTACAAAACGTTTGAAAATCTGGACGAATTCCGATTTCTTTTAGTAAATTCGGAAAACGTTGCTACAAATTTTTGAAAAACCACATAAACAGCATATCAATCGATTGTAGAGATTAAAATCTATCATTGGGTATATAAAAAGTGGGCAGGTTTGATGAAAAGTTTCAAGAAATCACGATAACAAAATGAGAAATGAGCGCATCATAACAGATGGGTTCGAAATTCACGATTTTTTTTTGTTTTCATTCTCGTATTACGAATAACAGTAATATTTGAGATACTATGTGTATTTAGTGAAAATAATAATCATGTTATCAAAATTGAACTAAAATTGGAATTTTGAAAATCCGTTTATTTATGAATGAGATACAGCGCTGCTAAGAAAAAATGTGACCTCTTTTGAAAAGTGAGAATTTTTTTTTCGGTTTTTCCAAGATCGCGACCAAAACTCCCATGGGACCCATAAATTTTTATATATGTTTAAAAGGATTTATTTTTCACAATTTCAAAGCATATAATAAAAATTTAATACACTTACATATACTGAAGATATAAGAATTTTAAAATGATGTCTTTTTTCTGTTTAAAGCATTCTATAGGTCATCTGCTTAGTCAAATCTATTTAAGTTGTACATATTTAAAATCTTGATTAAATTACCTAAACAATGAATCTAAATTCATTAATATCGGTCAAGATATGTGACCAGTGGAACGAAATCAATTTACTAGTCAAAACAGGCGAAAAATAATTTGTTCAAAATTTTGCGAACGGCCTAGGAAGGTTAAACAAACAATCGTTGAAGCAGTTTGTGCTTATTCTACCAATCTTTTTTTTTGCGGATGGGAAGGGGCAAGGGGGACTTCAACAAGTTTTTTGGCATTAACCGAGCACTTATGATCAGGGTTGGTAAATTTCGCCCGTCACGCTTGACCCGACTAGTTTTTTTTTCATCAAACGACCGGCACCTTACTCAATTGACGGAGCCTCACTACTCGCATGACGGATAAAGCACGACACCAATCAACATTTCTCCGTCATGCGACTGGCGAAGCTCCTACACATCCTCGATCGGCTGCTGTCGACAGGTACAACTAATTGAACGACTTGCTGGCAGAGAGCAACAATAGCAATAAAAAACTGAAAACGGGCTTGCTGGCAGGAGCAACAATAATAATAAATGCGTTTCTTTTTCGTCTTTGGTCGTCTTCGGCTTGCTGGCAGGAGCAACAATAATAATAAATGCGTTTCTTTTTCGTCATCGGTCGTTGAAATGCGATTGCTTGACTAGGTCATTATTTTAGCTTCCAATGACTGGGGAATGAATGACTGGCAAACGAATTGACTGGTCGTTAAGGAACAGTCAAATGAGTTTGAAGGACCATTTTACCGTTGACCGTTGAATTTTGCCAACCCTGCTTATGATACTTACAAAAAAACAAAATTCAAACAATTTCTTTAAATTTCATTTCTTTTTGGAAGGTGTTGCAACGCACACCGGGTCAGCTAGTCTATACAGTGTCGGACAATAGAATAGGACCGCTCTACTGCAAAATATTCAAATCACCTTTAAACTGCCAATTCAAATATAATAATATGCGACACCTAGCGGCAAGCACTTATTGTAGTATGCCAACTTTGAATACTGCACGTTTGTTGCAATCAAAGCAACCCGTTTGTTCTACTCGACCAGAAAGCTGTCAGAAAGCTCATCGGTTCGGCTGTTTCCGGCATTTTCAGCGCTCTAGATTTGAAGAAAAGGTGTTGTTTTCGGTGTTGTTTGTCCATTTTCGTGTCCTGGTAAGTATTTCCCATAAAATTAATCATATAAATCATTAAAACAAACAAAAAATAAAGATTTCCTTCCTCCTACTCTGTTTTCAGCAAAAAAGCGATAAGTCGGGCACAGCCAATTTTCCTCCAATCATTTGAATTTTGACTGCTTTGGAAGTTCACAATCGAATAACTTTTTTTGCTGCCAAAAAGAAACTTCTAGGTTTCAGGTTGCTGTGAAAGTCAGCTACCAAAACCTTCAGACCGGTCCACATTACAGTCAAATGAAAGAAAAAAAAATCGATTGAAAATTAATGCTTTCATTTTCATGCCTTGTTGAAAATCATCAAATAGGTAGATAAATTTAAACTATTGGATCGTTCTTCACAGAACCAAGCTGTCAAAATGAAAATAAAAATTATTTAAGAGTTTTTTGTTGCTTGTAAAATCGGTTCCTCTAATTTGAATAAAAAATTAATGTAAATAAAAGGAATTTCAAGTTTTTTGGCTTAATTCCTTTTTGAAATAGTTTATAATTCTAAAAAAATAGATTTAAAAAAACACATAAAAACAATTTTCATTTTCGTTTGAAATTGAGATCTTGATTTTCATTTGAAAATCATCAGGTGCACTTTGAGAATCATTAACGTCATCATCATTTGAAACACCGTCGAATTTCAACTGAAAACATCGCAAACAAACTTACAGTAGTAAGCCTTTGCCTTTCATTTGACAAACTTTTGCGTTGTGAGTGTGAAAATTGGAGACACTGGGCACAGCACTGCACGGAAGTCCAGCGAGCGCTCATCCGGAATCTGTACAAGGCTGGCAAAAGCCAACGCGAGATTGCCGACTACTTAGGAAGGTCGAAAACTTTCGTTTTCAACGCGCTTCACAGCACCGGCAAACGGGAACTGACCGGCCGCCCCCGCAAAAGGACCCATTCAAAGCGTCCAAGCAGATCAGAGACGAGCTGAACTTATCTGTGAGTTCCCGGACGGTTCAGCGACGGTAGGCGGAGAAGCGACTAGGAGGATAAAGTCCCCGGAAGGTGCCGATGCTGACGCCGAAGCACTTGAAGGCGCGGCTGAAATATGCGAAGGACCACTTCGATTGGGTCGGTGCGGAAAAGGAGAAACTATGGAGAAATGTGCTGTGGTCGGATGAGACCAAAGTGAACCTCATCGGCTCGGACGGAAAGAGTTGGGTCCATCGCCCACTCGGCTGTGCGTATATGCCCCAGTATACAAATAAAACATTCAAACATGTCGGAGGTAGCATCATGGTGTGGGAGTGCTTTTCTTGGTACGGGGTGGGTGTACTGGATCGACCGGATTATGAACCAGCATCTCTACGCCCAGATACTTCGGGAAGTAATGCTGTCACACGCCGAGTGGGAGATGCCCCTAAAGTGGCAGTTCTAGCAGGACAACGACCCCAAACATACCGCTAAAACGGTTAAAAAGTGGTTCCAGGATAATAAGGTATACGTTATGGAGTGGCCAGCACAGTCCCCTGATCTCAATCCCATAGAGAACCTATGGGAAATAGTTAAACGTAAGGTGTACACCGAAAAATCAAAAAACAAAATCCAGGCGGTGTGGTACGCTATCCCGGTGAGAACATGCCAAAAGCTGGTGGAGTCGATGCCGAACCGGGTGCGAGAAGTGATGCGTAATAATGGTTATACCACCAAGTACTAATCCTGCAAATCGATCACGGTATGAATTTCCTTTTTTTTTTTAATTTTTTTTACCATGAATTCTAAAGCGGTCCTATTTTATGTCGTGTTATTTTAGTCAGTAAGTATGCTTAAAACGCATTTTTAAATAAAGGACAATGGTTTTAACTACGGATGATTTTAATTTCTTCGAAGAATGGAATTTACAATTTGTAAATGGTTTAATGCACTTAAATGGAAATTTTTTTTCTCAAAGTTTTGTCACTTTCTGTTTTGGATTGAGCTGTGGTCCTATTCTAATGTCCGACACTGTATATAAAGATCAGTGCGTCGAGGTTTCGAGGTGCATATTTTTTTGAAGAATCCTCTTATTTGTTCGACGATTTCAGTCGTAGTTCTTACGCGCATCTCATTTCCGGATCAACTCACGTCTCTTCATAAATCAATTAACAAGTAGGTACATCAGAATTTACGAATTTCGTAGGCACCTGAGAATACTAAGGTAGAAATTCTCGGATTGCAACATCAGTTCAGTAATAATGAATAAGAATTATCATTGAAAAAACTCACCAATTGTATAAGTAGGGTATGTTTTTTTCTTCTTGTAGCGGATCATTCAACAATGTCAACTGCTGGAGGTGGATGAAATCAACGAAGAATCGGGTCGGTGCAATGATTCATCACTATGATTAATCTACTCAATCAATGAAAAATGACAATTTCACAATAACAAACTACTTAAAATTCTAAAACTTAATTTTCACCGCGGTGCGATACCAACAAACCATCGCCTACTTCTCACAACTTTTATTTTATTTTTTTTTATACAAATACATTATTTATTCTCTGCATATCCTTCATCTCAACCCTACAATTGGGTTTGTAGCTTTGAAGATATTGCTTTCAGTTTCAAAGTTTCCATGATTTCCTTTGCCTTAAGTTGAAAAATCTCCTTTAAGTCCTGATTACTCCCGAAAATTTAAGATCTAAACATTTCACCCGAGTTTCCTGGAACCGCCATCAGCCACGATTTCCAGTGTTACACAGATTTGAGATTCGATAAATAACAAGTGGATTGTTGACTTTTCGTGGAACGAACCGTTCGATCTTGGGCAAACAATTAAACATTTCGCTTCTATCCACACAGTGCTGTTTCCGGAAGCTTAACTTTTGTTATCCTTCGATACCCACGTGTGATTTCCAGCGGAATGGAAATCGTGTGTCATTTTATCGAAAAAGTATCAAGCGCATTTGTGACAGTGTCGGAGCGCTGCAGAACAATACGATCTGAATGCATATTTTAAACATGAGTTTGAATTTATTGAGCCAAATCGAGCGAGGAGTGGAATCGGAAAATGCATCTTTGCAAGAAGCAGCGAAAGAACACCCATCAGAAATCGCACCCCACCCCGAAAGTTCCGGCGCCGCCGCCTGCGATTGGAAAACGACGGAAACGGAAATAACTTTTGCGTTTCATTGGCGCTTCGCTTTACTCGCAACTGTACATTGCGGGATACGAGATGGTGGACCAATCGAAGTCGAGGAAAAGGGAAAAAAACGAAACAGAACTATTCCATCGATGACGCCGGGGATTGACACTTGTTTTCCAGAAAAGCTACATATTTCCAAGATTACTTTTGCCACCGTTTGATGAAGATGGGTGTAAATTTATGCTAAGAGCAGCAAGAGGCTGCACCCCGGATGTGCCTCGTTGAAGCGGCCGGGAACCCCGGAAATCTATCAATCAGATTTGAAAGTGTGGTTTCCGGGAAAAATGGGTCAGGAAATTAGATGCCGGGCAGTGAGCAATCGTGAACTTTCTTGGTCACGGTTTGCAGTTGGAAATGTGATAAAGAGCGGAATCTGCCGACAGATTTTTTTTATCTAATTTTTGATCAAGGCTAGGAGAAAATACAACAACCACAGTATTTTCAACCAAGAGATTTTTTTAAATTGTGTTTATGTCTTATCAGAACCTCTGAGCAATTTGTTGACACTACACATAGTCAATTCGTCTGGTGCTGTTGTTTTATAACTTTATTTCTGTCCCTTGTCTTTTGGCGGCATGACATAAAAAAGATTGTCTTTTTTTCGCAAATTGACATTCGACGTCGGTTTACGACTTAAATTACTGTTAAAGTCTCTCTTGTAAAGGTCAGTAATCGCAGAGAAGAGCGCTGGTAAAGAAGAAGGCGCCAAGAGCTTTGTTGCTAAGTCATTATTGGTCATATATTCAGCTTGAAGGCCTTAATTCTATCCGAATTTGGACCAGAGATAAGCGTTCTCGAATTTCTTCAAACGTTTGAAGATTTCCCACACTCCCCTGTCTTAAATTAGATCATAATTTTAATCTTTGAGACAGACCGATAAGACGAGCAAATCATAATTACTAATTGGTTTATAGCTGCGATTTCAATCGCTTTTTCTGTTCCGACGATTAGACACATTCTTATCGATGCAAAAATTTGATCAGTAAAACCGCGAACTGCTGGTACGAATTTCTCTTCGAGATTAGATGGGTTGTTATCTAGACGGATAACCTTCTCTCGCCTCCAAATGAGCTATATAAGCCATTTGATGAATCCAGTTTCTTCAGTTGGAACCTTGATTGAAAAATGTGTTCCAAGTTAACGGTTGCCATTTTGGCTTTGGCTGTATTGGCGGTGGAAGTTCATACAGGAATATCCCCGCTCAGTAAAGATTCAACCGATTCGCTTCAGTTAGTGATTCTGTTGTTCCGTCATGGAGGTCGATCGCCTGCCATGGGCTATCCTGCTGATCCCTACGCAAACTACCCATGGATCGGAGGTTTAGGAGCTCTGCAACCGGTTAGTACCCGTCGAGTGTAAATTTGATCGAAATTTACTAGCTTGTTCCTTTTACTCATCAACAGAAAGGTACCGAGCAGACCTTTGAGTTGGGTCAAAACTTGCGCAAGCGCTACGGATCTCTGCTACCGTCGAATGGTTTCTACTCGACCCAAAATGTCTATGCAGTCAGTAGTAGCGTCGAGAGATGTATCATGTCTGCTCAATCCATATTGGCAGCCTTCTTGCGTCCCGAATCCGACACCCTGGACATCCCGATCCGTTGGCAGCCAACCCCTATCGTTACCATTCCGGCCAAGGACGACTACGTAAGACCAGCTTCGAGTTCGAATCTCTGTTATCTAAAATCAGAATTATTGTTTTTCGCCAGATTCTTCAACAATCTCGTTCCTGCAACAAATTCAACCAAGAGTACGGACGCTTCATGATGAGTCCCACTCCCGAGTTCCAACCCCTGAACAACGAGTTCATCTCTCAGTACGATTATCTGTCCAAGCACGCTGGCTACACAGTGAACTCGTGGATGACCGCTCTCGGAGTCTATGATGCGCTTATCGTGGAGAATCAAAACGGTTTGGCCCTGCCCGGATGGTCCAACAGTCTTTCCGGATATAGCCGTTCGCGGCTACGGCGGTTTTCTTAGAAGCTTCACCGCTACACCGCTGTTGAAGCAGTTGAAGGGTGGTGCCACCTTTACCGAGTTCCTCAAGATTATGAAGTCCAAACAGGCCAAAACACTGAGCCCAGATCGCTCGATTTTCTTCTACTCGGGTCACGATCTGACTCAGGTCAGCCTGCTGGATAGCATGGGAATGCTCGACCAAACTACGGATCTGCCCGAATACGCCTCCGCCGTAGCTTTCGAGCTGCACCAAAACCCGTACGTGGCAGGAGGTCTGGAGGTTCGCATGGTGTACTTCAAGAACTGGACCGTGAAGACTCCGCAACAGCTGTCGATTCCCGGATGTGCGGCCCCGTGTGCCTTGAACCAGCTGGAGGCCTCGATGCAAGCTATCATCTTGGACAACTACGATGCTTCCTGCGCTTGAACTAACCTCAGACATTTGATAAATAAAATGAAACCTAGAAACTGGAAATCACAGAATTTTACCTACTTGGATCGAAATCCGACAATTTTGAAAAACCAACAATATCTTAAATTTTTAATAATTTTGACAATTTTGACAAATTCGTCAAATTTGACAAATTTGACAAATTTGACAATTTTGACAAATTTGACAAATTTGACAAATTTGACAAATTTGACGAATTTAACAAATTTGACAAATTTGACAATTTGGAAAATATGGACAATTTTGACAATTTGGACAATTTTGACAATTTTGGCAATTTTGACAATTTTGACAATTTTAACCATCGTGACATTTTTTAACTATTTTGACAATTTTGACAATTTTGACAGTTTTGACAATTTTGACAATTTCGACAATTTTGACAATTTTGACAATTTTGACAATTTTGACAATTTTGACAATTTTGACAATTTTGACAATTTTGACAATTTTGACAATTTTGACAATTTTGACAATTTTGACAATTTTGACAATTTTGACAATTTTGACAATTTTGACAATTTTGACAATTTTGACAATTTTGACAATTTTGACAATTTTGACAATTTTGACAATTTTGACAATTTTGACAATTTTGACAATTTTGACAATTTTGACAATTTTGACAATTTTGACAATTTTGACAATTTTGACAATTTGGACAATTTTGACAATTTTGACAATTTTGACAATTTTGACAATTTTGACAATTTTGACAATTTTGACAATTTTGACAATTTTGACAATTTTGACAATTTTGACAATTTTGACAATTTTGACAATTTTGACAATTTTGACAATTTTGACAATTTTGACAATTTTGACAAATTTGACAATTTTGACAATTTTGACAATTTTGACAATTTTGACAATTTTGACAATTTTGACAATTTTGAAAATTTTGACAATTTTGACAATTTTGACAATTTTGACAATTTTGACAATTTTGACAATTTTGACAATTTTGACAATTTTGACAATTTTGACAATTTTGACAATTTTGACAATTTTGACAATTTTGACAATTTTGACAATTTTGACAATTTTGACAATTTTGACAATTTTGACAATTTTGACAATTTTGACAATTTTGACAATTTTGACAATTTTGACAATTTTGACAATTTTGACAATTTTGACAATTTTGACAATTTTGACAATTTTGACAATTTTGACAATTTTGACAATTTTGACAATTTTGACAATTTTGACAATTTTGACAATTTTGACAATTTTGACAATTTTGACAATTTTGACAATTTTGACAATTTTGACAATTTTGACAATTTTGACAATTTTGACAATTTTGACAATTTTGACAATTTTGACAATTTTGACAATTTTGACAATTTTGACAATTTTGACAATTTTGACAATTTTGACAATTTTGACAATTTGGACAATTTTGACAATTTTGACAATTTTGACAATTTTGACAATTTTGACAATTTTGACAATTTTGACAATTTTGACAATTTTGACAATTTTGACAATTTTGACAATTTTGACAATTTTGACAATTTTGACAATTTTGACAATTTTGACAATTTTGACAATTTTGACAATTTTGACAATTTTGACAATTTTGACAATTTTGACAATTTTGACAATTTTGACAATTTTGACAATTTTGACAATTTTGACAATTTTGACAATTTTGACAATTTTGACAATTTTGACAATTTTGACAATTTTGACAAATTTGACAATTTTGACAATTTTGACAATTTTGACAATTTTGACAATTTTGACAATTTTGACAATTTTGAAAATTTTGACAATTTTGACAATTTTGACAATTTTGACAATTTTGACAATTTTGACAATTTTGACAATTTTGACAATTTTGACAATTTTGACAATTTTGACAATTTTGACAATTTTGACAATTTTGACAATTTTGACAATTTTGACAATTTTGACAATTTTGACAATTTTGACAATTTTGACAATTTTGACAATTTTGACAATTTTGACAATTTTGACAATTTTTACAATTTTTACAATTTTGACAATTTTGACAATTTTGACAATTTTGACAATTTTGACAATTTTGACAATTTTGACAATTTTGACAATTTTGACAATTTTGACAATTTTGACAATTTTGACAATTTTGACAATTTTGACAATTTTGACAATTTTGACAATTTTGACAATTTTGACAATTTTGATAATTTTGACAATTTTGACAATTTTGACAATTTTGACAATTTTGACAATTTTGACAATTTTGACAATTTTGACAATTTTGACAATTTTGACAATTTTGACAATTTTGACAATTTTGACAATTTTGACAATTTTGACAATTTTGACAATTTTGACAATTTTGACAATTTTGACAATTTTGACAATTTTGACAATTTTGACAATTTTGACAATTTTGACAATTTTGACAATTTTTACAATTTTTACAATTTTGACAATTTTGACAATTTTGACAATTTTGACAATTTTGATAATTTTGACAATTTTGACAATTTTGACAATTTTGACAATTTTGACAATTTTGACAATTTTGACAATTTTGACAATTTTGACAATTTTGACAATTTTGACAATTTTGACAATTTTGACAATTTTGACAATTTTGACAATTTTGACAATTTTGACAATTTTGACAATTTTGACAATTTTGACAATTTTGACAATTTTGACAATTTTGACAATTTTGACAATTTTGACAATTTTGACAATTTTGACAATTTTGACAATTTTGACAATTTTGACAATTTTGACAATTTTGACAATTTTGACAATTTTGACAATTTTGACAATTTTGACAATTTTGACAATTTTGACAATTTTGACAATTTTGACAATTTTGACAATTTTGACAAATTTGACAAATTTGACGATTTTGACAATTTTGACAATTTTGGCAATTTTGACAATTCTGACAATTTTGACAATTTTGACAATTTTGACAATTTTGACAATTTTGACAATTTTGACAATTTTGACAATTTTGACAATTTTGACAATTTTGACAATTTTGACAATTTTGACATTTTTGACAATTTTGACAATTTTGACAATTTTGACAATTTTGACAATTTTGACAATTTTGACAATTTCGACAATTTTGACAATTTTGACAATTTTGACTATTTTGACAATTTTGACAATTTTGACAATGTTGACAATTTTGACAATGTTGACAATTTTGACAATTTTGACAATTTTGACCATATTGACAATTTTGACAATATTGACAATTTTGACAATTTTGACAACTTTGACAATTTTGACAATTTTGACAATTTTGACAATTTTGACAATTTTGACAATTTTGACAATTTTGACAATTTTGACAGTTTGACAATTTTGACAATTTTGACAATTTTGACAATTTTGACAATTTTGACAATTTTGACAATTTTGACAATTTTGACAATTTTGACAATTTTGACAATTTTGACAATTTTGACAATTTTGACAATTTTGACAATTTTGACAATTTTGACAATTTTGACAATTTTGACAATTTTGACAATTTTGACAATTTTGACAATTTTGACAATTTTGACAATTTTGACAATTTTGACAATTTTGACAATTTTGACAATTTTGACAATTTTGACAATTTTGACAATTTTGACAATTTTGACAATTTTGACAATTTTGACAATTTTGACAATTTTGACAATTTTAACAATTTTGACAATTTTAAAAATTTTGACAATTTTGACAATTTTGACAATTTTGACAATTTTGACAATTTTGACAATTTTGACAATTTTGACAATTTTGACAATTTTGACAATTTTGACAATTTTGACAATTTTGACAATTTTGACAATTTTGACAATTTTGACAATTTTGACAATTTTGACAATTTTGACAATTTTGACAATTTTGACAATTTTGACAATTTTGACAATTTTGACAATTTTGACAATTTTGACAATTTTGACAATTTTGACAATTTTGACAATTTTGACAATTTTGACAATTTTGACAATTTTGACAATTTTGACAATTTTGACAATTTTGACAATTTTGACAATTTTGACAATTTTGACAATTTTGACAATTTTGACAATTTTGACAATTTTGACAATTTTGACAATTTTGACAATTTTGACAATTTTGACAATTTTGACAATTTTGACAATTTTGACAATTTTGACAATTTTGACAATTTTGACAATTTTGACAATTTTGACAATTTTGACAATTTTGACAATTTTGACAATTTTGACAATTTTGACAATTTTGACAATTTTGACAATTTTGACAATTTTGACAATTTTGACAATTTTGACAATTTTGACAATTTTGACAATTTTGACAATTTTGACTATTTTGACAATTTTGACAATTTTGACAATGTTGACAATTTTGACAATGTTGACAATTTTGACAATTTTGACAATTTTGACCATTTTGACAATTTTGACAATTTTGACAATTTTGACAATTTTGACAATTTTGACAATTTTGACAATTTTGACAATTTTGACAATTTTGACAATTTTGACAATTTTGACAATTTTGACAATTTTGACAATTTTGACAATTTTGACAATTTTGACAATTTTGACAATTTTGACAATTTTGACAATTTTGACAATTTTGACAATTTTGACAATTTTGACAATTTTGACAATTTTGACAATTTTGACAATTTTGACAATTTTGACAATTTTGACAATTTTGACAATTTTGACAATTTTGACAATTTTGACAATTTTGACAATTTTGACAATTTTGACAATTTTGACAATTTTGACAATTTTGACAATTTTGACAATTTTGACAATTTTGACAATTTTGACAATTTTGACAATTTTGACAATTTTGACAATTTTGACAATTTTGACAATTTTGACAATTTTGACAATTTTGACAATTATGACAATTTTGACAATTTTTACAGAATCTGGAAAAAAATCACATATATAGATACCTTTTTTCCGAATGATAGCTTTTCTTCAATCCATCTGTACCAACATCGATAAACCGCTTCACCGGACCTTTTGCACTCGGCATGAAAATTTCGCCAACCGGTAAATCCATTTGGAAACCGATCCGGAAACATTTTTCCCTTTCTTCCGGGTTGGCGATCGGCCAGAAGCAGGAGCTGCAGAAAGTCGGATCCGCTCTAATTATGACCTTTTGCCGGTAATGGCCTTCCCAGTCGGTCATTCTTTGTGTGTACGTCCCAAGTGCGATGCTACAAAGTCTATTTGTTCCGAAGACAAACAATCGGATCGATCTTTTCTAACTCGCCTCTTCCGGCGGAATTGGTTTGCTGGTCCTGGGCAGCTTGGAACTTGTGATTTCTATTGAAGCGCTTCCGAGTCTTTCTTTTTTTATCTTATCGCTATCTGTCTCTCGGCATGGCAATGTCTCTTATTTCAATCTTTCCGGGTAAAGTAGTTGAATGGAGTGACCACTTTTGATTCCATCTTTGGCTACTGGTGTAAGTTTATGAAAGGTCGCATCTGGATGTAACGAAAATCATTTCATCTTCCCTGGAGATGATTTTTTTATTGATACGAAAAGATTTATATTTTTACAAAAAAAAACTTCGACCATTGTGGTTTCTCACTGTTCTTGTGCTAAACTTGTTAGGGAACAAAGATAGATATCTCGATTCCTTGATAGTTGCTATCAAGAGAATGAAGAAACACACAATCCAATCGGAATCACGTTCTTCCCGGGCCGGGCTAGAAATTGATCCGATCTGGGCAAGAGCAGTGCACAGTTTTCCAACAAATTGCCATTTCCACTTTGCTCGAACACGTAATTCCGTAGTAAATTTCTGAACATTGCCAGTTCTGCTAGTGACCTCTCTCTATCGAGTGCATCGATTTGAGTTAACTCCGGCCTGTTCCGGCCCAATGATGGCCGCTTTAGTGTGATTTCCGTTCTTTTTTCATGCCACCTTTTTTTTTGCTCCACGTACGTATAAAAAACCCATTCCTGGGCTATCATCTTCATTGACTGCAGGGTGATTATGTTGTCTTTTAGCTTTCCATTTGCTGCCCAACGGCACTGCGCTGCTGAAATGATATTGGATTGGAATCAAAATGGAACAGGTTTCCTGTGCACACTTATGAGTTTATGGTTCAATCGAAACTGACACCTACTGATTTCAAATTAGTTAATTTGGAATTGGGTCTCATTTCATTGCATGTCTGTTTCGACAATTATTGGAGTGAAATGTGGCTTCCAATAGCTATGTGAATTTAACCACATCGAACTCACTCGGAATAGAAATCAGAGCACTTGATCCTGCAATGGGATACGTGTGGGTAGAGCTAACGAAAATGATAAATGTACTATATTTCTTTGGAAATAGGTCTGGTTGTTGTCATATTTCGGTAAATAGAGCAACGAATTTGTTTTTAAAGGACGTAAACGTTCAGAAGAACCGAAATCAGGATAACCAGAATGGAGCGTGCAAATTGATTTCTGATCTAATTACCCTGATGCTCACTGTTTTAAAGAGTAACTATAGATTCTTCCAAAAGTTGGTATTTTACTCTCAACCTTCCGTATTTTAAAACCTCTTTATAAAGGGCGTTTTTCTTCAAATTTGCACAGACAAAATTCAATATCTAAACTCGAGTTTCCATCCGATTTTCACCAAATCTTCAGAAAATGTGGAAAAACAATAGGAGCTTGTTTTAGTGGAAAGTTTATTTCCGGCGACGGCTCACGGACACGTCAGTGCAGCCGTCGTGTGTTCGCGTGTAGTAAGAGAGATATAGGAAGAGCACAGACTCAAAAGGACCTATCGGCCGAGGGAGAGTTGCGCTCGGCTACACATCTCCCCTCCACACTGAAAAAGAAAACAGAAGCCTTCTTCCTACTTAAAAACCAATTGCTTTTCTTTCCACTTCTAAATATTTAAGCCAACAGATTAACTCCTAGGCTAAACTAAAATGACGGAATATATATTGTCACACCGACGCAAAAAGGGATCAATCATAAAAAAGTCTAAAACGCATAGTTTTTGCCGAAACTATGCGTTTAAGACCAATAGAGTCTTGAAGACAAACAACCAACATTACAAGGGCCATAAAATAAACTTTGAGATAAAAAAATAGTTTTTTTTAATATCCATTTTAGAGCACTGAAAAAAAATTTTTAGCTTGAACAAATTTTAGCTGTTTTGTCAAAGAAGTCATTATTGTATCGACAACCGTTTCAAAGTTACGACAATTTAAAAAAAAATCTTCAATTTTCAGTTTTTCAACCATAACTCTTTTTCAAGTGATTTTCGATATAAAATATGTTCTTGAGAACTTTAGGAACAGTAAAGTTGCACACTTTTGCTGAATACATTGTAGAGAAATTTTGAAGTTTGACCGAGATATCTTGAAAATACTTAACAAAAATTGTCATTTTCAACTGGTTATATATACCGAGTTCGGTCACATACATACATATTTTACAGTTTTGCAATCATCTTTCAAACAATCTGCAATTCAACGTGGCCAAAAGGTGTCTTCATGGTGTAAATATTAAAAAAAAAGTGAGCCAAAAATGAAGTTTTTATACTAATTTTAGTCTATTCGCTCTTAGCTTTTGCATTTCAGCGGTCTCCCGATCCACTCTCACTAATTTCATCTTTCCCGATCTGCCTCTGTTATTTCATTTTCCTAGCGGTCTCCCGATCCGCTCTTATCACCTTATCTTTCTAGCGGTCTCCCGATTCGCTATTAGGTACTCATTTCGGTCACTCGGTCATCTGGAGACCACTGGTAAGAAAGAAATAAGTAATAGCGGATCGGGAGACCGCTAGAAAGATAAGGTGATGAGAGCGGATCGGGAGACCGCTAGGAAAATGAAATAACAAGAGCAGATCGGGAAAGATGAAATTAGTGAGAGTGGATCGGGAGACCGCTGAAATGCAAAAGCTAAGAACGAATAGACTCAAATTAGTATAAAAACTTCATTTTTGGCTCACTTTTTTTATGTTTACACCATGAAGACACCTATTGGCCACGTTGAATTGCAGATTGTTTGAAAGATGATTGCAAAACTGTAAAACTGTAAACTCACGACCCTTTTCCGACGTCGTAATCAACTCTAGCTGCACCTAACAATCAGCCATTTCCCAACTTATCAAACGAACAGCTTATTTCTGATTGTTTACAAGTTTTTTAGCAATTTCTGGTCCGCTGAATAACAACAACATTAGGCATGTTCAGTAACCGCGGAGTTTCTAAATGAGTTTCTTCTACACAGCAAAAAATTTCTAAGAGTATACGCAATCTAAAATACGAGTGATCTACTTTTTGACCAGTGTAATTCAAAACTGATGTAATTTTACACTCTTTTTGATCTATTTTTGAATCGTTGGTATAAACTTAATTTTGTATGATGTATGTTTACACGCCCTGATCTAAAAAATATATCTCAATATAAAATTACATCGGAAACAATGTAAAACACGACAGATCCATTGTTTTCCTTTTTTTCGCGGCATAAATTGTTCTGTTTTTATCCGAGATGGTGGTTTATTGAGCCGAAAGAAAACAAATTCGCTTCCGCTGTTAATTTTGTATTAAAACCGAACCAAATTCTTTCAGAATTGTATTAAAATATGGTAGGTTATAGTTTTAGACGAAATGAAAAAAATGGACCTTCAAATTCTCTTTCGATTGCAGGAATTGCAGTTTTATAAATGGATCAAAGGCCGAACCAATGTTGAATGTTTCTGATGTTATGGGGATTCCGATTACTATGCTGTTCCGGAAGGATTCAAGAATGTCTGAAGCTGATCAGCAAAACATCGCCCTGCTGGGGATCATCGGACACAACCACAATTCCAGCTGCAAGTGATGGTGGATGTTTTTTGAGTTTGCAGTGTATCGGAAATATATGTTAAATAAAATGACACATGTGGCGTATTTATTCATAAACAACACCCAAAAACTGATTATTTAAAAAAGATTTGTAATATTAACGGTAATATGTTTTGAAATTTACATCATTGTGTATTTTTACACGACGGTTTATGTCATCCGTTTGCGTGCATTGTTTTCGATCTAAATTTACACGCCTCAAAAATTACATTGTTGAGAAAAATACACCGTGGTAGAATTTTATATCAAAATCGATGTTCCGTTTTCGTGCATCGTTTTCGATCTAAATTTACACGATTTTTTCTTGCTGTGTAGGGAACTCACGGGGTTTTTTTTGCCCCCACCGGGGTAGTCGGAATGATATCCATTATTTTCAGATATTCCGGCTGACTCTGTAATGGAAAAAAAAACTTTTTTCCAACACGGTCAGAAGTAAAGCTTATTGTTCTCACCCAAAAACTAATTTAAGCCATCAATTCTCAATAATTGTATTTTTTACGTAAACTTTCACAGCACTATTCGCGACGAAAGCAAAACGACGCCAAAACCAACTTTCCCAATTGTTATTTTGTGTACTTTTGCATTCACGGCAAAGCAGGGTGACACAAAAAGTTGCAAAAACCAAAATGCACTCAGAAATGTGAAAGTTATTATGTGTCCAAAATTCAAATCAGTTTATTAAAGTTATCAATTTTTTCAATTAAAATCTAGTTTTTACCGAACATAGAATACATGTTTATTAAACGTTTGCAGCCAATAACTCAATTTTGATTACATTGGTTCAAACGACCTAATCAAAACAAGCTATAGATATAATTTGATCAAAAAAAGATTTCTATTTTATTTCATTTGATTCTCTATCATTGAACAAATCCAATCTTCACAGTTCAAAATAAAAATCCACTGTGATTTTATGTCAAAACAAAAAACATCAACAAAGTATTGTAGGCCACGTGCTGAAGATGAAAAGTTGAAGTTGATTAGCCGAGAGTCGTACGTTAAAGAGTCCAACACCAAGAATGAAAGTTCAAAGGTCAAGAATTGAAAGTTAAGAGTCCAGCGTTGTAGATCACGTGATGAAGGTGAATAGTTGAGAGTTGAGAGGCGTAAGTTAAAGATTTCAGCGTCAAGAATGAAAGTTCGAGGGTCAAGAATTAGACGTTAAGAGTGAAGGTTAAAAAAGTTAAGAGTCAAGCGTTTTAGAAGACGCGTTGGAGGTAATAAGTTGAAGTTGAAAAGAGTCGTAAGTTAAAAAGTCAAGGCCGAAGGTTCTAAGGTCAAGAATTGGAAGTTAACAGTGAAAGTTATAAAAGTTAAGAGTCAACCGTTATAGACCAGGAGTTGAAGGTAAAAAATTGAGGTTGAAAAGTCGAGAGTCATTAGTTACAAACTCCAACGTCAAGAATGAAAGTTCAAGAGTCAAGCGTTGTAGGCCACGAGTTGAAAAAGTAATGAGTTGAGGTTGAAAAGTCGAGAGTCGTAAGTTCAAGAGTCCCGAGTCAAGAATGAAAGTTCAAGGGTCAAGAATTGGAAGTTGAGAGTGAAAGTTTAAAAAGTTAAGAGTCAACCTTATAGACCAGGAAATGAAGGTAAAAAATTGAGGTTGAAAAGTCGAGAGTCGTTAGTTAAAAAGTCCAGCGTCAAGAATTAAAGTTCTAGGGTCGAGAATTGGAAGTTAAGAGTGAAGGTTAAAAAAAAGTTAAGAGTCAAGCGTTGTAGGCCACGAGTTGAAAAAGTAATGAGTTGAGGTTGAAAAGTCGAGGGTCGTAAGTTCAAGAGTCCAGAGTCAAGAACGAAAGTTAAGAATGAAGGTTTAAAAAAGTTAAGAGTCCAGCGTTATAGATCACGAATTGAAGATGAATAGTTAAGGTTGAAAAATCGAGAGCCGTAAGTTAAAGAGTAAAGCACTAAATTGTAGGTTCTAGGTCCAAGAATTGGAGGTTGAGAGTGAAGGTGTAAAAAGTTAAAAGTCAAGCGTTATAGATCACGAGTTGGAGGTTATAAGTTAAAGTTGAAAAGAGTCCTAAATTAACAAGTCAAGCACCAAGATTGAAGGTTCTAAGGTCAAGAATAGGAAGTTAACAGTGAAAGTTATAAACGTTAAGAGTCAACCGTTATAGACCAGGAGTTGAAGGTAAAAAGTTTAGGTTGAAAAGTTGAGAGTCGTTAGTTGAAGAGTCCAGATTTAAGAATGAAAGTTCAAGGGTCAAAAATTGAAAGTTAAGAGTGAAGGCCAAGAAAAAAGTTAAGAGCCAAGCATTATAGGCCACGAGTTGGAGATAACGAGTTGATGTTGAAACTCGAGAGTCGTAAGTTAAAGAGTCCAACACCAAGAATAAAGGTTCGAGGGAAAAGAATCAATGTTCGAGGGTTAAGAATTGGAAGTTAAGATTGAAGGGTGAAAAAAATAGTAGGGGGATTGATTAGAAAAGAGATAAATCTGAAGTCCATAGTTACGAATAATAAAATACCGTCAAGTGGTTTTGATTTCATAGTCTTTTTGTTGAGATGAGAACATCTGGACAACGAAAGAAAGGAACCTGAATATTACTCGACGATTTTCTACTAGAAAGGTCCAGTTAGTATAGAGAAGGGGCGAATGTGGTTGAATAGTCCAGGAGTTTATGTAATATGTGAATATAAATGAAAAATTTTATAGATATATTAAAAAATGTTTACCTAAATTAGTCAAAATAGATTAAACGAATATTATTATTATTATTATTTTTTATTTAAGACACTTTACCATTCACATGGCATTCATGTCTGTATTAAACGAATATGATCGTGTATTCTATTATAAGTTTAATAAGTTTAGCGTAAATGCCATGAAGATGAGTATGAGCAGAGATGCCAATGTGCCTGATTTTTCGAGGCTCAGCCTGTCAACATGATAAGCCAATGATTTTCCCTGATTTTTGAACATATGCCTGATTTTGCCTGATTTTTGCGAATGTGATGAAAAATGGGCAGTAAGGAACTGAATTAGATACCATTGCTGAAGTTGAAAAGTGAAAATATGGCTGAATCAAAGCAATCGAAAGATTCTCTTTGATTCTTATTTTAAAAAGGGAATCTTTCGATTGATTTGATTCAGTAGAATTATTCATCCAAGTAGGAGCACAACACATATAAGAGTGAAAATGTGGAGCGATGACAAGAATTCTACTTTGAAAACTGTGTATTCACCACAGTTGTCGAAAAGAAATTCTCCTTCTTTTTTCAAAGGTGTGAATATATAGGAGGTGTAACGATATGAGAAATTCCCGATTCAGCCATTTTGTTTTGGCTACTATGGAGTACGTGGAGTTTGTTTACCAACAAAGCCCTCAACTCGAACAAATTTTCCGATGTTTACAAACAAACTCACTGAACCTCACCGCGCTCTCCTCGCCTACTTACTGACAAAGTCAGAGAACCTTGTAATCTAATAACCTTGCTTTTTTCTACTTGAACTGCTTCTGCAGCATCGATGACATGCCAAGAGTTCTGGGTTGAGGGCCAGTAACTCAGACTATATGCTCAGGAAATTCTTCAATTTGTGAGATCGCTGGAATGAAAACAAGATTCGATTTTGTTTTTTTTTTTTGTTGTTGTTTTCGCCTTTTATCGGTCTTTTTATTCAACTCGTTTTCTTCTTTCTCTAAGTTGTTGTCATAGTTTACAGCCTTGAGTACAGATTGTTGCTAACAAAAATTTAAATTAAAAAAAATGGAAAACACGCACACCCACAAACCTTCACATCATCGGTGGAAACGTGCTTTTAGTGTCCGTTTGCGGGCTGCTTGCGGTGTTTTCATTTTCTCGGATCTTTTTTACGCTTCCATTTTTGTTTTATTTGATTATTCGTCTTGGTTTTGCTTGTGTTTGGTTTTGGTTGTTCTGCGTTAAATCTCTACTACTCATATCAAATTGTTACACAGTTTAAAACTTATTAAAAAAACAGAAAAAATATAGACAATTATTATTTTAAATATCTTCCACTTCCAGGGTTTCGTTCCTTTTTTTGGTTGATTATTTTTTCACGATTTATAAATAGTTTACAAGAGTTTGTTTTAATGCTAATCTCTGTTTACAAGTTTCTCTGCGTGCTACCTTAAACATAGTACAAGTAAATCATTTTTTATTCATTTATGGTTTCTTTCAATAACCTCTACTGACTAAGGGTAAAGTTGTATGTTTCATAGACGTTTTTTTCTGGTTTCTTCAAGCTAGAATCCTGTGCTTCCGTTATTTTTTTTAAATTAAATTAAAAGTAATATGACTGATAAGTGTTACATTTTTATTTACGCTTTTTCATTTTCGCTAACAATATTTTTCTATTTTTTTGGTTCGGGTTACCATATTTTTATTTCTTTTGTTTTGCACACCTTCAAAGCATAGAGTTTCAAGCCTTTGAAACCGTTTGTGTTTCTTTTTACCATTTTACCGTTAACTTCTATACAAATTAAATTCTTGATGCGTTTTCACGTTGTCATCATTTCCTTAGCTATTTTAGCAATTTAGTTTGGATTCTAATGTCGCCATAGTTTGATGTTGTTTTCGATGTTGTTTTTGTTGTTGTTATTGTTGTTCTTCTTCTTCTTTACTTAAAATGTAATTATTTTATTTCTTGGAGAGGAGCTACCACTAAAACATTATCTTTATCATCATTGCATTGTAAATAAATATGATTTTAAACGATTCTCGATGTTGTTGTTGCTTTCGCTATAATTGACTGAAATAAATTTTCAATTGAAATAGAATTTTTTTTTTCAAACTTCATCTGCTTCAATTTTTTTTCTTAAACTACACTGCTTAAGTTGTCTTTCGATGTCATTCTAGATGGAGTCTTTGTGGTTATTTTTTTTTGTGTGTATGTGTGTATGTTGAGTTATGTCTGTTTCTTTTGTAGAACAGTTGGTCGATTGATTGACGTTAGTTGTCATCGTTGTTTACAAATTTCGTTTTCAACAAATCAAAATTCCAAAAAACGTAACAAAAATATTAATGTTTTGTTTATCAAAAAAGAGAGACATAACCGTTTGTTTATGTCCGTTCAAAACAATGTTTGGTCTTGAAGTTGTCTTGTCTTGTAACGTTGTTGTTGTTGTTGCTTTTGCATTGCTGTTGCTGTCTGTCAGCAAGCTCGAATTTGGCTGTGTTATTATTATTATTTTTGTTTTCATTTATGTGAGGGAGGTCGCCAAATAAAGGTCACATCGTTAGGACCATTCTCTACCGTCGTCTTTTCGGTGTTCGAACATCCTTTGATGGACCTGCTGTCGATGGTAGGTTTTGTTGATGTTGCTGCTGATGTTGTTGTTGTTCAAGTTTTACGTTCGATTACGTTCTAGCCTAATTCCGGGCTGTTCACTCGACTGGGGGTCGATTTAACGCTGTAATGAAACGAAACAAAATTAGAATAAAACATTTGTAGGGTTCGGGATCTTAGCACAAACTAAATTGAGTTGAAACCCACTAGAGTATAAGAATCTATTTTTTGTAAACATTGTGGTAGTGACATCTCTAGAGATAAGCTAGCCGTTAGGGTGTTAGCAACTGGACACACTTACACGTACAGCAAAGTCGCGGGTGTTGATCTTCCTCGGGGTGACGCCATAGGTGTCCTTGCTGACCGGGTTGTAGTGGTAGCCGGGGGCGTGGATGCGCTCAACGGCGAACTTGGACGAGTCCGAGTAGATGCTGCCGGTTTCGATCGAGGAGGCGTAGTTACGCTTCTCCTTGGCGACGATGTCCTGGGAACCTGGGTACGCAAGAAAAAAAAACATGAAAATTAAACACTGGAACTTAGGTAGGTAAAGATGCTCTTAAAAGAGCGATCTTTACTTCTGTAAGCGTGAAATAACACTTTCGTTGAAGCTTCTTAGATTTGTCGCCAGTAAAAGTAAGTTTTGTTGATGTTTTGCAAATGAGTTCTTCTTAGTTTTCCTCCAAAACAAGCATTCAAAAAAACCACAAGCTCTCTGCACTCATCAAGATTCAGCACACCACAACCAGAACGCTAACCGTAGTAGCCGATGCTTTTGGTAACCGGGCCGACTGATAGCGATTTCCCGACTAAAAGACGAACACGAACGAAGAGGGGACATTTGTTTTACAAATTCAAGAAGTTCTCAAAACCAAAATCAGGTTAAATCAGACTCATCAGATTTGCCACAGTAGTGAACTGACAAAAATTTGATCTGTTCAACCCTCAAAGTACTCAAAGTGATCCTAAACAGAATCCAGAAAAATATTGACGCTACACTTCGATTGCAACAAACTAGATTCTGATCCGGACGGATAATACGGAATCAAATCAACGAATTCTGGGAATCTCTTCTGCTGGTGTTCGTTGATTTCGGAAAAACATTCGACCGACTGAATCATGTATCTGCTGGACTATTGAAGAGCATAACGATCAAGAGACTGTTGAGATTCGTCTCATCGAAGCAATCCATGAGGTGAATAACAACACACGCATCGCATGGTGGCGTTTATCAGGGATAAACAAATAATAATATGTAACCATGGAAATGGTTTAGTATAAATATAAGATAGTGAAATTCTGTAATAAAGTATACCAGTTTCTACCACACCGTAGTAGTAACAAGTCTTTCCTTTTCTGTGCTGATTCAACAGAGACAAATAGTAATTTCACAGAAGGTGAAAGTGAACTGTCTGACAGAGTATCTACACAGATAAAAAAATGTAACCTTACAATACAAGTGATTTTACATTTCTACATCGTCGCTTGAAAATTTTTGAAAAAGAGTATAGCAGCTCAACCATTTCTATGAAAATTACATGTCAATGCACGCTTATTCCAGCGCCGGTGTCAGTTTGTCAGTTTTGTTTTGTTTCCATTCCTATTCGTTTCCCGTCCCGTGCTGCGTCGGCAAAAGATGTTAGTTTCTTCTCTGAATCAAATCGTGGTCGCTGATTAAAGGTAAATCAATATTAAAAATAACTGTGATTTACTTATTAATTTCACACTAATTGCTGTTCTTTACAGGAATTATTGATGCTGAATCCCCAAAACATCATAGCCCCTACTGTGCGACAATTTTCTGCTGTCTTATCGAACCAGCCGTCGAGCCGCCGCCGTCGGCGGAATCGGCAACGAAGATCACTGCAAGTGTTGTTTGTTAATCAATCAGCAAGTGCGATTAGCGTGAAATAAATTTTTCCCTGCATAAAAACGGTGATTTTTTTTGATTTTGCGAAACCACTCCCTGTCCAATAAGATTCGTGAGATGTGCTAAATAATGTAAATGTACAGTAAACAACAGCATTGAATGCGTCCGGGAATTTACATGAAACGTGCAGTATTATCACTTGTAAATAGCCGATTCCTTTCTACCCATGCAGTTGCATGTAAATCTACGTGGATTTTTCTAAGTGTGTAGAGACGTCGTAGCAAGCGTAACACCGTTGGAAATACTATGCGGAGGAGCGGTCTGGAGCTCCGCCATAACTGTAGAGCGCAACAGATCCAAATTACGGAGTACACTTCGGATAATAACCATGCGAGTTTCCTGTGCATACAGGACCATATCAGCAGATGCAACTGTTGTCATCGCGGGAAAGATTCCTATCGACATAACTGTGGTGAAGTATTAGGAGTGCTACGAAGCAAGAGCTGTTCGAGGAGTGCGTAAAACTCAACGAGCAGCGTCAATGCTCAAGTGGCAGGAGCAATTGGACGTATCGAACAAAGCAAGATTGACAGGCTGATGACTTTCAAACTCTGTAAATCGGAAGTATGGAGAGGTCAACTTCTTCCTGACGCAGCTCGTTTCGGGTCATGGGTTCTTTAAGCAATACCTTCATCGGTTTAAGCTTATCAGCTCTCCATATTGCCCGAAATGCATAGATACGGAGGAATCGGCGCAGAACATGCTATCTTTTTCCAGTCCATGTTCGTTTCAAGGAATCAACAACTTCAAAATTTGAACACCGAAAATGTTGTGAGTGAGATGTGTCACGACGAGCATTCGTGGCGTGCTATTTATAGTCGACGAAATCTCGCAAATCATTCGCCATCTAATACGAATCAGGTGAGATGATAAACGGAGAGAGAGAGATATAGTCAACCAAACTTGATAAGCTGAAGGAAGCGCTTGGGCCTCGTATGACACCTGAGTTCAGAAGAATCGCGATCTTAGGGCGTGGTATAACCTTAATTTTGGCGTGGGAAGCTACGATTTTTCCTACAGCAAAAGGAAACGGAGAAACCATCCGGGATGGCCATGACGGGATTATAGCTTGGTAGTTTCTCAATCGCTCAATCATCCCAAGCTGGATAATGTCTACAACTGATATCTCCATCAATGTTGATGACAACACGACGTGAGCAAACAAATATGAAATTGAATTCTTTCACAGTCGCAGTGGATTTCCTAAAACAAAAAAAGAGACTTTCTCCAACGTTTCTAAGGTGTGTTCAGAAGAAGGTACATATGAATCTCTTCAACATTAGTTGGAAGATTTTTGGTGCAGTTTCAACTCCAAACGGTAAGGTCCGGTGGACAAAACATTGGAACAGGAAGTCATACATGCTTAGACGCCAGTATGAAGGAAGACTGTCTCAGTTAGGGATGTGGCCAAAAAAGTGGGATCTCCTCGTAGCATCGTCCATCGTGCCAAGGCAAGATTGGGTCTAAAGAAATAGAAGCTGAAGAAGCCTAAATGGAGCCAACAACAAGCAGCTTCCGTCAAACCGAGAGCTCGTAAACTATATGATCAACTGCTGTGTGCGTTATCATCGATGATGGAAACCTTTTGCAAGTTTGATTATAGACCGCTCCCGGGTGGCCAGTATTACACAGCTAAGGATGGTCAAGGTATTGACGAGACGGAGACATCAATTTTTACCGAAAAATTTGGTAAAAGGGCAATGGTTTGGCAAGTCATATTTGGCATGCTTTCCGATCCGTTCGTGACTACTGACACAATGTATACAGCTGTTTAAGTCGGCAAGTGTCTTAAACGTCGTCTGCTACCCATGACACCCAGTACTGTTTGGCTGTTTTTTTGACATCAGGTTACTACTCAAGAGACACGATGGCTTGGTACAATCCAATAAAGTTCAGATCGTACCGAAGTAGAGGCTTCCACCAACTTGTCTATAAGCGAGGTCGATTAAACTATTTTGGGCCCTCACTAAATCGTATTTGATAAAACTTATGAAGCCTGCAGATTCTATTGAAAACTTTGCAAAATCAGTCTGTGCTGAAGCTGATGAGCAATGTCTTCGATCGAAAATTTATATCACTGGTCTACAATTGAGAGGAATGTAATTTTGTACTGAATCACTGAAAAAGAAGACTATAGAGAACATAAAAGTGATATAAAAATTGAATATGTTCCTAAATTGTGTTTATACTGTTCATTTTAAATCGTGCTTAGACATAATGGGACACCCTATACGACATTCTACAACTGTAGTTGGAAGATTTCCGGTGCAGTTTCAACTCCGAACGGCAAGATCCACAAGTATCTCATCCAAACGAAGTCCAGAAAGTGATCAACTGGCTGGTTGATTTATCAAGAACCGAGTGCTAGAACCTCTTTTTTGCATTTACAGTGAAAAGAACATTGGCTTTATCCAGCTCAGGCCGTATCTCGTAATCGGATTTCTCCGCCGTTGATCCGTAATCTATGATGATGGATTGGGGTTTTTCACTGGTTCAGTTGTTGGCACTTAAGTGCTGTTAAGTTGAACAACACAGTTTAGCTACTTAAATTTTTACTTTTTTCTAGCACAATGAGGGAAACTTCTAAAATTTGATAAGGTGCCTCTGCCATTGAGTATAAGACTAGAGAGTTAGGCACAATAGCAACGATCAGGGTTGCCAATGTTCCTGATTTCTCAGAATAAAAATAAAAGTTATAAAAATAAATAAAACAAATATGTGGCAACACTGCAATAGAAGCTTCAAAGTGTAAACAAAAACATAAATCAGTTGTTGGCAGCCTTGCCAGACCTACGGATTTCTCCGTGGATCTACGGATTTTAAGCATTTTCTACAGATTTTCTAAGGGTTATCAAAAAACATATAGAGATTCTACAAATAAACGAAAATTCTACCTGACATAAAAAAATGGTCATCTAGTTTCATTTCGCCAAAATCAATACATTTGATTCAACCCTACGGATTTGAGCGGTTTGCAATCTGGCAACGCTGGTTGTTGGTCTCGTCTTGTGAGAGACGGACGTGTTAAAGCGAGATTCTGAATTTCGATTCAGATTAATCGTCAGTTCACGACAATATGATGTTGTAGGTGCGATGAGCGCAGATTTGAAAGGCTGCTGCTTTGTTTGTTTTGAAAAGATGCCAGTTCCGGTAAAAAAATTGACTGAAACAGCACCCATTTCAAAGGCTTCTGCTTTGTTTGTTTTGAAAACTGCCAGTTCCGATTGAAGAAGCGTAGATTTCAAAGACTGCTGTTTTTTTTTTTTTGGAAGGATGTCAGTTCCGGACAATAAGACGGACTGAAGAAGCGCAGGTTTGAAAGGTTGCTACTTTGTTTGTTTAAAAATTATGCCAAGAAAGAAGCGCTGATTTCAAAGGCTTCTGCATTTTTTGTTTTGAAATTATGCCAATTCCGGTAAATAAGACGAACTGAAGAAGCACAGATATGAAAGGCTTCTGTTTTGTTTGTTTTGAAATGATGGCACATCCGGTAAATAAGACTGATTGGAGAAGCGCCGATTTCAAAGGCTTCTGCTTTGTTTGTTTTGAAATGATGCCTGTTTCGGTCAATAAGACAGGCTGAAGAAGATTTCAAAGGCTGCTGCTTTGTTTGTTTTGAAATGATGCCAGTTCCGATTGAAGAAGCGTAGATTTGAAAGGCTTCTGCTTTGATTTATTTTGGAATGATGTTAGTTCCGGTAAATAAGACGGACTGAAGAAGCACAGATTTGAAAGGCTTCTGCTTTTTTTGTTTTGGAATGATGTCAGTTTCGGTGAATAAGACGGACTGAAGAAGCGCAGATTTGAAGCACAAATTGAATGGATTTGAAAGGCTGCTGCTTTGTTTGTTTTGAAGTAAGACGGACAGTTTCGGTAAATAAGACGGACTGAAGAAGCGATGATTTCTAAGGCTGCTGCTTTGTTTGTTTTGGATCGATTCCAGTTACGGTAAATAAGACGTACTGAAGAAGTGCAGATTTGAAAAGCTCCTGTTTTGTTTTTTTTAATGATTACAGTTCCGGTTAATAAGACAGACTGAAGAAGCGCCGATTTCAAAGCCTGCTGCTTTGTTTGTTTTGAAATTATGCCAGTTCCGGTTAATAAGACAGGCTGGAGAAGCGCCGGTTTCAAAGGCTGCTGCTTTGTTTTTTTTTCTGAACGATTCCAGTTACGGTAAATAAGACGTATTGAAGAAGCGCAGATTTGAAAAGCTTCTGTTTTGTTTTTTTTAATGATGACAGTTCCGGTAAATAAGACAGACTGAAGAAGCGCTGATTTCAAAGCCTGCTGCTTTGTTTGTTTTAAAATGGTGCCAGTTTCGGTAAATAAGACGGACTGAAGAAGTACCGATTTCAAAGGCTTCTATTTTTTGTTTTGGAATGAAGTCAGTTCCGGTGAATAAGACGGACTGAAGAAGCGCAGATTTCAAAGCCTCAAAATGTCCCATTTTAAAAAAAACTTACCCTTCAGGGACTTCAGGTAGGTGTTGAAGAAACGAGCCTTCTTGCTGATGGGCTCGTAGCTGCCGATCATTTCCAGGTGCGACTTGAACATCTTCGGTTGATTTTATTTGGCTGTCGGAAGAGAAATAAGAAACACGTTGTTAGAGAAGTTATTACTTATCGCGTTTTGTTAGCTTTGGATTTAAATTTCCAGTAGCGACATTTTAAATAATTAATTCACTGGGAAACGATATGTTTTGACTTAATGAAGCGATTTCCAAAAGAAAAACCAACAAAATTTCATCGTACGCGGAAAAACTATTTATATGACCATCAGAAGCTGACCAGATGAATCACACTCGAGCAAAAAAAAAACGGGAAGAGGAAGCCAGAAGAGAAAAAAACAGCTGCTGCTGCTGATGCTGCAGTTCATTCGCTCTAAACTTTTCGGCTGACTTTTCCGATGGCAAACAAACACACATTTTTCCCGGGGGTCGTCGTCTGCCAGCCAAGACATTTGACCAAGCCAAGCTCCCCTGCCCGATGTTCCTGGGCATTTTTCATTCTTACCTCCGTCTCAGAAAAACTCCACCATTAATTTTTGGCGCGGTCAGATTTTGCTGTATTTTTTGGCCTCGGTCCATCGGTTGCATTTTGCGAATACATTTCGCAAACTTTATTGATAAGAAATTTAAAAATTTGGTATCAGATTTTTATTGTTTCGCAAAGAACCCTTTCGAAGTTTGGCAACAAAAATATTATTTTATTTTCTTTATTTCTCGAAAATCATATATCCTTCAGATAATTTTGTACAATTTAAACTCCTTTTCGGAACTCATAACCGATTTTGAGTTTCCAACTTTAAAGTTATCTAACTGAATGTTCTTTTCAGTTAGTTTAAAACCAGTTTCAAAATTTACAATACTTTTTTCATACATGTAGAGCTATTTGAGCTCCTCGATAACTTCAAGTTTAAACAGTAAACATCCTGGAGCTCTACTATTCCCTTAAATAGAATCTAAATCAGCTCGGCAGATGATGAATTATGCACCAAAGTATTCTGACCGTTTCCGATTTATGCATGGAATTATTGCCGTAGTAGGAACCTCAATTAAAATTCATCCGTAGTCCGGCAAACAACCGAAAACATGAGAGCTGAGAATCCGCTTCAAAATTTTAAAGCCAGATGAAAGTAGTAGATACACACCCATCGCAGAGCGGTGGTGATGGTGTTTCTGTGCCAAATTACTGGCATTTCAAGCCAGACAAGGAAAACAACATAAACGCAATGAAAAAAAAAACAGAACAGTCAAAAAACAGGGAAGGTTTTTTGCTTGTGTAGGGAATTTGAAGCTTCCCAAGAAATTTTTCGATACTTGACCTGACCTTTAACAGAGTAAAATTCAGAACATCAACTAACGAGATAATGTGTAGGTCTGTACCTACACATGAAATTTATTGATCCTACAAATTGATAAACTGGAGAGCAATGAAAAAAAAGGGAAAAAAAAATAAATGAAAGTTTTCGTTAAGCGCCACTCAGCATTTTAAGAGCCTGAATCTGAATTCTGAATCTGAATTCTGAATCTGAATTCTGAATCTGAATTCTGAATCTGAATTCTGAATCTGAATTCTGAATCTGAATTCTGAATCTGAATCTGAATTCTGAATCTGAATTCTGAATCTGAATTTTAAATCTGAATTCTGAATCTGAATTCTGAATCTGAATCTGAATCTGAATTCTGAATTCTGAATCTGAATTCTGAATCTGAATTCTGAATCTGAATTCTGAATCTGAATTCTGAATCTGAATTCTGAATCTGAATTCTGAATCTGAATTCTGAATCTGAATTCTGAATCTGAATTCTGAATCTGAATTCTGAATTCTGAATTCTGAATTCTGAATCTGAATTCTGAATCTGAATTCTGAATCTGAATTCTGAATCTGAATTCTGAATCTGAATTCTGAATCTGAATTCTGAATCTGAATTCTGAATCTGAATTCTGAATCTGAATTCTGAATCTGAATTCTGAATCTGAATTCTGAATCTGAATTCTGAATCTGAATTCTGAATCTGAATTCTGAATCTAAATTCTGAATCTAAATGCTGAATCTGAATTCTGAATCTGAATTCTGAATCTGAATTCTGAATCTGAATTCTGAATCTGAATTCTGAATCTGAATTCTGAATCTGAATTCTGAATCTGAATTCTGAATCTGAATTCTGAATCTGAATTCTGAATCTGAATTCTGAATCTGAATTCTGAATCTGAATTCTGAATCTGAATTCTGAATCTGAATTCTGAATCTGAATTCTGAATCTGAATTCTGAATCTGAATTCTGAATCTAAATGCTGAATCTGAATTCTGAATCTGAATTCTGAATTTGAATTCTGAATCTGAATTCTGAATCTGAATTCTGAATCTGAATTCTGAATCTGAATTCTGAATCTGAATTCTGAATCTGGATTCTGAATCTGAATTCTGAATCTGAATTCTGAATCTGAATTCTGAATCTGAATTCTGAATCTGAATTCTGAATCTGAATTCTGAATTCTGAATCTGAATTCTGAATCTGAATTCTGAATCTGACTTTTTTTTATTTTTGAATTCTTAATTCTTGATTCCAATTGAAAATCTAGGAAACTGTGGGCTTGAGACAATTTATTTTTATTCAATACTTTGTGCTCACTTTGAAGTAAATATTTAAGATTGACTTAATTCGTCAATAAAAACGTGACTCATCAGACCGTGTCCGTGACTCATTTTCAGTTCCAAACCTTTGATTGGACAACATGGATCATTCTCGCCGATTGGTTCTAATTTGGTCCTTTCGAGAAGATGAAAAATCATCTTGCCAATCAGTTGCCTCGGCTGCTGTCGTTAGTTTGACGTTGACGGGTGTCTAAATTGGGACTGTCCTCCGGCGTCGAATACCGGGTCTGAGACCGGGCCATCGAGCGAACGAGCAAACCGGCGACTGACTGACGTCTTTCTCGTCTCGTCTCGGATTCAGAATTATGCCCCATTTTATAAATACACATTCTTCGAGAGGCTGCTAAAAACAAAACATATTTTTGCACGCAATTAGGTTTCTAGAAGAAGGTAGTTTGAGCAAATGAGAGAAGAAAAAAATCTTCGAGATACAAGGAAAGATAATGTTAAATTATATCGCACTGCGCCACAAAATGCGCGTCTTTCCTCGAAGGATAAGAGACCATTTTTGAGGGAATGTGATTTTTTTTCCTTGGTTTGCATGTTGCCGCTAGCCTTCACCCGATCAGAGAGTATGAGCACGTTAATGGCCAAGTGGATAAATTTAAATAGAACATGCCCGCGAATGTTTATGTCCCGCTTCAGAAGGGGGAAAACTCGAAGCGCAACTACCAAAAACCTGCGTGAAACATCTCTTAGCCGAGCAGTAAATATCTCTATTCTGTTTCATTTGCTGGTACAAATTTTGCTTTTCATATCCCAATGGTTTATCTGTCAGCATTCTGGGCTGATTTTTGGGGCAATATGTGAGCGCACTATTTTTAGACCATCTTCGCAACCGAAATGGGAGTCGGTCTAAAAAATTTTCCCCTGTCCTAACCAGACTTTTGATTTTTCGTTGAAGGTTTTTCCCAAAGGTGAGAAAACCTTCAAAAATTCAAATAATTGATTGGTAAACAGCACAAATTGGCAATTTGTCACTGGCTAAAAGTCTCAGGAAAAAAAACTGGGGGAGACCGATTGCCGAATAATTGGCTTTTGAAGCGCTCTATGGAGCCACGACTTTTTTTTCGCTCGGTTGAAATTCTTCGGAATCGTGCAATCAACCGAATTGATTTCGTTTTCCTTTATTGCATTAAGTCACAGGCCGTCTGGTATCGCGATGCTCTTCAACCCGGAAACATAAATGTACTTCATGAATATTCCAACTGGTAAAACCGTTTTATTTTTTGTCTTTTGTGTGTTTGCGGAAACGATCACAGTGCTTCACGATCACTCGCGGCAACAATCAAACCCCACTTTTTACCCACCGGAAATCATCCACAGAATTCACTGGAAAACCACTCTCCTGAACCAAACACCCACACCAATTTGGCCGGCAGTGTCTCCGGCCTCAAACACTCGTTAAATTTATTCCTGAGATAAACACATTTTCCGAGTTGAGGAAAAAATTGAGCAAATGAAATAGCATCTGCTCCATTTCACACACAGTCAGTCCTTATAAAATTAATTCCAGAGAGAAAAAAACTTTAAACGAAAGATATTCCAACAAGTTGCTTCCAACCTCCCGAAGAGGAACCAAGGCGAAACGAAAAATATCAAGCACACAGTCTCACGTTGAAATTGTTCACTTTTCCGCCTCCGGCTTTTGGAAAATATTCAAATCACAATAAATGGAGCTGGGGCTGGCAGCAGATTTGTAGCTTCGGGGGGACAAAAATTTTCTACTCAACCAAATCCACACCTTGCCGAATAAGAAGAAGCACTAGAACCAGAAGAAGCAAACACGTACCGATCCGGTCTCCTCCCGAGTTGATGATGATGGTAGGGGCGAAAAAATTCAACTGCTCTTTTTGCAAGATAACTCAAGACTGATTAGACTGATACCGGCTAGGTGCTGGCGAAACCCGATTCTTCTTCTTGTTCTTTACCTTTGGCTTGACTCTTTTTTTTCGATCTCCTCCTGTCGGTGACTCGCGGTTTGGATCAACGGGTTGGAGCGTACTGGGGGGTGGTTGGTTTTCTTGGTGCTTAAAAACCTCCTCGGCAGGGCTGCTAACCAACGTACCCCCACCATCCCCCACGCGCACCCGAGATGGATGGGATGATCGCCAACGCCAAAGGACACACACACCACTGACGGAAGGGAGCTTTTTCCCGAAACATTTGTTTTTCTTTTTGTATGTATACGTGTGTGTGTGTGTGTGTGTGCGATGTCTGTGCGCGGAGGAGCTTCATAGGCGCGCGATAATTATCCGTCTCCGAGATCGAACTTCGTTCCTCAAACGAGGTTCAATGGCTTTGGGTTTGAAAAGTGGGCGTCAGAGTTAGGTATTTGTGTTTTTTTTTTCAACATGTTCTGTAGTTATGAGATTTCATCATGATTTTTTTTTTCACGGTGGTTTCTTCCACGGCTTTTTGTGATTGTCATGAGACATGAGACATAAGTCATGAGATTCTGTAGTTTTGAGATTTAATCATGAATTTTTTTTTCATGAGACATGAGACATTAGTCATGAGACATGAGACATGAGACGTCTCTCGTCTCACGACATGAGACATGAGACATGAGATGTCTTTCGTCTCACGTCTCACGTCTCGCGTCTCACGTTTCACGTCTCATGTCTCAAACTCAAGTCTCACGTCTCAAGTCTCATGTCTCACGTCTCATGTCTCATGTCTCATGTCTCATGTCTCATGTCTCATGTCTCATGTCTCATGTCTCATGTCTCATGTCTCATGTCTCATGTCTCATGTCTCATGTCTCATGTCTCATGTCTCATGTTTCATGTCTCATGTCTCATGTCTCATGTCTCATGTCTCATGTCTCATGTCTCATGTCTCATGTCTCATGTCTCATGTCTCATGTCTCATGTCTCATGTCTCATGTCTCATATCTCATGTCTCATGTCTCATGTCTCATGTCTCATGTCTCATGTCTCATGTCTCATGTCTCATGTCTCATGTCTCATGTCTCATGTCTCATGTCTCATGTCTCATGTCTCATGTCTCATGTCTCATGTCTCATGTCTCATGTCTCATGTCTCATGTCTCATGTCTCATGTCTCATGTCTCATGTCTCATGTCTCATGTCTCATGTCTCATGTCTCATGTCTCATGTCTCATGTCTCATGTCTCATGTCTCATGTCTCATGTCTCACGTCCTATGTCTGACTTCATTCTAGTAAAAGAACAGAAGTTTGTGTACTTAGAATTACAACGTTCCGTTTTCCACTGTGTTTTCGTCGTAGAGCTTGTGATATAGCTCAGTTGGCAAGTCAGTAGCTTCCTGAGCCGATGTCCGTGAGTTCGAGCCCAAGAGTAAACATCGATCACAGTTGTACCGGATAAGTTTTTCAATGGCTGTCCGCCAACTGCATCGTTGATATAAGTCGAGAATGACATAAAGATGTTAAAACGACTATAATCGAAGCAAAAAAAAAGTGTTTTCGTCGTGTTTTGTGCAGTTTTATTCGTTGCGTTTTTGTTTCACGTTTTGTTCTTCTATGGTGCGGCCGTGAGAAGTGAACTGCCAACCGATCCATCGTTCTCGTGCCGTGATTACCCCGATTGAAATCCGTTCCATTTGCGGTTGTTTTTGTTGTTTGTTTTGATCCGACCCCGCTCTGAACGTGGCACAGATACTGTTTCAAACAGACGAGAAACTGTGTTCAAATCAATTCAGTGCAACACGATTTTTTTTGTGCATTGTATGCGATATGGCCTGCGACAAATGCGCTAAACCTACAAGCGACTCCGACAGCATTCTTTGTTAGGGCCTCTGTAGTCTGGCGTATCACTTAAAGTGTGCGGGGTGTCTTTAGTCGCACCTCAAGTCGAAGGCTGACTACAAAAATCTGCTCTGGGTTTGTGACGAATGTTGCAAACTTCTGAAAAATGCTGATCTTTGGACAGTTACGAATCTCTTATCGTGGACTTTTGCGACGGTTGCTCCTCGCGAAAGAAACTTTTGGATCTATCTGGCTCGATTGCAAAATAGTGCTACGGCCAAAAATATCGAAGAGCTCGTAATGGAATGTCTCCAATGCGAATCAGTTGGAGTTCATGCCCTGGTCCGAAAGGATGTTGATGTTTCTACGCTCAGATCAATATCTTTCAAAGTTGGGGTGGATTCTAATTTGAAAGACACTGCGTTTTCCCCAAAGACTTGGCCTGCTGGGATCTTATTCAGAGAATTCAAGGATTTTGGTTCAAAAAACCCTTTGACACGTGCTGTCACTTTCTCACTAGTTGCGTCATCCTCGGAGACTCCCGGCTGTTCCAAACCTCGGGTGGCGCCAATTCAGTGAACGCCTCTACCGATGGTTTACCGAGAATGGACAACGAGTCTTCTACAGCCTCGACTTCAAGCAACCGCATAAGACTCTCGAATTTCTGGTCGTCCGAACCTTCCAACAACTTTTGTGTTGACTCCAGCCAGCGGCATCAGTCGTCCTGGCCTGAGTACGATTGCGGCGATGAGGTTCTCCAGCTTGTACTAACTCAGCACACCAACTCTCGCCAAATTAACAGCGTCGAGAATGAGAATGGTCGCTTGCTCGACCTCTGTTTTGTTAACGACGGATCCCAATTGGCTACGATTGAACTAACTCCTGCACATCTTTCGCTTGAAATTTTTGAAGTTGTGACTCCTATCAAGAAGCCGGCATCCTTTTTTCTCGATTTCAAGAACGCCGATTTTGCCGTTATTTCACAAACGCTAGACGCCATCGAATGGGATTCTGAACTCGAATCTTCCGATTTAAACGCGCATATGTTGATTCCTATAAAACGAATCTTTCAAGCATCGCTCACGGAATCCACGTTCCCTTCCATTTAGAGAGAGGCTTACATGTTTCCGATCCGCAAAAAAGGTGACAGAAAGAATGTTAACATTATCGCGATATTTCTGCCCTATGTGCGATTGCCAAACTGTTTGAGCTAGTTGTACTAGGTAGATCAATTTTTCTTGTATTGCAAATTTTATTTCTCTAACGAGGAAGTTGGCCATGAATTTTGGACATCTGACGTATTTTTTTCGTGCTCCGTGAAAATTTATCAAAATAATACTGTAAATAGCCAAAAAATCATGAAATTGTGCATAAAGATTAGAAAGGATAACGTTGATGTAAATGATGGGTCATCAGGAAGAATTAGGAGACAGCCTAAACCTTCTATACCATTTAATGGATCTGATGAGATCGTTTCTTTTTGAAACTTTAATGCTTTTACTAATTTTTTCAGTTCTATCTGCCGAGTAGGATTTCCCATATAAATATCCCTTCCCCTTCCTATCTGAATACAACGACCTGGGTCGTACGAGTTATCTGCATCTGAAAAGTTTTATTTGCTGTATCAGATCATCCCCATTATGATTACATTGACTTGTCGTGGTGTGCATTATTGTACTACACCTATTTTTAAAATCAACACTTGAAACGAATATTGAATCCAGATACTCGTTTTGGCATCTTGTGTTTGTTTTGATGATTAAGTTGTTCTTTGTGTATCAGCCAATGCAAGATGTGTGTAGTCACCCAATGCTATGCTATGCTATGCTATTGCAAATTTTATTTCTCTAACGAACAAAATGGATTCATGCCTAAGTGCTCTACGACAACAAACCTGTTGACGTTCACATCTTTTGTGCAAGACAGCTTTGCCAGAGGATCTTAGACCGACGTAATCTACACCGACCTGTCCGCGGTTTTCGATCAGGTAAAACACAAAATAGCCATAGCCAAACTAGATTTTGCGGCTCTTTACTGAAATGGTTCCATAACTACCTGGTAGCAGAACATAAATTTTTCAAACATCATAGTTGACTTGATTGCTGATTTTCACTGATTCTTCACCATCACGTTTCAGGTCTCATTTTACTACTAGTCTAGCTTCAAAAGACTGGAAAACCTTGACTGTCGTCATGGATTTCTGTTCGCGTGACGGATGTTATTTTTCAAACGACGGTCGTCAAAGCAAGTTGATGGCGTCGTTTCGAAGCGATCGTGTATGTTGAAAAAAAATCGAGAATTTGGATTGCTTGTTCTGCATCATAGTACATGGAAAATAACAGGTAGGCCATTGCGCTTAACCTCACTTCGAAGCTCCGTGTATGTACACAGCATGCTTGCATACCAACAAAAATAGTTATGAGAATTTGGCAATTTTATATAGAATGACAACCAAAATTATTAATTTCTTCGTCGATAGCCATTCGATTCTTTCGAAAAGGGCTTCAGATTAAAGGTTGTTTCTTCAGGGTCATCGGAAACTATTTTTTGCTTCGGATTTTTGGATCTGAACCATAAATAATGAGCATTCAAAAGACATTTTTATCGTCGTCCCTGTTTTTTGAGAGCAAGCAATGAAATATTTTCTTCTGTCCATGTTAAAAATTTGATAAATGATCTAAAATACTTCATGTTTCTGTGACAAAAAGTCAATTTGTTTGAATTTTTATTCAAATCGCACAAGAAAATGGTCACACAAGGCAAAAATATCACCAGATTTTAGTTTGAAATCGACAAAAAGCCCATTGTATATTACTTTTAGAGATGTTGAAAAGCCAAATATTGTTTTTTTTGCTTAAAAATGCATAAGTGCATATTTTTCACATAATTTTAATGCTTGTCAATTTTAAGAAAAAAATGATTTTCTGATAAATTCCATACATTTGCCAGTTGTTTCCATAACTATTTTTCGGGGCCTCCTACCAATACGTTGAAAGTGTAGGAGTTATGTGAGTTTACTACAGGTTTTAGAGCTAAACAGGAGGCCACGATTATATTGAAAAGAGTTAGTCAGATATTTTCCAGACGTCAACTAATAAAGTCCATTATCGAAATTATCTAGTATTGCTTTTATTGAAAACCGGCATCCTTCAAAAGAGAGAGGAATAGCCTACCTTGTATATTTCAAAGTACTATGGTTCTGCATGTCCTTTTCGGCGTCGTCTCAGAATGCTTTCTAATCTAAACAATATTCCGTCACAGTCAAAATGGCGAGGACGAACTGAAGGCGACTATGATTATTTCGACGCTTCATTTCACTGAAGGTTGAGGAAAGATTGTTTGCTTAGTTACTCATAAGAAGGCGTCTGTATTGAATGTGACTGCTTTAATTTTTTCGTAGTCACAGTTTTATGACTGATGACGGTGACTTTTTTACGCTCTGCTTGGTAGGACGGAAACTTACTGTCGAACAGGTGAATCATTTTCCAATCAATTCCCTGCCTCTTCTGGAGTATCCCAAGGGAGCCACCTAGGACCCATAATATTCCTGAACTGCTTCAACGACCTGCTGCTGCTTCTCGATGGACCAAAACTGGCGTATGCCGACAACTTGAAATTGTTTCTAACCATCAACAGTCCCGAAGATGTCAACGTCTTGCAGAGCCAGTTTAATATCTTCGCTACCTGGTGTGATGTCAGTTGCCTTCCCTTGAATCACAACAAATGCATGGTAATTTCGTTTTCACGCTGATTATTTTCTTGGACATTAGACAGTTGCACGAGTTGAGCTTGTGAAAGACCTTGATGTGATCCTGGACTAACGGCTGCATTTCAAGATCCACACAAACTACATCGTCGTTAAAGCCTGGATCTTTTATTTCGCATGACAAAAAACTTTAAGGATGTTTATTGTCTCAAGAGTCTTTACTGCAGCTTGGTTCGATCGTCCCTCGAATATGCCTCGGCTGTATGGTGATCCTACTATAAAATGGCTCGGAGCGTATCGAGGCCAACCAGAGGCGTTTTTTTGCGTTTCGCAAGACCCCTTCCGACTGCCCAGCTACGGAAGCCGCTGCCACCTTATTGACATCGACACGCTGCAGGCTCGCCGGACCACAACACGTGCCTGTTTTGTCGCCGATCTGCTTTCGTCGAGAACCGACTGCCCCGCACTGTTAGAAGCACTCCAACTCAGCGTATGATCTCGAGGCTTGAGGAATCGTGATCTTCAGCTCTTTGCTCTTCTGCGGCAGAATAACTAAGGAGCTAATATAGCGCTAATAGGTGCAATAAGGACGTTTATCCGCTTCTACGATCATTTCGATTTTGACGTTTCGGGGGAGTTACTCCGAAGAAGAGTCCCTAGTGCTTTAAGTATAGTTTAGGATAAATTCGTGTAATTGTAGTTTGTCTTTAATTTTTAACCTATCATTTGGATCAATATGTGATCTGATGATGAACAATAAACAAACAAACAAAAGAAACCATCCCGATTTTTTGTTTCATATTCAGATTCGAATTTGTTTGAATTCCATTCTTAACCAAGTTGCAAAGCTTGAAAGCTTTTAGAATCAGCTTCCCAATTCGAAATTCATATTTTAATTCAGATTCGCAAGTTGGATGAACTATATATAATTGAAATAATTAATTAAGATTCAAATCAAAGATTGATGACTGAGGCAAAAATAGTTTATATAAAGATTCCCAACTCTTATGAAAACCGGGAGACAAAAAAAATAAGCGCCACCATCAAATATGACGGCAGAAATGCAACTAAAACACAGTGAACACTGTTAGCAGAAAAAACTCATGTAAAGCAGTTTTTATCACACGGTGGGATACATGTACTAAAAGCACAGCAATCAAAAGTCCCATTAATTTTTGCACTCAAAAATCTCCAGTGAGATGAGAATGATGGGAATGAGGGTGTGGATTATTTTATGCGCAGCGCACAAAATGGGACTGCACACTTTAGATCTGTGGATTGTGACATTTGTGCCATATTTCAAATCAGTACCTATTTAAATTAGTTTTTTTTTTTTTTCTACTCGCTAACCGCTTTTTGTGACTGCAAAAGATTGCACAATATCCAAATTTCAAAAAAAAAAAATATCAGCATGATTGTTTCACTTTGAAGAAGACTCAAAATTTGCAAAATTAATAATAAAATAATATTCTTCAAAATTTTACACGACACTTCAGATAAAGTAAAATGCCACAGTTTTATAAGTTGATCCAGCTGTTTCTATCATGCAGCACTTTGAGTATTGTGTTTTTTCTAACTGATTTTCTTGCAGGCCATTTAGCTAAATTTAGTTCTATGTACAAATTTAACAGAGTAAATAAAGATAGCGGTACACCTCAGGTGAAAATGAAAAATCTTCTCTAGCCAGTAACTAAAAATAGTTGAAAGATGAATTTTGAACTGGTCTCAAGAGTTTAAAATCTCCTAAGATGTTTTAATTTCGATTCCTCTGATTTAACCGTAGGAATGTTATCACATTGAGGTAATCAAAAAATAAAATCTTAAGAAGTTTTAAACACTGAGACTGGCTTGAAATTCAACTTTTCACTATGTACTTAAATTATAAATTGTCAAGTATTCTTAAATTATAATTTTCTTTATACACTTTTTTTATTCATTGCTGATATAAATAATCAAATTAAAAGCATTGTGAACGTTAATGTTTTCATTATTATTTTAACTGTCAGTATCATTTGATTCTGCAAAATTTAATCAAATTACTTCAGAGTGCATTTTGAATAATTTTAAATTGATTGAAAACATATCAGAGTGCATCATGATCTGCACGCTCGGAACTTTAAACACAATTTGTGAGAAATGTTGACCTTTTCCGTCAGCAGGTGGTGCTGATGTTTGTAGAAAGAATGTCTGTTGGAATTTATATGAAAAATGTCAAGAGCTGGGTATCTTTATATCTACTATCTTTGACTGAGGGCTCTGAAGCAAATTTCAATTCTTGGCTTGTATTTTAAATTCTCATCTGGAATCTAAATTCAGAAATCGTTGTTTGTACATGCAAGAAGTCGTTTCGAAATTTGAAAACATATCAAAAATTCAAATTTTGAATGCAGGTTCTGTATTCACTTTCCGAATATATATTCAAAATTCAGATTCAGAATCAGCTCGTGAATGAGTTTTACATTCAACCTAACCGGACCGCGAAAATTTTTTTTTGAGAAATTCAAAAATGACCTCAAATCGACTCAATCTATTGGAATACTCCACTTTCAGACAGTAGAAGACAGAGGCTCGGTCATTACCAGGAGAAGTTTGGCCTTCAGTCGTCAAGAGGAGAGGTTATCGAAGAGCATAAATATGTGTATACTTAAAGTGGATTCGTAAATGAGTTTTGCCGTGATCCCACAAGCGCTTATACATAAGAGCTGTCTTAGGGTGGAATCCAGATTCAACTTTAGATGGTTAACCTAAGTTTCTGGTTTGTTGTGTTTTTTAGAGTATATATACCAGAAAAGTATGTTGTGGAAATATCTACCTACTGTTGAAGGAAGTACGCCCATGATTGCAAGCGTTAAAGGCAACACAGCAATCATCCAAAACTTTTATCAACGGTACAGCTTTCGACGCAGTCTAACATAATGAGAAATATGTAGATCTCCTAGTCTCCCGGTGCTCCCGTTTTAAGTTGTAACGCGGTACTTAAAGTACCAGAGCGCAGAGAATATGCTCGAAGCAGGAATCGTACACCCAAAGAAGAGGTTGCAAAATTTCAATGCCGATCGCCATGTGCCGAAAATGCGCTGAAATATGCATGGCGCCTAAGATTATACAATGTTTGTATACCCATCACTGGCATACAAACTTGAGCTTCCGGGAAACATGATGCAGGACTAAAAATATTTTGCGGGATTTTTATCCTACTGGATAATTAGAAAGAAGAAAATTTAAAAAAAAATTGTCGTTGTTCATCTTGCCCATTCGACAGCTTAACAAGTGTTCCACCTGAAGCATAAAGTTAGTTGTCAAAGTCTTTCTTCACGGTTCAACACAAAAAAATCGAATCAACGCCGCTGGCGTTCACATCTTATACCAATGGAACAATATCAAGAACTCATGATTGGAGTAAAAATTGAATTTTGGGTGTAGGAATTAGCTCCAAGAGAGCTGTGCTGTAACGAAGAGCAGCAACACAGATACACCTCTTCCTAAATAGTAGGATCCCTACCAAACAGCAAACGAACCCGATCGGTAAACGATTCAAAGCGTCTAAAAATAGCCGAACGGTTGCGTTCTACAGGAGAGCAAGTCGTTGAATGAAAGTCTACGACAAGATCACGTTTCGGGTTCTGCCACACCCTACCTCCTATCGTCTCGCTACACTTCGCATTGGGTAAGATCCAATCGGGGAGATGGTTCGAAAACGAAATGCGCTTTTCTCGTGTGGAGTTGTTTTTTTTCGTGTTGTTTCTTTATTCTAGTGGGGAACCTATTTATTTTTTTTTTCTTTGTTCGAAGAGTGTTGTTACCTTTGACGCCTTCGTTTGAACTTGAGATACCATTTGAAATTCTCGTTCTGAACTTGACAATCGATTCCGCACTTTTAGAACTAGCCAAGTGTACCTATCAATTTGGGAACTTTATTTTTTGTTAAATTAACTTGGTTCAGTATTGTGCCCTCGAAAACCTTAGCCTTTTTTCTAAGTTCAAAATGAAAACTAATGGAAGAATTTTTGTTAGAGTTATACCGAATATTCTGCCTGACAAAAATGTATAACTAAAATTAAAAATTTGCCGGATATTCGAATCACCGAAAAGTTGTGCTTAGTATCAGCTGAATATAGTAATTTTCAAATTTACATGGTATAACCAATACAGAAACTCTCTTTTCTAAGAACTTTGTAATGAAGATATGTTCTTAAAGCAGATCCGTATTAGAGACGATATGTACATTTAAGTTTAGTGAAAAAAATATCAGATAATTCCTTACCATGATATTTAAAAATTACAACGCCCAAAGATCTGGAAAACATTTTTACATGGTAAAATTTTCAAAATGTCAAAATTTCTACCACTTTTTCTCAAAACCAGTGAACTTGCTCTAATGATAAAGTAACAAAGTTTTGTATTATATTTGCTTAAAAACATCCTTTTAACAAACAAGGTAAATTTTGGGTTCATGTTGAAGTTATGTTGCAGTGCTGAAACAGTAACGTATCAGCGGAGTAGGCCATGTTTTAAGACGTGGACTTGCAATAATCATCAATAGTCGAGTGGTGAAAAATTTCATTTATTTAGCAGTCGTCGTTTGGTCGTGTTTTCTTTTCAACGTGATAAAGTTGTAGAAGCGAAAGAAAAAGGATATAAATTGAGGATTTGAGGTGGAAATACGTCTTGGGTTTGTTTTGTTCAAATGATGGTGTAATTGCATAATATTCCTAATTTAAAGTGACTTGTTGCTGAAACAAAATGTATTTCCTGGGTGAAAAAATCAAAAGTATGGTGGTCAAAGAAGAAGATTTGTGCAGTATCATCATTTAGGCTAGGTTCCCCAGATGAAATCTATTTGAAGGCTGCGGATCTGTTGATCGAATTTGCTAAATTATGAAATTTGTCGCGAATGGGACTTATTTTGGAACAAATGCCGTCTGCTATTTTGCTCCACCTGGTAGGCAGAAATCAGCTGCCGTGAGATGGAACAGTTACTGGAATGCAATGATTGCTGTGATTGACAGAAAAATACCGATTGTCAAATACTAGGTACTCAATCCAAGAAATTCAGAGAAATAGCTGTTTCCCGTTCATATTTTTTACAGTTTTATTTGAGAAAACATAAAAAAAAATGTACGAGTAATGAATGGTAAACTGGAGTTTTCTGACGAGTTATTTTTAAACGTTTCTTTTCTATCAAAAATCATTTTTGAGATTTCTTAATAGGATATTTTACAATTTTTGGTAAGTTGTGTAATTTGAACCTGCTTTGAAATCTTGTCTACGCCACGCCTCATTTTTACTTGGTAAAATTTCCAAAATGTGCTACAAGTGTCAAAATTTCTACCACTTTTTCCCAACACCAGTGAACTTGCTCTAAGAAACTTCAAAAGAAATAATTGCAACCATTTATGACTTCGCTAAAGCAGGTTTTTGAGCTTGCGATATTAAATATTTTAATCTATTTTACATTGAAGACTGCAAAACGTTTCGACGAATGCTTTTAAATTGCGTCAAAATTTTCGTTTTTTTTCACAAAACGAGAAGCATTAAACAAAAAGTGAACCTCCATAACTTTTTTCTCTGCAAGCAAAATTCCTCGTGGTTTTCGAGAAAGTTGATCGTTTGTTCAATCAAATTGTTCAAATTGTTTGTAATACTGTACAGTTTTTACCAAAAATATGTACAAATTTTTTTAATGAATTTTGTCCCTTTTTTAACACCTTGGAATAATGTATTTTTTGTGATTTTCTTTAAATTGCGCAGAAGTTCTGCTATTGTATCATTCGATTGATAAAAGTTATTGTTTCCTACGTTCCCAATCAACAGTTTTGGACGAAAACAACATTCCGACCAAAACACACTTCAAGTCTAACGTTGATTAGCTCATCAGCTGAAAATAAATCAAAACAAAGCGCGAATCCCTCGGGTCGCTTAACCCAACAGCAGCAACAGCGGTTTTCACTTTTGTTCGAATGTTATTTTTTCATTGTCAGCTTAAATCGAAAGTAAAAGTGCACCCTCTCCCAAAACCCGCAGCATCCGATAAGTCGAAGAAGAAAGAAGGAATTCGCCTTCATCAGTGTGACGAATGCCTTCGATCCAAGTTAAAAGGTGTGGAGGGGAATTGACGAGTGCATGGTGGAAAGGAGGGTTTTGAGTCTTACCACGCCACACCCAGACATCATTAAAGGAGAACAAAAAAGCTCGGATCGGTGACATTGGATCTTTCTTTTTTTGCGCTTCCACTGACTACAATGAACCTCGCTGTACCATTACTCAACCACCAAGAGTGAAAGGAATCTTTGCCGAGTTTAACGCTGTTGTTTTTTTTTTACTCTCGATACCGGAAAGATGACATATGCCTTCGTCAATAATGAGATAACGGAACTGTCACTCACAGGTTTTGGCATTGATGTGAATAACCGTTGCTATATCTATTCTTGGTAAAATATTTGGACGTAAGCATTTAGCAGTCGCCTTCCGCATTCGATTTTTTTACTCTCTGGAGCCACTTAAAAAAAAAAAAAAAACTTGAATTCCACCTGACTTTACTTAAACCTCGTGGATTTCTGACATTTTTGTCATTTTTGTGATTTTTGTGATTTTTGTCATTTTTGTCATTTTTGTCATTTTTGTCATTTTTGTCATTTTTGTCATTTTTGTCATTTTTGTCATTTTTGTCATTTTTGTCATTTTTGTCATTTTTGTCATTTTTGTCATTTTTGTCATTTTTGTCATTTTTGTCATTTTTGTCATTTTTGTCATTTTTGTCATTTTTGTCATTTTTGTCATTTTTGTCATTTTTGTCATTTTTGTCATTTTTGTCATTTTTGTCATTTTTGTCATTTTTGTCATTTTTGTCATTTTTGTCATTTTTGTCATTTTTGTCATTTTTGTCATTTTTGTCATTTTTGTCATTTTTGTCATTTTTGTCATTTTTGTCATTTTTGTCATTTTTGTCATTTTTGTCATTTTTGTCATTTTTGTCATTTTTGTCATTTTTGTCATTTTTGTCATTTTTGTCATTTTTGTCATTTTTGTCATTTTTGTCATTTTTGTCATTTTTGTCATTTTTGTCATTTTTGTCATTTTTGTCATTTTTGTCATTTTTGTCATTTTTGTCATTTTTGTCATTTTTGTCATTTTTGTCATTTTTGTCATTTTTGTCATTTTTGTCATTTTTGTCATTTTTGTCATTTTTGTCATTTTTGTCATTTTTGTCATTTTTGTCATTTTTGTCATTTTTGTCATTTTTGTCATTTTTGTCATTTTTGTCATTTTTGTCATTTTTGTCATTTTTGTCATTTTTGTCATTTTTGTCATTTTTGTAATTTTTGTCATTTTTGTCATTTTTGTCATTTTTGTCATTTTTGTCATTTTTGTCATTTTTGTCATTTTTGTCATTTTTGTCATTTTTGTCATTTTTGTCATTTTTGTCATTTTTGTCATTTTTGTCATTTTTGTCATTTTTGTCATTTTTGTCATTTTTGTCATTTTTGTCATTTTTGTCATTTTTGTCATTTTTGTCATTTTTGTCATTTTTGTCATTTTTGTCATTTTTGTCATTTTTGTCATTTTTGTCATTTTTGTCATTTTTGTCATTTTTGTCATTTTTGTCATTTTTGTCATTTTTGTCATTTTTGTCATTTTTGTCATTTTTGTCATTTTTGTCATTTTTGTCATTTTTGTCATTTTTGTCATTTTTGTCATTTTTGTCATTTTTGTCATTTTTGTCATTTTTGTCATTTTTGTCATTTTTGTCATTTTTGTCATTTTTGTCATTTTTGTCATTTTTGTCATTTTTGTCATTTTTGTCATTTTTGTCATTTTTGTCATTTTTGTCATTTTTGTCATTTTTGTCATTTTGTCATTTTTGTCATTTTTGTCATTTTGTCATTTTGTCATTTTTGTCATTTTTGTCATTTTTGTCATTTTTGTCATTTTTGTCATTTTTGTCATTTTTGTCATTTTTGTCATTTTTGTCATTTTTGTCATTTTTGTCATTTTTGTCATTTTTGTCATTTTTGTCATTTTTGTCATTTTTGTCATTTTTGTCATTTTTGTCATTTTTGTCATTTTTGTCATTTTTGTCATTTTTGTCATTTTTGTCATTTTTGTCATTTTTGTCATTTTTGTCATTTTTGTCATTTTTGTCATTTTTGTCATTTTTGTCATTTTTGTCATTTTTGTCATTTTTGTCATTTTTGTCATTTTTGTCATTTTTGTCATTTTTGTCATTTTTGTCATTTTTGTCATTTTTGTAATTTTTGTCATTTTTGTAATTTTTGTCATTTTTGTCATTTTTGTCATTTTTGTCATTTTTGTCATTTTTGTCATTTTTGTCATTTTTGTCATTTTTGTCATTTTTGTCATTTTTGTCATTTTTGTCATTTTTGTCATTTTTGTCATTTTTGTCATTTTTGTCATTTTTGTCATTTTTGTCATTTTTGTCATTTTTGTCATTTTTGTCATTTTTGTCATTTTTGTCATTTTTGTCATTTTTGTCATTTTTGTCATTTTTGTCATTTTTGTCATTTTTGTCATTTTTGTCATTTTTGTCATTTTTGTCATTTTTGTCATTTTTGTCATTTTTGTCATTTTTGTCATTTTTGTCATTTTTGTCATTTTTGTCATTTTTGTCATTTTTGTCATTTTTGTCATTTTTGTCATTTTTGTCATTTTTGTCATTTTTGTCATTTTTGTCATTTTTGTCATTTTTGTCATTTTTGTCATTTTTGTCATTTTTGTCATTTTTGTCATTTTTGTCATTTTTGTCATTTTTGTCATTTTTGTCATTTTTGTCATTTTTGTCATTTTTGTCATTTTTGTCATTTTTGTCATTTTTGTCATTTTTGTCATTTTTGTCATTTTTGTCATTTTTGTCATTTTTGTCATTTTTGTCATTTTTGTCATTTTTGTCATTTTTGTCATTTTTGTCATTTTTGTCATTTTTGTCATTTTTGTCATTTTTGTCATTTTTGTCATTTTTGTCATTTTTGTCATTTTTGTCATTTTTGTCATTTTTGTCATTTTTGTCATTTTTGTCATTTTTGTCATTTTTGTCATTTTTGTCATTTGTGTCATTTTTGTAATTTTTGTCATTTTTGTCATTTTTGTCATTTTTGTCATTTTTGTCATTTTTGTCATTTTTGTCATTTTTGTCATTTTTGTCATTTTTGTCATTTTTGTCATTTTTGTCATTTTTGTCATTTTTGTCATTTTTGTCATTTTTGTCATTTTTGTCATTTTTGTCATTTTTGTCATTTTTGTCATTTTTGTCATTTTTGTCATTTTTGTCATTTTTGTCATTTTTGTCATTTTTGTCATTTTTGTCATTTTTGTCATTTTTGTCATTTTTGTCATTTTTGTCATTTTTGTCATTTTTGTCATTTTTGTCATTTTTGTCATTTTTGTCATTTTTGTCATTTTTGTCATTTTTGTCATTTTTGTCATTTTTGTCATTTTTGTCATTTTTGTCATTTTTGTCATTTTTGTCATTTTTGTCATTTTTGTCATTTTTTCATTTTTGTCAGTTTTGCCATTTTTGTGTGTGTCGGAGTTTCTGCCATTTTTGAAAATAAAAAATTAAAATACTCAGCTTCAAGCAATTTTGTACACGTTTCTGGGGTAGAGATTTGCAACTTTTGCTTCGGGTGTACAAACTTGTACATTTACGAATTATAGGCAAAAGTCAAACTTTTCGAAGGTATCCAAAAATTTATAATTCTTTATTCATTATTCAATGTTGAAGAATTTTGGGCCTCTTTTCAAACATTTGGGTTCATCGAAAAATGTTGGTGCCATTACAAATCGCTTTGAAATTTCAAAGTCACTTCCACCAAAAATTGCGATGTCTTCGTCTACGAATTTTAAACTTGCACAACGTCAATCACTGCAACAAAATTTGAAGGCCATCCTCTCAACCTTGTCGCGGCCCAGCTAACGACCCGACTCAACTTCTCATCTCATCCTTGGGTGCTACCAGCACGTCAATGAAGCGCCTATCTTCACAAATGTATATTTGTACACGTATTGTCACTAAACTGTTCAACCAACATCAGAAAATTTTGAAAAAAAAACATCCACAGAAAAAATCAAACATTCATTTTGCAAGATTTGAACAACGAAACCATTTTTAAACGGAGGAAAAAAGTGGACCTGAGAAAGCAAGAAAAAAACGGTGTAACCTGTTCGTCTCTGGTGGCCTTTTTCTCGGTTTTTTTTCTGTTGTCTCAACGAAACGAAACCTGACTTCAATCACTAATGATGGCCATCCGTCTCAAATTTTTCTGTGCGAAACAAAGTAGAAACCTCAACCATTGGCCGACTTTTTCTAAGTAAGTTGATAGAAATATTCCTCTTCGCGCGTGGTAAAATTTTCAGAATCATTTTTGATGCAGAAAAAAAAACTTATCGGTGACGTGATGAAGGTTTTCCTAAACCTCCTTGGCATATCGAAGGCAAAAAGCTAAAACCATCTAAATGGAAAACAAATGATGAAAATCCCAGCTCATCATCATGAATCACGAACGCTAAGCAGGCAGCAGGGCCTAAAAAATGTTGAATGAAGCCAACCTTTATCAGCCAATCGAGAACTCTCTTTTTCTGAAGGTGCTTCAATTTTCGTCTTCTCGAGGCCGATGCAGGGAAGGTTATTTATTATTATCACTCCTCTCTCGTCTTCACAGGGCCAGGCCAACCGATACATACATATGGGCCTTTGAGCAATACGGTCTCAAAATAAGCCGTTTGTTTATATATTCTAAAATTGAACCACTAAGTGTCCGACACGCGCTTTTATTGACCGATTCAAGAACGGGACCGGGTCGTTAAGTTGGGAAAAAATATTTTTGAAATCATTATTGTTTTACGTAACAATGTCACACAAGATGAGGAGCGTTTCTCTGCTGAGACCTTGAGATCTAAATCCGACCGAAGAGTTTTAATTTGATGGGTTAGTCGTCATTGGTATTCAACGGGTTTGTAAACAGACTTAATATTCATGATTTTCTAGATTCTTTAAAACTTTCAACCGTCCTTTTTTGACCCTTAAATTATATGTCGATCTAACGTTAAGCAAAGTCATCCGCGTCAAAATCTCCATGAAAAATGAAAATAGACGAGCAAAATTTCTGTCGGACAACTGCTTATAAGCTTGATGTTTTGTTTCTTGATTTGCTTACAAGTAACAAGAAATTGTTCAGGTAATGATAGTTCATTCAGCTCTTTCTATGATGCTATTTAGTCTTATACTGAAGAGAAGAGACTGAGATTGATACAGGAAAATACCAGTGTTCGGCACAAAAGCGCTGAACCGCTAATCACTAATTAGTCCGCTAACTTTTTGTTAGCGGTTTAATTTTACCGCTATAATTTGATCAAGCTAGCGAATTAAAAAGTTCCGCTAATTTTTAGTTCCGCTAATTGAAGAGCGCTATATCTCATATATTTGTTTAAAATTCACGAAAGATTACTGATAGAAGTATACGTTCGTACTATGAATTGTCAAATGCTGTTAAGAATTCATTTAGCCTTTGTTTTAAGATCGAATTGAAACTGTTTTTTGTTTTCTAGTGTTAAGTTTGAAAATGTTGTTCACGTACATGTTTATTAAATCACTGGCTTGAATCTCGACACGAATTTGTGGCATGAATGAGTGTCACTGATAAATTTTTTTTTTTGTGGCGTTTAAATAGCTCGGGGAGCTGACGCTGGAAATGAAAATTAGAGATAGTTTGGAGAAGGAAATTTTAAAGTTTAGAGTAGGCAGCGTAGAATAGTAAGAGATCATGAAACGTTGGTTAGACCATCATGCACTTCATTATACACCCATTTCGGCTGGATATGGACAGAATGTAGTTCAAGATAATAAACCAACCCCTCCAGTTGGAGGAAGGACCAGGGTGGGTTCGAGACTGGCCTCTACTTACTCCCCAAGCATCTCACCTGTCGGCAACTTATGGGATTCGAACCCAAAAGTTTTTCTTGCTGATACCGGGAATCGAACCCAGACCACATCAGCACTAGAGTGTCACTGATAAAAATATTATACATACAAAAATTGGACCAAGATGAAATCTGAGAAAAAACTGGCAACCACAATATTGTTCCATTAAGGGGGGGGTAGGGTCTAACACTTTCAAAAAATCGATTTTTTTATTTTTTTATTTTCTTATTGTAAAACATTTCAAGAATGTTGTGTCAAATTTTCAAGTCAATTGAAGCAAAACTGTAGAAATTATAGGCCTTTATCTCCTCCTATCTAATACTGCAAGAAAGCAAGAGCAGAAACTTCAAACGCGTTTTTCTCGAAAGCACGTTTTTAAAGTCCGTGGACATCGTCATTTGAAAACTACTTATCCGATTCTTTTCAAATTTGGAACATATTTTCTACATATAAAATACCAGACCCCAACGTTTTTCTTTTTTGATTTTTTTACTTTGGGGAGATTTTAGAGGTGAAAAATGGCGGATTTTTTCGTGAAAAATCGTAGTTTTTACTTCAAACAGCCACAAAAATTTCATAAAAATATTTTTAAGTTAAATAAAAACGTTGGGGTCCAGAAAAACATCTGTTAAAAATATGTTGCTCTGATTTTTTGACTTCAGATGATTCTGTGCTGAGATACAGTGTCCACCGCAAATCCTGTTTTCTAAAAGGCATCCTCGAAAATGCTCCGTCACCGGCTCATTTTTCAATATTTTTTCTACGAAAAAATTACTAAATGTTCTTTTTACAATGCTTTGTATAATGCAAAAAATTTGAATACATTTGTTTGAACGATAGCTCTAGAAAAAAATCGTAAAAATGGTGTTTTTTTTATACCCGTTAGACCCTACCCCCCCCTTAACTGAAAAACGCTTTAGAACTGCCTCAATTAGGGTTTAAATCTCATAAGTTTTAGACCAATACTTAAACAAGTTCTAAAAAAGTCGAGTTGAAAATGGTTTAATGTGCGGTGCTGTTGCTTTGGTCAAGTTAGGGTCTAAACCGGCTGTTTGGATTTAGTTGCCATAATGTTTATAAATGGCTAGTAAAATGTGTACCGTAAATCCTGATTTAACATGAAATTCAAAAAATATACATAACTTGGTAAACAGTTAGCGAATAGCGCTTTATGCTTGAAGCGATAACTTTTTCAGCTCATTTAGCGGTTTTGATTAGCGATCGCTAACTTTGCATGCGTTAGCGATTTAATTAGCGGCGCTAATCTTTCAGTTAGCGATGCCGAACACTGGAAAATACTAATTTTCAACTGTTAAATCATCTTAGAATTCTAGTGAACCCATTCTACTTGTTGGAAGATTTGAGTCAGGTGTGGGGTCCTGATTCCTGATTCAATATTGTTGAAAACAAAGTAATTCATCACATGTTTCAGGAATAGAGTTATCGTTTATTGGTGTTCTAAGCAAGGTCCCTATAAAAATGCACTTTACACTAGCGATTGCTAGTTCCAGCAGCGATCGTCATTACCCGAATTGTCCAATCGTGAGTTCCTACAAACATCTATTCGCCCAATTGTGTACTCACAATACATAATCCAACTGGCCCGCTGTGTTTAAATATGAGGAATCAAAAGTCGATCACGGTTCCTAAAATATCTATTCGACTTCAACGATACGTGAATACTTGTGCTAGCGATTGCTTACTTCGTCATTGTTGAGCCTGACTCTCATACACTCTTTCAGCAGCTTATGATGACCTCGTTCAATTCAAATGCCTAGCTGAGTTTCTAAATCTGTATTTAAGAACTTCCCATTTGTCCTACCATCCATTCCAGCTCATCAAATTGTCGTTTGTGCCAAAAAATTGTTAATTTTCAACGGAATTTCGGTAATTTTTAACGAACGTTCTCGAACTTTCTCGAACAATCGGTTATTTTTTCCGATCAAATACATATTGGTAGTTTGCTAATGTAGGTACATCGAAAATCTAGTTTTGTTCGCTCTTTAAATTGTGATTTATTTATTACTAGCTGACCCTTGCCAGTTTTATGTAAGTAATCCACCATGACTGCACGGGTTCACCACAGTTTCGCCAAAGTGTACACTTAATTGCATTCTTTAGATTATAACTTAAAGTTTTTTTTAAATTACATTAAAAAATCAGCAGTTTCTACATTTCACAAAAAAAAATATGCCCAGTTGAACGTCCACCCTTAAATCAATAGCAAAAATTAATTTCGTTTTCCAAATGACATCACATGTGAGTTAATCAATTGTTTTTCATGATATAATTTATAATTCGAATTAATTAAAACATTGACATCTACTTAGCTGTGATACCTTTACAGATGATAATTAGCAGCTAATCCTTTATTTAATTTTTTTTTTATTTTAAACCGATTGGTTTATTTATCCCTAGTAGCAGCGAATTCATAGCAGCGCTTGATTTTATTCTAACGCAGAGGAGAATCTAAGCAGACTTTGGTTTTACCGAAAACTATTCGAAAATTTTGACAATTTTGACCATTTTGACCATTTTGACCATTTTGACCATTTTGACAATTTTGACATAAATACTGATGTTATGAAATTGCTTGGTACATCTTTGTACCTGTAAATAATCACATTTTCGTTGGTGATGGAAAGAATTAAAGAAACATGAGCAACCAAAGAACGAAAGAACATAAGCCGTAAATATCATGATTTTCTTCAAAAAAAGATACAACGACTCACCGGCAGGACTTGAACCTGCAATCTCCGCTTCAGTACAACGGCGCGTTAGCCAATTTTACCATGGTGAACATGATGAAACCAGCCAACACGAGCAATCGAGCTCTGCCGATCAACTGCTGGACCTTCTATCGAAAACAGCATGTATATCCCGCCGGTTTCATCATGTTCACCGTGGTGAAATTGGCTAACGCGCCGTTGTACTGAAGCGGAGATTGCAGGTTCACTTCCTGCGGTGAGCCGTTGTATCTTTTTCGAAAAATTCATTATATTTACGGCTTTTGTTCTACCGTTCTTTGATTGCTCATGTTTAGTTAATTCTCTCCATCACCAACGACAATTTTGACAATTTTGACAATTTTGACAATTTTGACAATTTTGACAATTTCGACAATTTTGACAATTTTGACAATTTTGACAATTTTGAAAATTAACAATTTTGAACAATTTTGAGAATTTTGACAATTATTATAAATTATCAAATTCGATTTGCAATTCAATAAACCTTTTGTATTGAAAGTCAAATCTTGACTCACGAAAACTATACTTCGCCTATAAAATTGGTTTTTATTAAGAAGTGGATCCAAACAAGTTCATCTTACACTTTCAAATTATTTTCAAACTTCGAAACATTCAAAAAATAAAAATAAAAATTATAGAAGTTTTCTTTTTGTTTACTTTTCACAATTCTGTAAACTAATATATTTTAAGCGAATTTTCAAATAAATATTACCTTAATTTAATTTAAGATATTTTTTAAAAGAAAAATCAAATCGTTTTTAAAGAAATATTACCTAAATTTAATTTAAGATATTTTTTAAAAGAAAAATCAAATCGTTTTCCGGACTTCAACAAATTTGTTAAATGAAGTAAAATCTTTATTTTTGCTTTTTCAGTAATGTCAAAAATATTTGTCGTTCCAAATTAAAAAAAAACTGTAGAATTTAATTTTGTTGATCATCCATCATCATCAAAATATTATTCTTCAATTGAATAAAGTATATTGAAAAAAATAAGAATCATTTTTTTATGTAGATTTGTTAATTTATCAATATCAATGATTGATTTCACTCAAAACTGATTCATTTTTAAACTTATTATCTACGTAACTCCAAAACGAGGTATCGAATCCATCATTAAAACACAAGACAAAAACTGTCTCTTGAATTATCAATGAAATTCTATAAATAAGTTTGTAAAATGGTAAAATATTTTTATTGAAAAAGAATTATTTCAAAAATGTTAGAAACTTATCTTTTTCATCTTAATATAATATTTTAGTTTATGATCAATTTGATCATCGTTAGTAATGTTTGTTCATTAATTTATCGACCATATCGGTGAAAATTATGTTCTTTTAGTAAGGGCATTTCAGAACTATGAAAATTGTAGGCGGATGAAAGTAAGATGAAATGAACGGATTCTTGATTCGGCACTTTGATTCTGATTTAATTTGAATCGAATTTGTACGATGATGACGCGTGCAACTCAACGATCGTCCCACAAGTGAACCCGAATCAAAAGACCAAACCGCCAAGTTTGGTTTGGTGAGTTCAATTGTTCCATGATATCCACCGCTGATGAGTGCGATAGCGTTCGAGTACAACAGATTTGGCACCCAACACCCAAAGCGGGAAAAACCTCAAGCGCTATGGGGTGAAACAAAGCAGTTGATCCAGACCATGATCTCCCTCCAGCTTATCGGTCTATTGTTTCGTCACCCATTCTCAGCGAGTGCATCATCATCCATCATCAGAGTATCATCACCGATAAGGACGGGTGATAATGACGGCGAAGACTCGCTGATAAGGGAAAACATCGCGGATGGAACTCCAGAGAGTACACAATTCGCGGCAGCAGTATCGAGTCGGCGGATTTCGGCGGTATTCGGCAGTTGGATTCGGATCTCCGGTGCACGAAGTTGCATGAAGAACGGAAATCGGCCACTCCAGTTTTTTTGTTTATACCTTTTAATTTGTTAGCATGTAAGATTAAGTAAAAGTTGTTAGTTTTAAGAATAAATTGTGCAGCGTAGTTTGTGTAGTTTGTAGTCCGGGCAAGTACTGCTTTACTCTGGCATACGAGGAGAAAATGCTACTCGGGAACGAGGAGTTGGTTTCCTGTTAAGCCCGCAGGCCTACGCGGCCCTCATTAGATGGGAACCGATAAACGAAAGAATAATCGTAGCCAGATTCAGAACACGGGTTAGAAACCTTACAATGGTCCAGTGTTATGCGCCAACTGACGTTGCCGATTTGCAGGAGAAAGAGCAGTTTTACAGTCAGTTGAACAGCGTGGTTGAGAGAATTCCGAAGGGTGACATTCAAATCCACTTAGGCGACTTCAACGCAAAGATTGGCTCCGATAATCAGGACTTTGAGCGCATCATGGGGCGCCATGGCCTAGGACAGATGAGCGAAAACGAAGAGCTGTTTGTAGAATTTTGTGGCAACAACAACATGGTGATCGGTGGATCGCTCTTCCCCCATCGACCAGCACATAAGGTCACTTGGGTATCCCGAGATGGCCGAACAGAAAATCAAATTGACCACATCTGCATCAGTCGAAAATGGAGAAGGAGCCTTCTTGATGTCCGCAACAAACGAAGCGCAGACATTGCATCTGACCATCACCTCATCCTTGGCGAGATACGACTGAGAGTTGCGCGTGTCCAACGGCGCGAGGAGAAAGCCGGGTGTCGATACGACGTCCGCCGGTTGGAGAATCCAGAGGTGAAAAGGGCATACGTTGAACAGCTTGAATTCCGAGCCTCGGAGCTGCCGACAAACAGAACAGTCGAAGAACAGTGCGCAGTGGTGGGGAATCAAGAATGCCTTTATCACGACGAGCCATGGTACTCTCGGTAAAGTTTGTGGAAGAAGGAGTGAATGGATGTCGGATGAAACTTGGAGGATGGTCGATGATCGGAGAAAGGCGAAAGTCGGAATTGAGCAGGCATGTACCGGGTCAGCCAAAGCAGCCGCCCGTTTACGATATGCGGAGCTGGAAAAGGCTTGTAGACGAGACAAGAGAGCCTGGACAAACTCCCTAGCCGAAGAGGAAGAAAGAGCCGCCGCCAATGGAGATATCCGATTACTTTATGACATTTCTCGCCGCCTCAGTGGTGCAAGGACTAATGCAAGAATGCCGCTGAAAGACCGAGCAGGTCAGTTATTGACCGATCGAACAGATTAGCTCAAACGATGGACTGAGCACTTCGAACAACTCTTCCGAGTCACGAATAGCGATGGCCAACAAAACCCGCAGCTCGAAGCGCCAACAGTAAGTCGCATTAATGGCGTCAACTCGGAAGCGCCCTCGCTGGCTGAAATAGAAGCCGCAATCAAAAACATGAAATCCAACAAAGCACCTGGGATCGATTGCATCCCTGCTGAAATGCTGAAAGCCGACCCTGCCCTATCAGCACAAATGTTGCACCGTCTTTTCGCTGACATCTGGGATACTGCAACATTCCCGGCCGACTGGATGCAGGGCATCCTCGTAAAGGTCCCGAAGAAAGGAGACCTGACAGAGTGCGGTAACTGGCGAGGCATAACGTTGATCTGTACAACCCCCAAAGTACTCTGCAAAGTGATCCTGAACAGGTTCCAGGAGAAAATCGACGCTACACTCCGACGGCAACAAGCTGGATTCCGATCCGGACGATCAAGTGTGGACCACATCACAACGCTACAAATCATACTGGAACAAATCAACGAATTCCAGGACTCTCTTCTGCTAGTGTTTGTTGGTTTCGAAAAAGCATTCGACCGACTAACCATGAAAACATCTGGGCGGCTCTAAGGCGACGAGGGGTCCCAGAGAAACTAGTCCATCTCATCGAAGCACAGTACGAGGCATTTTCGTGCAAGGTCTTGCACGACGGTGTCTTGTCCGAACCAATCCCGGTAACTGCTGGAGTGAGACAAGGATGTATTTTATCACCGCTACTTTTTCTTATCGTAATGGATGAGATTCTGACTGGATCGATCGACTGTGCACCGAACCGAGGATTGCCGTGGAATCCTTCAACAATGGAGCAACTGAACGACCTTGACTTGGCTGACGATATTGTTTTGCTCGCCCAAACGCAACCGGATATGCAGAGCAAACTCGACGACCTCACCGAAAGTTCCAAGGCAGCAGGTCTCAAAGTCAATGTCGGAAAGACCAAGTCGATGGAGATCAACACAGGAAATCCCTCCAGTTTCATGGTAGCTGGGCAACAAGTTGAGAAAGTGGAATGCTTCCAGTATCTTGGTAGCCAGATAACGCCTGATGGTGGTACCAGAAAAGACATCGAAACCCGGATCAGAAAGGCCCGATTTGCGTTTGCGAGTCTCCGAAACATCTGGCGGTCACGCCAGATCTCTCTACGAGCAAAAATCCGAATCTTCAACTCAAACGTCAAATCCGTATTGCTGTACGGGTGCGAAACTTGGTGCACATATGCGGTGACGACGCGAAAACTGCAAGTATTTGTAAACCACTGCCTGCGGAATATCATCCGCGCTTGGTGGCCTGGCAACTGGATCTCGAATGAGGAACTACATCGCCGGTGTCATCAAAGGGCGCTAGAAATCGAGATTCGGGAACGTAAGTGGAGATTGATTGGGCACACGCTGCGAAAAGATGAAAACGAGATTAGCAGAGAGGCGCTAGATTGGAATCCAGAAGGTCATCGAAGAAGAGGCAGGCCCAGAAACTCGTGGCGGTGAAGCCTAGCCGCTGAAATCCGAACTGTCGACGAGAATCTTGACTGGGACCAGACGAAGACGCTGGCTCCGGATCGTCAACAGTGGAGGTCTTTTACCGCGGCCCTATGCACCGGAGGATCGGCGCGGGATCATTAAGTAAGTAAGTAGCTTATGATCTTAGTTTAATCATGTTCTTCCACGTCGAAAAGGAATTTTCGATGAAAACATCAATAAGTTAATCAAACGCAACCAATTGGCATATCATAGCTTGTGGGGAATCGTGGGCCACATTTTGTGGGGTATCTTGTGTCCCTATATTTTTATTTTTTTATACATCTTCAGAACTTAAAATACGTTTTTCCTATCTGCAAAGTTTCCTTATGCGAAATAAAAAAATTTGAAAAATATTTTGTCCATTTTTTCCAATGCGATAGAGACGAACATAAATCCTATATAATGAATTTTGCCAAAACGTTCGCGAGCCAGGAATTAGGAACTATTCGATCATACACAACTCTCTTTCTTATTTCCTCATCTGAAATTGCTTTAAAATAACTGAATGAATTAAAAAAAATCAGTTTTGGGTCAACTCATAAACTTTGCACGTTATTTAGTCAATTTGGAATTGGTGGCCCACGCACGTTCAAAGCTTTTATTAACCACCTTAATGAAACACTTACTATTCTTTGTACTCACTCTGCAACTTTTGCTACAGTTTTCAAGATTGCACACTACCAGCGTTGCCAACCTTCCCGATTTTTCTGGAATCTTCCAGATTTTTATGTGTCATCCAGAAATACAATCCCCAGGTTGTCTGGTCCAGACTTTTCATAAATTATCCAGATTTGTCCAGAAATTTCTCTATAAGCTCAACATATTAATAAAAAAAATACTATTGAAATCCAATAACTCATAACGGCAAGACTGAATTTACTATGAAGCAGAATACAGAAGTTATTTTGACAGCTGAATGGGTCTAAGTTTTCGGTTGTTCAAGCTTTCGTTCACATAGACTCAGACATTTATTATTTTCAAGTAAATCCCTAGACTACTAAAATATTGCGATCTGGCGACCAAAAAAAACAAAAGGTCGTCACCTATAAAGTTAGCCATCCAGACTTTTCTAGACATTTTTTTTTCAAAATCTTCCAGACTTTTCGGAAAAACAGTTGGCATCACTGCACACTACGCGTGGTTTTTAAATTTAATACAAGTCATGTTGGAGAAACTTAATTGTGTAGGAAGATTGAAACGCGGCAATTCTGCCAGACTTTGAACTCATTTAAGCGACGAACAAGAGCGGGGAGACAATCTGCTTTAGTCTTTGAACAGTTTTCTCAAAAGAGCAAATGCATTCATAAGCCTCAAGGTACCAACACTGAGGACAGCATTCCTCGTAATGCTCACTAGTTGATTGAACTTTTAGAATTTGATCCGAATCAAAATTTTTGGTATGGTATTTTGAAACTTTTCCTGTCCTTTTCAATATTTTCCTGTCTTTTTCGACATTTTCTTTCTAGTTTGTGCAAAATGTTGGCATGAAGACCGGCAAACATTATGCACACATGGGAAATATTCGCGGAAATCGGTTGCGAGAGTTTGTTCCTCTTTTTTTCTCTTCTCTCTATTTTGTGCAAAATGTGAGCAGTGAACAAAACGCATGGCGCCCATTAATATTACACCGGTACCGGCGCTTGTAGCTCATACTAACACACTCCTAACATCGATTTTAAGGTACACTTGTCAAGTCTTCTCACTTAAGGTGTCCCAAGATACTGTTAGAATGCAACTTATATTACAACGCTTCTAGTTCTAGCTTGCTGAAACGTACTCTACTTCGATATCAAACTTCACAAACAATAATAATCAAGAATTTTAACTGATTTATGAATGTAATCAAAAATCTAAATGCGTCATGTTAAATTCTCAATCGCATTTATGTAAATTTATTGTTAGAAAGTTGGTTCAACAGTCTGAAACCTTTCCTGCTTCCTGCAACCGCGTGCCTCTATATCTCAAAACTTTTGTGTTGAATCTATAGGACTGGCTCTTGGAAACAACGCACATCAATCGAAGTTGCAGTTCACAATTTCCAGCACTAATAATTCATCTTTTTTTTTCAACCGTGTTGGTCGTCGCAAGTTCGAAACTAATAAAACTAACTTACCCTAGGGCCGGGAACGAATTCTGGTATCCCCGGCTCTGCAGCAATGTAAGAACATCCCCCCTAACCGTCTAGCTAACCGACGACAGCTGCGTGGGACCACTTCAGGAAACTTTCACTTCAAACAATTCCCTGCAGTGTGTCTGCCTCACTTATTTCCTAAAATAAAATCTCTCATACAGAAAAAAAAACAACGAATTCAAACACAGACGACGAAAGGGTTGGCTGCCGAAAAGTTTTCTTACATTCAACAACGTGCACCATTTTAATTAGCCAGCTTCATCATCCAGCTGACTTTGTTTCCTTTCCTGGTAGGAACCAACCTACTTTTTTTTGGTTTTGGGTTTTCGTTTGTTGCTTCCCTTCCCATTTTTCCGGTACTCGGGCTGTGCTTTCATTTCCGGAAATCATTTTGTCAGCAATTTCACCCTCCCCCTGCATTTAAAACTGTTTCGGACCAATTGTCACATAAAGGAAATGTGAATGCTCGAACTTTTTTTTGAATCATCTGTTCGAAGAGTCGATGAATTTTTCAATTTTATTTAAGAGCGAGAAAGCTGAATTAATCATCTTAAAGAAAAGCTTCTTCCCGTTTTCTGTTCCTGACACTAGATTTTTCTCGTAGTAGATTATCGTACCGCAAAAAATGTTCCCTTCCCGCTTTTTAGCGGTCTAAAAGCTATCCAAAGAATTCCCTCTTGTGATCTTAAGAAAATATTGAACCAAAAAAAAAGCCACTCAGCGAGAAGCTTCAAAACTGACCTCGAAAAACTGTCATCAACTCCAGCATACGAAGCGAAAAAAGTCTCAATTTTTCTCGACTTTGGGTGGCTGCCAATGACACATTTCCACGCCATGATAAGAGGATTAACCACCGTTCGTGATTCATTTTTTTTTTCTTCTCTTTCCGTTCTTTCCCCCATTCCCCACAGGGCCACCCCCGACGACGATGCCTCCCTGCACCCGGACCGTGTTCAACTCCAGCCGGATCCGGAACGGCAGCATAGCCCCGTCCCACTCGAAGCACTCCGGACTGTTTCCGTCAGCCATCTGCTATCAGTACGAGTTCGTTGGCCAGGGAGCGGAACGCATCCAGGTGAGACCGGAATTCTGGGAACACAGTTGGATTTTTTTTTTTTCATCTTTTCACTATTGAAAGCAAAAGAGTTCATCTTCAGCCGAACTCACGTTCACTTTGGAATTTTGGAATTTGGACGATAAATTTTCGTAGAAAAATAATAACAATAATTCAAGAATCCATAACAAGAGGATTTTCAACATATACCTTTGCAAACAATAAATTTCAGATTTAGAATGAAAGTACAAAGAATCATAAATAAGTAATTAGGAAATAAGTGTCCTTGACAAAAACTCAAGAATCAGTTTTCAAATTTACAACTTTAAATTAAATGCTTTAAATAGAAACAAAATTTCAAACTTGAAATCGCGAATTGATAACTTGAAATCGGAAACTGAGAACCGAAAACCACAAGTGGAGAGACAACAATTGAGACTCTAATACATTTGTGTTGCAAGCCTACTTGGTTGAATATTTCTACTGAATCAAAGCAATCGAAAGATTCCCTTTAATTCCCTTTAAAACCGGGGAATCTTTCGATTGCTTTGATTCAGGATAATTGAGGGTTGCAATCGGTTGATATCGGTGCCAAGAATTGAGAACTGAAAACTGATATTTGAGAATTGAAAAATGAGAAATAAAAAAAAATGAAAAACTAAAAATACGGAATAAGAAAAGAAAAAATCACAAAAAACTATAAAACTGACAAAAAGTCAAAATAAAATCAACGACAAATGAAAAAATACAACAAAGACCAAAAACCAACGAATGAATGAAATGAGAAATGAAAAATGAGAAATGAGAAATGAGAAATGAGAAATGAGAAATGAGAAATGAGAAATGAGAAATGAGAAATGAGAAATGAGAAATGAGAAATGAGAAATGAGAAATGAGAATTGAGAAATGAGAAATGAGAAATGAGAAATGAGAAATGAGAAATGAGAAATGAGAAATGAGAAATGAGAAATGAGAAATGAGAAATGAGAAATGAGAAATGAGAAATGAGAAATGAGAAATGAGAAATGAGAAATAAAAAATGAGAAATGAGAAATGAGAAATGAGAAATGAGAAATGAGAAATGAGAAATGAGAAATGAGAAATGAGAAATGAGAATTGAGAAATGAGAAATGAAAAATGAGAAATGAGAACTGAGAAATGAGAAATGAGAAATGAGAAATGAGAAATGAGAAATGAGAAATGAGAAATGAGAAATGAGAAATGAGAAATGAGAAATGAGAAATGAGAAATGAGAAATGAGAAATGAGAAATGAGAAATGAGAAATGAGAAATGAGAAATGAGAAATGAGAAATGAGAAATGAGAAATGAGAAATGAGAAATGAGAAATGAGAAATGAGAAATGAGAAATGAGAAATGAGAAATGAGAAATGAGAAATGAGAAATGAGAAATGAGAAATGAGAAATGAGAAATGAGAAATTAAAAAAAGACAAAAATGACAACAATGACAAAAATGACAAAAATGACAAAAATGACAAAAATGACAAAAATGCCAAAAATGACAAAAATGCCAAAAATGACAAAAATGACAAAAATGACAAAAATGACAAAAATGACAAAAATGACAAAAATGACAAAAATGACAAAAATGACAAAAATGACAAAAATGACAAAAATGACAAAAATGACAAAAATGACAAAAATGACAAAAATGACAAAAATGACAAAAATGACAAAAATGACAAAAATGACAAAAGTGACAAAAATGACAAAAATGACAAAAATGACAAAAATGACAAAAATGACAAAAATGACAAAAATGACAAAAATGACAAAAATGACAAAAATGACAAAGATGACAAAAATGACAAAAATTAAAAAAATTACAAAAATGACAAAAATGACAAAAATGACAAAAATGACAAAAATGACAAAAATGACAAGAATGACAAAAATGACAAAAATTACAAAAATGACAAAAATGACAAAAATGACAAAAAAGACAAAAAAGACAAAAAAAATGACAGAAATGACAAAAATGACAAAAATGACAAAAATAACAAAAATGACAAAAATGACAAAAATGACAAAAATGACAAAAATGACAAAAATGACAAAAATGACAAAAATGACAAAAATGACAAAAATGACAAAAATGACAAAAATGACAAAAATGACAAAAATGACAAAAATGACAAAAATGACAAAAATGACAAAAATGACAAAAATGACAAAAATGACAAAAATGACAAAAATGACAAAAATGACAAAAATGACAAAAATGACAAAAATGACAAAAATTACAAAAATGACAAAAATGACAAAAATGACAAAAATGACAAAAATGACAAAAATGACAAAAATGACAAAAATGACAAAAATGACAAAAATGACAAAAATGACAAAAATGACAAAAATGACAAAAATGACAAAAATGACAAAAATGACAAAAATGACAAAAATGACAAAAATGACAAAAATGACAAAAATGACAAAAATGACAAAAATGACAAAAATGACAAAAATGACAAAAATGACAAAAATGACAAAAATGACAAAAATGCCAAAAATGCCAAAAATGCCAAAAATGACAAAAATGACAAAAATGACAAAAATGACAAAAATGACAAAAATGACAAAAATGACAAAAATGACAAAAATGACAAAAATGACAAAAATGACAAAAATGACAAAAATGACAAAAATGACAAAAATGACAAAAATGACAAAAATGACAAAAATGACAAAAATGACAAAAATGACAAAAATGACAAAAATGACAAAAATGATAAAAATGACAAAAATGACAAAAATGACAAAAATGACAAAAATGACAAAAATGACAAAAATGACAAAAATGACAAAAATGACAAAAATGACAAAAATGACAAAAATGGCAAAAATGACAAAAATAACAAAAATGAAAAGAATGGCAAAAATGACAAAAATGACAAAAATTACAAAAAATGACAAAAAATGACAAAAATGACAAAAATGACAAAAATGACAAAAATGACAAAAATGACAAAAATGACAAAAATGACAAAAATGACAAAAATGACAAAAATGACAAAAATGACAAAAATGACAAAAATGACAAAAATGACAAAAATGACAAATTTTACAAAATTGACATACATGACAAAAATGAAAAAAAAAAATGACAAAAATGACAAAAATGACAAAAATGACAAAAATGACAAAAATGACAAAAATGACAAAAATGACAAAAATGACAAAAATGACAAAAATGACAAAAATGACAAAAATGACAAAAATGACAAAAATGACAAAAATGACAAAAATGACAAAAATGACAAAAATGACAAAAATGACAAAAATGACAAAAATGACAAAAATGACAAAAATGACAAAAATGACAAAAATAACAAAAATGACCAAAATGACAAAAATAACCAAATTGACAAAAATGACAAAAATGACAAAAATGACAAAAATGACAAAAATTACAAAAATGACAAAAATGACAAAAATGACAAAAATGACAAAAGTGACAAAAATGACAAAAATGACCAAAATGACCAAAATGACCAAAATGACAAAAATGACAAAAATGATAAAAAAAGAAAAGAAAAAAGGACATAAATGACAAAACTGACAAAAAAGACAAAAACGACAAGAATGACAAAAATAACAAAAATGACCAAAATGACAAAAATAACCAAATTGACAAAAATGACAAAAATGACAAAAATGACAAAAATGACAAAAATGACAAAAATGACAAAAATGACAAAAATGACAAAAATGACAAAAATGACAAAAATGACAAAAATGACAAAAATGACAAAAATGACAAAAATGACAAAAATGACAAAAATGACCAAAATGACAAAAATGACAAAAATGACAAAAATGATAAAAATGACAAAAATGACAAAAATGACAAAAATGACAAAAATGACAAAAATGACAAAAATGACAAAAATGACAAAAATGACAAAAATGACAAAAATGACAAAAATGACAAAAATGACAAAAATGACAAAAATGACAAAAATGACAAAAATGACAAAAATGACAAAAATGACAAAAATGACAAAAATGACAAAAATGACAAAAATGACAAAAATGACAAAAATGACAAAAATGACAAAAATGCCAAAAATGCCAAAAATGACAAAAATGACAAAAATGACAAAAATGACAAAAATGACAAAAATGACAAAAATGACAAAAATGACAAAAATGACAAAAAAAAAACAAAAATGACAAAAATGACAAAAATGACAAAAAAAAAAAAATGACAAAAATGACAAAAATGACAAAAATTACAAAAATGACAAAAATGACAAAAATGACAAAAGTGACAAAAATGACAAAAATGACCAAAATGACCAAAATGACCAAAATGACAAAAATGACAAAAATGATAAAAAAAGAAAAGAAAAAAGGACATAAATGACAAAACTGACAAAAAAGACAAAAACGACAAGAATGACAAAAATAACAAAAATTACCAAAATGACAAAAATAACCAAATTGACAAAAATGACAAAAATGACAAAAATGACAAAAATGACAAAAATGACAAAAATGACAAAAATGACAAAAATGACAAAAATGACAAAAATGACAAAAATGACAAAAATGACAAAAATGACAAAAATGACAAAATGACAAAAATGACAAAAATGACAAAAATGACAAAAATGACAAAAATGACAAAAATGACAAAAATGACAAAAATGACAAAAATGACAAAAATGACAAAAATGACAAAAATGACAAAAATGACAAAAATGACAAAAATGACAAAAATGACAAAAATGACAAAAATGACAAAAATGACAAAAATGACAAAAATGACAAAAATGACAAAAATGACAAAAATGACAAAAATGACAAAAATGACAAAAACGACAAAAATGACAAAAATGACAAAAATTACAAAAATGGCAAAAATGACAAAAATGACAAAATTACAAAACTGAGAAAAATGACAAAAATGACAAAAATGACAAAAATGCCAAAAATGACAAAAATGACAAAAATGACAAAAATGACAAAAATGACAAAAATGACAAAAATGACAAAAATGACAAAAATGACAAAAATGACAAAAATGACAAAAATGACAAAAATGACAAAAACGACAAAATAACAAAAATAACAAAAATAACAAAAATGACAAAAATGACAAAAATGACAAAAATGACAAAAATGACAAAAATGACAAAAATGACAAAAATGACAAAAATGACAAAAATGACAAAAATGACAAAAATGACAAAATAACAAAAATAACAAAAATAACAAAAATGACAAAAATGACAAAAATGACAAAAATGACAAAAATGACAAAAATGACAAAAATGACAAAAAATGACAAAAATGACAAAAATGACAAAAATGACAAAAATAACAAAAATGACCAAAATGACAAAAATAACCAAATTGACAAAAATGACAAAAATGACAAAAATGACAAAAATGACAAAAATTACAAAAATGACAAAAATGACAAAAATGACAAAAATGACAAAAGTGACAAAAATGACAAAAATGACCAAAATGGCCAAAATGACCAAAATGACAAAAATGACAAAAATGATAAAAAAAGAAAAGAAAAAAGGACATAAATGACAAAACTGACAAAAAAGACAAAAACGACAAGAATGACAAAAATAACAAAAATGACCAAAATGACAAAAATAACCAAATTGACAAAAATGACAAAAATGACAAAAATGACAAAAATGACAAAAATGACAAAAATGACAAAAATGACAAAAATGACAAAAATGACAAAAATGACAAAAATGACAAAAATGACAAAAATGACAAAAATGACAAAAATGACAAAAATGACAAAAATGACAAAAATGACCAAAATGACAAAAATGACAAAAATGACAAAAATGATAAAAATGACAAAAATGACAAAAATGACAAAAATGACAAAAATGACAAAAATGACAAAAATGACAAAAATGACAAAAATGACAAAAATGACAAAAATGACAAAAATGACAAAAATGACAAAAATGACAAAAATGACAAAAATGACAAAAATGACAAAAATGACAAAAATGACAAAAATGACAAAAATGACAAAAATGACAAAAATGACAAAAATGACAAAAATGACAAAAATGACAAAAATGACAAAAATGACAAAAATGACAAAAATGACAAAAATTACAAAAATGGCAAAAATGACAAAAATGACAAAATTACAAAACTGAGAAAAATGACAAAAATGACAAAAATGACAAAAATGACAAAAATGACAAAAATGACAAAAATGACAAAAATGACAAAAATGACAAAAATGCCAAAAATGACAAAAATGACAAAAATGACAAAAACGACAAAATAACAAAAATAACAAAAATAACAAAAATGACAAAAATGACAAAAATGACAAAAATGACAAAAATGACAAAAATGACAAAAATGACAAAAATGACAAAAATGACAAAAATGACAAAAATGACAAAAATGACAAAAAATGACAAAAATGACAAAAATGACAAAAATGACAAAAATGACAAAAATAACAAAAATGACAAAAGGACAAAAATGACAAAAATGACAAAAATGACAAAAATGACAAAAATGACAAAAATGACAAAAATCACAAAAATGACAAAAATCACAAAAATGACAAAAATGACAAAAATGACAAAAATGACAAAAATGACAAAAATGACAAAAATGACAAAAATGACAAAAATGACAAAAATGACAAAAATGACAAAAATGACAAAAATGACAAAAATGACAAAAATGACAAAAATGACAAAAATGACAAAAATGACAAAAATGACAAAAATGACAAAAATGACAAAAATGACAAAAATGACAAAAATGACAAAAATGACAAAAATGACAAAAATGACAAAAATGACAAAAATGACAAAAATGACAAAAATGACAAAAATGACAAAAATGACAAAAATGACAAAAATGACAAAAATGACAAAAATGACAAAAATGACAAAAATGACAAAAATGACAAAAATGACAAAAATGACAAAAATGACAAAAATGACAAAAATGACAAAAATGACAAAAATGACAAAAATGACAAAAATGACAAAAATGACAAAAATGACAAAAATGACAAAAATGACAAAAATGACAAAAATGACAAAAATGACAAAAATGACAAAAATGACAAAAATGACAAAAATGACAAAAATGACAAAAATGACAAAAATGACAAAAATGACAAAAATGACAAAAATGACAAAAATGACAAAAATGACAAAAATGACAAAAATGACAAAAATGACAAAAATGACAAAAATGACAAAAATGACAATAATGACAAAAATGACAAAAATGACAAAAATGATAAAAATGACAAAAATGACAAAAATGACAAAAATGACAAAAATGACAAAAATGACAAAAATGACAAAAATGACAAAAATGACAAAAATGACAAAAATGACAAAAATGACAAAAATGACAAAAATGACAAAAATGGCAAAAATGACAAAAATAACAAAAATGAAAAGAATGGCAAAAATGACAAAAATGACAAAAATGACAAAAATGACAAAAAATGACAAAAATGACAAAAATGAGAAAAATGACAAAAATGACAAAAATGACAAAAATGACAAAAATGACAAAAATGACAAAAATGACAAAAATGACAAAAATGACAAAAATGACAAAAATGACAAAAATGACAAAAATGACAAAAATGACAAAAATGACAAAAATGACAAAAATGACAAAAATGACAAAAATGACAAAAATGACAAAAATGACAAAAATGACAAATCTTACAAAAATGACAAAAATGACAAAAATGACAAAAATGACAAAAATGACAAAAATGACAAAAATGACAAAAATGACAAAAATGACAAAAATGACAAAAATGACAAAAATGACAAAAATGACAAAAATGACAAAAATGACAAAAATGACAAAAATGACAAAAATGACAAAAATGACAAAAATGACAAAAATGACAAAAATGACAAAAATGACAAAAATGACAAAAATGACAAAAATGACAAAAATGACAAAAATGACAAAAATGACAAAAATGACAAAAATGACAAAAATGACAAAAATGACAAAAATGACAAAAATGACAAAAATGACAAAAATGACAAAAATGACAAAAATGACAAAAATGACAAAAATGACAAAAATGACAAAAATGACAAAAATGACAAAAATGACAAAAATGACAAAAATGACAAAAATGACAACAATGACAACAATGACAAAAATGACAAAAATGACAAAAATGACAAAAATGACAAAAATGACAAAAATGACAAAAATGACAAAAATGACAAAAATGACAAAAATGACAAAAATGACAAAAATGACAAAAATGACAAAAATGACAAAAATGACAAAAATGACAAAAATGACAAAAATGACAAAAATGACAAAAATGACAAAAATGACAAAAATGACAAAAATGACAAAAATGACAAAAATGACAAAAATGACAAAAATGACAAAAATGATAAAAATGACAAAAATGACAAAAATGACAAAAATGACAAAAATGACAAAAATGACAAAAATGACAAAAATGACAAAAATGACAAAAATGACAAAAATGACAAAAATGACAAAAATGACAAAAATGACAAAAATGACAAAAATGACAAAAATGACAAAAATGACAAAAATGACAAAAATGACAAAAATGACAAAAATGACAAAAATGACAAAAATGACAAAAATGACAAAAATGACAAAAATGACAAAAACGACAAAATGACAAAAATGACAAAATGACAAAAATTACAAATGGGACAAAAATGCAGAACTGACAAAATTGACAAAAATGACAAAATGACAAAAATGACAAAATAATAAAAATGATAAAAATGACAAAAATGACAAAAATGACAAAAATGACAAAAATGACAAAAATGACAAAAATGACAAAAATGACAAAAATGACAAAAATGACAAAAATGACAAAAATGACAAAAATGACAAAAATTTCAAAGATTACAAAAATTTGAAATGGCAAAAATTAAAATAATTAACAAAAATGACAAAAATGAGAAAAATGACAAAAATGACAAAAATGACAAAAATGACAAAAATGAGAAAAATGACAAAAATGACAAAAATGACAAAAATGACAAAAATGACAAAAATGACAAAAATGACAAAAATGACAAAAATGACAAAAATGACAAAAATGACAAAAATGACAAAAATGACAAAAATGACAAAAATGACAAAAATGACAAAAATGACAAAAATGACAAAAATGACAAAAATGACAAAAATGACAAAAATGACAAAAATGACAAAAATGACAAAAATGACAAAAATGACAAAAATGATAAAAATCACAAAAATGACAAAAAGACATGAAGGACAAAATGACAAAAATGACAAAAATTGAAAAAAAATATACATTGATCAAACTGACATTTATTTCAAAAATTTCCAAAATAGCAAAAAATATTAAAAATCACATACATAATTTAAAAAAAAATAAGTAAAAATTCATTTTTTTTTTATTTACAGAATTATCAAACATTTACAATAAAATTCAGAAATGACTTAAAACACGAAATGAAGGAATAAAAAACAAGATTTTAAAAGTAAGAAACAGTTTTTTTCAAACATGATTGAAAATTTCAATCATTGTTACTTTTGACGATTACCGACAAGTTCAACAAATTTTCATCCCATCAAGATGCAGTTCCGATCAACTTTTCCGACCCGAGGAAAGAGAAAATTTACCAACTAATCTTCTGTCTTGATTTTGCGACTTTCCTTCTCATGTTTTTTTTTTTTCCGTTCTCTCCATTTCTTGCAGATCATCTTCTCGGAGTTTCGACTTCCCTCAAAGTTTGAACCGACCGAGTGTGGCGAAACGGACATTCTAATGGTAATTAGTCCCTATCCGATAGCGAACGAAAAAAAAGCGAAAAAGAGAATGAGGAGGGACCCCGGCCGGGGGTGTGAGGGTCCACTGAAGTTTTACACTTTTCAAAGGGGGGGATTTGATTCTTACTTTTGCACTTGCTGGCAGGATCAAAGTTTTTGCCTTGGAAGGTGCGGAAAACTTCAACCGGATAATTTTGCGCAAAGATGATGAAGAAAATTTTCTTATTCGGGCAAGGTGTGCGATGGCTGAATTAATTGAGTTTTAAACGCTGGCGTTGGCAGTGAGAAGCTGCTCACTCGATGAGAAGATGCAACAAGTTTGCTATCTGCTTGTTTTTTTTTATGATTAATATACTTTTGATGAGATTGGCCCAGACTCATTGAAAAGTTTTGAATTGACTTTTCAGATAGTGGCAAATTAGGATTCAACGTAGATACCAATCTGATGCTTTCTTAAGTCGAAGTTAAAAAATGAGATGCTATGACTTCAGTATGTTGATTAAATTTTTAATAAAATTTTTAATGTTCCAAATATGTTAAAAAAAACTAAATGAAGCAAACACTTTTTGTTCAGATTTATTAAAGCTTCTTTTTTTTTTTAAATTCAATTCAAACTCATTAGCCGCAGTGTTTGCTGGAAATCTGCACACACTCAAGCTCAATAATCAAATGAAACCATGTTTACAAGTGCAAAGTTTATTCACGAGAATATTCCTTTCCACGGTAATGGAACTTTCACTGTGAAAATCCCTGGAATAACTCAAACCCAACCAATAACTCGGCAAAGCCCGCGAAAGTGCTTCACAAAAGTGCTCTGCTGTTGCGCTGCTCGTGGAGAAATAAAACTCAGCAGCAGCAACGGAAATGCAACCGCTGGTTTTTTCCCTTTTTTCCTGTATAATGGTTCTCTTCTTGTTTTGCTGGCTTCAGTTCTCAGAAGAGAAAGCCAGCGGCAACATTTACACGTTCGCGAGAAAATGGCTGGAAATGGAGAGGAAAATCGGGTATGGATGCAGGAATTTCCCGACGCTGAGTTTTTTTTGTCCTCCTCACTTCAATGTGTAACACAATCATTTGCACGCCACGTCTTGTCGAGTGCAATTCTCTAGAGTAGATTGCAGACGTTTAAATGAAATTCATCTGCCCTAGGGTGCATTTGACTGGGAGGGGTGCGAAGGAACACGATCCAAATGTATCCAACTTGTTTGAGTGATTTGTATGAGTAATTTCAGTTTTGCGTGCGTTTGAAGTGTTCTTTAAGCAGCCATCTTCTGGAATTTGTTAATTGCATCTAGGTACTAACAACGGGGTAGGATTCCAAGGATAAGAATAAATGGTGTTGCAACAGCTGGAGGATTTAATCTGTTGTGATTAAATAAGTTTCTGTAGAATAACATGGATAATCCCACCGATTAAACCTTTTACAATAAATGGAGGCTCCAGAGAGAACGAACTCTAAAAATCATCAATTACTTCAAGAAACTTTTCAGGTTTTGTTAGTGACACTTAAGCATCCTTGTGGTATCTGGGTGAAAAATAAATTTGGGTTCCGCAAGGGCAGATCCACCATCCATCAACTCAACCGAGTTACTAACATCATCCAAAGGAACAAGTCTGTATCCAAGACGACTGCAATGGCACTCTTGGACATTGAAAAGGCCTTTGACAATGTGTGGCATGATGGCTTGGTGTACAAACTGTACCGACTCAATTTTCCAACATATTTAATCAAGATCATAAAGAGCTATCTCTCTAACAGAGCATTCCGGGTTAGTTTGCAGAGCATAAGTTCCGCACCATTTAACATCGATGCTGGTGTACCACAAGGTGGTATCCTGTGGCTATTATTGTACAATATTTACACCTCAGACATTCCGTCCCTCGCTGAGAATGGTGTAATGTCTCAATACGCAGATGACACGGCGATTATGTACAACATCCGTCATATCCGAGCCATAACACTCAAACTCCAGAGAGGCCTGGATGCTTTAAACGAGTATTACATCAACTGGAAAATTGTAATCAACGCAACTAAGACCCAAACCATCGTGTTCCCTCACTCGAGATCGCCCAGACTTGTTCCGTCGGTGGACTGCAAAATTCGGTTTCAAGGTTCCCTTATTGAATGGTCGAAAGAGGTTGTCTATCTTGGACTCACTTTAGACAGCCATCTGATTTTCAGGGCACATATTGATAAAACTATCAATAAATGCAATATTCTTATCAGAGCATTGTACCCATTAATAAGTAGAACTTCCAAACTGTGCATAAAAAATCAGATGGCTGTCTACAAACAAGTTATTTACCCTTCATTGGAATACGCGATCCCTGTGTGGAAAACCTGTGCTCAGACTCACAAACAGCGACTCCAACGCGTTCAAAACAAAATTTTGAAAATGATTCATGACCTCCCTCCCCTGGACAAGAACAAGCGAGGTACATGAGCTCGCAGCCCTGGGTACCCTGGATACAAAATTTAATAACTATTGCTTGAAATATGGAAAGAGGTGCTCCACCTCAGAACACGCGATAATTCGCGCACTTTAGTTTGAGGTTGTACATAGTAGGTTAAGTTAATTAAGTAGGTAGTGTAGTGTTAATAATTTACAAACTGAAACAAAATGCATAGTCATTTTTTGAAAGTACATTCAAGTTTAACTCAAATCATCAACCTTAAAAACCTAACAAACTAAAGATGAAAAAACCTTTAAAGGCAGAACACTTATATTGTACTCTCTTGTAAAGATCAAAAATCAAAGTGAAATAAAGAATGTTATTTAGTCAAAAGAAAAAAAAGTCTGGGTGAAAAATTTACAAAGAGTCGCCGAAACTTTTGCCCCAAGATGTACTCAATGCTAATTTTACTATTAGCAGCATGGTGACACTGGAGTTCGATAACCTTAAAGTTCTCTGGGGTGAAATTCGCCAGGCTAGCTCTGTAGCACACTGTTATATTTTGAATACGTAGCGGAGGATTTTTTTCTGAATCCTTTCAAGTCTTTCGCTGTGGACAGAGTGGTAGGGTGCCCAGACTGGTACCGCATATTCCAGAACACTGCGTACCAATGAGCAGAAAACTATTTTCAGAGCATACGGGTCCTCAAAGCTGAGTGTATCCCGACGCAGGAAGCCGACCAAGGCACAGGCTTTGGCTGCAGTGGTCGCGGTGTGTTGAACAAATGAGAGCTTTTGGTCAAACGTTATTCCGAGGTTTTTTTTTTTCGGCGACTGAAGGAATGTTGCCATGTCGTTAATAAAAATCACGAAGATAAGCGGTCCAAGATGACTACCCTGCGGAACACCAGACGGCATGTCGAACATGGAGGAGTTTTTCTCTTACGATTCTGTGAGGTACTTTGTCGAAAGCCTTGGCGAAATCTACGTATATCGAATCCACTTGCAGTTTTTTACCTGTTGCAGAATGCAATTTTTTTATTTTAGTAAGTTTATTTTGTAGCCTAGTAGTTTCGTTTAGTTTTTTTTTTTGTAATTTGGTAAATCTAGAAATATATAAATTTAGTGTACCTCATAAATAATAAGTATTGAATCTCTTCAAAGGAAATCCTTTTCCATTGAGATTCTTTTTGTAATCTATTTTAATTAGATCATACATTTCTTCGCACTACGTTAAAAAAAATTTGTGTTCTCAGCATGATTAAAGTTTGTTCGCGTTCAAGTTTCATTTGTTTTGCTGCCAGACGTGCTGAGAACAGTAGCGTCCATAACCAGGAGTCTCAAATGAGTTTTTTGGTGTGGGGGAGTGTGGTGGGTTGCTACATAAAAAAAATCGCTGGCATCGATCATTAGGTTTGTCAAGGTTGATCGTTTCTTGATGAACCCGTGCTGGACATCGGTGAGTATTGGAGTGGCTGCTGAATAGATTCCCTCGTATATCAGGACTTCTAACACTTTGGAAAAGGCTTCAGCCCTAACCTCTACATAAACAAGAATGAAACGATAAATTCTATCAGAAGGAGGTACCCAAAATGCAATTTTCCTAAAACGAAAGGGCCGTTTTCACCACTTCGAGAAACCGGTTGAGATTTCAATCTTCGAATGCTACCCAGTGGAGCCAGGTAAACAAAATTCAATATACGCACTGATTTTTTTTAATATCATCTGAAAATCATAAGTTAAAGCAAATTTAACAAATCACGAAGATGAGCGGTCCCTGCGGAACACCAGACGGCATGTCGAACATGGAGGAGTGAGTCCCACGAATGATTATAAAGCCTTGACGATTCAGCAGATACGAATACAGCCATTTAGTTGCCCACTCGGGAAACCCATATCGATCAAGTTTTTCTCTTACGATCCTGTGAGGTACTATGTCGTAAGCCTTGGGAAATCTACGTATATCGAATCTACTTGCAGAATGCAAATCGCTGGCATAGATCATTAAGTTCGTCAAGGTTAATCGTTTCTTGATGAACCCGTGCTGGACATCGGTGAGTATTGGAGTGGCTGCTGAATAGATTCCCGCAACTAGTTTTAATTTTGTATAGAAATTTGTATAGAAAAACAAAAATTTTCATTAAAAAATCGCCAGAGATATACTGAAAGATCCAAAAAATTCAACTTTGGATGAAAAATATTCCTCGATTCTTGCAGTACAATTCATGTTAACAATGCACAAACCTTACTTATACTGCAGAAAAGTTATTCGATACAAAGTAAAAATTTCAAATTTATTTTTTTTTTTTAATTTTTGCGTTTTTGTCTGCTTTTTTGAAAGCAATGTAACCGTAGGACGGAAATAAAAAATCTCAAAAAACTGCTTTGCATTGCCAGAAAATTTATTGATTCAAATAATCTTTTCAAAAAAATTTCATGTAATTATTAACCGCTCTAGCAAGCAAAGTCTGTTATTTTTCAATTCCTTTCAATGGATTCAGATTTTTTATTTTGAAATGGTAATAACATTTTTCATGAAATTCTTAGCTACCTGTCATGTCAGCAAAAATAAAGCTGAAGATTAGTCAAAACCAAAAATCAAAGACCGACTTCATTTCAAGCTTATTTGAATTTTCTGGATGATTTAATGTGGAAAAATTTCTTCTTCCATACAAATTTCCATACAAAATTAAAACGCGTTGCGCTTACTCAGGAATTAACCAAATCATCTAAAATTTTACACTGACGCTTGGTGACCCAAAAAGCATCAAAAAACATATGGACGCAAAAAGTCATTTTTTCAGCGGTCTAATGCACATACTTCTTGTAATTTGTAATGATTTACAGTTTCTATATCTACTGAAATAAAGTTTTTGCATACGCAAGGCGCGTACATGCATTTAAAAATCTGCAAAGTTGCAATCAAATGTGTCGAAAATGTTGATAGTTGGAATTGGGAACCTGGCAACTCTGCTGAGGCCAAATCCAATTCAAGTTTCAAAGTTACGGCTGAGACAAACCAGCCATCGATACCATCGACAATATATACCCGTATAGACAAGAATGAATGCGAAGGAAAGGCATGGAGTAAACATGAAACGATAGTCTGGCAGATTTTACTTTCACATTGAAAGTCGTTTTTTCTCAACAAAGTAAAAATAGTTATCTGGTCGTACTTTTCTATGTACGTCTTCGCATGAGTGAATTGAGTGCAAGTGGTGCCAAAAAAGTTGAGATTCTATACTAAGGATTCCCGAAATTTTCCAGGACGTTTCCGGGCCTGCAAATTCCGGCCGATTTATTAAAAAAAAACCCAGAAAACCGGATATTCAATTTTAAACATTCAAATACAAAAATCGGCCAATATACAGACAAATTTGTAAGAAAAATGTATCTTTGTTTGTGTTGTTTGTAGAGCAAAATTTATCCATTATTCGAACAAAACCAATAAAAATATAAGAGATAATCGCTTGAAACTTTATTTTTCCGTTAAAGCACATCAAATTTTATTCAGTTCAATGCTTCTAAAAACTTTTGAATTTTTGGTAAATTTAGCAAATAATGTGAATAAATCCGGGCAAAACCCGAGCAGTTTTTAATAAATACCAGGCATCCGGGCCAAACGGACTGGCCTCGATATTGACTAGATTGAATTATGAAATTGATGGATAAAAATAAGAAAAAAATAATTCAGTTTAAAATCAATATAATTGCTATGAAGGTAAAGGCAAATATACTTAAGGGGGGGGGGGGGGGGTAGGGTCTAACGGGTATAAAAACGAATTTCACGAATTTTTTCTAGAGCTATCGTTCAAACAAATGTATTCGAATTTTTTGCATTATATAAAACATTGTTAAAAGAACATTTAGTAATTTTTTCGTATAAAAATATTGAAAAATGAGCCGGTGACGGAGCACTTTCGAGGATGCCTTTTAGAAAACAGGATTTACGGTGGACACTGTATCTCAGCATAGAATCATCTGAGGTCAAAAAATCAGAGCAAAATATTTTTAATAGATGTTTTTCTGGACCCCAACGTTTTTATTTAACTTAAAAAAAATTTTATGAAATTTTTGTGACTGTTTGAAACAGAGTTGCAAGATTTCAGATAATCATTTGAAATTGATACTCACCGTGAAGAGTATCAATTAAGCAGCACAATGAATTTCGTTGTGATGCTCAAAGCTTTCGATGTCAAACGAAATTCACTGAGCATCACATCTAGAAAAAAAATCTGAAATCCAGAATCCCATTAGAGAAATCTTCAGCTATATTCTCCACTTTTTCCCCTACTATTTTTTGACGACAGTTAAATTTGCAACGAATCGATGGAATATTTGAATGTATCATATTATTCGATTAGCTTTTCACATTAGCGACACGCCAAGTTGAACGACTCCAAACGCTTTGATATAAAACAATAAGAGCGCTTTAATGATTGGAGTTTATTGAAGCTTTTTAATAACGAAAGTGTTAAAGCTCGTGGTACCTATGTTTCAAAAAGTGTCTATGTACACAACACACTACTTATAAATGTTGAGAACAACAAGTTAATTTTATAATATTATTTGCAAATACGGCGCTTTGGTACTAAACAATTTATAACATAATTTCATAGTCAAGACAACTTAAATAAAAAAAATATAAAATTCAGTCGTTGACGTTTTGTTGGTTTTCGAATTAAAAGCCACAACATAATATGGGATTAAAAGCAACATTTCTAATCGATTTTCTGGTTTTTTGAAATCAGTGAAATATGCTTAGTTTCAACTTTTATTTAAATCTCTTTTCAAACGACCTTTTTTTAAACGTCCCTGGTCCTTGACATCCCTTCTCTGTTCCAAACTACTCATTGGTAGTGCAATTTTCTGCCGAATTTTTGACAGTAATAGTCACTTAGAGACTGTAAAAGATCCGGAAAACCAATTTTCGAAACCAATCTTGACATTCCCGATTTCACAAAAACCACTTCAAAATGATGTACTAGGCTATGAATGATCAATTAACAGTCTAAACTAGCCATTTTAATAAAATTGAACAAGGTTTTCTCCAAGGGTTTCACGAATTTTTTTCTAAGGGTATTTTTAAACGTACTCAAAAATCGTTAAAAAAATCCAGCTATGATAATTAAAGAACAATTTATTTCTGATGCATGTGTCTAAAAGCTCATAAGATAGTAATAAAAAAATTGGAAGTAAAACCGCTTAACAAGAGAAGCGATTTCACAATTACTCCAAATGGTAGTACAATAATATTTGATCAATCTTAATATTCAATGGCACATTATTATTTCTGTTATATTCTTTTTTCTATTTAGAATTCTATAAATCTTCTGGAAACGCTCTCTATAGAATAAGTGAATTTATCGGACATTAGATAGGCTGGTATGAATCATATCCTACTTTTTGGTGCAACGATCATGTTTTCTACTTCAGAAATTTCCCACAGGGAATTTCAAACATCACGCGAGTCGAGATAATATTTGAAAAAGATCTGTGAGCCGGTGCAAATAAAACCGGCTTTCTTTCTCTTGAAAAAGAAAATCTTTAAAATGCATAAAAAATCATTAAAATGTCTTTTTTAAATTGAAATAAAAAAGATTAACCGTTAGGCTAAAAGCTACAAACCGCCGCTTTCATTTGAAAGGGAAAATTTTGATATTTCTTTATTACTTTTTATTTGGTTCATAAATGCTTTTCATATGTGGTCGATTCCAGCCGGTTGCATAAGCTGGGATGCCATGCGTTTTAATTGGAATGGTTTTTCGTTGGTAACAATCTTTTTTTAATTTTTATATTTTAAAATTTAATTTGTTTGGAAGATTAAGAAACTATTTTCTTCATTTATATTAAAACTCTACATAGCTACCTATAAATTTAAACTTCGTTTTTAAGGTTGCCGCTACAAGTAAAAGCAAAGCATAGCTCGAATGCTATAAATAAAATCATAAAACTTTTTTCTGCAAAATTGACAAAAAAAATTTTCGGTAATTCAAAGATACTAAATTTGTAAAATTAGGCCCGGTGGATCCTCATAATTTTAATTCTGAATTTTAGTGTTTCCCAGCTTAGTTGTCTTTGCAGTGTTAATATTTATAATAATCAAATATTTAGCTATTCAAATTTTGCTATATTTTTTTATAGTTTCTTGTAATGTCCAGAAGATTTGAGATATTTTTTTCTGGCAAGCACATTAAGCCATTGGGGTTTTTTTGAAGAATTTTGAGCTTGGGTATTTCAATGTTTGCGGTTCTTTTCCATGATTGCAAAACTTTGCATCAACGTTTTTAAGAGATTTAAAAGTACATTACTGTAGGAAATACAATTTCATAACTTGCATGTCTTAAATCCTCTGAATACGAGCGAGACTCATCAACATATTTGGTCATAAAAACTGTTTGCTCATTCTGTAAAACTTTCATTAAACTAAGACATAAATATTATAATCAGATTCTTACAAGTCATGATAATACATTCTTCAGAAAGATGTTTTAAAATCAAAAACTTTCATTCACAATCAACGTTAACGTTTTACACTGAGATTCAAAAAGGAAGAACCTCACTCGATAAAATATTAACTGAACGAGATTTCGCAACTTTGCTTAAGACATGAATAAAAAAAAACAAATTATTATCATCAACCTGATTGTACTGAGCTTTTAATAGTATGTTCTCTATAAAAATGTTTAAAAAAGTATAACTGGCCTTTAACATTCATCAAGTTTTTAACATAACTGACAGTTTTAAAAAGTCGTGGTATGTTCAGCTTTTTCTGAACTATAAAACTTGTTTCATTGTTCAAGAGCTTGCACAAATATTATTCCATGGCATCTCTGCCTTCCAAAAAGTAGTTTTTCTGCTCGTGATTCTCAGTCTGAGAAAGCGTTGACATTCAAGACAAAAACCGTTTGTGATACTCACGATGAGATTACCTAGCATCACACTGAGATTCAAAAAGGGAAAATCTCACTCAAAAAAATCTCAATCTCATGAGATTTCGCAACGTTGGTTTGAAGTAAAAATTACGATTACTATAAGAAGACCAAAAAATAATTCTACTAACTTCTTTAGCAATCTCTGAAGGAAAAATCCATAGTAAAACACATTTGAAATTCATCGATGATTTTCACCTTTTTTTTACATTTTTTTTTCCTTACACAGAAAAAAAGGTAAAATTTACCGAAAAGCAGAGGTAATTTTTTCCACCTATCTTTTTTGGTAAATTTCACTTTTTTTTAATTCACCTAGATAAAAGGTAAATTTAACCTTTTTCGCATTCATCTGGCAAAATAGTAAATAATACCGTTTTCCTATTTACTGATTAAAAAGGTAAATGCTAGTTAGTCAGGTTGGTTTCTTCAATAAAAATAAAACTAAAACGAAATCCATTCAAAAAATGATAATTATTTGAGAAAAATAGGGACTTTTACCATATATTTATTTTTGGAATGTTCATCGTGCTTAAAATAAATATTGTGGAGGCAAAATCCATCTTTCGCAAGACTCGTGGCAATTTGGCTTCGCGTTCTTCCAAGCCACAATAGCCGCTGAATCCTCCTGCATTGCGTTAACACATTCATGCCCTTCTCCGTTGGACTAATCCGGACAGGTCCGGCTTTTTCAGAATAATATCTGGAGGATGACGTGGAAAACACTTCGAAGCTCTGTGGGCCAATCTGAAACAAAAGCAAAATATTATGACGAGAACCAGCACAACTTAATGATATCTAACAAAAGCACTTACCATTCTGTTCCGATTTTCACATATTTGGCACGAAGCAAAACTTATTCCTGAATGAAAAAACAACTCAATAAACGGTTTCGGCAAATAGTTACTATTTTTTCGAGATGAATTGTTCCGTTTTGTTTAGCTCAATCCAGGTCAACTTTACCTTGCTAACAGGTAAGATTTACCTTCTTGGGGTTCACCTTATTTCTCGGTGAATTGTTCCTTTTTTCAGCTTGATTCAGGTAAACTTTATCTCACTGTGGGGTGAGTTTCACCTTGAATAGGTAAAAGTTACCGTTTCGGCTTCCTAGTTATCTCGGTAAATGTTACCTTTTTTATTATTTTTGTATGTATGTATGTATGTAGTTGAACCCACCAGTGGCTGATAGGTCTTTCGACCCGAGGCGGTACGGGAAGTCTCGATTGCACATTCAAATATTGTTCATGCTTAACTCATTAACAATAATTGCAGCACAACCAAGGGGTCCGTTACCACTGGTTTGGGACAGGTTTGGCTCATCTTACTCCCTTCCAACTGTTCGAACAAATAAAGATTTCTAAAAAGGTTCTAAAGTATCCTTATCAGAATTCCAAGTTTGCCGAGATACTCCGGCTGGCTTGAACCCACAATCCATTGTATATCAGTTTTCCGATCGTTCAATGCCCTGTCCAACCCCCCACAAATCCCCTTGAATAGAGTTAAGCTATTTTGAATATATAAATATAAAAAAAAATTACACATTTTTAACATCTTACCTTTTTACCATTTAAAAGGATACTTATTTTATGCCATGAACTATTTGCTCTCATTTGTTGTTTAAAAAGTAATAATTCACATTTACGCAGCTTGTCTTTATCAGCTATCCAGGTCATAAACTCAAAATCTAAGTACTTGATACTAATTTATAAAAATTGTATAGAGGTTGTCGAGAAGATGTTCCATTCAAACATCTCGTATTGAACGATGGTGTGAAGAAAAAAAAACATAAAAGATAGTTATGTACATAATTTTAACAATCAAAGCAATCGAAGCCTGTTGGGATGACACCAGCTTCTAGAAACAGACTTTACGATATCTATCCGGGACAACGTTGATTATACGATGTGGGCATAATCTATGTGTTAATCATAATAAAATAAAACAGCAGCCAAAGCCGCGTTCACATAGGAGAGTGAAAATATTCATGAATTAGCAAAAAATCGGAAAGCTCTCACCAAGTTCTCGTGCGTTTGTCGTCCTTGCACCCGATGTTTTTCGCATTATGGCAGTCATTTTTATCGAATTCTCTTCTTTTTGAACACTAAAAATCACATGAACGATTTTTTAAATTCACCACACACATTAGCTCTTCTGGACAAAACAAGGATGTTTTTCTTTTCTTCCAAATTCCAATTTAATTTTCAACACAGCTCTCTGTTACCTTTTTTATTATTTTTCGTGAATTACTAAACGCCAAAAATTCATCTAGCATTCCGGGATGGGTCTTTTCTCTTAGTATTTATTTTTTTCATTTTTTTACGTAGTATTCACTCTGGTGTTTTTTCACGTGGATTTCTAAATCATAGTAAACAGTTGATTTTAATTTTTTTTTCTATCATTCAGAACGTTGACAGCGACGAGCTTCGTTGCAAAGTTGATAACATAGCATAGCATAGCATAGGGTGACTACACACATCTTGCATTGGCTGATACACGAGGTACAACTGTTAATCAAGAGCAACGCAAGATGCCGAAATGAGTATCTGGATTCAATATATTCATTCCAAGTGCTGCTCTTGAAGATCAGTGTGGTACCATGATGTACACCGTGTCAAGTCAATGTAATCATAGAAGGGACTATCTGAAACAACAAAAAATAACTCTTTAAGTGCAGAGAACTCATACGACCCATAAAGCTGTTTCAGAAAGGTTTTGGAAGGAATGTTTTATTGGGAAATCCTACATGGCAAATAGGATTGACGAAAGATGTATAAATATAATTAAAATAAAATGAAACAATCTCACCAAAGTCCATTGATAGGCGATGAGGGAAGGAGGCAGCATTGATTGATTTGTATTTAATGGTCATGTTGTACTAATGGTGATCATCCTCGCAACTTCCAGTCACTGTGGCTTGATGCAAGTGCTTTTGAATCACTTTTCGGTATTTGAGTGTTTTTTTTTTCTTCTGCAGATATTTTATTTAACACAATCGTCACTCCTATCCTTATATGTATTTCGAAAAAGAAGCTCCAAAACAGATAAAAATCATTGTATTTTCACAAAAAAAAAATAAGTGAGAAAATTGCGACCTCGAAAAAAAAATACGTCCGTTCTCTAACAGGACCTCCACTTTTTTCGGTTTTCATTCGAAATTCCAGGTTTCAGGTTCCCGGTCCCATTTTCAATTGTCGATTTTCCCAGTTTTCCCGGTAAGCAATGGCCATCCTGTTATTTTGCCCATGAAGGTATTCCGGGAAGAGAATTGGTGTTTGAGAAAACACCTTACAGATTGTTCCAGCACTATTCCACATCAGAAACCGTCAAATAATGCCGAAAATCCCACAACTCTGGACCCGCTGCGAACCTCAAACATAAACAATTCCTGTCGTCCACTGCATTTTAAGCCTCGCACTAAATTTCATATAAAAGCTTTAAATATATTTAAATTTTTCAAATACAAAATTTTTCAGCTTCGAAAAAACGCGTCTGACACTTCCAACCGCCGCCTACTCTTTTTTCACTTCGTTGCAAAGTTGATAACAATAAACATAATATAGATAGAATTACGACAATTTTTTTTGTTCTGAGTGACAAAATAAATTGATGCAAGCCAAATATAATTTTGAAGACAAAAACAATGAGAACTACCTGTATCCAGGAATAGATTAAATTGGTTCTATAAGAGAATTAAAAATAATTATTTTCACTAGACATAAGTTAAGTTAAACTTGACTATTTATTTATTACACATTGCGGACCAAATACGATAATTCTCGTAAATCTGCTTTCCACGATTGTGCTAACCTTAGAAGCATAACTCAAATGTTATAAATTTAATAATGAAACTTTATTTTTTAATATTGAACATAGCACTCAATTCAAAAATACTAAATTTGTTAAATTTGATGCAGCTCGTTTTTAGTTATATAATGCCGAATGCAGATGTTACTCGGCTTAGATTTCTTCGCGACCCTAATGTGTTAATGGGTTTTTTCAGTTTCAATTTTTTTTTTTGTTTCGATTATAGTCGTTTTACCATCTTTGTGGCATTCGCGACTTTATCAACGTTGCAGTTGGCGGAAAGTTATTGAAAAACTTATCCGGTACAACTGTGTTCGATGTTTACTCTTGGGCTCGAACTCACGGACATCTGCTCAAGAAGCAACTGACTTGCCAACTGAGCTATATCTCAAGCTCGAGTTTCGAAATAGAGTTTTTCTTAAAATAACCAATAAGTGCTACCTTTCCAAGGTTTTATCAAACGTGCTAAAAGAATTGCCTCCAGACCTGGCGCCAGGCCCCACTCAATTGTTAAACCAAATGGTTTGACCGGCAATCAGAAAAGTAAAAACCTGCCGAAAAGCCACTTGGCAAAAAAGGGCTGGTGTAAAAAAAACAAGGGGGAGGCAATCGCCCTGGAGGAGTGAGAGCCAATAAAAATCAAACATTGAGTGCGAAACGATTGCGGCAAAAAAAGGGGAATTTCAATCCGAATCCCACCCACCCTTTTTCCACTCTATCCTAGGTTTTCCGAATTTTCCGTTCGTTTTTCGTTCGCTTTTCGGCCGTAATCATCGCTGGTCATTTGGTGCAATGAATGTCATGGTGCCGGAACTGTTGAGTTGGCTCGGGTGGCTGGGTGATAAAACAACCGGGCAATTTTCAAGTCTAATGGAGCGATAGTAATGGAAGTTTGAGAAATGTTTTCCCGAACTTTGTTACGGCATCGTAGAACGAAAAATGACCCTTGGCGTGTAAAATCAATTACTGTTGTACATGTGTTAAGAGCTCGCTTAAAAGTTACAAAACCAAAACTTTTGAAACATAAATTCCTGACATTAATGAAACACTCTTATCGCGACACCTTAGTAGAGTAGCATGTGAGAAACTTTTCTCTTTTACAGGAGAAAACATTTCCGCTTTTTGACAGAGCGTTTAAAAACGAATTCTACATGCGCCCTGTTTTTTCCCAAAGTTTCATTGTTGGTGTCAAAAAGTCCCAAGTGAAAAAGTTTTTCTTCGCCCCAGGTGCTCCTTGCCGGGGAAGACACGAAAAACGTACTTCGGATTATGACCATGTGGAAAGACTGAAAAATGAAATTCCTAGAAAAAGTTGGCAGGTGAAAAAGTTCCGAATATTCTTTCCTGGAACTGACTTCATTTCAACCAGAAGTGAGACATCTGTTGGGATGTCATTCGTCCAGAGAGAGAGGTAATTTGTATCAGACTGAAGTAAATTCAGTTTTTGTTGGAAACCTAATAACGAAATTTAATCAAAGCAATCGAAAGATTCCCTTGAATTCAATCACGTTGGCTACGGTGGTTGCTTTGATTCAGTAGAATTATTCAATCAACTAGGCTCACAACAAAAAAATCACTAAAGGCAGAAACACAATACAGCGTCGGTCGTCGCGTCACGTCAGCGGTCAATGCTGTCGATAAGTACTAAAACGCGGACGCGACGCACCCGACGATTTTTGCATCACAATTCAGCGTCATGAAACATCTTAGATGTCTCATGACGCTGAATTGTGATGCAAAAATCGTCGGGTGCGTCGCGTCCGCGTTTTAGTACTTATCGACAGCGTTGACCGCTGACGTGACGCGACGACCGACGCTGTATTGTGTTTCTGCCTTAACTGTTGCATTTTAATGACAAATTTGAAAAAAAAAATACATGATTGACAAAGCTGATAAAATTGACAAAATTCACAGTTTTAACTCAATTAACGAGATTCACTAAATTGACAAAATTAACAATGTCAACAAAATTGACAAAATGAACAAAATTTACCAAAAGTTCAAAATTCACAAAACAAAAAAAAACTGACAGAAAATTTGACAAAATTTACAAAACTTCACCTTTTACTTTCTCTGTCGTTCGAGGGATTTTCTAGGTTCCATTTCATGTATTTCATGTGGAACTTTTAAAGCGGCATCAATGGCACAACCCCAATCTAATTTAAGCAAAATTATTTAGTATCCTGCCGATGCCTGCAGCCACTCGAGACGTCGTCGTTCCCATCACGTAGACGACGCGACACCTCTTAAAAAGTAAATATTAGCATTATTTTTCCGTCCTACGTAAGTAAATTTCAACCGACACGACCGAGACGGTTCGCATTCAACCAAAAGTTGGAGTTCTGTTAAGGTTTCGTCGCTCTCTCTCTGAACTTCTGTGGTGTCAGGCTTCTAGTTAGTCATTCTATTTATGTTGGTTTTCCAAGCATCAACTGACAAGGCTCAGTATCAGTCAGTAGTGATATGAATATGCTTGAAATGAGCATACAGAAGGTTCGAGATATGAAAAAACTCCTGTAGATGCGAGGTGCGACCAATCGTAGTTAAAGAAAATTTTACAACTATCCAATTTGACATTTTTTACATTTTTGACATTTTTAACATTTTTGACATTTTTGACAATTTTGACAATTTTGACATTTTTGACATTTTTCACATTTTAGACATTTTTGACATTTTTGACATTTTTGACATTTTTGACATTTTTGACATTTTTGACATTTTTGACATTTTTGACAATTTTGACAATTTTGACAATTTTGACATTTTTGACATTTTTGACATTTTTGACATTTTTGACATTTTTGACATTTTTGACATTTTTGACATTTTTGACAATTTTGACATTTTTGACATTTTTGACAATTTTGACATTTTTGACATTTTTGACAATTTTGCCAATTTTGACAATTTTGACAATTTTGACAATTTTGACAATTTTGACAATTTTGACAATTTTGACAATTTTGACAATTTTAACAATTTTGACAATTTTAACATTTTTGACAATTTGACAATTTTGACAATTTTGACAATTTTGACAATTTTGACAATTTTGACAATTTTGACAATTTTGACAATTTTGACAATTTTGACAATTTTGACAATTTGACAATTTTGACAATTTTGACAATTTTGACAATTTTGACAATTTTGACAATTTTGACAATTTCGACAATTTTGACAATTTTGATAATTTTGACAATTTCGACAATTTTGACAATTTTGACAATTTTGACAATTTTGACAATTTTGACAATTTTGACAATTTTGACAATTTTGACAATTTTGACAATTTTGACAATTTTGACAATTTTGACAATTTTGACAATTTTGACAGTTTTGACAATTTTGACAATTTTGACAATTTTGACAATTTTGACAATTTTGACCATTTTGACAATTTTGACAATTTAGACAATTTTGACAATTTTGACAATTTTGACAATTTTGACAATTTTGACAATTTTGACAATTTTGACAATTTTGACAATTTTGACAATTTTGACAATTTTGACAATTTTGACAATTTTGACAATTTTGACAATTTTGACAATTTTGACAATTTTGACAATTTTGACAATTTTGACAATTTTGACAATTTTGACAATTTTGACAATTTTGACAATTTTGACAATTTTGACAATTTTGACAATTTTGACAATTTTGACAATTTTGACAATTTTGACAATTTTGACAATTTTGACAATTTTGACAATTTTGACAATTTTGACAATTTTGACAATTTTGACAATTTTGACAATTTTGACAATTTTGACAATTTTGACAATTTTGACAATTTTGACAATTTTGACAATTTTGACAATTTTGACAATTTTGACAATTTTGACAATTTTGACAATTTTGACAATTTTGACAATTTTGACAATTTTGCCAATTTTGCCAATTTTGACAATTTTGACAATTTTGACAATTTTGTCAATTTTGACAATTTTGACAATTTCGACAATTTTGTCAATTTGAACAATTTTGACAATTTTGAAAATTTTGACAATTTTGAAAATTTTGAAAATTTTGAAAATTTTGACAATTTTGTCAATTTTGACAAATTTTGACAATTTTGACAATTTTGACAAATTTTGACAATTTTGACAATTTTGACAATTTTGACAATTTTGACAATTTTGACAATTTTGATTATTTTGACAATTTTGACAATTTTGACAATTTTGACAATTTTGACAATTTTGACAATTTTGACAATTTTGACAATTTTGACAATTTTGACAATTTTGACAATTTTGACAATTCTGACAATTTTGACAATTTTGACAATTTTGACAATTTTGACAATTTTGACAATTTTGACAATTTTGACAATTTTGATAATTTTGACAATTTGGACAATTTGGACAATTTTGACAATTTTGACAATTTTGACAATTTTGACAATTTTGACAATTTTGACAATTTTGACAATTTTGACAATTTTGACAATTTTGACAATTTTGACAATTTTGACAATTTTGACAATTTTGACAATTTTGACAATTTTGACAATTTTGACAATTTTGACAATTTTGACAATTTTGACAATTTTGACAATTTTGACAATTTTGACAATTTTGACAATTTTGACAATTTTGACAATTATGACAATTTTGACAATTTTGACAATTTTGACAATTTTGACAATTTTGACAATTTTGACAATTTTGACAATTTTGACAATTTTGACAATTTTGACAATTTTGACTGACAATTTTGACAATTTTGACTGACAATTTTCAATTTTCAATTTTCAATTTTCAATTTTCAATTTTCAATTTTCAATTTTCAATTTTCAATTTTCAATTTTCAATTTTCAATTTTCAATTTTCAATTTTCAATTTTCAATTTTCAATTTTCAATTTTCAATTTTCAATTTTCAATTTTCAATTTTCAATTTTCAATTTTCAATTTTCAATTTTCAATTTTCAATTTTCAATTTTCAATTTTCAATTTTCAATTTTCAATTTTCAATTTTCAATTTTCAATTTTCAATTTTCAATTTTCAATTTTCAATTTTCAATTTTCAATTTTCAATTTTCAATTTTCAATTTTCAATTTTCAATTTTCAATTTTCAATTTTCAATTTTCAATTTTCAATTTTCAATTTTCAATTTTCAATTTTCAATTTTCAATTTTCAATTTATCGTTTATCGTTTATCGTTTATCGTTTATCGTTTATCGTTTATCGTTTATCGTTTATCGTTTATCGTTTATCGTTTATCGTTTATCGTTTATCGTTTATCGTTTATCGTTTATCGTTTATCGTTTATCGTTTATCGTTTATCGTTTATCGTTTATCGTTTATCGTTTATCGTTTATCGTTTATCGTTTATCGTTTATCGTTTATCGTTTATCGTTTATCGTTTATCGTTTATCGTTTATCGTTTATCGTTTATCACTTTTTGGAGTTTTTCACGATTTTCGTTTAGATGTTTAGTAACATGTTTTTAAATTCTCAGATAATTTAAGAATCCACTTATGGAAAACCGTACAAAGTTCGTCCAATGTTGTGCATTTTGAATCGTTTACATCATATTTCGTTTATGAAAGTGTAGCAAATTTGTTTCGTAGACTGAATTTTGTATGTCAAATATGTTTCAAGTCGTATAATAAACGATATTTTGCATTTTCAGTTTCCTTTCGATAGGTTTCTACAACCTCTATAAGGATCAAGAATGTTGCAATTAAATCACACATAATTCTACCAATATTGTCGGTGAGAAGAACCCCGAAGTACGGAGTGCCCCACGACGATTCCGTCAAATAAATTCCTTCATCACTTTTCTCTGGAATCATCAAGTTCTGGTGCAGGAACGTCAAGCCTAATTTCCATGCTGCAGCAAAGCCACTCCGTCTAGTTGAGTTAACCATATATATATACATATGAATTCAACCGACCTATAATGCAGTAAGGGGGCGCCCATAAATTACGTAACGCTCTTAGGGGGGAGGGGGGAGGGAGGTCAGGTAATAAGCACGATCGTTACGAGTTGTGAAATGGAAGATGGGGAAGGTAATCTTAACGTCACGTAACAATCCTTCAAAAATTTAATTCTGCTTTTTTTGTTCAATGTTACGCCATAACAATTCTAGTAACACATTTAGTCATATTCATAGGGGGGTCACGGCGGTACGATCAAGGTTGCTGAAATCACAGAAAAATCTATAAATTCACAAAATTTTAAGCGAATTTTCATCACATAGAATTTTGAAAATATTCACAGATTTCACAGATTTTTTGAATTTTTTACGTATTTCCAAAATTATAATTTTTATGTTGACATAAATATTGAATTTTAAACTTTGTTTTGGAGAAACATGATAAGATCGGTAACGTTTATTGATTTTTCTCAATTTAAATGAGAAAATTTAAAAAACTCAATTTTTCAAGAAATTTATGAAATTTCCATCACAGAAAACCGTCACAGTCTTTTTGGGTAATATCACAGAAAGTAAGAATTTTTATTCGCAAAAACACAGAATTTTTTTTTTCGGCAACCTTGGTTACGATTTGCGACGTAATAAATGGAAGCCGCCCAAGACGAACACTAAACTCCACACTCGGTCGTTGGTCTTTGGAGTCCTACCACCATATAACTACGAATGTTTTTAACCGAACGGGCGGCACTCAGACCTATTTGTGGAATGTTGAATATTATGTGGACAAATATTAGCACCAAAACAAACTTACCGTATAGCTAATTCCGGTGCTGCTGGTGGCCGGATATTTGGCCAATGATGGAGCGACCAGACTTGTTCAGGTCGTCGTTGTCGCCGTCGTCGTTGGCTGCGGCTTATTTGCACCATGTGAAACGCTATCAAATTGAAGAGCGCTTAATAAAGTAGAGGACATTTTTGAATAATTTTAATTATTCGAACTGAAGCGTAGTTTGATAGTTTTAATAATTTAACGAGGAAAAAACAAATGTTTTTATCACGGTTTTTCAATTCTACCTACATATTTGTCAAATTGTTCTAAATTTTCAAACTGTGTTAAACTCTGTCAATTCTGTATCAAGTCTTCTTTTTTTTTTAAAGTTTTCAGATACAGAAGTTTTTCGATTTTATCACTGTTTGATTTTATCAATACTCGCCAAATTTACGCTCGATTTTATCACGGTTATAGTTCCGATTTTTTCACGCATTTTAAGAAATCATTCAGAAATCATTTCCAGGACCTTAATTTTCGTTCAAAAGCGTAAAGCGTCTTGGTTCATGATATTTTTGTGGTTCAAGTTATAGTATAAAAGTTTTCACTAATATGAAAATGTCATTGAACTGCTTACTTTAGCTGTATAGATTTTAAAATCGACATTTGGATTAAAAAAAAAATGAAATAGTCGACTTAAGAATTTTAACGTCACGCTAGTGCTAATGTTGTTATTTGTGCTTGTTGAGTCGCTATAAAAAGTAAACTTTTTTGGTTATGCGAATTATATAAAGATGTGGGTGAATTTAAGCGTGTTTGAAAATATTAGTGTTTCTGATTTCTTTTTTTTAATTTGTTTATTTGAAAGGGTGGCGTGCGCAATCCCGATTTGGCAGCCTTTAGTATTGTTAGAAAGAATAATTTTGGATTATGAAAATAAAAATCCGGTAGCTTTGCCTTTTAATATGTTAAAAGGACTAAGATTTCTAATTTTCTACATATTAAAATGAAAGGATGATCTGTCCATAAAGCAAAATTCAAGAAACACACTTTTAAAGTCTAAGTTGAGCAAATTTCAAATCATTTTTGGAAAAGGTAAACTTTTCAGTTAGTCAAAGGTGTGAATATTGAAATATCTAAATTAGAAATTTGCAGAAGATAATTTTTGATGCAGTTTTTTTTTTAATTCTTTTTCATTTTGGACATAAAACATAATAACTGTTAAATTTCCATTAAAACTAAATAAATCACTTTAATAAGACGTACACTATCAAATTGATATTCTACATGGTTTTATTTCAATAAAAAAAAATCTCAAAATTGCTATATACAAGAATAATTTGAACTGAAATCGATCCTTTGTGTTTAGTAAACTTTGATTATTACATCTCATGATCAAAATTTTACTGATTCAAAACGTTTTCACCACTGATACTGATAAATTATATTGATCAAAAACAATAAAAATACATTTTTCCAGTTTAATTTTTAGTTTCGCCAAATTCACGGTGAAATTTTTTTCTGACCGTGATAAAATCGAAAAACTACTGTATTCACAAATATCAGTTTGGCAAACTTTTATCGAGTTATGTATTTCAATCAATTTCAGTCAATTTTGTGCAACATCATAGACCAAGGTAGAGCTTTGTCAAAAGTTTGTGAAACTATGTCAAATTTTATTAGATTTTATTGGGGTTTGTCACTGTCGTGCTTGATCCTAAATTCTTCGGACACATCAAATAAATTCCACAAAATTTAGCACACCAGTTAGAACACATCCTTTGTCCTCAAAATTCGTTACTAGAATGACGCGCCTCACGCGATCCCTTTCTCTCTTTAACCATCAACGTTTTCCTTCTCTTTCGTCCCTTTTTAGCTCAAATCTGACAGTATCATCATTCTACACGTTAAATTATCTAAACGCATTTCTTTAGTAAACGTACTCATCAATGCTAGTTGACAGTACTCATACTCACTTTTGCAGTATCAGTTTCGCCTGTTATAACCATCTATTTTTAATAAACATTCATTTCCACCTATAATCACTACATTACCACCCGCCTCTACTCTACGAGAGTTTTTACGAATGATATGTAATCTAGGTGTCATCACAAATAGATTGCTTTTCATGTTGTTTTTATCTTTCAATGATCTTATATGGTCTCTTTCATCGTTTTTGTCCCAAATTTCTAGGTTTTCATATAATAATATCCTAGATTTCATCCGATTTTTTTTCATTATATTCTTCCAACTTTTTTTCAACATTCATGATCTAATCATCTCCAATTCTTGTTCATCAGTCAGAATCCAGAATGTTCTTCAATCATTTATTACATGCCATATTATCTATCATTTTCAATTATTCAGTCAAATAATCAGGGCTTGTGATATAGCTCAGTTGGCAAGTCTGTTGTCTCCTGAGCCAATGTCCGCGAGTTCGAGCCCAAGAGTAAACATCGAACACAGTTGTACCGGATAAGTTTTTCAATAACGATCCGCCAACTGTAACGTTAATAAAGTCGCGAATGCCATAAAGATGGTAAAACGACTATAATCGAAACAAAAAAAAAAAGTCAAATAATCAATTAATTTTTTTATTCATAAATTTATGTTTTCACCAAACTTAAACAGCATTTTTTTCAATAGAGCAGATTTATCTCACATATTACCAACATTTTAATTGGAATTCAGTTATCTCTCTTCATTTGTTACGGAATTTTAGCCGTACCGACATATCTGTTTACTTTGGACAACTGATTTATTTTGCATTCCGAATCTTTGATCGAACTTTCAATATTTCGAATAATGAAACGAATTAATTGTGAATCAACTGCTTTTAATGCTTCCTTTTTTTTTAATCTCATGTTTTTTTTTGCAGTTTTTCATCGTAAGCATATGCATTTTCAAGCGACCAAGTTTTACTATCAAACTCTATCGTTTTATGTACTCTACAAGTTTAGTTACTAATAGTTTTTATTCTATTTATTTGTTTTAAGTGTTGCCGAAACTTTCCTCAGATCATTCCTTAAACAACATGTTATAATCGTTGTCTTAGTAATTTAAAATTTCTGGTCTTTCATCGAAAAATACTTGTAATATGTATTTTGTTTCAATATTAGATTCATTTTTAAAACTAATTCTTAAAATCTTTGTTGGAAGTCAATGATCTCTATATTTCTCGCAGCACTTTCATCTAACCAACTAATCATTTTACATTTTGAATCTATCATCGAAGGTGAAATATGATATTTTTTTAAACATTTCTTTCAATTTTCTATTTCAAGTCTTTCATCGTTTTTTTTTATTATTCCACGAGTCTTCCATGGGAACCGAGCATCCAAATTCACCAGAATCTTTTATCGAATTGCGTCAATTTACGAGTCTTCCATCGGAAATATTACATCGAAAATCAATCTATTCTTTCAACGAACTTAATCAATTTTCCATACGAGTCTTTCATCGTAATCCTGCATCCAGAATCATCCGAATCTTTTGTCGGATTCCATCGACTTTTGTTACGAGTCTTTCATCGTTAATATTACTTCGTAAAACATCCGAGTCTTTCATCGGACTTTATTAATTTTCCATACGAGTCTTACATCGTGTATCCAAAGTCATCCGAATCTTTCATCGGGTTTTATCGATTATCGATACGAGTCTTTCATCGTGAATATGGCATCAAAAAACAACCGAGTCTTTCATCGGACTTCATTAATTTTCTATACGAGTCTTTCATCGCTTATTCAAAATCATCCGAATCTTTCATCGGGTTTATCGATTATAGTTACGAGTCTTTCATCGTAAATATGGCATCGAAAACATCCGAGTCTTTCATCGGACTGTGTTAATTTTTCATACGAGTGTTTCATCGTAGTTTTTTTTTATACAATGCATCTTGCTTTTTATTTAATCAACCGAGTCTTTCATCGGGAAACAAACATGCTTGTTTTGTTTTCAGAAAATTTATTTTCTGACTATTCTTTACAACGCTTTTTCATCACCTTGATTGAAAATCAGCAAACACCTTTTCCATCTGGAACAATTTGTTTTTTGAGCTTTTTTTTGCTTACCTTCCGGAGGTCTCTGCCAACTGCGCCATTGTCGTGCTTGATCCTAAATTCTTCGGACACATCAAATAAATTCCACAAAATTTAGCACACCAGTTAGAACACATCCTTTGTCCTCAAAATTCGTTACTAGAATGACGCGCCTCACGCGATCCCTTTCTCTCTTTAACCATCAACGTTTTCCTTCTCTTTCGTCCTTTTTTAGCTCAAATCTGACAGTATCATCATTCTACACGTTAAATTATCTAAACGATCAAGCACGACAGTCACATTAGGCCAAACTTTTTCACGACCTTTGTTGAACTCATTCAAACATTGTCATTATTGTTTAAACTTTGTCATTATTGTCTAGTTCTTTGTCAAATAATGTGTTGCATTTTTTTTTCGAATACACTTCTTATAAAGGATTTTGGTTATTTTGATTTTCTTTACGGAAAAAAATGATATCAAAATAATATAGAACGGGCTCACCAAATCGAAAGGATGATCTACGATAAAAATGTCTGGGAACGTGGCTTGACTGAATCAGGTGATGTTGGGGAAACTGCCAGCCTCGCCTCTTCGATGGAACCGAGGCTAACTAGTACGTCTTCTTTTTAGCGGGCCGTTATTCCAGGGTCCGATCAGTTCTATTTCACGAACCTTAGCCACCATAAAAGCTTCCACTTTGGAATATTTCACAAATATCACAAATTTCAGCAAATTTTCCTGTTAGAAAAAATTCTTTTGCTTTCTTCGCCCACAGCCTACTCATATATGAAACATCTAAAAATACATAATTTTTGTAGAATTCCTTCAATTATTTTACCTACCTACCTACCTAAGGGTCCAGCGCCGATTGACCGGCGCATAGGGCTGAGATAAAAGATCTCCACTGCTGGCGATCCGGAGCCAGCGTCTTCACTTGCTGCCAGCCGAGGTTCTCGTCAACTGTGCGGATTAGCGGCTAGACTTCGCCGCCACGAGCTTTTGGGCCTGCCTCTTCTTCGATGCCCATCTGGATTCCAGTCAAGCGCCTCTCTGCAAATCTCGTTTTCATCTCTTCGCAGCGTGTGCCCAATCCATCTTCACTTACGTTCCCGAATCTCGATTTCTAGCGCCTTTTGATGACACCGGCGATGAAGTTCAACGTTTGAGATCCAGTTGCCAGGCCACCAAGCGCGGATGATGTTCCGCAGGCAGCGATTCACAAAAACTTGCAGTTTTCGCGTCGTCACCGCATATGTGCACTAAGTTTCACACCCGTACAGCAATACGGATTTGACGTTTGAGTTGAAGATTCGGATCTTAGTTCGTAGAGAGATCTGGCGTGACCGCCAGATGTTTCGGAGACTCGCAAACGCAAATCGGGCTTTTCTGATCCGGGTCTCGATGTCCTTCTTGGTCCCACCATCAGGCGTTATCTGGCTACCAAGATACTGGAAGCACTCCACTGTCTCAACCTGTTGTCCAGCTACCACGAAATTGGAACGATTTTCTGTATTGATTTCCATCGACTTGGTCTTTCCGACATTGATTTTGAGACCTGCTGCCTTGGAGCTTTCGGTGAGGTCGTCGAGTTTGCTCTGCATGTCTTGTTGTGTTTGGGCGAGCAAAACAATATCGTCTGCCAGGTCAAGGTCGTTCAGTTGCTCCATGGTTGGTTCAATTATTTTACATTCCCAAAAAATATCTATTAATTCTTGTTGATTTTACTTATGCTCTATAAATACATTTAGCAACTCTGAAAACTTTGAAAAAAGTTATGGATTTTTATGAAATTCTTTTAAATGATTTTGAAACATTTTCAAAATTTTTATTGCGATTTTTTTTCTTGCGCTAGGGTTTGCACACAAAAATTTCGTCAATTCCCAATTTTGATCTACGATTTTGCTGTTTTATCTCATCGTCAATTGTGTATGCCTCTTGAATATGAGAAGTAACTAATCACAGCAGTCATGCTATTCCAAATTGTAAACAAAACATTTGAAAAAATCTTTGAACTTCTTCAGATTTTTAAATATTTTATTGTGAAACTTTGTTTTAATAACACCTAATATTATTTCTAGATCAAACGATTCCCATTTATAAGGAGGAAAGGTTGGCCAAGATGGGTCCACTATTGATATCCTTCATCAAAATTCGTAAGTTTAAATTTAATTGGGAAAAAATCAGTGCTTTTTTCAATTTTATTTTTTTCCAGCTTCAAGTTTTATCAGTGCTGTTTTCTGGAATCGAACCTCCTGGACAGCGAAATATGTATCTCGAAAGTGTTCTGGTTTGAAACAAGCCTTTGATAATGCTAGAGTCGAAGTTAAAGTAGCGAGCATAAGAAACGTGTTGAAGACATGCAGCAGAACAACAGGCTCGACCTCAACCAATCTCAACCACTTCTAAACCATATCAATGATTCCATATCGCTTATCGCAGATAATTGTTAAAAAAAATTAAACTGAAAGAATAAACTTTTATTTATTTTCAATACAAATGTTTAAGAATATTCAGCAATTTCATACAGATTTTTTATGGCAACAGGGCAAAGAAAAGCTTTAAAATGAACATTGTTTCAGTCCAAAAATTAATATATTGGGGCTGATTCTGCGACTCAAGTGACGTGACTTACAAAATTTTATATCGTTTTGCTGGATTAAATAGCCTCTTTAGCCTCGAAATTTTCGTTCAGATGAGCTGTTCTTGCTCTTCAGAGCTCATCGAAACACAAATTTCTTTTCTGAAGCATTTTCTGAAGTCAACGTGAAATTTCGTGAGTCACTCGAGTCCCAGAATAAGCCCCATTGTGTGTTGACTTTCAGATGTTCAACCGGGGCCTTGAAACGGTTCAATATTGGTTTGTTACTTGGTCCGGTTTTAGATTTTGGACATTTGACAGTCTAGTGTAGATCACTGAAATTTAGCTAAGCAAACATCGCCACATTGCAAACTTGTGAACTGATATGTGTTAACAAATAATTCAAGAACTTACAAAACAAGGTGTGATTTTTTTTTGTAAATTTTTGACCGATCGAAAAATGAGCAGGCGAATCTAGTTCTTCGAGAAAATTACAATATCTATTTTCAATGCGATTTGAGTTTCCCTTAACTTTTACTTTGTGTGTTTATTTTCTTCAGAAAGGTCAGTTGCGGCTAAAAGGTGTCCACGATGAAATTGCCACACACAAAATTGATTCGCAAAGTTCGAGTTTTCATCCGATTGCCATCAAATTTTCAGGGATTAAAAAATAACTAATAAACTTCATTTAACCATTTTACTCGTAGTGGCCTTAACCCCGGTCTGCACAACCTGTGAATCAACCGTTCTTTGCATGGAAACCCATACTTTCTTCAGTTCCTCGTTTGTCTTCACTAACTTAGGTCGTCCTTGGAGTAGTGGCATGAGGCCAAATCCGGCCAGAAGATTGTTGGGACGTTGTGGGTCTTCAGGAGAGGAAGCAGCTACTTCTGGAGGCAATCTTTCATGTACACCTGTCCGTTCATCGTGTCCTAGGTCACGAAAGATGCACTCCGCTTCCCGCACGTGCAGATGGCTTGCGAATCCAGGGATTTATTCGCAAATTTTGACATCTTCTGAGTGTGGACATGCTCCGGAACGCTGAACTTATCCTTGGCCATGAAAAACAGATTGCCGGGAATCTGTTTGAAGTCGGCCTTCACATATGTTTCGTCGTCTATGATGTAGCATTCAACTTTCGTCAGCATGTTGAGGTACAACTTCCTGGCACGGGTTTTGGCGGACTTGTTCTTCTTCTCGTCGCGATTAGGGGCCTTTTGTATCTTGAACGTTTGAAGCCCAGCCTTAGTTTTGGCCTTCTAGACAAAACTTTGGCTTAGGTGCAGCTTCGTAGCCACATCACGAACGGAGGCGCTCGGGTTTCGGTTGAAGGCCCCAACTACGCGGTTGTGATTTTTGGTGTTGTACGGAATACTTTTTCCTTCACTTCTGGGCTTGCGATCGGTGGTCAATCGTTCCTCGAACCGCTTAATCACTCGCGACACCGAATTCGTTATTCCCAACGTTTAAGCGATGGAACGATGCGAGAGATCATTGTTCTCGCGATGAATGCGCAAGATTTTATCACGCACGAGCTGTTCTTTCGACTCCATTTCCGCGAGTTTTGATCACAGGACTTTTAAACTTACAGGATGAAAACAATTGCACTATGGACTAAATCCACCCAAATTATCATTAAATTCTACCCAACGGTTAAAAAATTAAAGCAATTTCATAGTGTGACAATTTCATCGTGGACACCCTTTAGCAATGATTTAGCACCAGTATTGTCCCGAACAAACATAAATTTTTATCGCCATTGTATAGCTTAGAGGACATTTTACCAGAATGATAATAATATTTGCCCGTCGCATCGTTTTCGATTCTAGAAAAAAAAACAGAACAAAAACTGAACGAACAAACCAACGAACAGATGACAGCTGGCTGATGGTTGGTTGGAAGGAACATGTCAAACTGAACTTTCTCGAACTCGAACGTGATCCATTGCTTCCTTCTATGGGTTTGGATACGTGGACGGGGACGAAAATGGTATATATTGGCGCGTTGCTTTCCTCAACTTGAGTAGATAGGTACTTGAGTATTTAGCACTACACTGTTCCAAGGGTTCGATTCGAGAATGGGAAGATCGTGCCACTCTTGAAGGGTTAGTAGGACACAAAATATGTGCCAATCGTGAGGAGTATGATTTTCATAATCCTGTTGCTTTCCAGATTGCTTCCCTGGCTCTTCTCAATGCCAGTAGATGAGGCTGAATTGATGATGCCGATGATGAAGATGATGATAAGCATGGAAGGTCTCCCCCACATGTCAGTGGGTAGGTATATGATATCTCAGGATCAACAACTCGGAGCGAAATTCCTCCTCTGACATAATGAAGCTTGGCTTGTCGTTTGCTGGTTGCGTCTTCACCAGTCAGGCAGATGGGTGGTGGAATTTGGTTTGGTTTGAAGTTGGTATTTTATCAGGGATATTTTCGGCGTTTTTGTTTTCTTCTACTAACTGCTCCGTAAAGCTCGGGAAGCTTCTTCCATCATCGAGAGCAGGAAAGAAACCACGTAATGTTTGGGATTCATCCGAAGAATGTTAGAAAGTGAAAAGTCTCGTCGACTGGATTGAGAAGATTTATGAACTTGGCGCTGGATTCAGACAAAGAATTATAAAGAAAGACGAGAATCAATGTATGGTTCGTTGCCGAATCAATGAAATTTAATAAAGAATATTTAAAAAAAACATAATCCAATTTAAAGAAATCGGCATCAAAAAAGTGGGGGAGGTAGTAATTTGGCTACGACCGCTAAACGTAGAATTACGCAATTGTTTTTTGTCAATGTATAGAATAACAGAGCTTATAGTGCATTTTTGAAATGACCAACATATGAGTGTCAAAATGGCAATATGACGTGACAAATTTCAATCATTTAACAGAATTTAACCATGTGACATAAACCTATCGCCAGAAATAATCTGAGCATGCAGTACATGTGACATAATCGGATCATGCAACATAATCAGATCATGTAACATAATTCGACCAGGTGACCTAATTCAACTATGCAATAAAATCGACCATCTGAGATAATCCGACCATGCAACATAATCGACCATGTGGCACAATCTGATTATGCAATATAATCAACCATGTGACAATATCCGATCATGCAGTTAAATCGAAGATGTGACATTATCTGATCATGCAACATTTTCGACCATGCAACATATTTTGATCATGTGACAAAATCCGACCATGCTACATAACTCGATCATGCAACATAATCCGACCATATGACGAAATCCAACCATTTAACATAATGGGACCATGTGACGTAATCGACCATGTGACATAATCCGACCATGCAACATAATCGGACCATGTGACATAATCCGACCATGCAACAAAATCCGACCATGTGACAAAATTAAACTATGCAACAGAATCAGACCATGTGACATAATCGCCCATGCAACATTATCGACCATGTGACATAAATCGATCATGCAAAATAATCGGACCATGTGACATAATCCGATCATGCAACATAATCCGACCATGAGACATAATCCGATCATGCAACATCATCGAACTATGTGACATAATCGATCATGCAACATAAATGGACCCTGTTTCAAAATCCGACCATGCAACATTATCGATCATGTGACATAAATCGATCATGCAACATAATCGAATCATGCAACATAATCGGACCATGTGACATAATCCGATCATACAACATAATCCGACCATGAGACATAATCCGATCATGCAACATAATCGGACTATGTGACATAATCGCCCATGCAACATAAATAGACCCTGTGACAAAATCTGACCATGCAACATTATCAACCACGTGACATAAATCAATCATGCAACATAACCCGACCATGTAACAAAATCTATCTATGCAACATAATCTCCCATGCAACATAAATTGACCATGTGACATAATCCGACCATGCAACATAATCGGACCATGTGACATTATTTGACCATGTAACATAATCCGACCATGCTACATAATCCGACCATGTGACGAATTCTAACCATGCAACATAATTGTACCATGTGACATAATCGACCATGCAACATAATCGGACCATGTGACAAAATTAAACCATGCGACATAATCGGACCATGTGACATAATCGCTCATACAACATTATCGACCATGTGACATAAATCGATCATGCAACATAATCGGACCATGTGACATAATCCGACCATGAGACATAATCCGATCATGCAACATAATCGGGCTATGTGACATAATCGCCCATGCAACTTAAATGGACCCTGTGACATAATCTGACCATGCAACATTATCGACCATGTGACATAAATCGATCATGCAACGTAATCGGACCATGTGACATAATCGCCTAGCAACATAAATGGACAATGTGACATAATCCGACCATGCAACATAATCCAACCACGCAGCATAATCGATCATGCAACATAATCAGACCATGTGACATAATCCGACCATGCAACATAATCGAACCATGTGACATAATCCGACCATGCAACATTATCGATCATGTGACATAAATCGATCACGCAACATAATCGGACCATGACACAATCCGACCATGCAATATAAATCGACCATGTGACGAAATCTTACCATGCAACATAATCGGACTATGTGACATAATCGACCATGTGACCTAATCCGACCATGCAACATAATCCGACCATGTGACGAAATCCAACCATCGACCATGTGACATAATCCGACCATGCAACATAATCCGACCATGTAACAAAATCCAACTATGCAACATAATCGCCCATGCAACATAAATTGACCATGTGACATAATTCGACCATGCAACGCCACTTGCGATGACCTGTAGGATCCCTGCCACTGCCACTGGAGTCCTCCGCCACTGAACGCCTCCCCCGCTGGCTGTCTACGCTGGTGTGGTGGCCGTCATCGCTGCTCACCGTCATCGTTGCTCACTGGTCCACGGTTGCCACTGAACTACTGCAAATCGATATCTGAGTCGGATTACCACTGGTGGGGTCCACACTCAGATCGAAGCGCAGCAACGGTCTGTTCAGCTTGACGGCAAACAGAGAAAGAAACCGAGTCGACTTACGGGCCCTTTGTTTTATACCTTTCGTAGGTAGGGAAAAACAAAACCCATCAAAGCAGGCGTTGGTGATGACGTCATAATCCTTTAGATAGGATGTCTGTGAGATGGAAAGTTTTCGTGACGCGAGATCTGTTCGCAAATTTCAATTTGCCCCCCCTATAGTGTTGCCGTAAGACGTAATTCTACGTCAAAAAGTTTTCCGTTCACTTTGTTTTTTTTTTGGCATCCCCTGAATCCATCAAAAGGCAGATAAAAATTGTTTTAAAAAGTTATGATTCACCGGCCGGCCTCTCTCCTCATTTTCGAAGCAAATCCTTGTTCCAACCCCAATCGGTGCGAATCTGATTTTTCTCCCATGTTTCGATTTCACCCCGTCAAACGTCCCATCATCAGGTGCTGTTCCGGACGGGCGGTCGAGACGATCTGGTGGAGACGCTCTGCGGGGACATCCTGCCCAAACCGATCCTGTCCAGCGGGGATCGGCTGCTGCTGGAATTCCGGAGCAGTTTCAACAACACCGAAAACAAGGGCTTTACGGCGGATTTTTTCTTCGTTACCAGTGAGTATTTTATTTGGTGGGGATTTTTTTTATTGATTTTTTCGTTGCTTCCGCTGTTACCAAGGAATTTCCGATCGGCTTTACGGATTTAGAGTTTTTGATGTTTGGTTTGATTCGAAAGCACCAAATCCAGAGGCCTCTGGTTCTATAGTCTGATTGAAATGAAAAATAAATTTTGATCACTTCGAATTAAAAAAAATATTATTTCTGCTTTGTTTACTTCGCACAGATTTTGGCATTCCGTCTGGTTATCAACCGAAAGCTACGGAGTGTAACTTTCACTATTTCAAAAACGCAACCAACCAGGGCTGGATTCAGTCACCCAACTTTCCGGGGGCATATCCAAGGTGAGTTTTTTTCTACAAACTTTTATCATTCACTGAACGCTTCGAGAAGTTCCGTCAACTAACTAAAGACAACGAGCGGGATCCTTCCATTGGACAACAAACCTAAATCGTTTAGCAAATGTCATCATCAGCATCACAGACAAACACACCATAAAGGCTATTTATAAACACGTGCGCCAAACCATGCCGGCCATCAAGTGTCACTTCAATCTTCCACAGCCAGTCGGTCTGCTCTAAGAACTCAAGATGAAGAGATTATGGTTCCGCAAAATGGTTCCTCCTTCTCCTGCTCCTGCTACCAAAGCGCGTCTATCACTCCGGTTGTTCTTTTATAATCTGTAAAATCTTCATCAGCGTCATCATCGCCATAACAATGGCCGTCATTCCTGGTGGTAGATAATGTTGTGTTTGTACTTACAACGTTTGAGCAAAAATAACCCATCAAACAACGACTCAGAGCCACAAAATGAGAGTCGGTGATGAAGAAGGCGAAATCACCTCGACAACAAACCAGCTCAGCACGCACAAGCAAATTGAAGTTTTATCTTGACCATTTTCCCGTTTGTTTTTATCCTCCTTTTTTTCCCGGCACATTTCGGCGTCCAGGAATATCCGGTGCAATTACTTCTTCTACGGTGATCCGCACGATTATGTCCTGGTTCGGTTCACCTACTTCGACATCGAGGGAATCGCACCGTAAGTGTTTTTTGTTGTTTATGGGCATTTTCCATTGGCAGAGTTGCTAGTTTTTTTTTATTTTGAATCCACCCGACTCTGATGAAGATTCACTGTTTAACACTGTTAACATATCCATTAGGTTGGGGAATCACCCAAGAAACTATAAGCACAAACGACTTGTCAAAATGCTTTTCAACAACAGCTTTATAGCTTATCTGCTCTATCTCTCTTAGCACTACGAGCCAGTTTTCGCGAAATTAACTGCTATTTCAGTGCTCATTGTTTCTTCCAAAGTAACACAAGTAACAGCAGCTTGTTTGATGATAGTTTTATTAGAGTCATGAAAAATGCCTATATTATTGTTTCGACCATTTGTTTTCAGGTAGTTTTGGAAACGCTAATAAAGCTTTTACTAAAAATAATGTTTTAGTTGTTTTGAAAGAATCATGAATGCTCTATTAAAACTACAATAAAACATAAACTGAGAAGTTTGCTCCAAGCTTTTTTTGCATGTTTGATAAAAGCGCTTGATTATTAAATCGCCATAAAACTTAGTGACAGTTCTTGATCAAGATGTCAAAACAGGACCCGCTCACGTTAGATTGCACATATTTGAATTGAAATTCCCATTTTTTACACAATTTCGATAAGTTATGTGTGTAGGTTTTGAGTTAAAATAGAAAGAAATATATTTTGTTTTGAAAACTGCAAATCACTGGACGAGGTATGAATATCTCTACAATACGAGTATTAAGCGAAAAGGCCCAACTAGCAGGAAAAAAAATGTTACTTGACGTCATCATTAATCCAATATGGCGGCTTCACTTTTGTTTTCAAAGCTGTAAATTACTGAAAATCTCATGAAACATCCAAAATATGGTTATTGGATAAAAGGGCTAAACGAGTAGAAGTCGAATCTCGTTGTCCGACGCCATCTTGAACTCCAAAATGGCGGCTACCGCAAAAAAATACAAAAAACCCGTACAATATGGGTATTAGCTGAAATTAATCAACGAGTAGACGTTGAATTGCGCTATCTGACGCCATCTTGAAATTCAAGATTGTGGCTTCCGATTAATTTTAAAAATGTTATAAATCACTGAAATTCGCATGAAAATATTCGAATATTCCACCCTTCCATTATACTCGTTAAAGATATCCAATAACACCATGCACCAATTGTGCTGGTTGTTATGCTGGTTGTTATGCTACCGAGATAACAATTTTGTGATAGAAAAAATAATTCTGAACGAATCTTTAAATTTGCGTTCATCATCGAAATTTATTCTAAATTATTATTTATTTATCCGATATTTACTTGATGTTGTGATGTTTATGTCGACAAAAACAAACACAGGCCAAACATACATTTATCTTTGAGTGCATTTTTCTAACGTTTAAGGTACTATTTTCTGAGCGTGTAGAAAAAATGGAAAAAAAATAAAAGTACCGGTAATAACATCTATTTAGTGGCTCTTAGCTGAGTTGCAAAACTGGCGTCGTTTATTTTGGATCATGGTTGGTATTTTTACACACGGTTGGGGCTCCAGCTCGAACTCTGGTTCTCTGTGGTACGAGTCCTTAGGGGGGGGGGGATCATACGAAGGAATTTATTTTGTATTCGCTGGAGTTTAAGGTGATGAGATTTCGCACAACTCTCCTAAACTGGCATGCCGTACTAAATCACGGGAAGTACAATTTGCTTGTAGGTAGCGAGCTTATTTTTCAGAGAAAGTGTGGATTTTCGGCTGATTAAGGGATTACTGTCTATGGTCACTCCTAAGTAGGTAGCATCATGCGACCAGTCTACTGTAGTTGTATTCATGGAAATTTTACTTCAATCTTTAGTAGGGATAAGTTGAGACAGAGAATGGAGGAAAAGCATGACCTGGGTTTTGTCCGCGTTTATGCAGATCTTTCAACTAGTAAAGTAACTTGTTAAGACATACCATTGTGGACGACTGCAGTATCATCAGCGAACAGCAACAGATATCCGTTTTCAGGGATTGAGGGTATATCTGAGAAAAACAGGTTAAATTAGAAAGGGCCTAGTATGCTACCCTGCGGAACACCATCAGAAATAGCTTGAGCATCAGAAATATTTCCGTTGAGCGAAACTCGGAAGGTCCTTTCCGATAGATAGTTTTGTATGATTTTTACTGAGTAGTTGTACTGGTGCAGCTTATAAATGAGTCCATCATGTCATAAATACGTTGTCAAATGCCTTCTCTCTGTCTGCCATGGCAGAGGTTTTAGAGACTGACCTGTTTCTTTTGAGAATATTGGAGACACGTGTCGATTGGTGATCAGTAGAACGGCTGATGGGGCGATAACTTTTGGGAGAGGATGGATCTTTTCCAACTTTCTGGATGGTAATAACCTTTGCTGCTTTCTTAAATGCTTGAGTTATAAATTCAATATGGTTTCGAATCCTGGAGCTCCATGTTTTTAAATGATTTGATGTAAGCCAACAGTTCGTCAACTGTGATTTCCAGTTCTTCCGAGAAGTCATTTTGGATTCGGTGACTGTAATTTATGAATTTATTAACGACAGCTGAATACGGGTTTACAATATTGTGCCCGAGATTGTGGGAGCTTACAAAATGTCGGCTTATCTCAGCAGCCTTCTCAGCAGAAGTTATGATCTATGGAACCACTGTTATCAAGAGGAATCAGGGGGGAGGAATGGGTCTCGGTTTTGTTTTCAGAGCTTTAACTAGCTTCCAAAGTGGCCTTCCGAAGTCTGGAAGAGAACGGATCTTGTTAGAAAAATCATTATTTATTATGTCCACAAGTCCCATCTTGATTATTTTTGTGTATTGATTGATATGGCTTTTTAGGACCGACAGACCAGTTCGCTGATGATGTTAAGAGTACGAATGAGATTTTTAGTGAGTCTATCAATAGTTAGTGTGTTGCTTACCTGGGGGACCTACATAAGGCACATGCTGCTCCTGGGCTTGAGTTATCGCGTCCTCGATAATCTGTAGTTGCTAATCAATGTCGGGAGATCTCCCAATTGAACGCCTGCATCCACACAATTATGGAGCTGCTCCCAGTTGACACGGTGATAACTACGCCAAGTGATGAATGATGTGCCGATTGGCCATGGATCCAACTTCCAACAACAATGGGTAGTGATCCGAGCTGTTTTGAGATGTTGTTGGTCAGGTTCGTAATGAAAAAAAATCAATGGTAGCATGCGCCCCAGAACATTTCAGACGGGTTGGGGTATCCGGATGCAAGATGGTATAAAAGCCTTCCTTGTGATCTTTCTGAAGGATACTGTGACGGTCCAGAAATAGCCCCCAGTATTCTACGCCCTTGCTGCAATGACAGTAGTGACAGCAACACGCAGGACTACCAACGGTGACAGCAGAACACTCTCCACCAACCAACAAGACAGCCATTCACGCGGCATCATCCTCTTTCATCGATAGGCTGCCAACGAAGGAAGGTGTCGTTCAGCGAGCGGACGATTCTCTCTAACCACCAGGCACCACAATTGGCTGACCGTGACAGGCTGTTCTTTTCAGAACAGAAATAAAACGAACGAAATAGAGAGAATCGTCCGAGCTGTATCTCCTGTGTTGCTGCAGTGTTTTAAAGGTTTGTTTCGAAAAAGTTGGAGATAAAGTGTTGTGGCAGTGGCCGTAAAAGAATTAGATGTATGGCTCGAAAAAGAAAATGGCTGTTAATTAGATTTTTGGTAAGTCTATCATCCCAGCAAACATGAAATCGCATTAAAAATGATAACTCAAGTCATTAAAAACATTACTGCGAATCGTAATTCTAACTAACGCAAGTAAAAGGTCGTAAAAATCGTTAATCGAACTCGTATTAAATGGTTTAAATCGGATATGATAAAAAGACCGCCATGTTTGCAGATTTTGAAGACGATTTCGTTCCTTTTTTTTCTCCCGCGTGGGACAAGAGAGAGAACAGCTTTGAAGTTCTCTCTGCGACCAGCAGTGCAACCAGATTGATAAAAATCAGATGGTGTATTTGCAAGAATTGACCAATGACAGAAGCAGCAAATATTGTCCCTGGCAACGGTTCGCATGCGCTGATAGAAAAAACTTGTATTCTCTTGCATTCTTTCTATCTATGTATATTGCCTCCACTTTGGTAGGTAAATGCTGTTTTTTCGAGTTTCATACGATCATTCAATAATGTATATGAAACGTATAACCAAGTTGTTGAGGAATATACCTACGAAAATGTTTGCTGGGCATTCTCCATTTACTGCGCTGCAGCTGAATTTTGGCTGCCATATCTTTGGAATCTTCGTTTTGTCGCCAGGAATGCAGTGTTTTTTTTAATCAAAGGAAATCCAAAGTGAACACCAATGTGTGTGTGTGTGTTGGATGTACATCAGACAGTATGAGGCCTACTTTGTTGTTTTAAGAATAGATTGGTGATGCTATGAATTTGTGTTATCGCCATCGCTGTTAAATTTGTACTTGGAGGAAGTGTTTGGTAAACATGAGAACTTACTAATATTGAGTTAGTATCTGGTTCTTTGATTGCTTTCCTCCACAGAGAACTTTAATGAGTTGTTTTTCCGTATAATTTTGTGATTAATTGCAATGCAACGTGAATTGTTGATATTGGGGGATAGCAGTTCAAGCATAAAAAATGTGACAAAAAAAACGCAGTCGAAAGAAAATAGCATGTTCTCCATCCTGCTCAGTCCGTCCGAGTAGTGTATATAATTGATCGATTTTTATCAAATACTTGGTGTAATTTTGCAACTATATAGGATACCACCTCTCCAACATCGATCGAAGCACACTGGTATCATGGAAAAGTGTATTTAGACTTTTGCTTGTTGAAAATGTAAAGCGGATTGGGAATTTCTTGAAAATGAGGAAGTGAATTGAGGCCTTTTCTTCTTGTTTATGTAAGCGAGTATTTAGAGTTTTTGTCTGTTGAAAATGAAAACGCGGGTTGTGAATTCTGCTTGTTGATGATATTTAAGAAGATAGAGGTTTTGGTTATGGGAATGAATAAGCGGATTGGACTTCAGCTTGTTGATTAATTTAAAGAAAATTTAGACTTCTATTTTTAAAATTCAAAGTCGATTGATGCTTTGATTGTTTAAAATATAACGACTAATTGATAATTTAGCTGGTTAATAATGTTAAAGCAAACATATTTTTGTTTGTTATTATTGACTGATTGAGGTTTCAGATGGTCAAAATAAAAGTGAAAGCAAGCTTCCTTTTTGAAAACATTGAGCGATAGCTAATGCTCAAGTTGAACGAAACTTTTGCAAGTTATTGTGTTAAAGTGACTTGGATTAATGGTTTTTAGACAGGGTTTATAGATTGAGATTCTGGATTATTGAAATGTGAAATGATTAACGATACGAATTAATAAAAAAAAAATGTCATTCAATAAAACCAGTTTACGGAATTCAAATGACAAAATGTTGTTATTAAAGTTCATGTGATTAATTCGGCTAATAAGTTTTACTTTAAGTTTTCTTTGGTGGAAAGGCGACGAAATATCGATAGGAGTTCGATTGAATCTATCTGTGATGGGATTTCCTACTGTATAGTTAGCTAAGTTTTGTGTTGTGACGGGACATCCAACCGAAACTAGGTTGAGATGGGACGTCCAACCAGAAAAAGAGTTTCGTGTTGTGACGGGACATCCAACAGAAACTAGGTTGAGATGGGACGTCCAACCAAAGAAAGAGTTTCGGGTTGTGACGGGACATCCAACAGAAACTAGGTTGAGATGGGACGTCCAACCAAAGAAAGAGTTTCGGGTTGTGACGGGCCATCCAACAGAAACTAGGTTGAGATGGGACGTCCAACCAGAGCAAGAGTTTCGTGTTGTGACGGGACATCCAACAGAAACTAGGTTGAGATGGGACGTCCAACTAAAGAAAGAGTTTCGGGTTGTGACGGGACATCCAACAGAAACTAGGTTGAGATGGAACGTCCAACAAGGAAAGAGTTTCGTGTTGTGACGGGACTTCCAATAGAAACCTGGTTGAGAAGAGAAGTCCAACCGACGAATGAGTTTCGTGTCGTGTGTGAAATTAAAAAGTTTGATAAGAAATCAAAACTAAACAAAGGATTCTAATTGTGACGAGACATCCAACAGAAACTGAGTTGAGATCAACATTATAAAGGTTTGGATCGAAAATGTACTGATGGAACTTTCAGTATAGAAAATTTAATTGTATGTGTTATGGAGCATATAATCATAGGTTTCTGTTTCAGGTTCGACTCTATATTCCGCTAAAGGATGAATTTGCAGTTGTGTTTAAAGCAGATTTAAAAAAAATTACAGATCATAAAAAGAATAAGTTCAGTTGATATGATATATCAAATAAAAACTCAAACAAATACTGCGCTATGCAAATCTGGCTAACAAAACGAAAGTGACCGAAACAAACAAATGCTTTCATGGAAGCTTATCGTTCGTCAAGTCTCAAATTAATCGCTGGGTCCACTGATGACATGGTTTTGATTCCCATCTCGGTACTGGGTGTTAAATGAACATCTTAAGTTGTCCACGACCACGTCTATTCAGTCTGTAAAGCCTGAATCGGCCAAGACGGTGTGTGTATGTATTTAATAAAGTTGAACATATTTTTTTTAAAGAGGGAAAAACTGCAGGAAAAGAGGGGTCTAAGATCAACAGAAAAGAAAAACTAAAAACTCATTTTCTATCCATTTTCATTTTGAAGTAGAGGGAAGATGTGACGGTCCAGAAATAGCCCCCAGTATTCTACGCCCTTGCTGCAATGACAGTAGTGACAGCAACACGCAGGACTACCAACGGTGACAGCAGAACACTCTCCACCAACCAACCAGACAGCCATTCACGCGGCATCATCCTCTTTCATCGATAGGCTGCCAACGAAGGAAGGTGTCGTTCAGCGAGCGGACGATTCTCTCTAACCACCAGGCACCACAGATACTGCCATTGAGATTCCTTCGCGTATTATCCCAAGCTTGATGTTTTGCGTTGAGGTCATCGGCAATGATGAACTGTCCCCGTTGTCTGGTCAATTTTATGACGTCTCGCCCAAGTGTCCATCACGATTGTTGGTTTGTTTGGGACAGTATGCTTCGATTACATTCATAATTTTCTTCTGTGGTTTCGACCTCCGCTCCCACAGCCTCGATGAATTCCATACGAAAACTTGGTAGTAGGCGACAGTTTATGTTGTTACGCAGTGCGATTGCTACTTCTTCTCCTACGTCTTCAGTACGATCGAGTTGTATGAAACGAGAATCTGGGTTGAACACGTTGATTTCTGTTCGAAGATGTGTTTCTTTCAGGGTAGCAATTTCAATATTACGACTTTCCAGGAAGTTGGCAAGTTAGATGTTTTTGTTCCGAAGAGAACCAGCATTCAATTAAGAATCCGCATTGAGTTAACCCATGACCAACAGCCAAACATTTGCCACACCGTGTCACGTCACGTTTTTTCGGCCGGTAGCGCTCCCACTTAACAATTATGTTGAAAGGAGCACTAATCTTTCGGAGGTTCTCCAGAGACACAGACATTTTCTCAAGGTTGATGTTAACACTTGAACCGTCCACACTGGTCACTGGTTGTACATGTGAAATATGACATCGAATAAACATACAGGCTAGTAAATGAACTATGTTGATTGCCATCATATAATGAATTCTCTAGGGTTACTGCGATTCGTATATTTATACAAAACTAAACAGTGGACTAAAAAGAGTTTCCAGTCGCTTTCCGCGCGATAGGGAAAACATTAATCGGTTTGAGTTTTGAAGCTTTCAGCTCCGACATAATATCCACCGGGCAGAATTCCGGGAGACCACGTAAAATTATTTCATCGGCTTATTACCAGGAGAATCATGAGTTTAAAACTCTAGATTTTTTTCTTGCAGGAACTGTTTGGCTTCCATGTAAGGACTCGGAGGAATAAATTATCTTTGCCCCATACTGTAGAGCTTAAAGAGAGAAAAAATTTCTTTGTAGTGAGCTCGTTCTTGAGGGCATTTGTTTCTTTGGAAGTCAATAATATCGGAGGCACATTCGATTTCTTCTGCACATCTAGGACTGGAAGCGCAGCAAAAGTGTTGTTTGCCAGAAACCTGACATGATGATCCGACGGTATATCTTCTCCACATCTTAGTCGTTTGGAACAACTGGCTTGTTGATAAGTGCTCCCGCTTTTTTGGTTGCGCGGCATAGCAACAGCACTTGGTAACGGGTTGTTAGAAGCAATCCTCTTTATGCCAGTTTTGTGGCGCGCCACCTCAAGCAGATGACCCTGGGATAACGCACGAGATGGATACGCAATCGCGAGAAAAAATCACACTGCTTTTTACGACTTTACGTCTAGAATAACACGATTCCAACTGTCTGACGGTTAGATAGAGAATGATGAGAACTAACCCTTATCCAGGGTTCACTTTATATAAACTCTCCGCACAACTGACCTCATCAAAACCGAGATACTAGAAGGGTCAGTTGCTAACTTATGCCACTATTTTATGCCTTTTTTGTTCTAACCCTGGTGTTCCACTAGTTGTGCACTAAGTGTGCAGTTAGTGCACTTCTGGTTGGCGACCAGATGAAAACAAATACGGCATTCTCGCTAAATTTGAAATACTCAGAGCCCGGCTACCTTTTACTCAGACGTTACCACATGTATGGAGCAGCCGACGGCTGTTCTTAATGAACTCAAATATCAGCGGAAAAATTACTCAGACGTCAAAAAATTCGGCACTAAGAGAACTCGAGTGCTTGAAGGCGACAAATGAGTAAATGTTGATCAGTTTGTGCGAGGCGGTTGAACTTGGTTGGTTTTTGTGCAGCAAAAACTTGAAATTTTACATGATGAATATATTGATTTTAAAGGTAATTTCTAGATGTTGATACAGTTTTATTTATATTACAGAATTCTGCGACGAAGTGATAATGGTCCAAATAGATTTGCCATCTAGTATGACATAATGGGTCCCGGCCCGGGAGACAAAACCCGACGGGCCAAAAAAAATTTAAAAAAGTTTGATGGTTTTTTTTTATTAAATAAAGGTGTATGAACAATATTTTGACTTTTGTTATTCATCAATCAACAAATCCATCATTTGTCTAAATAATAATACAGGTTTTAGTTATTCTAGCATGAAAAAAGCGTCCAAAAACCGCTTCAGAATTATTCACGCATTCTGAGTAACCATGACTCAGTTGTCGCGAAAAGGGCTGTTAGTCACACTGAGTAGGTGCGGTTTTGGCGAAAACTGAGTAACCGCCACTCTGAACTGAGTATCTGAAAGTTAGCGAGTTTGTTTGTTTTCTAAGTTTATTTCAAAACTTGTTATTTGTATTGATCTTACACAGCAAAAAATTTCTATAAGTATACGGAATCTAAAACACGAGTGATCTATTTTTTTACGAGTGTAATTCACAAAAGATGTAATTTTCAACTCCTTTTGATGTAATTTTAGTCTTTAGAATAGAAATAAATAGTTTTGATATAATTTTACATTCTGTGATGTAAAAACCAAGCGGTCAATGAAATTTATATCACAAACAGTGTAAAATTATATCTGTTTGTTTAAAATTGAATGGAAATTCTCAACTTGTGGCATTTGTGTTTGTTTTTGTCCGAGCAGCCATAAAAGTTCCAATAAGTTCGGCAAGAAAATTTACTATGAAAAAAGCCAAGGAAAGCAAATAAGTTCACGGAATTCGGATGAAGATAAGGTAATTGACATTATGTAAGTGAAAGATGTGGAACCTATAATTATTATTTTTGTTTCAGCAGATTTACGCAGTGAGGTGGAACCACGATTGGAGAATACTGATGACGACGCTGACCGGTAAAAATAGGCTGTATGAAGTCCATCATGCCAACCTAGCACTGCTCATGATGGTGGGCGAACTTTTTTTTATTTTTATGCTTCGATTTGAAAATAAATTCCTTCAGTAAAAAAAAAAGTAAAAGATATAAGTGTGTTTCAATTATTTATTATTTATACCTTCAAAAGCGGCAAACAATCAAAATAAAATCATAATTTACACCGTTGTGTATTTTCACACGGCAAAAGGCGGTTCGTTTTCGATCTAAATTTACACGCCCCAAAAATTACATTCTTGTTAAAAATACACAGTAATAGAATTTTAGATCAAAAACGATGTTCCGATTTCGTGCATCGTTTTCGATCTAAAATTACACGATTTTTTCTTGCTGTGTAGTTTGTTCAGAACATTCTTTTGATTATTCAGTCTTAAAGTAAAAGCTAAATTCGAGGATGGCTTCGAGATATGCTTCTATTTTTTTATATAGTAAATCTAAATTAATGATGGTAAAAACAGAGAGAATAAAAAACTGCTTATCCATTTACTTACAATATTGGTTATCCACTCCATTCGTGGCAAAACAGAAACAACAGGAAAAACCAAACAATACTCGAGGGACATAAATATTCAAAACAGATTTCCTCAAAAATTGATTACCGTGGCACGTGGAGGGAAAAAACCAAAACGGAACCAAAACAAAAGATACATAGCTTCCAAAAGAAAACAATTCCTTCCAAGCTAGCAGCAGTCTGTCGGTCCGATTGTCTGCTTGTTTGAGCCATTTATATTTGTATCTTTTTTTTTGCAGCCTCGCTCCATGAAAACCAAAGCTTTCCCTCCATTGTTTGTTTTCCACTTGGCCCGTGACATTGTCGTTTTTCTTTCGTCGTTTGTTGGAGTTTTTCCGTTCTTGCTTTGGGTGGTTTTTTATTGGCCATTCGGCAGTAGAACCTCACGAAGCCGTCGACAGCGAACGAACGGCCGAGGACGATGACTAGGAAATGCCATCATCATCTGGTCGAATCTGGTGCGAAGTCCAATTTGCGATGGATAGATAGAATTCCTCCCCGGCCGGCCTGCTTTGATTGACTTTATGCTGATGGGGATAATTGTGCCCGAAGATGGCCTGCTGAGTGTAATTGAGCGAGAAAGTGGAATCGTACTTGGTACACAACAAGAAGAAAGAAAGGAAAAAAAGGGAGGCGTCGTGTGGAGGTTTCATAAATTGAACAGCTTCATTCTGATTTTTTTTTTCTTACACAGAACAGTGAAGGGGTGGGAAATCACAAAAGAATTTTGGATTGATTCTTTTTTTTTTGCTGAAGGAAGAATTGCATTATTCATACTATTTATTTTCCCATTTGGCAGATGTGACGAGCGAAGTGCGAGCGATTGGGTGGAATTCTCTAACTTCCTGACCCGGGACCGGAAGTTTGGCCTGTACTGCGGTTTGCGACGGGACATGATGATCCGATCGGATGGGCGCTTCTTCCGGGTAACGTTGGTGACAAACGACCGGCTGGATGGAACCGGATTCCGGGCCCTGTACGCTTTCGAGACCATGAACGGTGCCGTAGGGATGCTTGCCGGTCCCGGAATGGGTCACAGTGGCCTCGGAGGGGCCAGCAATACGGCCCTCGGGGGATTGGTTGGGGCAGCCGGAGTACCCTACATATTCCAACAGCAGGCTCCCTCGGCTGTAACGACGGAACGCAGCAGTTCGGCCACGGTGGCCAAGGTGACCAGCATAGGCAAACGGATGGGGAGCGGAACCAGTCGAAGATTTGGTAAGTTGAAGAATACACAAACATGGAGCTCTAATAAGCTATCATAAAACTAAAATGTTTCCACAAGATCTAGAGACACTAGGTCAAACACATGTTATATAGCACAATGTGTTTGACCTCCCAAGCAACCATTATTTCCTCAAAAAGGTTTCATAGAAGCTTAATCAGCTCTCGTTTCTGCCTGAAGAGAATGCTAATTAACCCAAAATTCTCAATAAAATTCAAAACCACTATAATCGAAACAAAAAAAAAAGATTTGTCAAGATATGTAGGTATCTATAGTTTGTTAAATTTAACTTAAAAATGAAGGAAAAGTTGAAATTTTAGCCAAAAAACCCTGTCTTTTTCCACCGGAAAACCGAATCGAAACAACAATCAGCAGCAACAGTCTTAAAAATCAGCGCTTCCTAAGCCAAGCCAATTCCTTCTTTATCGCACGGGAAACCACTCAAAACAAACAATAAGAGGCTTCAGCCTTAAAAATCTGCGCTTCTAGAGCCAATCCGTCTTTTTCCACCGGTATGATAAATCAAAACAAGCCAACTACTGCAGCAGCTTCAAAATCCGCCCCTGCTAAGCTAATCCGTATTTTTCCACCGGGATGCCAAATCAAAACAAACAATCTACAGCAGCAGCTTTGAAAATCCGCTCTTCCTAAGCCAATCCGTCTTTTCCCACCTGAAAGCCAAATAAAAAAAAACAATCGGCAACTGCACCCTTAAAAATCTGCGCTTCCTAAGCCAAATCTGTCTTTTTCCACCGGAAAGCCAGATCAAAACAAGCAATCAGCAGCAGTCTGAAAAATCTGCACTTCCTAAGCCAAGTCCATCTTTACCCACCGGGAGGCCAAATCAAAACAAACAAACAAGTAACAGCCTTAAAAATTTGCGCTTCCTGTGCCAATCCGTAATTTTTGTCATTTTGTCATTTTTGTCATTTTTATTATTTTTGTCAATTTTGTCATTTTTTGTCTTTTGCCAGATTTGTCATTTGTGTCATTTTGGTCATTTTTGTCATCTTTGCCATATTTGTCATTTTTGTCATTGTTGTCATTGTTGTCATTGTTGTCATTGTTGTCATTTTTGTCATTTTTGTCATTTTTGTCATTTTTGTCATTTTTGTCATTTTTGTCATTTTTGTCATTTTTGTCATTTTTGTCATTTTTGTCATTTTTGTCATTTTTGTCATTTTTGTCATTTTTGTCATTTTTGTCATTTTTGTCATTTTTGTCATTTTTGTCATTTTTGTCATTTTTGTCATTTTTGTCATTTTTGTCATTTTTGTCATTTTTGTCATTTTTGTCATTTTTGTCATTTTTGTCATTTTTGTCATTTTTGTCATTTTGGTCATTTTTGTCATTTTTGTCATTTTTGTCATTTTTGTCATTTTTGTCATTTTTGTCATTTTTGTCATTTTTGTCATTTTTGTCATTTTTGTCATTTTTGTCATTTTTGTCATTTTGGTGATTTTGGTGATTTTTGTCATTTTTGTCATTTTTGTCATTTTTGTCATTTTTGTCATTTTTGTCATTTTTGTCATTTTTGTCATTTTTGTCATTTTTGTCATTTTTGTCATTTTTGTCATTTTTATCATTTTTGTCATTTTTGTCATTTTTGTCATTTTTGTCATTTTTGTCATTTTTGTCATTTTTGTCATTTTTGTCATTTTTGTCATTTTTGTCATTTTTGTCATTTTTGTCATTTTTGTCATTTTTGTCATTTTTGTCATTTTTGTCATTTTTGTCATTTTTGTCATTTTTGTCATTTTTGTCATTTTTGTCATTTTTGTCATTTTTGTCATTTTTGTCATTTTTGTCATTTTTGTCATTTTTGTCATTTTTGTCATTTTTGTCATTTTTGTCATTTTTGTCATTTTTGTAATTTTTGTCTTTTTTGTCATTTTTGTCATTTTTGTCATTTTTGTCATTTTTGTCATTTTTGTCATTTTTGTCATTTTTGTCATTTTTGTCATTTTTGTCATTTTTGTCGTTTTTGTCATTTTTGTGATTTATGTCATTTTTGTCATTTTTGTCCTTTTGTCATTTTTGTCATTTTGGTCATTTTTGTTAATTTTGTCATTTTTGTCATTTTTGTCATTTTTGTGATTTATGTCATTTTTGTCATTTTTGTCATTTTTGTCATTTTTGTCATTTTTGTCATTTTTGTCATTTTTGTCATTTTTGTCATTTTTGTCATTTTTGTCATTTTTGTCATTTTTGTCATTTTTGTCATTTTTGTCATTTTTGTCATTTTTGTCATTTTTGTCATTTTTGTCATTTTTGTCATTTTTGTCATTTTTGTCATTTTTGTCATTTTTGTCATTTTTGTCATTTTTGTCATTTTTGTCATTTTTGTCATTTTTGTCATTTTTGTCATTTTTGTCATTTTTGTCATTTTTGTCATTTTTGTCATTTTTGTCATTTTTGTCATTTTTGTCATTTTTGTCATTTTTGTCATTTTTGTCATTTTTGTCATTTTTGTCATTTTTGTCATTTTTGTCATTTTTGTCATTTTTGTCATTTTTGTCATTTTTGTCATTTTTGTCATTTTTGTCATTTTTGTCATTTTTGTCATTTTTGTCATTTTTGTCATTTTTGTCATTTTTGTCATTTTTGTCATTTTTGTCATTTTTGTCATTTTTGTCATTTTTGTCATTTTTGTCATTTTTGTCATTTTTGTCATTTTTGTCATTTTTGTCATTTTTGTCATTTTTGTCATTTTTGTCATTTTTGTCATTTTTGTCATTTTTGTCATTGTTGTCATTTTGGTCATTTTTGTAATTTTTGTCATTTTTGTCATTTTTGTCATTTTTGGACGATTTTGGGGAATTGTCGACTTGGAAAGGCCTATCTACTAAGAGAGTGTCGTGCCTCCCCCCTACACAAAAATATAATACCGAAAACAAAATGGTTTTTTTTTTTTTTGTAGTAAAATTTCATTTTGGTCCATGTTGGTTCTCCCGATCCAACATGAATTAGTGAAGCGAACTTCCAGAACACTGCTCATGTTGGTCCTCCCGATCCAACGTAAATTCGTGAAGTGAACATTCAGAACACTTCTCTTGTTGGTCCTCTCGATCCAACGTAAATTCGTGAAGCGAACCTTCAGAACACTTCTCTTGTTGGTCCTCCCGATTCAACGTAAATTGATTAAGTGAACCTTCAGAACACTCCTCATGTCGGTCCTTTCGATCCAACGTAAATTTGTGAAGCGAATTTACAGAACACTTCTAATGTTGGTCCTCCCGATCCAACGTTAATTCATTAAGTGAACCTTCAGAACACTTCTCATATTGGTCCTCTCGATCCAACGTAAATTCGTGAAGCGAACCTTCAGAACATTCCTCAAGTTGGTCCTCCTGATCCAACGTAAATTCATGAAGTGAACCTTCAGAACACTCCTCATGTCGGTCCTCCTGATCCAACGTAAATTCGTGAAGCGAATTTACAGAACACTTCTCATGTTGGTCCTCTCGATCCAACGTAAATTAATTAGATTTACCTTCGGTATAAATTTCTAATTGTTAAATGGTATTATGAAACATCTTAACACAACTGGAGTTATAAATTTTCCCGGGAAAAAATCTTTATCTTAATAATTAAAAACAGAAAACCATTATTCAATATTTCCGTAAGTATATATGTACCTAAATACTTAAAACACACTCACGTCAAGCGATTTTCCCGGAATCATTTGCTAAATTCTATGGCGACCAATTCGCAATTCGCCTCTGATACACAAACGGTAAGACGACCCAAATCTGAAGCTCGAAATCAGGCCATAGTCGCAATAAAAACTTTGCATATTAGGCACTTGGAGAAGAACGTGCACTGTTGTGTGTCTCATACGATTTAGTAGCTGTTAGCAGCAAAGCATGAAACCGTGAATTCGGAAAAGGCTGAATTGAAGAGTGGTTGCGGCAGTAATGAAATAAAAGAGCCTGGGTGCAAAGAAATTTTCCCGTTTCCGGTTTAGCATTTTCCGTTCAAGGAAAGTCCTGAAAAAGAGACAATTCGATGGAAAAATGTTTTCTTTTCTTTTGATTAGGTTTTCGTTAACGTTCGATAAACTTAGTGTTCGAAATTCGCGTTGATATGATGTCCCATAAGGAAGATGACCGTTCTCTCACGGTAGGGTCCTGAAATAATTCAACACCAAGCTCGAATTTTCGCGTTCAGCGGCCGGAAACAAAGATGTAACGTTACTTTCACTCGAACAATCGCGTGAAAAAGCAAGCTCGGATTTTCACCACTTTATAACCACCACGTATTTGAAGCTAGTGAGTAGAACAAAAACGAATAAAAATGCAAATGAAATATGTATCAACAGAAGCGAACCGAAACACAATAAAAGTTATTTTTTCAACGGATAGACGATTTCGTATATTTGACCAGCATTGCGGGATAATTTTATGTCACATTGGAAGTTATTTTTGAGAGAGTTTAACCACTTTTCTTTATAAGTTGTTTAGAATTAGTAAAATTTTGATATTAAGCTCAATTTTCTAAATAAGAATGAAGACCCAAGTAATAAAGACATTGATCATGACCGTATCAAAGGGAGTGGAGTTAGAGAATTTGAAGTTAGTATCGGATTCAAAACTAATAAACCGATAATTAATTTGTATTAAGCTCTCCATACATCCAATTCAGGATTCTATTGTAAAATTCTCTAAAAAAAATAACAAGCACAGAATCTTCAATCTTTCCTTTCAACTTTAAAACGCTATTCCATTTCAACGACTTTTGTTTTTTTTTTTTTTCACAGATCACACGATTTGGACCTTTCTCATCACGATAGCATCTCCGGTGCTGGCAGCTGTGACTTTCCCAGCGGGAAAACTGCTGTCAATCGAAACCGTCAAATATCGTGGCCACCATCAGTGATGAAAACCGCCCGGAGGGTATGCAACCAGTGAGGGCCGATGCATCGATCCGGTTTAGCAAGAGTGTGAACGCGAACCGAGCTGAGAGTGAGCTGTACCTATGAGCTTTGTAAAAATGCAATTGGACGCGATGTGTGGTTTATTTTTACATCTGAAACACAGACCAACCGGTGGAGAACCGAGGCTAGCATCAACGTTCAGCAGCGAAATGATGTTTTATTTCGAGGGAAAAAAATTGGCTACCCATTTTTCCTTCTCCAAAGAAGCTTCACTTGTAATCCTCGTCTGAAGCGTCAGCAAAACAAACACAACCGCACATTCTTTGTACATAGAAGGATTAAGTTTAGGGACACTTTTATATTCTGTGCAACATAAAAAAGCAAAATGTATGGGGACCCGAACAAATGTAGCCGGAGAGCTTTTCTGTTTGGGCAACATCAACTGAACTGTCTTGCAGTATTTAATGAATACACTTTACAGCACACGAAAGGATTCCCGCTGTTTTGTTTGGAAGGACACACGGGGTGGCAGACAGGCAGCAGAAGTAGGTAAACAATGGACCGGAAAGAGATGGTTCTGTAGCCAGAACTAACACTGTGCCAAACACCAGCTGGCTCCAAGATTAGTGAGAGCTGCCTCTAGAAAATATTCATCTAGATTGGGACCCTTTGGGTTGGGGTTACGGTTCGGTATCGTTGGATTGAAAATAAATTTTCTATAAGTTTTTAGGGAGCTAGATTCTTTATCTTAGCACCTGGATTTTGAATTTAGAGTAGGACACACCCCGAATCTATGGCTTCAGAATTCAAATAAATTCGGTTAAGATTTGATTTCTTAGCTAGACAATTTTCGTTTGAACATGAATAATGATATCAAAATTGAATGTTTGAATAAGCCGGGTGCTGTTTGAATTTTTAAGGACCGATGACTTCTAGTCATTGGTACCTTTGTTGATAATTCCGAAGACCGCGCTCTTAAATAATGCAGGAAAAATGCCAAAAAACACAAAATTGACTCTAACCGAAATTTGAAACAAATATTTTTAAGTGTGTTAACTCCGTTAGTGTCTTAACTTGTCAAATCATCTCCCCGTAAATAACTTAAAAGCGCATGTACATACACAATTAACCTCAAGAGAACAGATTCTTAGTGGGGAGGCACCCTAGAAAAAAACCGCAAAAGAGTCCTTCTACCGCTGCTGTTGCTTCGAGTTGTGACCCACATTTTCCCTATAGCTTTCCAGATCCAGACCAATCCCTATACCGGTGTTTAGAGTGTATGAATGTATGAATGGCAACCAACTTCCCTTATAACTGGCTCTCACCTTTAGCAGCACCGGTGTCACCGGAAGTGGAACCGGAAAAATGCCTAGGTAGGAAGGCATGTCATTCGTTCTGTCCTGTCCTGTCAGACCGGCAGGCAGATAATTAAGTTCTTGTTCTTTCAAGATGACGTTAAAGGTCTCCCTAGAGAGGAAGAAAAATACGGGGCGGCTCGACTAGTGCCGCCATCGAGACCGTGGAGTATGCGGCTGAATAAAGTTGAATCCCTCATTTTGTTACGAGCTAGACGTGTTCTCTGTTTCATTTACTCAGAATATCACTTCCATCGTGATCCGATGAGGAATCTGCGACTTTTGAACTGAATTACGCCTGTTAGTATTTAGCTTCAAACATTTATGATTATGAATTTATAGAATCCAATTTTTATTATAACAATTTTTTTAATTATTTTTACGAGAACTTTGTGAATTTTATTTTGAAGGTTTTAGTTTTTATATAATTTGTATCTAATTTTTTTTTAAATGTTATTTTTTTAATATTTGAGAAGCTCCAAGCATTGTGAAAATAATTTTGAGGAAATGAGAAGCATTCACAATTATTTTAATGCTTTACAACCAGGTAAAGATTTTTAAGTTTAAAATTTTTAGAAATAAGGTAAAATGACAAGAACAACAAAAGTGATAAGACTAAAAAACGTGACAATAATTACCAAAATTTAAAAAAAAGGCAAATTGACCAACACAGTTGCCAAAAAGACCAAAAGGTGCAAAATGTCCAATTGACTGAAAAGACCAAAACGACAAAAATGATTTAAAATGTCAAAAATTACCTAAACGAACAAAATACACCAAAAAGACTAAAATTACTAAAGTAATGAAAATATTGATAATTTAGCACTTTGTAACTCACGGTTAACTCAGTGGGTGGGTGGTTTTGGTTCAGGATGTAATGAGTGAAATTGTTTGGGACTCAGGGTCGTACGCAGGAATCACCCCGGGCTACTCCCTCTTGAGTGCTGCAAGAGCACCCAAAGTAGAGATGTCCACAAAGCGGAACAAACAAACCCTGTTATAAAAAGCGAGTGGTACCTCGCATGTCACCAACCGTTTTTCGGAGACTATTTTCAATTGATGACCAAAGTGCAAGCTCTTTCTCGGAACGTATCAGGGGGAGGCATGTAACAACGGAAAATATTCGATGACAAAGCAAAAGTGGTAACAACTCCAACTAAATAAATAACACTAAAACAGGAAATTGGCTTTACACATTATAAGGCGGCTATTTATTGGCAACATTAGCCCTAACCTAGACTTCACAAATGCTCGTATACTTGCGGTTTCTGTTGGGGTGTAGATTTTGTAACGATGAATTCCGGAAATATTATCCTCGGCACAGGTAGGCCCTCTGGCGGATTCTTACCGGTTTCGGCGTCCCGAAACGGTAGTGAATCTAGTTTGATGAATGCCAGAGTCCGCGTGGTTGCGGTTTGGTAGACTTTGTTGAGGTTAGGTCCACCAGATACCTTCAGTTTTCTGTCCGTTTTAGCGTGGTAGTTTTGGCTCTTGACAACCACCGCTACCCAACGAGGCCGATCCGGAAGCTTTAAGGAAGAAACCAAAAAGAAAAAGGTCCTTTGGACCTGATCCGAGCATTACTACCCCTTGTGTTGTCATAATTTGAACCGCATGTGATTCTCTATACATTTTTACAATATTCATATATATATATAGGGTTACATTTTATACATTTTTACCTTTTTCTTTCGTAAACACGTTTTAGTTTGTTGTTTTATGTCGTTGTTCCGTGTGTTGTGGTTTTTAAGGCTATTACATATAAATAAATAAACTTAGTTTGCTGAATCGCATATTTGCACGTGGACGCATGTGTTTTTAACATTTTAACACAAAGTCCATAATGTTTACCTCTTTCAGTTCACAATTTTGATTTTAATTGTTTCTTTTCTGTCGTTTTAACAATTTTAGTTGTAATTGTGGCTGTTAAACAAATGAAAATATTTAAGTTACACTGTTTTAACATACAACTTTTAACCTTATGCGAACGTACTATTTTTATAACCAACAAACAACTTTCATTTTAATCACTTTTGATCTTCTGTTTGTATCGTCTTTCTGTTTGTAGACGTTTCTTATTTTGTTTAAACCTGTAATTTTAGTAGTTATTAATTAGAATTTATTGCACCACTTGAAAATTCAACTTTTTATTACTTTAACTTTAAAGGACACGACGCGCACTTCTTAGCCCTAAGGCGTTCACGGACAGAAAGAGCCTGAACTTGCTAGGCCGAATCTTCGCAAAGTTTCATTTTCTTAAGTTCATCCGACCGTCACACCAATATATAAATACGTCGGCAATTGGAAATGACGTGTGCGACGTTGATTGGGTGATGACACTTCCTCGCGATAACAAAAGCCTGTTCATCCGCGCCCATGGGTATCTCTCTGGAGAGAGTTGCCGCGTAATGAGAGGGATGGGAGGTAAAATGGGACGAACCCCTGAGTGGCGATTGTTTTGACGTCTCTCGATGAGAGTTGGTGAGAACCCCTTACCAGGGATGTAGTCGATTTTGAAAAAGTGTCAAAGACACATTATTTTTATGTACAAGTAACAAACGGTTACAACTTAATTTAGCAAAACGAAAAATTCGACATCTTTTTATAACATTCTTGGTCATTTTTGTACCTATATTTAAAGGATAAAACATTTTCAAGGATTTGAACAATTGCAGATGCCTCAAATTATTAACAGAGATTAAACTACCCTGCCCTAGATTTATAGCGCTGATATGGTCTAGCGAATAGGCTGGCGCGAGTCTTGAATTGGAATGCCAGGCGTACTGGGTTCGATTCTCGGTATCGGCCAGAAAACTTTTGGGTTCGAATCCCATAAGCGGCCGACAGGTAAAATGTGTTTTATTCTATAACTGACTATATGATAGGAATGTTCAATTAGTTACCAGGTGGTCAGGTATATACATTGATGCCGGAGTACCTGTGAGCAAACTAGCCCACCTGCTTGATTCGTTCTTCCTAAATATACTTACATCATCATACCCAATACATTCACTCCACAACAGTTCATACGAAGCTATGGGGTCCGGGTATGGTGGCGCGCTGCTTTGGAGATTTGTCGAGCTTAAAATGCTCTAAATAATGTGCCTAAGTATGTGCAATGCTCTAAAGAATGCACATACTTAGGCAGAAACTGCAGTGAATTCGTGCACCCACGATGGGTTACACAACATTAAACTATCTGTTGCACGACGGTTTAATCAACCAATTTAATTATTATCTCCTTCACGAAAAAATATAAAATTCCTAAAAATATAGGTTAATTTAACTTTAGAAATATGCTTGTTTGTTACAATTAGATTTGACTTACAGTCAGTGATTAACCGTCACACAACTGCAATGAGTCTTGAACTCAATTTACTTGTGCAGAATGTAGGTATCTGTAACAGTTTGAGGTTATGTTAAAGGATTACTGTTAGGGAAGGTGCCAAGTGACCTCACCGTAGAATGATTATAGTATGTTCTTTCAATTATCCTAGGTTTGTTCGTAGTGCACCATAAATAATGACGAGAACTGGAGGATAATAGTAAAGTTAATAAGCTAGCCGTTACCGTTGTAACATGTAAATATGTCCCATTAATTTAATTTATATATAAAGAGCGTAGATGGTCTGGGGGGAAATAAGGGGCGGTTAATAATGGCTTGAGAACCTCTGGCAGAGAACTGCTTTGGCGTAAATAAAAGAGTTTGCGTTCTCTATGGAGTTTGCGAACTCCGAAATAAGGCGGAAACCCCCGGAAACGAGGAGCGAAAGGGTTGAAAGGCTCTCTTGCTTGTGAGTCGTTGAAGAAGCCAGACGTGTCGGCCCAAGCGAAGTCGATCGGTGATAAAAACGATAAAAAAGCCCCTTCGGTTCATTATTGGCGTTCCGCCCTGTATTCCGCGATCCGTGGTGCCTCGAAAAAAAAGGATTGGTCGGGTTTTTAGTTCCAACGTGGTCTCCAGTGCCGTGGGAGACAAATCACTAAAAAGCGTTTGCGCACGTGTCGTGTGGCCAGAAAGAAGAAGAACGGCCCGTAGTGTGTTAATTAGAACCCCCAAAGAAAAATCAACAAATAAAGTGCCTCAACCACAATCGAGATGGCCCAAAACCCGCTCCCCAAACACCTCCAGGCCAACAGTTAGCCCCAAATTAGGCGTAGGAGCCCCTGAGACGGAGTTAAGCCGGTAAGTCTAATTTAGATCCCCTTCAAAGGTGTAAAACCTCTATATTACACCGTGTCTTTGACACGTTCTTACCCATCAAAGTATATGAAGTCTGATTGTGAAAGACGGAATACGGTATCTTAGCACCAGTTCGCACGCAATTATCTAAGAAATTAAAGATTCATAAACCTACAATTCAATTTTAGGAATTATGTTCGTCAAGTTATGTCGTGAGACGGAATACTATGAAAAATAAAATCTACAATTCATAAGTTAGTTATCTACACTAAATACCTCCTGTACTATACGGTAATACGCTGCTAAACCTGCTACGCGATAACTCGAAGATCACTCGACCACGTTTTAAACAAAATGTACTATTTCCTTTCTAACTTAGCCTCAAGCTCTTTCTCTTTCTGTTTTGATACTGATAATATTTTTCTAGCCTAACTGTCAGGTCAGGGATATGACGAATGGTGACACTTAGTGTTGCAGTTGATAGGGGAGCGACGGGTTCAATGTTGGATCGGCGCATGCAACACTATCCTATCCTAGAATTTAACACATTTGATTTAGACATATTAAAATCAAATTCACTAACAATTCCGTTGAATCTTACACAACATACATCTAAATGATTGTTCTGACTATATTGAGTTCGTCGGTTAGAAAGTCTTAGCAGTTCCTACGACCGGCTTAGAGGAGCATTCAACGGCAGGAGCGATAGCAAATCGGGACAATCCACGTTATTCTGCATGATGTCAAAAATGAAGAGCCGTTGTAGAAAAATGCGCCTTGATGCCAGGTTGGTAGATTAAGTAGTAAACGCCGTTGTTCGTCAGGCGGGAGCTCAAATCCGTTGTTCCGGTAGCTGACGTAATGCGTATATGACAAAGCATCGCCGTACTTTCTCGATTTTTTTTATTGCACCGCCTGATATGGGCCCAAATTTGCACTCCAAGTTCTAGAATGCTGCGCACGAGAGTACAGCACAACGTTTTCAGACTACAGAAGTCATTAAAATAATGCGTGTACCGTCGTATGAAGCCAAGAACCGAAAAACTGTTAAGCTAATGTCGTGGAAATATGCTGAATTGCTGTTCAAAGTAGTACCAAGCTCCTTGACGATCGGAGTGCGGTTCAGGATAATCGTTGGCATGTTGTACTAAAAAATAATAGGCCTTGGTTGTCGAGTGAAGGTAATGGTAGTACATTTGGTATTATTGGGATACCGTTCTGATAACACCAGCCTGGTGTCACCAGGTAAGCAGACAGACAATGTCTTTTTGGAGAGTGCAGTAATCAACTAACGAAGAAATTGTGCGGCGTACAGTTTTAACGACTCAAAAGTAGCATTCAAATCATTGATGAAAAGCAGAAGTATCAGATGTCCCATATGACTGCCCTAAGGTACTCCAAAGGTGAGGCGAGTTTATACAGTTGCAGAACCAGCCCGGAAACCCCAATCGCTCTGTTTATGTCTCTGCTTTAAGAATTGCAACTTTCCCGCCTCTGCAACTTCTCAAGAATGATTCAGACAAATGTGATGAGTTATTACCTAACACGCTCTGAAATAAAAACGAGAACAGATTTGCAGCGGCATACGGTGTCTCGACGGTGATATCGTTGTAGCTAATGACTTGAGGTACCCCCTAGGTACCCTTCCCTTTTCTTATATAGTGTAGTAACCGTTCTTCAGTTAAATACACTTTTTCTCAATTTCATTTTAGCCTAAATATTTTAAACACTTCCAAATTACTACGAACTCTTTCAAAATTTAATATTAGGGTCACTGATGAACTGATGTACAAGCTCGAACAAAAAATCTTCAAAAACTTATGTAAAATTTCCAGTGCTCTCTTTTGAAAAAGCCGTTAAAAAGTGACGAAAAACAGTGCCATCTATTGCTTGATTTGTAACTTTTGAACGGCGCAACAGATGGCACTGTTTCTAGATAGCTCTTTTGCAAGTAAGAATTTTTCGAGAGGGCGAAATGGTGTTTGAACTCATTAATAAATAAATTTAAATACAATTAGATGAATTGCTCTATGTATATAATTAGATGTACTAAGAATAAATTTCAGCTGAGAAAAATAGCATCATTATAATATTGTCACTAGAGAGACTGACGAAATGACACATAAACAAGCTTGAATTATGAAATTCCAGTAACGTATTCATAATTTCAAATGCTATCATTTAAACAAGCCGAATCAACTTTTGAAGTACCTGATTCTTGGAAGAGCGCAATTATATATGATCTCAAAAATTAATAAACTAACATCGTAGAAAAATGGACGGCTTCAATATATTCACAGCAAGGTAAATTCATCTGGTTCATTTTACGTGATTTTACCTCGATTCTTTTTACTAAAGAGGCTAACTAACAACTTTGAACAAGCCAGACGAACCAGTTATTTTATCCAGTTGAGCTTAAAATTAACAATCCAACGAAGAAATACAGATTTTAGGCTTCTCTGAGCGGGCATTTTCACGCATCATATCTGTTTATATTAAGTGCTTCATGCTAGTTTGAAGCAATTCGAAAAACAGCGTTAAGCGTAAAATTTTGATAATGCAAATTAGAAATGTGTCACGAATCTTCAATATTAATTTGATCGAAACTCGTCAAATAGATACGACCTTTTCATAATTGACTAAAAGTTTGTTGTTTTGTTTTGTTTACATTTCATTTTCTTCTTGACAGTTCTTTCTGGTGTCCTTGGAGACATCTGGTGGCTCAACCAAAAAACATGAAATTGATTCAAAACGGTCGTCGGGACTTTACACACTTTTCAAGGCTTAGCTTGTACATCAGTTCATCAGTGTTAGGGTAAATGATCTTGAGCGGAACTAGTCGAAATCTGATCTTGAGCGGAACCATTTTCTTTTCCTAAGATCTAGGCAATGATTATTTATGAATCTTATCAAAATGTTGAAAAAACTCTTTTTCAGTATCTTTTCGTACAAGCTTTGTCATTTTTGCTAAAATTTTTGAAATGAAATAGTGTTATTAGAAGCTTTAAAAACATACGCATTTCTGCTGCAATTTTCACCAATCTATGCTGACTTTGGTCGTCAATTTTCTTAACCCTTGACCATTATAAACTGATTCTGAATGATTCTGAATGACTACCATGGTAGAGAAATTCATAAAAAGCATTATTTGGGTTTTTGTAACAAGTTTTACATCAAAATTTCAATTAATCGCGTAGTTTTCAAAAATCAAATATGCTCTTGAGCAGCGGTGTGTAGACTCGCTTCGGAAAGAATCATTCGGCTGATTTTTTCCGAGTTTAACTTGTTGTGTGCAGATTGATTTTATCTTCGTTCCAATCATGACGCGATTGCACACAAAACGAAGAGAACAGTTCCGAATTGATGTTTTCCATGCCTCGTAGGAATAAAATCACACCAACGAAACAACAGAACGAAGCTTACCGTACACGAATGCTCACGAGCGATCGTTGCCCGACGGACCGAGTTAACATTCCTCGCACCCTTCTCTCGCTCGTTTGCCGTTCCCTTGTATCTATCAATTTAAGCCACGCCCCCATGCGTTGTCCGATTGATGTGTTCGGCTGCCGAACGAAAACGATTTTTTTTTTATTCGCAGAACTGTTCGTTTGCTTCCATAGATGCCACACCTACCGATTTTTCGGTATTCATACCGATTTTTGACAACAATTTTGACCAAGAATCGGTATTCATAGAATACCGATTTATGGCTAAACCTACCGATTTCATACCGATTTTTGAAAAATACAGTCTGACAGTTTTTTTTTAAATATAACTATTTATAACTATTTTTTTCCTTTTTTTTAAATTATGAACCAATGTAATTCTAGTGCCTATATTTAGCCACCAAGTCTCAGATTATTCGATAACACCTTTGTCTCCTATGCCAACTCTCTTGAGATCGACTTTTGATTATCGAATAACACGGTAGATTAGAGATTATAGCAGTATAAGATATAAGCAAATCATAAAAAGAAGTTGTGTGTTCAAAATTTAGGAACCAAGATAAGTGCACGCTCTTGAATTTAAAAAATCCTATGTTTTTGAGATAACTTTTCAAATCTGGTAAAAATTCTTTAAAAAATTTGAGCGCTTTTTTTGCAAAGCTTTGAAACATTACAAATATTTTGATAATATCCACACAATAATCAACATTCTCGAAGGCCACGAGTAATTTTGATTTCTAAGAAAAAAGTAATGGAAGTTTTCATTTCGTTATTTTCTTCTAAACCGCACAAAACGGGAATATTGTCGAAATTTTAAAGAAATTTTAAACGAAATTGAATTTTTGATATTTAAAAACACAAAAAGTCAAATCATTTCGCAGTCTTCAACAAAGTTGTTAAATGAGTTATTATCTTAAATATCAAATAGGTACTCAATGACTATCTTGAATGATGTCATAAATAGTTGTTATATTATTTATTACAATTTTTAAATATTATAGAAATTATTTTTTTTTCTCAACGTTGTATTTCTGAAACATCCAGGCAAGCTCTGGATCCATGAATGTAGTAGTGTTCAGTATAAAGATTAAAGTAGAAAAATACTAAATGATAAAAGTGTTTAGAGTGAATAACACAACAAAGTCGCAGTGGGCAGAAAATATCATGTTTCCAAGTTACGATATCAGCTAAATAGTAATTCTTCAATATTCTTTCAATAAAAATAGTATTAAAAGCTTCGAAAAAAAAATCGGTATTCGATTATCGATTTTTGGAATTTTCATACCGAATACCGATTTTTTCGGACTTGAAAATACCGATTTTAATGTGGCATCACTGTTTGCTTCGCTGATGTTTCCCCCGATTGCTGTTTACTCCTGCCGAGTTTACCCGAAGCTTACTTCCTGATGCTTTCCGAGTTGAACTTTAGATAGCATCATTGCAGATTGAGTTTAACGAAATAAAATCGTTCTGCAAAGAAGGGCAAAGTGCGAGTATGTAGACTCGCGATTTTAACATCTCTGCTCTTGAGTGGAACCATCTTTGATCTTAAGCGAAACTACTAGCTTCCAAAAGTAACCGCTAGGTGCGCTGCCTTATGCCTTATGTCTCACACGCGGTTTTAACCCCTGGATGTATGCAGCACATTTGTATTTTTCTAATTTCATCAGCTTTAGGGATAGGAAAGATGTAAAATTAAATTCGAATAAAACCAAAAATTACTTTAATTGGTGTCACAGCGTATCCAATCAGGAACACAAAAAGTTTTTTTTTGGGGGTTCAAGAAATGTTTTTTGATTCCTTTTTTCTGAGGGACGACAGGAAGGAGGAGGAAAGCTTTCATACATATTTTTTGGCATAATTTGAAAACTAATAAAGCCAATAAAGTAAAGTTATTATTCCAGAATAAGAATCAGTTTACATTGCCATTCCTATTCGAACTTTAAGCAGCAGCTTTCATTTAAAGAGGTTGTTCTTGATGTTGAAGTTCCAATTGAAAACGATATATGTACTATTAAAAAAAATCAAATTATTTTTAACACCAATTCCTTCAGTTCTACAAAATGCAGCAATCGGGTTCGCTATTGTATCATACTTAACAATTCAATTGGTGTCATGGTTTTGAAAACCTATCCGATTCCCTAGTGTCTGATGTTAACACTTGAGCTCGAACTCATGGAAATTGTTATGGTAAATAATGGTTTTATCAGTCGAGCTAAATAATTTATTATAATCTTTATTCTATGAATGCATTGCTTAGCGCAAGGTTTTCGTAATCATGAAAAACCTGTAATTTTAAAGAATTTTGAGCAAATTTTTATCTCAGAATCTGTGTTACAGAACACAGAATTTGGAAATATTCAAAGATTTCACAGAATTTTTAGAATTTTGAATGGATTTCCAGAATTACTTTGAATTAGAAAAGTATGGTAAGATTTTCAATGAAAACTGATTTTTCCCAACTAAAATATAAAAAGACCCAATTCATCATGAATTTTCAATAAAGTTAAAGGTATTGACATCACAGAAATCCATTACAGAATTTTTGGAAAAAAATCTCAAAAAATTAGATTTTTTTTTTTCTCAAAAACACATTGGTTTAGATCAATGTACAGTTTTCTTTTTTTTTCAAAATCTGTTATTTAACCCATCTTCTTTTATGACTTTGTCGTTAGCTTCAAAAGTTGTTCGCGGCAATATGATCCCTTACGCGAACATTCAAATTAGCCATCAAATGTATTAACGAATTGGATTTTAAGATTAAAAAAAGATAAGATACAGTGAATCAATGTGAAAATTGGATATCTTTTTTGAAGTAAGAAATAAATTTTAACGGATACTTTGAGAACAACTTTGGAAGCCTAAGTTCCTGTTATTTACGTAAAAACATTAATTTTTTAACTTTAAAATCTTTAAGGATGAAATTTAATTGAAAATTTCACAGTTACACAAAGATTTGGAATGAGAGCTATTAATTGTTTACAGTACAAAATGGTTCCGCTCAAGATCATATTTTAGTTCCGCTCAAGATCTGAATTCTTTCTTCAGTAAAACAGCTCTAGAATTATAAGGATTTACTCTAAAATATTCTACAAATCATCATTAGAAAGCAGAAACCAAGATCTATTTCGTTCGGATATAACCCCTATCCATCGGGTTAAGGGGTTCTTCTTGGCAACGCAGTTCACCAAGCCACCCTAACCAGGCGAACGAACCTGCCGAAATGGTTCCCAAACCAGCCACCAGAGCGAAGCGACGAGATGCGAGCAGCAGACGAGCGAAGCGATCAGGTGCGAGTAGCAGACGAGCGAAATCTGGAATCGGGCGAAAAGGCAAACGATCGTGGAACGGGAGCAGCGAACTGCGTTTGGTTCAAAGCCATTTTGTTAAGAGCTAGCGAACACATCAAAAGGATCTCGCAATAAATGGTCCGAATGTTCAACAAATTTGAACAAATAATCCAAGTTTTTGGCTAAAATCATAGTGCGGTTCAACCTAGTGCTACATAAGCCAGTGCTTGCCATTTAATCGGCCAAAGAAAACAACAGGCTGATTGAATTCGTCATTTTATTGTTGTTCCCACAATCGTTCCCTAACCTATCCTGAATGTCTATAGGACCCCGCTGTTTGGGTTTGAAATCAACCACACTGCATCGACTACCTACCGTCGGTGTTACTTACCCTTGGTACCTGGTTCAGCACCCAAGGGGGGACCAGGTACTCCACGCACTGCTTCGCTCACCGTCTAAAGACCTGTCTGTGCCCGGTTCAGCACCCAAGCTTCCCTGCAACTAGTTTTTAGAGTGGTAAGCGAGCCGACCCTAGGGATTATTAGGGGGTCACTGCACTTCTACCGATTAGCTAACAGCTAGTCTTACATGTTAGCTTAGCTTGATTGATTACTCACATCCACCTTGAATCATTGAACTCGAAATGCACTTTAAGATGTTTTGATTAAGAATTTAAAAGTATTTTAGTATACTCGGTGATTGATTCCTAAATTTGGTTTAAATACAAGTCAATACATTTCGGATTTCAAGATCGCAGGCGTGGCTCAGTAGAACGAGTTCCACATCGCCAATGGTTGCTACTCCGTGATTGACCGAGGCCATCAATTTTGTTCAGAGGTCAAATGAACGGAACCTGGGATTGGCTACACAATCACAATGCACAAAACTGATGCTCTCTCTTTGAACATCAATAACGGCGCCGGCCACGTCCTAGTAGTCAATAGATAGGTTTGAAAAAATTAGAAAGGGATGAAAGAACAACTTTGTGCTTAAGGACCGAGGTCACCTCTGCATCCTTGCAAAAAAATTGGTTGGGAATGTGGGGGAAAGGAAATAATAAGGAAACACTTTTGAATAGTGTTCAGCAGTGGCTATCATCAATTTTTCCCTAACAGCTAGTCTTACATGTTAGACGGGTGCAAAACTTGGTAAACATATGAGTAGGGAAGCAAAACCTGCAAGTTTTTGTGAATCGTTGCCTGCGGAGTGGTTGGTGGCCTGGCAACTAGATCTCAAACGTGGAACTACATTGCCATCGGTGTCATCAAAAGGCGCTAGAAATCGCGATTCGGGAACGTAAGTGGAGATGGATTGGGCACACGCTGCAAAGAGATGAAAACGAGATTTGCAGAGAGGTGCTTGACTGGAATCCAGAACGAAAACCTTGGCTGGCAGCAAGTGGAGACACTGGATCCGGATCGCCAGCAACGGAGATCTTTTATCTCAGCCCTATGCGTCTGACTATCGACGCCGGACGCTTAGGTAGGTAGAGTAATAAAAATTTCTAGTTCTGAAATACGAGTTTGTTTTCAACGCCCCAAACTCTTAGTTTTGAATAACGCAAGCCAATATTGATTTTATTTTTTTTTTCCTCTTAAAAATCGGGGGAACAATGAGACATTTTGTTGTTCTTAAATCAAAATCAATACAGGTAACATAGTTATAAATAGTAACCTCAATTTGTGCTAATGCAAGCAACTATCATTGGCCTAGAAAGAATATAACATTTTTATCAATGAAGCGTCAGCAAAAACCGAACACAATCAGTCACGTGAGCAATTTTCGGTCTTCTCGTCGGTTTATTTTTGTTGTTGTTCAGAAATCGGGAACCATCTGCGAGGCTTTCTCGAATCCATCAAAACAAAGACAAAATGCGTCGTCTTGTGACCGACCAGAGATAATAAATCATAATTTTCGAATATTTCTCCCACGCCAGATGGATGCGCGACCATTGTCTAAACGAATCGGTCATAAAAATGTCATCAGTTTGCTACTCAGTTTTGTGTCGTTTACGATGTTTCATTTTGAAATATCAACTCACACAATTGGGAGATTTTGCCGTTGTCTTTCTTCGGGCTTGAATAGATTTGAAAGAGTTTACTGAACCGAGTAAACGTCTTTACTCTGGATTAACGAAAAACACTAAGACACGTTTTCTTGGTTTATTAGTATGAATCTTTTTGTGTTAATTGGTAGAGGAAAAAACGAGCAGCTTCAATTAGTCGATCTCAGAATAACTATGTATACGCTTTGCAGCTTACCTGTAGGAGGGCCCACCTTCTCTCATTAAGATATATGAATGCTCGCTCATTACCGGAGAACAACCCAAGCCATCATCAGAAGCGGAAGTGAAAAACCACTAGAAAAGCTTCGACTGCCATAGAATAAGGACGTGTCTTCACTTGGAAAAAATAACTGAAATATTAAATTTAATTTCCTTGGATTAATGGAAGGCTTCTACAAATAACATGATTTCTCAGAAAGGACAAGTGAGAAGCTTTGTCAGGGGAACTTGACCTCTAAACAATCGAAAAGATTTAAAATCGACACGCCCTACGTCTATCAGCAGAACTTCACCTGGAATGCCGGTTCCAGTAAGATTGTTGTTAAATACCACCTCCTTGTGGTCGGCCCCAGAAATCCACACACTATGTGGTCAATTAAGTCAAGCGTTTTTCACTCGCTCTCTGGAGCCACCACATCACAAGAACTACACACCGATGATGGAGGAATTCAACTTGATTACGGTTGACCCGGATTTTGTGGTTCGTTTTAACGACCGAATCTTCGAGGGATGGATGGATTGGATCGACTTTTCAGCATCAGAATCGTTAAGTTTTTTTGCCGCGCTTGAAACCTGTTGTTTTTGGTTCATTGGCATTGTTGTGAACTTTTTTGCAGCAAGCTTATTGGAACCAATTATGTCGTTGAACTCGAAAATGTAATCCAATTACAAAATACCATTCCAGTACGACATCACCTCGATGCTTGATAATCAGTAGCTTATAAGCACTTGGAATTGATACCTATCAACAGTTTTTTGTTATTCTGTTTCCCATGGGTATTAATTTTTCACCTGCTGTTGACGTGCGAAAATCCGGGCAAATTAAAAGCAGCACACAATGCCATTCATAGCAGAACATGAAAAGCCTCCCGCACTCGCAACTTTCACGTGAGTTTGCCCCAAAAGTCAACTTCACACCCGGTAAAATGAAAGGGTAACACTTTTTATCGTTGGGGTTCGCCAGTTGAAGCAATTTCCCCCCCAGTGGTGATAATCGTAGTTGAATTAATTAATAAAGTCGAGCTGGTGCACAATTGAATCGAATATAAACCTAAAGTTCATTTTTGTCGGAAATGACAAAGATGACCAAAATTGACAAAAATGACAAAAATGTCAAAAATGATCAAAATCACAAAAATGACAAAAATGACAAAAAAAGATAAAAATGAAAAAAATGACAAAAATGACAAAAATGACAAAAATGACAAAAATGACAAAAAAGGACAAAAATGACAAAAATCACAAAAATCACAAAAATGACAAAAATGACCATAATGACAAAAATGACAAAAATGGCACAAATGACCAAAATGACAAAAATGACAAAAATGACAAAAATGACAAAAATGACAAAAATGACAAAAATGACAAAAATGACAAAAATGACAAAAATGACAAAAATGACAAAAATGACAAAAATGACAAAAATGACAAAAATGACAAAAATGACAAAAATGACAAAAATGACAAAAATGACAAAAATGACAAAAATGACAAAAATGACAAAAATGACAAAAATGACAAAAATGACAAAAATGACAAAAAAGGACAAAAATGACCAAAATCACAAAAATCACAAAAATGACAAAAATGACAAAAATGACCATAATGACAAAAATGACCAAAATGACAAAAATAACCAAAATGACAAAAATGGCACAAATGACAAAAATGACAAAAATGACAAAAATGTCAAAAATGATCAAAATCACAAAAATGACAAAAATGACAAAAAAAGATAAAAATGAAAAAAATGACAAAAATGACAAAAATGACAAAAATGACAAAAAAGGACAAAAATGACAAAAATCACAAAAATCACAAAAATGACAAAAATGACCATAATGACAAAAATGACAAAAATGGCACAAATGACCAAAATGACAAAAATGACAAAAATGACAAAAATGACAAAAATGACAAAAATGACAAAAATGACAAAAATGACAAAAATGACAAAAATGACAAAAATGACAAAAATGACAAAAATGACAAAAATGACAAAAATGACAAAAATGACAAAAATGACAAAAATGACAAAAATGACAAAAATGACAAAAATGACAAAAATGACAAAAATGACAAAAATGACAAAAATGACAAAAATCAAAAAATCACAAAAATGACAAAAATGACAAAAATGACAAAAATGACAAAAATGACAAAAATGACAAAAATGACAAAAATGACAAAAATGACAAAAATGACAAAAATGACAAAAATGACAAAAATGACAAAAATGACAAAAATGACAAAAATGACAAAAATGACAAAAATGACAAAAATGACAAAAATGACAAAAATGACAAAAATGACAAAAATGACAAAAATGACAAAAATGACAAAAATGACAAAAATGACAAAAATGACAAAAATGACAAAAATGACAAAAATGACAAAAATGACAAAAATGACAAAAATGACAAAAATGACCAAAATGACAAAAAAGACAAAAATGATAAAAATGACAAGTTTGACAAAACTGAAAAAAGAGACTAAAATGACAAAAATTACATAACAAAAATGACATAAATTACAAAAATGACACAAACGACAAAAAAACAAAAATATATTAAAACAATGACACAAACAACAATGACAAACACGACATTTTTGGCACTTAGGACATTTTTGTCATTTTGGTTATTTTGGTCATTTTTGTCATTTTGGTCATTTTGGTCATTTTGGTCATTTTGGTCATTTTGGTCATTTTGGTCATTTTGGTCATTTTGGTCATTTTGGTCATTTTGGTCATTTTAGTCATTTTGGTCATTTTGGTCATTTTGGTCATTTTGGTCATTTTGGTCATTTTGGTCATTTTGGTCATTTTGGTCATTTTGGTCATTTTGGTCATTTTGGTCATTTTGGTCATTTTGGTCATTTTGGTCATTTTGGTCATTTTGGTCATTTTGGTCATTTTGGTCATTTTGATCATTTTGGTCATATTGGTCATTTTGGTCATTTTGGTCATTTTGGTCATTTTGGTCATTTTGGTCATTTTGGTCATTTTTGTCATTTTTGTCATTTTTGTCATTTTTGTCATTTTTGTCATTTTTGTCATTTTTGTCATTTTTGTCATTTTTGTCATTTTTGTCATTTTTGTCATTTTTGTCATTTTTGTCATTTTTGTCATTTTTGTCATTTTTGTCATTTTTGTCATTTTTGTCATTTTTGGCAATTTTTGTTATTTTTGTCATTTTTGTCATTTTTGTCATTTTTGTCATTTTTGTCATTTTTGTCATTTTTGTCATTTTTGTCATTTTTGTCATTTTTGTCATTTTTGTCATTTTTGTCATTTTTGTCATTTTTGTCATTTTTGTCATTTTTGTCATTTTTGTCATTTTTGTCATTTTTGTCATTTTTGTCATTTTTGTCATTTTTGTCATTTTTGTCATTTTTGTCATTTTTGTCATTTTTGTCATTTGTGTCATTTTTGTCATTTTTGTCATTTTTGTCATTTTTGTCATTTTTGTCATTTTTGTCATTTTTGTCATTTTTGTCATTTTTGTCATTTTTGTCATTTTTGTCATTTTTGTCATTTTTGTCATTTTTGTCATTTTTGTCATTTTTGTCATTTTTGTCATTTTTGTCATTTTTGTCATTTTTGTCATTTTTGTCATTTTTGTCATTTTTGTCATTTTTGTCATTTTTGTCATTTTTGTCATTTTTGTCATTTTTGTCATTTTTGTCATTTGTGTCATTTTTGTCATTTTTGTCATTTTTGTCATTTTTGTCATTTTTGTCATTTTTGTCATTTTTGTCATTTTTGTCATTTTTGTCATTTTTGTCATTTTTGTCATTTTTGTCATTTTTGTCATTTTTGTCATTTTTGTCATTTTTGTCATTTTTGTCATTTTTGTCATTTTTGTCATTTTTGTCATTTTTGTCATTTTTGTCATTTTTGTCATTTTTGTCATTTTTGTCATTTTTGTCATTTTTGTCATTTTTGTCATTTTTGTCATTTTTGTCATTTTTGTCATTTTTGTCATTTTTGTCATTTTTGTCATTTTTGTCATTTTTGTCATTTTTGTCATTTTTGTCATTTTTGTCATTTTTGTCATTTTTGTCATTTTGGTCTTTTTGGTCATTTTGGTCATTTTGGTCATTTTGGTCATTTTGGTCATTTTGGTCATTTTGGTCATTTTGGTCATTTTGGTCATTTTGGTCATTTTGGTCATTTTGGTCATTTTGGTCATTTTGGTCATTTTGGTCATTTTGGTCATTTTGGTCATTTTGGTCATTTTGGTCATTTTGGTCATTTTGGTCATTTTGGTCATTTTGGTCATTTTGGTCATTTTGGTCATTTTGGTCATTTTGGTCATTTTGGTCATTTTGGTCATTTTGGTCATTTTGGTCATTTTGGTCATTTTGGTCATTTTGGTCATTTTGGTCATTTTGGTCATTTTGGTCATTTTGGTCATTTTTGTCATTTTTGTCATTTTTGTCATTTTTGTCATTTTTGTCATTTTTGTCATTTTTGTCATTTTTGTCATTTTTGTCATTTTTGTCATTTTTGTCATTTTTGTCATTTTTGTCATTTTTGTCATTTTTGTCATTTTTGTCATTTTTGTCATTTTTTGTCTATTTTGGCAATTTTTGTAATTTTTATCATTTTTGTCGTTTTTGTCATTTTTGTAATTTTTTTCATTTTTGTTATTTTTGTCATTTTTGTCATTTTTGTCATTTTTGTCATTTTTGTCATTTTTGTCATTTTTGTCATTTTTGTCATTTTTGTCATTTTTGTCATTTTTGTCATTTTTGTCATTTTTGTCATTTTTGTCATTTTTGTCATTTTTGTCATTTTTGTCATTTTTGTCATTTTTGTCATTTTTGCCATTTTTGTCATTTTTGCCATTTTTGTCATTTTTGTCATTTTTGTCATTTTTGTCATTTTTGTCATTTTTGTCATTTTTGTCATTTTTGTCATTTTTGTCATTTTTGTCATTTTTGTCATTTTTGTCATTTTTGTCATTTTTGTCATTTTTGTCATTTTTGTCATTTTTGTCATTTTTGTCATTTTTGTCATTTTTGTCATTTTTGTCATTTTTGTCATTTTTGTCATTTTTGTCATTTTTGTCATTTTTGTCATTTTTGTCATTTTTGTCATTTTTGTCATTTTTGTCATTTTTGTCATTTTTGTCATTTTTGTCATTTTTGTCATTTTTGTCATTTTTGTCATTTTTGTCATTTTTGTCATTTTTGTCATTTTTGTCATTTTTGTCATTTTTGTCATTTTTGTCATTTTTGTCATTTTTGTCATTTTTGTCATTTTTGTCATTTTTGTCATTTTTGTCATTTTTGTCATTTTGGTCATTTTTGTCATTTTTGTCATTTTTGTCATTTTTGTCATTTTTGTCATTTTTGTCATTTTTGTCATTTTTGTCATTTTTGTCATTTTTGTCATTTTTGTCATTTTTGTCATTTTTGTCATTTTTGTCATTTTTGTCATTTTTGTCATTTTTGTCATTTTTGTCATTTTTGTCATTTTTGTCATTTTTGTCATTTTTGTCATTTTTGTCATTTTTGTCATTTTTGTCATTTTTGTCATTTTTGTCATTTTTGTCATTTTTGTCATTTTTGTCATTTTTGTCATTTTTGTCATTTTTGTCATTTTTTGTCATTTTTGTCATTTTTGTCATTTTTGTCATTTTTGTCATTTTTGTCATTTTTGTCATTTTTGTCATTTTTGTCATTTTTGTCATTTTTGTCATTTTTGTCATTTTTGTCATTTTTGTCATTTTTGTCATTTTTGTCATTTTTGTCATTTTTGTCATTTTTGTCATTTTTGTCATTTTTGTCATTTTTGTCATTTTTGTCATTTTTGTCATTTTTGTCATTTTTGTCATTTTTGTCATTTTTGTCATTTTTGTCATTTTTGTCATTTTTGTCATTTTTGTCATTTTTGTCATTTTTGTCATTTTTGTCATTTTTGTCATTTTTGTCATTTTTGTCATTTTTGTCATTTTTGTCATTTTTGTCATTTTTGTCATTTTTGTCATTTTTGTCATTTTTGTCATTTTTGTCATTTTTGTCATTTTTGTCATTTTTGTCATTTTTGTCATTTTTGTCATTTTTGTCATTTTTGTCATTTTTGTCATTTTTGTCATTTTTGTCATTTTTGTCATTTTTGTCATTTTTGTC